>NC_090944.1:18673441-19298441 GCF_040807025.1 Struthio camelus
TCATGCAGCCTCTGTCTTCGATATTATCACTCCATCACCCTTTTGAAGTCTCTGATCTACTGACTTAGAGTCTTAGAAATAAATAAAAAGGGCATAAAAGAGAAATCGAGTAAAGAATGAATGGTGGAATAATTTACCAGAAAGGAACTAATACAAACCAACCAAACCATAAATAGTTAGGAAAAAAAAAAAGGCAGACAGATGGGGTTTCCTATAGAAGTGAAGTCCTAACACAGTTTCTGAAAAGGGAAATTTGGAAATACTGCTGTACTGCTGGAATGTTTAAATGATGAACAAAGAAATAACCTCTGTTACAAAAGGTTTTTTCTAATCCATGTTTCTTGATGAGAGAACCAGAAAAATAATGGAAAAAAAAATCCCTTTCTAATGTTCAGATCCCTTTCTTTGAAAGGATGACGTTTGTATAGTAGATGAAAACTTAAAACCTCCAAACCACCATTCTCAAAACAGCAAAACTACCAATCTCTCAGTTTAAACGGGTATGCTATATAGTTGCTGTAGTCTGCTACCACAATTATATGATTTGGTCAGGAGGTGAGAGAGCTGTGCAGAACTAATTATTTTTTCAATTCCTGCAGAGTCAGTATGCCAGCTCTTAGGTGATTCCAGGAATAGCAGACTTGTTTTTTGAATCCAAGGACTCTGCAGTTTAAGTAGCCACTTAATTTCCACATTTCTCAGTCAAGTCATTCTTATTCTGGATCTGGAAAAAATAAATACATCAGCCACAAAATAAAGCATGGATGTCGTGTCTGGGCCAATTTTTCCTTTATTATTTGCATCTTCCTGAGTCTAACAGATGGATGTGGATTGTCTGTTGCTGGCCAAGTGGGATGACAAAACTGGTCAGTTTTGCAGCACCTGTGATACTGCAGGACAGAGGGACAGCCTTATTTGCAAATTTCCCCACATTGTAGCCCTTTGGAGATTGAAGGAGAGTCTGAGTTCTCCTAAGGACAGAGCAAGACTCCCAGCTTCTAGGAGTCAGCGAGGTAGCCTGTTGCAATTTATTGGATTATCTTTTACATTAACAGCTACCCGAGAGCTGAGTCACCAGAAAACTGCTAGTAAAAAAGGTCACATGATACTTGCTCCACAGAGTAGGGGGTGAGACAGGGGCTTTCTCACCCGCATATTGTCCTTGGACCCCACTGGTGGTACAGGCTATGTAGTATATTTTGTTTGGTGGATTTGCTCCCCCAGTTCAAACAGCTGGTAATTTTGGCTTCATGTATTTACAATGCTAATTGTCAAATGTCGCATTATTCTCATGCTTACGCTGCTTTATATTTACAGGGGCTTTGGTCCCTCTGTTTTCTGTTTAACTGAACAGTATGAGATTATGTGAAACGTGGGGTGTGAGATATAGCTTCCCGGAAATCTTGTTCACTTTATTAACTTAGAGAAATGTATAGAGTAATGATACGTGCTTTTGTTTCCATGCAGTATGTGCTGGTTCTTTGCAATTCCATTGGTACTCCCTTGGACCCAAAATATATTGATATTGGTAAGCAGCTTATAACAGACTATTGTTATTTTTCCCAATCTTTATAATGAATTTCTTATGCAAGTCTATTGTTCAATGGAAGAATCGCTGTGCTGTTATAACACTCCTTCCATCCAAATTTGTGACCTTCCAGTCTGTGGATGGTTTTAACTATCACTTTATGTTGGCTTCTCACTTTTACTTGGTTTCTTCTTAAATGAAATAGATGTAATCAGTGTTTCCTGTGATGTGAACTGTAATTTGTGTTGGAAGTGGCCTCCTAAGCCACTATTTTTTATTAACAAAATAGTTTTATTAACAAAATAGTTATAAAAACAATCATGCTCCCTGTAGAAACTAGCCAAGTTTAAACCGATTCCTCCAGTTCCTCCATGGATTCCTCCATGGATTTTTAAAAAATTGTAACTTTCTTTTTTTTTTTTTTTTTAATGGATGTTTTTAGCGATTCAGACTTTTCCATCACAACAATAGGTATTCAACTCCTCAATGGAAGAGTGTACTGTTTCTCAGAGCAATTAGAATAGTTGGAGCTGGACCTTCATTTAAAAACAAGATGTTGCAGCTTTCCAAATAACTTTTCCTTCAAGATTAGTTTTTGTTCTATTTCAGTGTTCATAATATCATATTGTCCTCGTGATTGTTTTACCTAAATGTTTTCAGATTAAATTTTAAAAATCTGATTGAAAAAAAAAAATCAATGGGTTATAATAAAATACAAAATATGTCCAAATTCTAAGTAGATCTGAATTTCAGGGTAAAAATAGATTGCATATTTTAAACTTTGAAGAATTCCTTCCCTCTTATTTTATGAATGGAAGTATGTCTACTTAATATGTATATATACTTTTAGAATCTACGTACTCTGATTCTGCAGAAATTTTTAAACAAACGAAACCAAAACCACCATGACAAAAAGAAATGTGGCTGTTATGGCTAGTTGCCTCATGAACTCTTGGAACATAATTTGTCTTCTAGGCCATTGTTTCATCCTCTCTGCCAAAAGAAACTCTTCTGCCCTAATTAATCTCATTAGGGAAGTTAGTTCCAAGCCCCAATGTTAATAGTATTAACCAACAAATAGCCAGCCATGCTACCTGATGAAATAAATGAGGAAGTGCATAGCAAAGTTATGGGAAAGTAGAAATGATGAGAAAAGTGTGGTGAAGAAATATAAGTCAAGGAAGTAACAGTGATTCAGATAAGAAGATAAGTTTAAAAAAAAAAAAAAGCCATCAAACAAACCAAGGATTAGAAGTAGTTGTGACCATAAAGGTAATTGTTTTCCTTAAGCAGTGGTACTAAAAAGTTTTATGTCTGAGTATATATTAACTGAGTTCATAAGTGTCATTTTCTACGATTGTTCAGTTTTTCCGTCATGGTAGGAGGAAACTGGCTGATAGTCAAATATATATTCCTAAATTTATTTCCTACATTGTAGAACACGATTAAAAGGAAGTGTATTCCTCTCTAATGAATGAATTTGACTTGCTTCTACTAAGAAATGTGAGTGAAATGTTGGGGTAGTGTTCAGTCTCAGTTCTTATTTCTGTCAATTTGATGCCCTATTGCTACCTTTTACAGTAGTGGTACATCCAAATCTTCAGTAATAAAATACCTAGGAAATTTGATACCAACATTTAAAGTGTAAAAAATTACATAAGGAAGCATTGAAGTACCTTGGTGGAATTTTTCTGAACAGATTGCCTGTATTATACATGCCTACTTTGAATCTAGGCTCCTGGACTTGTCATATGACAATTGAGGCTGGGGAGGAGGAAATGGGCACCTCTAGGAAATGCTTCATCTTGTTCCTACAGTAGACATCTAAAATAAGTTCAGTGAATCATTCCTAAAAGGGGCCTACTTGCTCTCCGTTGAGCACAAAGCAGCCAGGGCAACCAGCTCAAATGTACTTATCTCTGTCATAGATGTTTAAAATTAGGTGAGGTGGATCCCACTCAAATAGTTAAAATTAGCTTTTCATGTACGTGCTAGGCATTACAGCCTTCTTCCTCACAGAAGGGCAAATACTTGTGTTTAGACTATTTTTATTCTTGAATCCTGAAAGATTTCTGTAGTCTTACTGGTTTAAACTTAACAAGTAAGTCTTTCACTGGTGTATAGTAAGCATGCTAAAAAAATCACCATTTTTGTATCATACGCATACTGTAAGATTCCTTTACAGTTAGCCTGTCAAACTTACAGGAGGCACTGAAGGTAAAAGTGAAAAGCAAATATCTGTAAATGAAATACTTTTGGAATTCATTATGCTAATTTTATCATAATTGCGTTTTTTTTTTTCTTCCTTTGGTATCCTTTGAAGCTACGTCTTTATACAAAAACTTGAAACATTTGCCTGTATAACATAGGATCAGTTTGTGCTAGGTGTAGGTACATGTGTAGAGTGAAGCTCTTAATAGATGGCATACGATGCTGTTTATCCCAGTTGGAACTTTTTGGCAGTGGGAGGTCCATTGATTTTTTCACAAATGCCTATGAAATATGTGTTCTCATATAGCAGGAAGTTTCTTAATAGACTGTTCTGTATTCATGTGCTCCTGTCTACTCTCAAGTTAGCACGCTTGCCTACCTTCAGACTAAGTGATATTCTTAATTGACTGTGTTAATTATTGCAGATTGATTGCATGTTGTCTTTGGCTTTTGCCAGGCTGACTCTTGTTGGAATAGCAAACACCTGGAGCTCTACTGAGCATAAAGATTTTACCTCACCTAGAACCTTTTGTGCCCTGCAGGGCTCTTGAACTTCGACCTGGTAGGAAATTGCTAGTGGAGGAAAAAAAAAGATGCTAATTTGGGCATGCTAAATGGATTGATAGAGCTTTACAATTATGCATTTGAAAATTTTTGTGTTAAAGCGTAACTTGTATGAACTGCTAATTTCTAACATTTTTAAAATTATTTCGACAAAGTGATATGAATTTCCAAATGACAAAGGAATTGTGCATGTTCACAATTTTCAGTTCATCCCCAGGAGGTTTAAATCCTATGTTGTTTGGCTCCAAACCAATAGTTTTAAGAAGGGCTTACGGGGGGGGGGGGGGGGGGAAATTACTTGTTACCTTTATTCTCTTGAATTTTAATTATGTCATCAACTTTCTAATGTTTGCCTTTGCTAGCAATAGCAAAAAATAATTAATCAGTCGTTATCTGGTGGAGGCCGTCACTTTGCCTTTCTTCAGACATTGGTGATGGTTACACTGTAAAGCTCTTCCTCGTATTCCTCTTTATTTTGTCCAAAGTCATTTGTCTTCCTCTGCTTTCTGTGACTTGTTTTGAGGGCCCTTCAGAATAGCTAGTCTTTGCTAGCAATCTTCTCTCCGGTGTCTAGCCTTATTACATCTCGTCCTACCAAGGCGGGGGAGTTAACCAACACTTTCTTTTGTGCTTGCTTCAGAGGCTTGCAGGATTTCAGTCAAAATCCTTTTGTGAATTTAGCTAAACATAAACTTCAAAAGGTTATATATCTTGTTATATAATATCTTTTCAATGGAAAGACAACAGATGGCATCTACTAAGAAAGTATTACTCAGGCTGGATTAAGTCACCATCTTAACTATGCACATATAAGCACACATAAGTGTTGATTATCATCTTTAACATGTTCATTAGTGCCCAATGAAATGAATAGAACTGCCTGATCAACATATAGATTCTAGTACAGATGGATTAAATATAGGCAGAGTGCTGAAGGAGTCACTGTCTAGCTGTCTCGCCTCTCTCCTAACCCTCTTAACAAGGCTGGCTGAACTACATATAAAACAACACTTGAATCACGGCTACTAACAGTCCATCATTTTAAGGTTCAGGGTAGTTTTCTTTGCTGCTGTGTGGTATTTTCTTGTATCCATGAGCTAACACCTCTAGGGACATTTGAATGAAGGTCTTAAATTAGGCTCTAAAAGTAGGTTGATGAAATTGATCTGACTAGGTTTGTTCTAGTTTCTCATGATTTCTTTGCAACTGTGACAGAGGCTTATGTGGAAACAGTGGGTGGGTGGTTTTTTTTTTTTTTTTTTTTTTTTTTTTTAGACTTGTACCTATCCGGTTCCTTTATTTTCATCAGATTTAGGGGGAATTACTTGTCTCTCTTGTGTTTTTATGTATCTTATTTCATATATTAACACGTGTTTCAGCTTTTTCATGCAACTAAGTAATGTAGTCATGGATTAAGGTTCTTTTTTTTTTTTTTTTTTAAGATAAGACAAGAAAGCATATGTTCTAGATGTTTTGAAGTGAGATAGAGTGTTGATGAAATAGGAAGGTAACAGAAGGTTGTTTCAGATGCCTGAATATCTACGTTTTCTTTCCTTCAGGAGTGAGGTTTTGTGAAGGAACAATGAATGGCAATGAGGGGTGAAGAGAAAAAAGGGCCACATAAAACTTCAGAAGCAGTTTTGCATGTTGCCTTTGTTTTAATGGTGGGATAGTGTGTTTAATCCTTTTTCAGTATTTGATCACTGAAATATAAGGCACCTGTGTAACAATATACATTAAAAACATTTAAGATCTTAAAATTAAGTATCAAAACATTTCCTTTTTCCTTTGAATAAAAAATATTCTGATTGTTAAGGCATGTACAGCTGCAAGGTAATAATAGAACAAATGCATATAAGTAGGTACATGACTAATTACTGAAATAATTGCGTTACGTCTATGAAATACCTTGCATATAATGTAAACAACTGTGTTATGTACATTACTGCTCGTATGTTAATCATCATTAAGCCTTCTCATCCAGTATTTACATGTATACTCAAAAACTATTCTACAGCAATCATTTGGCTTATATAATCCTCTTAGTTTCAAAGAAATGAAATCTGTTCAACCAGTCGTTCCCCATCTGCCTGTCGTAGTGGTGGTGTTCTTTATAGCAGGCTTATAGCTCCCTCCAGAGTTCTGTATTGTGCTAAAACACACACACAAAATTTGAGAAGATTCATGATTAGAGAATCAAATTTTGTGAATGTAGAGTGTTGTCTATATGATTCGGTATTTTCCCAGCACACTGGGCTATTACACAATTCTTTTCAATTTGCCTGTTTCATTCGGTGGCCTACTGATTTCCCTACCGAATTAGAAGACATTGGATGATTTACTTACTAGGCTTCTGAGTTTTTTTTCGAAATGTTTTGTTGTGTGTATTCATTGGTTTTCAGAAAGTTGAGACAAAATATCATTTAAAAAAACATGTCATGATACAGTGAAGAATAATGCAACTCTTTGAGTATTCTTCTACAAAGCATTGACCGGAGGAATGAGACATTGGATTTATCCACACATTCTAAATGGTTTTAGGAATAAACTTAAAGAAAATATCCTGCCTTCCTCTGCACTGATCTTTGCATGGTATAAAATAAGATTGAGAGATCACTTTGCTAAATACTTAATTTGCTGCAGTGTAGATGAAGAATCCATACTTGGCCCAGCTATTAATGAAGATAAAAACAGCATTTCTAAACTTTGTTTAACTCAGAACTGTTACTGTTCTTAAGTAGTGCTAATCAAAGAATAACATCTTCCAGATTTTTAATCTTTTTGAATTCTTTCTTTTATTTATATATATGTAAGTAATTACAATATTTCATCCTAAATATGGAACAAGACTTTATTTTATAGATCTTATTAGAGCTTTATTTGAGATATTCCTAAATTGATCATTAACCTGAAAATGTGTCTATATGTTTTTGATATCCTCTGCATTAACGTATGGAAACTTGCTGAAGTAGCAGGCAGGTAAGCGTTAATTTTAAAGAGAAAACTTTAAAAGAATTTCTCCTGTGTTCATCTAAACAAGGCCACAGTGAAATTACTTAGCAGGTAACAAAAACTGTTGTTGTTTTTTTGTTTTTGTTTCTTTTGAGCTATGGAGGCATGATTTCATCCACCTGGGAAAAAGTTATAGGTTTAGCATGTAGTGCAATACTTGCTGCTCTAATTTTGCAACCATTTGGGTTTCATAACAGGACCGTTGTTTGTCACAATGACCAAAACACATGTGATAGCAGCTTCAAAAGAGGCATTTTACATCTGGCAGTATCGTGTTGCAAAGAAGCTCACAGCAATGGAAATTAATCAGCTATCACGGACCAGAAAAGAAGGCAGGGAAAGGTTTGTCTTCAGACTTTATCATTTTTCCGCTATTGGCGTAATGGTCAATATGGTTGTTGATAGGGCTGAGTTCTCCTTTGCCTAAAATATGAACTCCTCTTTGCTTGAATTTGTTGACTTGCAGCCCTGTTAAATGCCAGAGAATAGCTTTTCATGACAAAGGTATGGTCGCTATCCCAATCTCTTAAAACATACTTCTTCAGATGACTTCCTGTTTAGTGTCTCCATTTGCTAGCTTCATGCTTCCCTTACTGTATGTCTGCTGAGCTGTATGTCTGATGCCTTTTTCTTTTTTTCTTTTTTCTCCTTGTTTTTCTCCTCTGTACCTTGAGGTTTTAGACCACAATATTCACTCTGGTGACTTTAATTGCTGCTTACGTGTCAAGGATTTTTAGGGCATATTCTATCAAACCAGTTCTCCTTCAAATACACTTGTGTCTGCTGGCATCTTTGATGCCTAATCCTGTACGGCCTGTTGTCCTCTCAAACTAAACAAATCAAAGTCAACATCATCTTCCCTCCAGAATACTTCCTTCCAACATGCTTGTTAGTGGCATTACCTTTCCTGTCATCTTCACGGACTTGAACATTTGTTATAATTTTCTTTTCCCCTTTTTTTATATCTGTTTTCTTCTGTAGAGATGCTATGGCCTATCTCTTAAAATCTATCAGCTCCTGTCACCATATTTTGATATTAATGAGTAATTATTTGTACATGGTGTAATTACTTACTTTGTTCTAGTACCTGAAAGTCTTAGCCTTGGACCAGATTGTAACTATGGTAGAAATACAGAAATAGTAAATGGTTGTAATTCAGCGCAAGCTATGATTTGAGCAGTCTAAATCTTTCCCATTGCCACTTTTTAAAGCAGAATAAGAGTTATGACAGTTTTGAATACAGGAATGTTTGAAAGGAGGCCATTGGGATGACTGAAGGTTTTCATTCTTGCAGAATGAAAGACTGTAGGTCATATGGGATTGGACTGGCAAGGGCTGTAGAAGTGAAAGTGGGTACCATGTCTTTCGTAACCCTGCTTTAGATTGGTATAAAGGGGATACTTTTGGGACTTAAAAACAGGCTTGGCTTTAGTTCTTTCTTCAGGTTGAAGTACTTTCTTCTCCCAGGGTTTAAGATACCTGTATTCTCTCCAAAAGGTTTGTGCTTTTCTTTTCTACAGGCTTTATCATATTGATGATACCCCTTTGGGATCTGCAGAGGAACGCCTTGATTACATCAAAGCTATTGAAGTGAGCAATGATTTAAACTAGTTTTTTATGGTTCTGCCGGTAGCTTGAAAGAGTAGTTAGTGTTACTTTATTCAGCTGAATGGATTTTATTCTGAGTGATCGTTTTATCTAAACTGCTTTTTTATTTCCATCTCTTATATAAAAGTGTTATTTTTAGTTCCTTCTCATTAATGCTGTGGTTGTTATGTCATTATATTGTGCTGGAAATATTCACCAAACTGTATGGAATGTAGAAAAAGTGTATGCTCTGCGCTGCAAAGTTCATGGACCTCTGCTGTCTGTTAGTGACAAGCAGCTCCCTTCCTTCAGCAAGGTATAAGCTTGCTGAAACTCAACCCTTGTTATCTTTTCTAGTGCTTTTGGCCTTTTTCACTTTTTTTAATTGTGTGCTTTGGTACTTAGCAATATGCCTGAAGTTAATTATAGGCCTCTCAAATCAGGGATATTTGCTTTTTTTGTTTTCTGTTAAATACCTGTTATGTTTTGATTTTGTTATTTTTCTGGAGAAGGAGCAGAGGAAGAAAGGAAGCTGTTAATTATGATGGGAAATATGACAACATCAAGGGTACTAATATCATAAGCCATCCAGTTACTGCATTTTAGTAAGGTTAGATAGCACCTTTTCCTGTGAATATTTGGCATCATTCATGTATATTTAAAGAAAACACTATTTTTCTCTAGCAGTACATCCCTACTCTTGTATTAAAACTGGTGCTGATATTGCTTGTATGCTTTCAGGGAACAAGAGATCCAATTTGTGCAATAACAGCATCTGATAAGATATTACTTGTGGTAAGTTAAAGGATAAAAATAACTTATAACTACCTCTGGCACTTGTAGGCGGGAGATTCTTCTGCAGTGTATGTATTAACAGTCATAATTTCAAAAGCTTTTCTGAATTTAGAGTGGGATTTGGCTTGTTTAATTTAGATATTTAACTTGTACCTGGATTTTGGGTGAAGCACTCCACCTCACCAAAGTACCTAAATTCCTTCTGTAGTCTTTGCAGATGCAGTCCAGGTCAGGATTTAATTCTATATTCTGAGTTCTGGGAAGTCTCTTCTAGACTTTATGCAAATGCCCAAAGATTTGCAAAGTTTGTTTACATATGTATATGTAACTATATGTGTAAGTATTGTGTATGATGATAGGTCATATTACCTTTCTATATTATACCTTTGTATCATGCCATAGAGCTGATGCTTTTCTTTTCAATCTGAAAAAAAGTATTCTCATTATATGAACAAATATACAGGTGGGCTTTAAAGCAAACTAACCTAGCAAACAAGGATAGAAAAATAATTATTTCTTCATCTTACGCACCTCCCCAATAACTCTTGACGTTTCCCCTGTTCCTATTCCAATGTTTGTTTTTTTTGTTATATCCTCTTATTGTTTCTTATAAAAGCAGTGAGTCACTGGAAAGAATATAAATGAAGAAACTATGAGAGTTAGTAAGCAACTTTGGGGATTTGTTCATGCCTGAAGAACAGAGCAAGAAAAAGAAATGAGGAACGTAGCAAGCAGTGACAGGGTAGTGGAGCAGTGACTTTAGTAAAACGCAGGGAATGAGAGGAAATGCCTTTGAGACGAGAGCTTGAGAAATGTACTGAAGATGAATGGGTATTACAGTCACCAAATTTTCTAATGTTTCTGTCCAAATATGCCTTTCATTTTGTAGGCTGGACCTATGTCAAATAGTCAAGGATGAAACATGAGGATTGTAGAAAGAGGTAGCTCCAGAGGCGGGGGGAAAAAGGCAAAGAATATACTTTGGATTATTTTAAAGTTTTATGTTGGCACTTAGTCAATATTTGAGTTAAAGGTTAAACAGCAGGTGAAATATGTTGTTCCTTATTCTACCAATGATGAACAATATGAGAAGATAGGGATAGTGACCATTTAAGTCCAGGGATGTCAAACTCAGTTTAGACTGTGGGCCTAAAACAGTGTCTTAACACAGCGTTTGGGCGTATCATTCAACAAAAGTCACTAAGATAGAGATTTTTGTAAAGATAAACCATATTGGTTCTTGAGATTTGTTTACTGTTACTCAAGCCTTTGAATAACTAGCATTTATTTTACAAACTAGCACAGGTCTTGAAGTAATTGTGAGACTTATTAGCATGTAGACAGCACTATACGGACGGTTATGCTGTTTTTAGACAGCTGGTACTGTCATGGCACGGTTTGAGTGGATTTACCAGCGTGGGACAGGGATCTTTGCGGGGTTCTCCTTTTTGGGGGTTTTAGGCCGTGTCTGAAGACTCCTGGGATGTCTGTGGGCTGCTGAAATTATTCTGTGGACTGTGTCTGGGCTATGGCTGTATGTTTTTACATCCCTGATTAAAGCAGATCTGCAAATCATAGCATCTTAAGAAACTGTCGTGCTTAAGTAGCAGAACTTCTAGTGTGATGCCGTTCCCTCTCTCCACTTCTGTTTTGTCCTTTGTTCAAAAAAGTGTTCAGCTTAGTACAGCGCATAAAGAAGAGCAGTTTCCTGGTAGGAAGACTGTCTCAATAAGTAAGCACTGCTTTTCTCTAGGGAAGAGAATCTGGCACTATTCAGAGATACAGCCTTCCTAGTGTTGGCATAGTTCAGAAGTATATCCTGAACTGTCGGGCGTATCAGCTGTCTTTGAACTGCAACTCCAGGTAAGTGACTGCTCTGCTTCTAGCACAGCAACCTGATTCTAAAAATAAACGACTACAATCAATGAGAATACTAATACTTGCATACTAATTTTACTATAATACAATTGATAGTTCATTTATATTAATTATTAATGTCTGCTTAACCACTTATTAATTATATTTGGGCTGTCATCAGATTGCTGTGAGACATCGTGTCAGAGGTTCGAGGAAAAGGTGCATTAAAGTATTTTTGCTTTATTGGATAAACCAAGCATAAGCTTTCTGTGACTGTGAACTGATGAAAAGTCTTATAACCCAAAACTCTTGTCTCTGGGGCTTCTTTCAATTTCTATGTACTTGGAATGCCTGGGTACTTTGTTTATCCCTTGTTAATTTTCCGCTAAGGCAAGCTGTAGCTGGTGGCAAAACTCCTAGCAAGACTGGTTTCCCTGAGCTTCAGCTGTGCCAATGCTGAAGTTGTTTTCTACTTGTAGTCAAACATTAACAGCCAGTTGTTTGCACGAGTGTGTGAGAGTCTTGGCAGAAAAGACAAAAAAAATAACCTGACAAAGGAGCGTTTGTAAGACAGTAATTTTAATAACTTCAAAATAACTTTATAATTTCAAGTAGATTTCCTAATGTATATGTAGAGGGCTCAGCTCTTAGGCATATATTTAAATTACGTTGCTTCGCTTAATAGACATCATGATCCAGTCAAAAGCGCATTTGTTTGGTTTTGAGCCCAAGCTGTTACCTTCCTAAATGATTTTGTGCTAGTGAAAAAGGCTCAGATTCACAAATGTTTTCAGGTAAAGTTCTAAATTGCTTTTGAAATTTTAAGGATTTAAGAGTATCAGAATACCTTTTAGTATTTATAAATGCTTTTAAAATGTCTTTGTAGTAAATTACTGACAGTGAATTCAGGTTACTATAATGATTCAGTTAGGACTATGTAACTGAGAAATTTCAGATTTAACCTATTTTTAATAAACCTGTAGAAATAATGTGTTTCATAGATTTTTTTTCAATGACTTAAAGTATAATGCAATTAATCTTTGAATACTTTATATTGTCTGGGAAAAATCAAAGAATATTCTTTGTAGAAAGAACATAAATTCTGTTTTGTAGATTCATATACTCAAGACCACTCCACTGTGGAGGGGAGTTTTTAGTTTAACAATCTACTTCATTGTCTCCTATTAAATAATGAAAAAATAATTGTATTTGATTCTTAATTTTAGGCTCTGTCAGGAGAGCAGTTTAGTCAGTGGCAGAAACAGCTTGTTCTTTAAAGCATTAAGTGAGTAAATTGCTATCTTCAGAATGCTGGATGAAAAATGGGCCCATTTCAGAACCTCACAGAGCCAGATGCTATAAGAGCAGCTGGAAAAACATGTATTTGAGAATATCTTTTTTCCATGTCTCTAGTCTCACTAGGCTGTACGAATGAATGATAATCACATGTGTCTCGCTGTATCCCCCAAATTTTACTAGTGTTAGAGAAAAATTTGGCCTGAGTATGCCGGTTCAGGGAATTACTTCAGAATTTCAGCTTTAAATGGTACTATTTACCTGTCCTACTTCTTCTTCCTTTGTTTTTCTGTAGTCGTGTTGCTATCATAGACCTTTCAGGTGTTTTGACTTTCTTTGACCTGGATACACGGGTAACAGACAGTACAGGACAGCAAGTGATAGGTGAGCAGCTGAAGCTGGAACGCAAAGATGTCTGGGATATGAAATGGGCCAAAGATAATCCAGATTTGTTTGCAATGATGGAGAAAACAAGAATGTATGTTTTCAGAAACTTGGATCCTGAGGTAAAAATGAGCAGAGGTATTTTATCCATTTTACAAATTCACTTGCAAATTCATGGATCTGTATTCAATTGTATTATTCTTGTGCTTACAGTTTATTTAAATAAATTTTTGGAAATCTCAAAATCTAGTCAGCTCTAATGTGGGAGTGTTTTTTAGGAACAAGTGAACTATAAAATGAACTATCAGTACTAGGAAAAAAAAAATTCTGTCTTATTTTTCTTATTAGTATAAGTTATTTTCAGGAGCATTGCTTTGTACACTTAGGCAAAAAAAGGGTTACAATTTTAGTGAAGTTATTTGTAAAATACAGTTCAGTTAAATCCAAATATTGACAGATGTTCCTTGATTTTTTTTTTTCCCCCCCTCTTAATGTAGTTTTAAGAAAGATGAGGATTTTATTGACAGTGCCATAAACACAGACATAATTAATGTTAATGATTTTAGTAGTTGTTTCCTGTTGGAAATATGATCAAATCCTAGTGTGGAGAAGAAGAAAGTCTGTTTATGTGTACTGAATGGATTTAATTAGCATTTAGTCAGACTGAAAATTGTTCATTCCCTTTTAACGTTATTTACTTCAAGGAGCCTATTCAAACTTCTGGATATATTTGCAACTTTGAAGATTTAGAAATCAAATCTGTTCTTTTGGATGAAATATTAAAGGTAAGTATAATTAAATTTATTTTATAGGAAAACTTAGTGTTTAGATATCTTCACTATCTACTTATATAACAGTAGATATCTTTAAGAGTGAAAATAAAGATGGTATAGAATAAAATGTTGTCTCTGTCTATTATGTTAGAATCCTGAACATCCTAACAAAGATTACATCATCAATTTTGAGATTCGGTCATTACGAGACAGTCGAGCACTGATTGAAGAAGTTGGGATTGAAGAATCTTCGCAGTTCATAGAAGATAATCCACATCCCAGACTTTGGTAAAAATCTCTTCATCCAGCAGCTTCCTTGGTTTAAATTTGTGTTCTCGCATAGTCTTTTCCTTCCTAGACAGAGCTAGCTATTCTTTAAATGTTTTTTTAAAAACATTTTTAAAAACAAAAAACAACAACAACAACAACAACAACAACAAAATAGAAGCAGCAGTATACCTTCTGCTCCTTCCCTCCTGTCCTGGTCTGGATCATCATCTAGATCTGCTGAGGGTAATCTTTTTTTTTTTTTTTTTTTTTTAAAAAGTGTTCAGCTACAATTTGAAGAGCTGCTGTTCTACATGAGACTATGTCAGCATATTGAGACTGAATCTCTTCCAAAAGGGTATTTCAGTGTTGATGTAAATTATGCACTTCATAGTCCCCTGCTAGCTTGCCTCCCCAGCAGTTCTGCAGTTAGTGTGTTTGGATGGTTTATAGCTGGTGGTGTTTTGGACTCTGAGACAAAGTGAAGTTTCCATTCCTGGGCATTTCAGAGTTCGTGTTTTGGGAGATGCTGAGCAGGTGTTCAAGACTGCTCAGCAGCCATCTTAGGAAGCTTGAGACCTATGTTTCCAGGCAGTGGTCCAGTGCTTCCAGGCTCCTAACTCTTGGCAGCACCCCAAAAAAGTGGGCTGATGTTAAAAATGAGGCTACGTGGTTTTACGAATGTTTTGGTACCTACAATACAAGGAACACTGAGTTGATTACAGTAATGGCTATAGGGTACAGGCTCAAGGCAGTGTTCTCTAAAGCAAATGAAAGAACTTGCAGAAAGAATGTAAGCTAATTTATTATTATTATTATTTTTTTTTTTTGTAAAGAGCCATCATGACACGAAACCTAAAGCCTAATAAGGGGGATATATTAGAATCTTAACAAGCTAAGAGCGGAGTTGATTAGCCTTGTAGGACAGGCCATAAAAGAGAAGTGAGAAGAGAAGGGTACATCAGTCGTGTTTTGATATGGCTATGAAGAAGCAAATAATCCCAGAAAAGGAGACTTAGGCTTGTTTAACCTAAACACTCTCTCAGTTATTAAAGTAAATCTGAAAATCTTGCACAGCAAACAGTGTAAGAGGTAGAAGAACAATTCTGGAAACAGGCATTCTGGAAATCTGTTCAGTGGCCCATGCCTTAGGGGCTGGAGGAGTAATCACGATAGTAATTGACTTAATGAAAAGTCAATATCCAAAACTGAAATCCTCATTGACAAGATACTTGTGGAAGGATGCCAATTGCCTTTATCCCTCTGGAGAGTGTTAGTGTATCTGTGCATTTCTATAGTAATTTTTGGCTCTATTTTAAAGAAGACTGATTTATTTCAGCATAGGAAATCTGGCTTTCACCACGGGGATTTGAGAATTCTGTGTTAATTCTGACAGTTCAGAGGGGAGTTTAGAATTGCTGAAAGACTGGCCAAGAGGACTTGCTTTAAAAGTTAATCCTATGAAAACATTCCTTGCCATCTGTTTGTGTGTTTTGTCTTTGTCTTTCAGAATTTACATTCTTAAATAGCGTTTGATAACTACATGTTGAAAGTTTCTGTAATAGTACTTGTAATCATACCGGTTTAAGTGTATAGGGTAAAGTTTTAAAGTTTTGTGAGTTCTTGTTTTAACTAAGGTCTCGAATTAGCTGAAGATTTTTGGCATTTTAGAGTTTGCATTTTCTACTAGTACCGTCCACTTATTTAAATAGAAAATGACTGTTAGTTTTGTGATAGTCTATGTCTCAGTAAAAGTTTTGTGTAGTAAAATCACAAAGTCTAGTGTTTACCTTACTGCAAGATTGCCATTGACTTAATTTTGGTTATACAAGAAACACGTGGTATGCTACATGTTTACACAGAACAGATGCGACCTAAATGCTGGATATACAGCAAATATGTTCTAGGTCAGAACAGGGCACTGCCCTTAGTGCTAGAGCACAATAAAAGGGAAGAAGTGTGTAGCAGATTTGTTACATTTGCCATATACTTTTTTTCTCTTGGTTTTATTGATGTCGGTGATGGGCACTGGAGTTGAAGTGATATTAATCTTGTCAAATTGATGCAGAAGTACTGAGTGTATACTGCACAAGCACGACTTACATCACTGAATACAGCGATAGTATGTTATTTGTTTTGTCAGCGCCCTAATTGCATTGACTTTGAGTAGGAATGTCAAATGGCCACTCTAAAGTTACTTAGCCGTATTTGTGCAGAAAACTCCAGAGCTCATTTAGCTACCTGGTAGACACAGGTTGGCTTGGAGGTAGAAATTCTCTGTTTATTTGCAGAACTCAATCACCTGGGCAGTAGCAGTACACGGTTTCTCAAACTGCCCTGCTTTCCCAGACTGCTCTGCTAACTGGGCAGGGAACATCCGGATGGATAAGAAGGATAATTTTATTCATGGCCAAGTTAGTTGGAGGCATTCAGTCTTAAAGTTATGATTGATGCATAGGCAGAAATATCTAAATGGAGCTGTGTTGAGATAACCCACACATTTCACAGGCCAGCTAGGATCTGTAATGCCATTCCTACCAATCCAATGTAGAGTTGAACAGCTGAGCAAAAGAGTATTAGCAATCATTTGAACATCTTCCCTTTAGCAAGTACGGGATATCACAGAATATCACAGAAAACAGTTGTGACAATCATGCAACTGAATTAAGATTAGTTAATAATGCCATTCGCTATTGAAATAGCGCTGACTCGAATATTTTCTTTACATAATGACTAATATAAGTGGATTCTCATTTAATTTCTTTTTAAAGCTGCTTTTCTATCTGTTACACTTACGCTTTTCGCACAGGCGTCTCCTGGCTGAAGCTGCTCTTCAGAAATTGGATCTGCAGACTGCTGAGCAAGCTTTTGTGCGCTGCAAAGATTATCAAGGTATAAAATTTGTGAAGCGTCTAGGCAACCTGCAGAGCGAGTCAATGAAGCAAGCAGAAGTGGCAGCCTATTTTGGCAGATTTGAAGAAGCTGAACGAATGTATTTGGATATGGACAGAAGGTAATTGCATGTAGTCATCTCAGCTCATTTGCTCGGAAGCAAATAAGGAAAAAATGCTTGAAAAATATAAATGCTTGACCTACTAAAAGAATGGATGTTTTGGCACTGAAGAATCTTACCAGTTTCTAGATCAGATGAAACACAGAATAGGATTAGGTGAAGAGAATTTTGTTATATCAGTGGATAACCAGTCCTATATGTAAATTAGCATGTCTGCAAACATGTCTGCGTGCCCCAGCTGCTCTAGGTAGTACTACATTTTGTAGATGTTTTCAGCAAATATCTACGAAATAGTTCAATTGGGATTCCAAAAATGCAGACAAACAATTTTAAACTAATGTTTAATTTATGTACTGTTGGTCTTAGTTATTTGCCATATATATACGTATATTTGCCATATACATATCCTTCCCAATTACATATACAAACAACAAAGTTCTTAATTAACTGTAATCTCTGGAGAGACAGAAAGGAGCCTGGATGCAATTGTGGACAATTTGATGGAAATTTTTGCTCAGGAATAAAAACAAACAAAGAGAAATGACAACACTACTGAAAATATAAATTAATGGCAAGTAGTTAGCTCTCCCTATTTCTACTGCTTACTGAAAAAGAATGACCAGCAGTTGAACAATGTAGCCTGTAGGTGGTGGTCAAACATGGAGAAGCCTCAATCATTTCTGCACATGTGAAATTTGTAAGCCTTCATTAGTGGAATCATGAAAGAAAAAAAATTAGGAAATGCTGGAGAAAAGAATGTTTTCTTTTAAGCTGTAAATATGAAGACCCTCCCTCTTCCCCAGTGAGGGGTGGGGGGAGGGAGTAGGTGGGGAGAAACGCATATTAGAACCTGTAATTGACTGTGTAGAAGACATTATTCTATTAACCCATGGAAATATGCTATTTTGGAGAGCTGAACTGCCTCACAAACACTTCAGTTGCACTGCAACACTGGTGACATATTCCCTTCCACACGACTGAAGAGAAAACTGACCGTTATAAGGTTGTAGAAGACAAAGACTGACTTTTTCTGGGCAGGTTTTTCAACAGCAGAGCACCTTACTCCCCAGCTGCAAAGAATAAGAATTCTAGGTAGACCTGGCATGTCTTCTCATCGCTAGAAAATCTGCATAAGGACCATCCATAAATTAGGCTAAAATAAATTTAATTTTTGAAATATAATTTTAAATACATTCTGCATACATATTCTTATTTAGCTGTATGTAATCACTTGCTATTGCATTCCTTAACTCGTGCATAAGTTTAGGGTGTTTTTAAATAAGGTGTATACATCTCTCGCATTTCTTTTCTATTCACCTGCCAAATTATTGCATTTTCACATACAGAATTCCCATGTTATACGGGGGAAAAAATGTGTCAGACAGAGTCACAGTGGTTCATACACGTGTGTGAATAATAAAAGGGGAGGATTGATTCTTTCTCCTACATCCTGAGTTATCTTGAATCTGAAAGAAAAGTCCCTGAAATGCATTTTATTATGTATCATCCTTATTCAGTATTATTCCTTGCCCCTTAGCCTTTCCCAACACTTGCTTTCTGCTTTGAACCTTTTGCAGCTGCTGCCACCTATTGTACTTGCTGATAGTGAAAGATAAAGAGCCGTATACAGAAAAAGAAGAAACATGAAGCAACAGCTGCCCATGTGCCTCGCCAGCTTCTCATTTAATGTGCTTCACATACGAGTATAGCTAATGGGGAAATGCATATGTATGGCATATATGACCTTTGAGCTCTCTAGGTATTTATTTTCACAGAATGGTGTTTAAAATGTACAAGATATCGGGGATCATTGTGATAACTGTGATACAAGAATATTTTCATGTTTATAACCTGTATCTTTTCCTCAAGATTTTTGCTAGCTATTTTGTTGTTTCTCTGATATTTTCTGTTTATATTAGAGATCTTGCCCTTGGACTACGCATAAAACTGGGAGACTGGTTTCGTGTATTGCAACTATTGAAAACAGGCTCAGGTGATTCTGATGATGCCCTTCTTGAACAAGCACACAATGCTATCGGAGATTATTTTGCAGACCGTCAGAAATGGTACGTTCTGCAGAGGAAATGGTAAGAAGGAAAATACAAAGGAAAGGATAAAAGTGATTAAATGACTTGTGTTTTGAAATGAGACAGACATCAGGAAAGCCAGGATGCAACAGGTGGGATGACTTTGGAATGACCAGGTTTAGCACTTTTACAGTTAATAAGCTTCACGTGGCATTTTTTCATCACTGCCTGTACCTTTGAACAGAGCTGTTGATCAACTATTTAAAGAACGAAGGAAATGGAAATCTCAGTTTTGCTGGAAGCCTGGTTACCTAAAGGTTGGGGAGCAGAGGAAAAAAAAGTGTATAAAAAGAGGTAAAAATTAGGCTGGATATATTTAAAAAAAAAAAAATACAAAAAATTATAGTTAAATTAAAAAGCAGGAGAGAAGTATTAAACATCAACAAATTTCAAAAGTAACCACAAACTTTCTAGTATTTTTAAAAACATAAGTATATGAAAAGGTCCAAAGGTCTATCTGACCTGAGATGTGTTTCCAGCAGTAGCCAAAACTGGATGCCCAAAGAAGAGTTTAAGAATAGTGTACACATGTCATTGTACGATTCTCCAGAACACGTTTTGCAGTCAAGGACTTAATGAGCCAGAAGTGGTGTCTTGGTAGTTAATAACTTTCACTGAATTTTTCTTTCATGTACTTTGTTGCCTTTTAAACCCGTGTAAACTTGCAGCATGCAGAACGTTCTGCCTCCTGCAGTTCCGCAGCTTCACTACATATTGCAGTTGCCCACACTATATTATCACAAAGAACTTGGGTCCTAGAGTAGTTTAAAACTTCTCACAGGTTCTGAAGCTTAATTTTTTTACATGCTTTAGGCAACTTCAGAGGTTGATTTTTGGAGACCTTGGTGCTTGTGTTTCTCATTGCCTTCAGTTGGAGTGGAGATCAGGTCACGTATCTTTAGAGTATGGAGGCACTCAAGTAAAGCCCTTTTCTGAAAGTTTAGTTACAAGTTTGATCTGTGCAGAAGTAGGAACACAATTTGAGATTCCCTGACTTCCTAACCTTATGCTAGTCAGAGAAACCACCTTGCTGCTGCTTCAATATCATGACCTTTGAACACTACAACTTTTAGTGCATTTTATAAAAACAATGGAAATCCTAGCTACAAAAGCTCTCTCGAGCAAAGTTACCTATTAAAAATAATGTCATTTCTCTTTTACAGATGCAAAAGGCTTACTCGTTTATAGTTTATGTTTGTGTATCAGATGGCACTATATTTACATGTATTTATTTTTCGTCTTAGGATAAATGCTGTACAATATTATGTACAAGGACGGAACCAGGAACGTTTAGCTGAATGTTACTACATGCTAGAGGATTACCAAGGACTGGAGAATCTAGCTAACTCACTTCCAGAGAATAATAAATTGCTCCCTGTAAGCAAAAAGCACCTTCATTTTTCATTGTCTCATGCTGAAATACTTATTTACAGAATCCCATCTGGGGAAGGATAAGAAAAAAGGAGAAAGAATGCAGTATGAGACTTGCTTCTTAACGCAAAATGGTGTTACTTAGGTATATTAGGGTCCAGTGTTACTCCTGTTTTCTTACGCCATCATTCTTCCTTTCCTTCATTGGCCAGGTTCCCCAGATAGATCTGATTTGTCACGCTTCACTGCTACTTTATTTATTTATTTATACCTTCATTTTGTGGCCTACTCTACACTAGGTTCTTTTTCTCCAAAACGGTCTTGGTTGCTTTCACTAGTTCAACTTCTTGGATGTTAGTTGTAGTGGGAACGTTAATGGAAAATGAAATATTTTGGAGATATTTCCAATGCTGAAAGGAGACAAAGTTGGTGGTATCGCCTGAAGTGATCTACTGCATAATAACTAATTTAAAACTAGATAATAATGACTTATTACTCCAAAATGCTTGGAAAAAGCAAAATATAGTAATTTATTGTCATTTTCTGTTGTTTGCACAAAGCAAGCTGTAGCACATAAAATATGCACTAAATAGTAAGGGCAGTCCTTCTAATGTGATTTGATTTGAAAGAAAATTTTCTAACTTGCATTGTTTTTTAATTCAGAAGCAGCATAGGTTCCATAAATTAGAATGTGAAAATATTGTAGTTCTAAAAATCTGCAACAGCATGTGTTGTCTTCCCAGGATCTGTTAAGCAAACAAAGAACCTTCCACCTGCAGCTTTTTGAGATTAAATTAAACAAGAGGATAACGGTAATGTAGTTGCTAACACAATGTACCAAAAATCCAGAAATGAATTTAACACGGTGCTGATTCTTTTTGCAGGATATAGCTTATATGTTTGTAAGAGTGGGGATGTGTGAACAAGCTGTGTCTGCATTTCTGAAATGTAATCGACCAAAGGATGCGGTAGATACCTGTGTACATCTCAACCAGGTAAGATGACAATAAGTAATCTGCTGTACCCTTTCCATACCAATTTAACAGAGACTTTTTATGGTGGTGCCCCATTACATACAAGTCCTTGTTAATTTTTATCTGGTGATTCTTTACGATTTCTGAAAAATTCATATTTCAGAGCTTAAACCAATCAGGTGAAATTAGGGCTAGACCACTGGAGAGTCAGTTATATGCATCTACAGCAGCACTACTTGCTTTGGTACCCACTGCTGCGTGTGGTAAGCATGCTCAGCAAACAGATGTACGTGGACTTGTGGCCTCTGTAGGGGCAGTCTGTAGTTAGCTTCAGGTCAGCAGAAGCCAGTGCCGTGTCCTGAAGGAACGGAAGATTGAAGAGCTTCTGGCTGCTCATTTTCAGCATTTTCCCTCCTTCCTTCTACAGATGCAAATATATTTGTGGCTGAATTGTGATGCAGCTGGAAGAAAAAACTGATCTAGCTGGAAAAATAATCTGTATGTTTACAGCTAGAACTGTTCCCCTTTGCAGGTGACTTAACATTTACCTGCAAAAATGTTTGTGTCAATACAAATAAGAGAGAAACTGGGGCGGGGGGGACAGAGGAGCTTGATGTAGTGAACTGACAGCTGGCTTATGCTCACTTTAGGTGGACAGTTTCCTAATCTGTGGGTCTCAAGCGCTAGTGGGCATGATATTTGAGCAAGTTTCTCAGTGCTGCCAAACCTGTTGTGATTTGGGGCAAACCCAGTAGCCAAGCTGTTGAAGATCAGGAAACTTTACAGATAAAAATGTGAGGTGTAGATGGATGAATTAAGTTTTATTGTTTATGCCTTGAACTTACGGGCTGAAGTCCTCTTTTAGACATGCTATTGGGTTTCAGTAAGATCAGAAGCACTGAAATCTGTATGTCGAAGTGGGAGCAATGAAGTGATCTTGCAAAGCTTTTACCCAATAAGAAACTGCTTTGTGTGCCGTTTTAGACCAAGGTCCACTTGTTGCACAAACCTGCCGTATCATATGATTGGCAATGATGTTAGTATTTGTATTCTCTTGCTTCTACTTTAATTTCATAGTAGCTGGGTTCTAAAATGAAGAAGTACTGCACATAAATGTTGCAGTTGATCCACGGGTAGCTTGTCCTGAGAATGTGTTTGGGTAATTGTATGGTTGATCTTTGTGTCTGCTTTTATTTCTAGTGGAATAAAGCTGTGGAGCTGGCTAAAAATCACAATATGAAAGAGATTGGATCCTTGTTAGCTAGATACGCAACTCATTTGCTGGAAAAGAATAAAATCCTTGATGCAATAGAACTTTATCGTAAAGCCAATTATTTTTTTGATGCTGCTAAGCTCATGTTCAAGGTATTGCAGGTTTAATTTCTATTTCAAATAATAATGGCTAGTCCAAAAACAGAGTTATTTCCATGTTATTTTTATTTCCTTGAGGCTATTTTGGTGTTAATAATATCCGGGCAATAAGCAGATGCCATTACACAGGCTACTGGAAAGATGAATCCAACTCCTAAGTTTAGGTACCTCTGTCTGAAGTAGTTATCTTGCATGCCCTCTGTAGCCAGTGGGGAGAGAGAAATACTTTTAGGACACGAATCATCTCATTTATGTTGAGACTTTATCTGCAGAATAGATGAATTGCACCTCAGAAAAGGTCCTGTTGCCCTCCATTGCCTGGTGAAGGAATGCAGAAGACTAGCTTGTTTAAAAGCCAACAACATAGACCTTGCAAAGATAAAGGAGATGAAACCTATGCACCCTATATATAACGACTGTGTCGTTAAGTAGAAGCTCATGTCACAGTTAAATTTTGGGTATTCCTACCTTTAATTAGAAACTACTGCTGTGCACTTTTAAGATAAAGATTTTTGCCTAGATTTGGTATTGGCTGCAGAGATTTCTGTACATAAAAAAAAATGATATAATGATACTGTATATATTTGATGTAAAAATGACATGTGTGTTACTCTCAAAAGCCATTCTTCTCATGTAGGAAATCCACTAGGCTTTACTGAAACCTGTATCTTTCTCAAGCTTGACTGTTTAAAAATCAGCTACTTAATTTTACTTTAATGTAATTCCATCGATTTACGTAAGGCTACAGTGATTTTTCTTTCCCAAGAGTCTGACTCTGTATACTTACTGGTTAGTAAAATAAATACAGAATAATGTATTCCTCACCCTAGATGTCTTCTAGACGTGTTCTGTTCACAATCTAAGTTCTGACATTCAGATGTGGAATTGGTTTTTAGCACCGGTTTGTACTGTCATGCAATTGTCCAAGAAAATGAAGTGACTTTTCTAATTTTTCTTTTTAAATCTATAATCGCTTTTTTTTCCCCTTAAGATTGCAGATGAAGAGGCAAAGAAAAGAGCAAAGCCATTGCGAGTTAAAAAGCTGTATGTATTATCAGCTTTACTTATAGAACAGTGCCATGAACAAATGCAAAATGCACAAAGGGGAAAAGTTAAAGGAAAAAGTTCAGAGGTAGTGTCTTGATTTCTGAATTTTTATAAAACATTGGCATGTGTTACTTAGAATAAACAAACATATCTTCATGTGAGGTTATTAGGTTTTTTTTTTAAATAATGCCTTTTCTTTTTAAGAGCAGGGCTTTTATTTCTTTCCTTAAAACAAGTCCTTCGTGGCAGCATGCCACTTAAAGTATTATTTTAAAATATTTCAGTTGTACTTTATTAATACATAGATATCCTTCAACCTAAGTTTAATGTGGTGTTCTTAATGTTTTCACTATTACAGCAGAAAGGATACTAAGGAACTCAAACTTTTACTTGTGAGACTCTAACTTTTTAAAAAAGACTCTTAACTTTTTTAAATTAAATTTAAGAATTAATATTTATGCTAAAAAGACATTCTGTGATTGGATTAAGCTGTGTCGGCTATAATTTAGCAGGGAAACTGGTTGAGAATATGGGGGAAGCAAATGGAAGACCATGGAAGATCTGCATTTCCTGCTGTTTTTGTTTCATATCAAAATTACTTGTGATACTGCTTTGCTTTCAGGCGGCTTCAGCTTTGGCTGGTTTGCTAGAAGAAGATGTTCTTTCTTCAGCTAATCGCTTTGCAGACAATGCTTGGCGAGGAGCTGAGGCTTATCATTTTTTTATACTTGCACAAAGGCAGCTCTACAAAGGTTCTGTAGATGCAGCACTGAAGACAGGTAGGATTTCATTTTTAAACCTGTAAAGAAACTATTCTAATTTTACAAACCTGCAAAACACATAACTTTATTTATAGTTGGCTTATTTTTCTATGGAAGTCTAACCTGTCAAATACTCTCTGGTCAAACGGGAGGGTCTTTTTAGATGTTCTGTTGACTGTTTCACCTTGGACTTCCCTGTAGAGGTTCATTTAAAAAAAAAAAAAAAAAATCGCTAGAAATCAGGAAGGCAAATGGTGCCCTTTATTTTCTCCCAGTAATAAAGGCCCATTTCAAGTACTTTTAATGCATAAAAAATGTGGCTCAGCAAGGCTCTTCCAGTTCACATTCAAATGAACTTTTTTTTTAAATGTTGAACTATGTGTACTTAGTTTCATTGCATAGTTTTTTAATTGACATGACTTTGTTTTGTCTAATGAAATTATTCATAAGACTAATACTATCCTCTAGTAATAATGGTTTCATATGGAAGCTTGCATTTCTCAGAAGGCATGCCATGACTTCTGTGGATTTTTTTTTTTTTTTTTTCCCCTTAGCTCTTCATTTGCGAGATTATGAGGACATTATCCCTGCGGTTGAAATCTATTCCCTTTTGGCTCTCTGTGCATGTGCACACAGAGCATTTGATATTTGTTCAAAAGCCTTTGTTAAACTGGAGTCCCTGGAAACTCTCAGTCCAGAACAGAGGCAACAGTATGAAGATCTTGCTCTAGAGATATTCACAAAACATTGTCCTAAGTATAACAAAAAATCTGATCTGGATGATGTTCTTGAGAGGTGGGTTATATTTATATGATACTGTAATAATGTGCAAATTTTTCTGCTGGCGTCTGTATATGGGCTTTTAGCAATGCAAACAGAAGAAAATGAGGTTTGTGTGTCACCAAGTTTAATTAGGTGTTTTGCTGCTTGTACTGAATATTGGGCTAGAGTAATGCAGGTGCTAGTCTTTCTGAGAAGGTACCCATTCACTTACAGTAATTGGGGAAATAGCTTGACCTTTAAGGAAGACGGCATACATACACAATTGCTTCTTAATTTGAAATACAGGTGGATAGAGCGCAGGAGTTTTAGGACCTTTGATAAGGTGTCATATGCTATTAGAGTAACGTTAGGTCATGTTGCCACATGAACATCACACCACAATGGAGATACAATGTGTGACTTTTAACCAGTATAGTAAAAGTCTGCAATGTTTTGTGAAGCACCTGAACCTATACGGTATGAGGAGATGAATATGTAAAGTGGAAGAGTTAAGGTATGAAGGGCATGTTTAAGGGGTAATTCTTTGGAGTGGTTGTTGGTAAAATAATGTGTTTTCCTGCTAAAAGCATGGAATTCTTGAGTATGGAAGACAGACTAACCTACGAGTTGATTGGCCTGTAAGTGTTTCTTTTAACTTTTAGTGAAAAGGATTTTACTTAACTTGCCTTATTTGGTTTCACTGTGCAGGTGTACAGAATCTCACTGGTGGCTTCAATGCTCAGTAGTGACTTAAGTGATTCTTCATAGGAACAAATGTAATAGTAGCACAGGTGTCTAAGTGGACATTACCTTCTTATATCCTCAACTCCTCCTCTTCACTTAATCTTTGGATCTGCTGGTCCTAATATGCTGACTAGGTTTTTGGGTATGCAATCTGTTGTGAAAACAAGATTTACGTACTTAGCTGCGTTAATAGGGTGTGTAGCCATTTGATTTAATTTTAATAAGAAAATGGCACACAACTGAACAGAGAAGTGGTATTTTACGGATGAGCATAAAAAGCTTTGCAACTAACCATGGGTATACAATTAAGATTAAATTTAAAAGGTATTTATGCTCTTTTGCAGACTTCTGGAAAACAAGTCTTTGCTGCTGTTTTAATATTACATTTACATTCTTTCAGCTTGATTTACTTTTCTTTTATTCACTTTTCTCTTAATAGTGGAGATGGGAAACTTCCTGTATGTGTTGCAACAGGAGACCCTATCATGGAGTATCGATTCTGGATGTGCAATGTGTGTAAGCATTGTGTGAAAGCCAAAGAAATAAGCAATTATAACTTCTGTCCTCTGTGCCACAGTTCTGTAGCATAATAGGGAATAAAGGATTGCTTATCCTTATATCTGTTATGTCTCATTTAAAAAAAAAAAACTCAAAAATGTTACTGTTATACTATTTTAAAACGCAGTTTAGGTACGATACTGTCACAGATAATGTTACTACTATTAGGGAAACATTTCAAAAAAAGAAATGAGAAACTTGAATGGATCCATGTATGTTAAGAAACAGCTATGACTCAATTTTGACTCAATTTCTACAGTGGTTTAAGGTAACAGCATTTTTTTTTTAATTGTAAATTGAGCCTAGTTTCAAAACCATGCACATTGGGTGTAGGTTTATCTTAGTATGTTCTACTCTGTGAATTTTGAGGAAAACCAGTAATTTGCCATGAAATTATAAAAATGAAAAATGGAGCAAGTGCAGTTTCCTGAAGGAAGTAATTCTTGATTTGAAATGATGCACAGTAGTCGTAGTATTATTGTATACATTTTCTACTACTTGTTTTACTAGAATGATGGTGCTACTTTAGTCCTACTTCACGCTTAAGTTATTTTCTTTTGCCAAATGTATTTAAAGCCACAGCACTAACAAAGGAGTTGCAAACATTTAGAAATCAATGCCTTCGGTAAGCACTTGGTTTCTTAAGCTTTTTTTCCTGTGGCGATTTGTTTAATCAGCTAAGGAAACCAATATGAACCTTCAAACTGGAAGCTGTTAATGGGCTACTTTTTTACAGATGAGTAGCTTGAAGCGAGGAGCTCACATCTGCTAGGCAGATCTCAACAGCTTTAACCGTCACTCTTGTTTTACATGAAGATTGAAAGTACACGGAGTCTTGTTTAGAAGTGAGCTCTTCTATTTTATTGCTAGATTTTATCCACTGCTTTGATGGTACAGCATGGAGATGTTGCAGGTCACTTACCCATGCTGTGAGTTTTCTCCACAGAGTTAGCACTTAGCAGACTGGTAACATTCACAAGCATTAAAATTCACTTTGTATGGTATTATTTCTTTGAGGAAAAGATTGTGAGGAGTCTCGTTTCTCCGAGAATTTCTTTTGGAGCAAATAATACATGTCTTTCAATTAAATACTCTTTTTTTTTAAGAAGTTTATATGTAAAAATATGTTATTAAATATATTTTTCTATTCAAGTATATGAGCTTTTTTTTCTTGGTTAAAATTTAAGTTCGAAGGATGTACCAGGTGTGTCACAAAGTAGCTCGAGCTGTTGACCTGACGTCCTGCAGTTCTAGTACAGCCGTAGCTCAGCTGAAAGGCGTGTTTTAACGAGGGCCATAGTATTTATACATTTTGATCAAAGATGTTATCTGAATGCGTACGGAAAACACTTTGGTTTCGTCAGGGCCCTGTAGTTTGTACAGGGTCTACTCTGGCCCAGACCCGAGGTACGCCCTCTCCCTCGGCTTTCTCTGTGCCCTGAGCGCTTACACGCGAGGCGCGTGTCCCTCTCGGTGTTCAGGTAACAGGGCAGGGGTTTCCCTGCCCCTTCCTTCCGTCTAGGCTCAGCTGGCATCAAAGGCTCGTCGCTCCCGCCTGCAGGCGCTGCTGCAGCACCCACGCCACCTGGACGCAGCGTCTCGCCTCCGCGCCCTGCCCCTTTCGCTAACGAACGGGCGCCGCGGGGCGGAGGCGGGCTGCCGCTTCCGCCGCAAGGGTGAAACGCGCACCCGAGAGCGGCGGCCGTGCCCCTGCCCGTAGGGGGAGAGCGCGGCCTGACCGGCGGCGCGCTGCCCCCTGCTGGCCGCAGCGCCCCGGGGCGGCGGCGGCTGAACGGCCGCCCGCCCGCCCGCCCGCGAGGGGTTAAGCGCTGCGGGCGCCGCGCCCCTCCCCTCCTCACGTCGCGCTACGTCACGCCGCGCCGCGCGGGCGGGCGCCTTCCATGGCTCGCGACGCGCCGCGGGCGGCGGCGGAGCTGCTGGCGGCCGCGCACGCGCGGTTCGAGGCGCGGCAGTTCGCGGCGGCCGAGGAGCTCTACGGCCGCTTCATCGCCCAGCGCGCGGGCTCCGCCCCCGCGGGGTACGTGGGGGAGGGGCAGGGGAAGGGCGCCCGCGCGTGGGAGGGGGGAGGGGCGCGGGCGCGCGCGCCGTAACGGCCGCCCTGAGGGTGCTTCTGCCTCTGTCCCCCGCACAGCGCCAGCCGCGACCTCGCCACGGCCCTCAACAACCGCGGCCAGATCAAGTACTTTCGGGTGGACTTCGCCGCCGCCGTGGAGGACTACACGGCCGCCATCGAGAGCCAGCCCGACTTCGAGGTGCCCTACTACAACAGGGGCCTGGTGCTCTACCGGCTGGGTAGGCGGTGAAGGCAGGCAACCCCCCCTCCCCACCCCCCGGCCGACCCACCCGGGACGGTTTGTCCCGAGGCCCGGCTGACCCGGGGCAGGGCGACCCGGGATTGCGCTGTGCGAGCCAAGCGGCTGTCCCTGACCCTTGGCACCGGCACCGGCACGTGAGAGCAGGCTGCTCATGTCTGCCCACCTGCCCCGGTCTCAGGTCCTTCTCGGACTGTCGGCCGTGAAGTGCAAGGAAAAGGAGGGAAACCCTTACACGGCTGATTAGTAGCCCTGAGAGCTTTTCTGTCCCAAGAGCCACCTGAAGCTTGGAAGTAATTTCCCCATTTTTACAGAGGGAGGGACCTGCCTGGTGCAGGCAAGGGAAAGAAATAAGTGATGCAATCAGAGAGAGAGAGAGATCTTTCTCAAGTCATTATGAGGTGTTCTAGCTAGAGGTCTGTCCTGCTTACACAGTTAGATATCCCTGTTTGCAGTTATGCTTTTGTGGCATTTGAAATGATGATATTCAGTAGGAGAAAAATGCATTTTTAATTTTTTGTTTGTAAAAATTTCCATTGTATTAAAACTTGGAAATGCAGAAAATTACCATTAAATCTAAGATAAAGCATTTCTTAAGCAGGTGCAGTAGCAGTGAGTGCAGCCTTCTCAATTGCAGTGGGTTATCAATCAGACGTCTCTGTGGACTTTGCTGCCCAAGTTTTGAATATGCCATTAAGGAAATGAGACTCTTGCCCCTTTTGCTGGAGCTAGGCTGTTGCATGGTCAAGATCCAGAAGCTGAGGGGTTAGAGGGGGAGAGCACTAGAAGAAAAGAGCCTGACCCAGAGCAGCAGCTGGAAAGCAGCATGCCTACTTTCTAGGTTTAAAGCAGCCCTACTGTTAGTTAGTTGCTGTTAGTTGGCTCTTTCTCTTGGAATAAATTACCTGAATTCTGCCTTATGTCCCACTGTAAGTGCAAAAGTGAGCACTCAGGCTCTAAAGACCTTCAACTCACATTTGGACCTCTGGAGAAACCAAATGTTATAGTGGGTCCAGTAAGTACAGTGGATACTTTTTGTTAGTGAAAGAATTAGAAGTCATTCTTAGTTGTGATTTGTGAGATTGAGCAGTTACTGAGAAATAATTCTTTCTCCTTTTTTTTGGGACAGGATGCTTTGATGAGGCCATGAAAGATTTCAGGAAAGTGTTAGAGTTAAACCCTCAGTTTGAAGATGCTGCGTTGAGTCTAAACCAGGCTATTCTTGATAAAGAAGAAAAACAAAAGAGAGCTTATTGAAAATGCAGCTAGTGGTGTAAAAATGTTTTACTGATTTCTAGTATTGATGGATGAAACACAAGATCATTTGCATCTGTTATGCTTTACTGAAGAAACCTCATTCTTGGGTAAATAAGTTAAGAGATGTATTATAATTGCGAAGAAAAAAAAAAACGTTTGGGGTATCAGTGTAGAGGAAAAGCATAATGGTAGACCTAAGACACTGGCCATTCTGTACTGAAGTACTCTATCTAAAGCAGTTGGCAGCTCAGTAACAGATAATGAAGTAGGTAGTCCTCTTACTACAACAGTGTTTCTGTACTCTTTCACAGATAAATTTAAATTGTCTTTCATGGGAAAAATGTATAAAACAAAATATAGAAATACTTGAGTCTGGAGTTTTAGAAAACTCTTCATACATAATTTCTCTATTAAGAAATATTAACAAAAACCTGAGCCTTTTTTGGGCAAAGCCATTTGTACTGTGCATAAGGAATGTGGTATAAGAATTCAGTTCTTTGGAGGTTAATTCACTTCTAAAAGTAGTTTTTATGTTGCATAAGCAGCTAGGAACTGAACATATCTTTTTTTTTTTTGAGAGAGAGTATCGAACAGAGCAGAGATTAATAATTGAATAAATAAAATGATACGCACTTTTAATCTCATGATTATCTGTAGAGACCTTATGGTAGGGAATGCAGTTGAGCTATTCACAGTAGGAGTTGTGGCTTTCTCTCTTTATTGAAAAGATCAATTGCACAAAAATGTATTATGAAATCTGTCTGATTCAACAGGCTGTGAATATCCAAGTAGTCTTATTTCTTACATAATAGGAGAAACAACTGCTGAAATCTAAACACAATGGATAAGAAACACCATGGTATTGTTCATGGGAATAAAAATTCTCCTGAAAGAAATACTTCTTGGTTGCATGTGCGAGCATTAGGATATACTTTTTTTTTTTTTTTTAATAAATGATGCCAATGAAAATTTTGCTTCTTACGGTGAGTTTCTTCATGGATGATCCTGGAGCATACACAAGTGCAGTTGCATTCACTGCAAATGGTGGAACCCTTTGAGTAAATCATAAGAAGAGAATTTAGCGTATGAATTACTATGCATTCTTTGTGTGGTTCCCCAGCATCCCCAGAGATCGCTTTCAGCTTTGAAATGCTGCAACAGTTGGAATGAACAAATTTGGGGCCTAGCGCTGACAAAATGCTGCATTTTCCTTTAGTGCTCTGTGATACTTGGTATGCAATAGTTCTCAAGTTATATACCTATGATGCATATTAAAATTTATTAATGACCAGATGTTCTGAGGTTTAATTTTGGCCTTTTCTGTGTATACTGAGCTTTTGCTCTGCTTCCATTTTTATATCTTAATGCTCTGTCTCCAAGACATATTAATAATTTAAGGACTTATATTTTTCATGCCACCTCAGTCTCAAAAATTGAGAAATCATACCAGCTCTTTTTTGATGATGAGATGATGAACTAGAACTAAGTGTGTCCCTGACATAGCATGCCATGAAGACATAGAGGACGTTATAAACAGTTGAATCTGAACTCTGAGAAGTTGCACTCTGAGAGGAAAACAGTTGGAAAGTTGAGAAGAAAGATCACAGATGTGGCTCTGCACAGAGTACTGTTTAAATGATAGCCTATAGATAAAAATCGAAGATTAATATGAAATATTTCGGAAAACAAAACAAGGATTCTGGTAGTAATACTCATCGTACTTCCCAGCTCATGTCATTTTATTAGTGTTGCTCCTTTCTAACATATCCCATGTCGGCACAGGAATAGTTCACTGAATTCGGAGCAATTTTATAGCAGATTCTCCACAGTGTTTCCTTGTCTCTCCTGTAAAAGAATGAATTGTTGTGGTACGTTTTGGTGTAATTTGGAATTATTTCAAGGCAGTTTCAGCCAATAAAATTCTTACACACATTTTCCTTTCTCAGATGCACACAAGTTACTTGGTTAGGGTTTCTATCACAACCAAGCCTAATCTGAAATTATTAAATAGTGCAGTGTGATGGTCTCAGTCTCCCAAGACTGTTGGAAGGTTATCATAAAATGTAATTATTGATGTCAAAAAACTTAAGGGGGGGATATGTTTATTAACTTTTCCTTCAAGGTTTACTATTTGTAATCCATTAACAATCAAAAGCATAATGGAGAGTTGTAAAATTATACTTAAGTAGTGTTTCCTTATGAAACTCAAGACAATCGGCTTGTAAAAGGAGCTCGAGTTGTGTACTTTGGACACTTGCAGTATAGAGGTACTGTGGCTTTTCACTTTCACTCGTCTTTAGAAGTTATCTTTGCCTGAAAATTATAAACCACTGTAGAGCATCTGCATCAGTTCTGACTTCCTGCTCCATTGCCCTTGCTGAGCGTTCACTTGTCATGGTGCTGTACTAGTAAATCCAGCAGGTGGTTGCTACTCATATGCATTGACTGACTCTTCATCTAGGCCAGAAATGCTGCAGATATGAATAATTCGTGACCCCTTTCCCAAAGTTTCATACCTATAAGCCTACTCTCCAGAGCACATTGTCACTCTCCTTCAGACAGTGCTTTGCTGTCAGCCCCTTCATTCAGTTTGTTCCTCATGGCTGGGATTATCCTGGCAACAAGTAACAGTATTCTCATCCAATTATTTGCTATCTCTACACTTACAAAAAGCACTTGATTTCCTCAGTGCATTCAGAATGGTTTTTCCCTTCGGTGTCTGGAACAACAGTCTCTTTCTAAGATCTTACTTGTTCAGAGAGCCTGGCAACAAGTAACGTTATCGTCCTATATTTTCTCCTAGTACTCCATTTTTCCTTCTGCCGAAACACAGGAGGAGGAGTTGCACCGCTTGTCCATTCCACAGTGTTGCAGGGCCTTTCACTCGCTTTTAAAGAAAGGTAGGAAAATACGACAAAAGTATGGGCTAGCAGCCCAAAAGCAGGGCAACAGAACAGGATGAGAAATGTAAAACATCTCATACAGCACTGTTTGACATGCACTATGGAGAACAAGGAGAGTCATTCTGAAGGGAAAGCTGCGGCACATTGAAGAGGAAAAGGGCTTTTCAAGTGACAAGAAACTTGTATTCCATAGGCTTTTCTCTGTGAATGGACAACAGTGGTAAGTCAGTGTTAAAAATCTTTGGCTGTTAGAACTGACGACTGCATATGCACTATCCCATTTTAATAGATGGCCTTAATAAAAAGTAAATAAGTAGTGAAAGATACGCTATTCCAACATGTGGGGAATTAACACCTTTGTATCCAGCTTAGCTATGCAGGCACTGCTGTCCTTGGACTATCAGAAAGAAAGAAGTTCAGAATGAGGCAAAAAAGACGAGCAAAATTTAAGACTACTAGTAGGAGAATGACATTTTTATATTTGAGTAGATTATTCTGCAATTTCGTTCTTCTCTTGTGCTTTCCATTTGGTGCTGCCACAGGACGTGGTCAGATCCAATGGATTCTGGCAATTCCTATATTAATGTCACTGCTTTCATTATCTGTAGCAATCCTTATCTTAAAGGCAGTCCTCTCACTGCAGCAGTTCCCTGGAGCTGCTTTGTTCTAGGATCACCTTTTAGTAGAGGCAGATGCTGGGTCTGCAGAACAGATTCAGCCTCATCCTGGCGCTGAGAGAAGTTTGCTGTCGGGTCAGGTCAAGGTGGAGGCCCATCTAGTAGTGTATTGTGGTTATCTGGGTTGAACTGTAGCGTGTCTGAAGCTTAGGTGTTTCCAAACTTTTCCTTGTAGGATCCCTGTCGATGAGCAGGGATTGGATGCAGTTAACAGCTTCTGGTGACCAGATTTTTCATTGTTCGTATCTTTGTGCTGTACAATAAAATGTGGTCTGCTAAATGCACCTGACAGACAACTTCATCTCCCAGGAAGAAAAAGTTATTTTATCGCTGCCATAGACAAACACTGCAACAGTAGCTTTCAAGTCAGGTTCACTGTATTCACTGTATTCCTGTGAAGAAGGGTGATCCAAAGTTCAATGATTTTTCAAGCTTGTATGCAAACTCTTGTGTGCCTGTTACTTCATATTTGATGTGTCTTTCACATCTCCATAATGCCTTTTCTCTATACTGGTTGAATAAAAGTCTCTTGCAACCATAGTAGCATGACCAAGTAGTTTCTGAGGGCCAAAGCTAAGAAAGAGTTTAAGCCCATAGGCCTGCACTGGAATCTAGGACATGAGTTAGATGCTGAAGCTGCATCTGCAGTGCCTGAGAAGAGGGAGTAATTTCAGAATAGTCTTCAGAGGCTGAGCAATGTGCCATGCCAGTACCATGACAGAATCACAGCGTGGGAAAGACGTGCCCTCAAAGCTAAACAATGAGTGCCTAAGCCAGTGTAACTGAGTGTAAAAGAAATGGTTTAGCAAGAAGAGCAACCAAACTAGGAGCAGGCAACCAAGGCTGAAATTTCTCTGGCTGGTCTGTAGGAATGCTGGAAATTGAAATGCTATGGACATCAGGGAGAGAAGGGTCTTGCCACCTACGTGATGTTGGGTGGAGAGGTATAGAACGCTGCTGAACTCGTTTCTGGCTTGCCAGGACAAAATTGAAAGACCAAGGGTATTCCATGTGCTGCAGAGCAGTTTAGCTGAATCTCCTCTGCAAGAGCCCAGGTGAGTGAACCTTAGTGATGCAACTCCAGACCTGATGCTCATTTGTGTGGAGCTAGACAGTGTCCTATGAGCACTAGGAAAAGAGGGGCTAGCATACAGATGTTATTTAGCCTTCATACCAATTTACAGATCGTTTGTTTCTTAGTTACTGTTTTCAAACTGCCTTTTAGAGTAATAGAAAGTCTTGTTACAGTCAGTTTGTGACTGTTAGCACTAAAAATGGAGAATGTGCCATCTTGGAAAATGTGAGGAAGCAGCAGGCTTGCTTGACACTGCAGTGTTAGCACCAGCCAGTAGAGTGCACTGCTCATACAGCAGAGAGAAAGGTGTCTCCCAGGCTGCAGCTGATGGGGGTTGCTTGGGATGTACCATCTGATTCCCGTTTATGTGACTTAGTCCTTCAGGAGATATAGCTCTAAGACTACATTTATTCAGACATTCACAGGCTTGGCTGCAGGTTTTGGGAGGCCAGGCGTTTTGGGAGGCCAGGCACTAATCAGCATGTGTAATCTAGTCAGCCTGTGAAGATACAAATTCTACAAGCTGTACCCATGTGAGTTTCTGGGCCTGTGTGCATTATTAGCTTGAACTGACAGCTGTGCAAGTTCTCCATCTTCACTGCTGTTGAATGGCTGCTCAATATGCTCTGCTACGCTACAGTCACAACTTCAGTTACTGTGTAGGTACATTCTGAGAGTGATCTGCAGCTGGGAATGTGTCTGGTTTATCCTTGATCTGTAGATAAATAACCTTTTTAATTTTTATTCTCTTTTAAAAAATTTGGTGGGCACAGAAAATAAAATGCCAGGTAATTTGTCCTTTTTACTGATTTTAGAGTGTCTGGCCCCTTCCAATTTGTAATTAGCCTTTTCCATACATGAGCAGGTTAGAAGAAAGCAAAAGATTAATAGGTTTGCAAGAAGGTCAGGTCAGTGCTAGATGCAATTTTGTAACCAGAAGTCTGCATTAATGTGGGGGGAAAAAAAGGATAATGTTATATTTTATGTGTTAGAGGCCCTGAGTGAAGAGATTGCTTGACTCTTCAGAGCCAGTGTTAGTATACCAGATGATTGCTATTATAGACTAGCAAGATGTTGTGCACTTACGTGCCTTCATATGTACTTTTATTTGACTTTTCAGATTTGCACTTTATATTCAGTTGGGTGGATTGGCAGTCACCTTATGAAGTACTGAAAGAAGCAGCCATGTCAGGGTTGGGGTAATTCTAGTGGTCAACAAGTCCATATTTCAACAGCTGGAAGAGAAAGGAAACGTTATTTTGCAGACTTAGGTTATTTTCTGGTAAGCTTTCTGTTGTAGCCACTTCATAGAGGCAACAGGTTAGAACATTTACTAATCTTGTTAGCAGACCCTAGCCCTTTTTAGTGCTGTGGTGCTGTCTGGAGTCCCACAGCCTGGTCTCTTCATTGCAAGAAAGATAGTTCTGGTAGTAGCTGAAAGAGGTAACTTGTGTCCAGTCGCACTACTTAGAAAGTAACCAGCACAGCAGAGCTTTCAGGTGCTGTTGGAGACATACACAGAGAAGTGAGGAGTGAGGATGGGGCACACAGCTGTATAGCTGTGGTCCTCCAAAGACAGATAAAATGCTAACAGTTTGGGGTATTTAGACCCTTCAGAAGAATTTGGAATATGGCAGTGATGTGTGCCTTAGTGTTTGTTTTTAATATTCTGCATATATTTTTCTTTCAATTGAGTGGTGATAACTGCTGTGGGCAGTTTGCTCCAGTCCAGTGGAAAAACTGTTGAAATAACAGCTGGTTCCAAAACTGCCTGCTGCAACCCAACTCCAGCATGCCCCGTCCCCTGCTGATGTTTTCTCCAGAGCCATGCCACCTGTGTTTGGCCTGGCAGGTAGCTCTCCTTGTTTGCTGTCTTGTGGGCTCAAGCTTAGACCAGGAAACCCCAAACCCTGCCTGTTCCCTAGTTTGTGCCTGTGACTCCAAATGCTTTGGAAAGGCAGCAGGCCCCAGATAGAAGACAGTGTCCCAGAACCAATTGTTCTAAGGTCTTGAAGAGCAAGGCTATGTATCGCTTGTGCCATAAAGCACTCTCTAGGTTCATGCACAAAGCCTAGGGTTCTTACCAACTTTGATTTACATGCTTCATCTTAGAGCTGGATCAACAATCCAGACTGGTCCAGCAAGTACGTAGCCCTGGAGAGTGACCGAGTGGCGACCTGGAAAGGCTGAGAATGACACACAGTGCATTCGGGTAGTTTTTCAAGGATACAGAAATTCTGTACTCTAAGTGTTAATGTATTAAGGTGATAAGCTAAGGGTGATGTTACAAAGCGCATGTTCACGGTGTTTCAGGTGCCCAAAACCAGGGTTCCTAAATTCCTTAAAAACAACAGGCCAGGCGTGTTTTGCAATGCTTCTTTCTCTCCTAAACACCTACCCCTCCTCTCCTTGCTTGAGCTGCACTGTCCTCTGCAGGGGCTGCCATGTAATATGTTGGTAGGAGAGCAGACTGCCACTGCACAGTGCACATACACCTGAGAAGAAAATAAAATACCACTTGGTCCATATAAAATCCTCCCCTTGCAGAGCATTGCTTTGTCTTTTGTCTGCCTTTTGCAGAAGTTACAGTGACTAGACTTAAGCTTGTCTGAAGACTTCCATGTGGCACCTTCTAGCTGAACCTGCCTTGCATTTCAAATTTGGTGTCAAAGAAGCCCTCAGGCAGTTTGGTAACTGAGAGGCTGAGACAGGAGAAGTTAAAACCTCATGAGCTGCAGTGAGGCTACATATCAAAGCTAGACAGAAACTCAATCTGGTGCTAGATGCAGCTGCCCACTTAGGAAGCAGCATGTGCCAAAATTGCATCACGTTCATTTCTAGCAAGTTCATGAGTTGAACTCCTTAAGGGCCAAGTCAAAAAAATGATGTGGTTACTTTAGCTACTCAGGCAGGGGTACTACCATGGCTCGTATCAGTACATGTGCTGGAGTGTGCTTAATTGGGATACAGTGGGAACAAAGCACTCTCAGTTGACTGTCCTCTGTTTTATTTTCTCGTCTTAGACCTGTTAGAGGAAGACGTAACCTCAAAAACATGAGGCCCAACCCACAGGCCTTTGCGTCCTTTCCCACTGGGCAGGTGTCTGAGGAGGTGGTTGACTGCCTAGGATAGATAGGAGACAGCTGAGCTGAATTTCCTGTGGATGCTATGGTGCATTAGTTGACTTTTTTGTGCCAGACATTTTGCGTGCTATGAATCTGACCCTATAAAAAGTCAGAAACACCACATAAAAATCGTATTTACATACCAAACTCTTTTGTTTACTCCAGTCAGTCCAATCTTAAATCACTGAAACTATGCCTGTGTTAAGAGAACTAAATTAAAGCTGCATACCAGTCAGGCTACTTGGGCTGTCCACTGATTCGATCTTAAGTCTGTGAGGTGCTTAAACTGGCTATTTTTAAGGCAGTCTGGCTCAGTCTTAACCGATACTTCTGCAAAGAGAAGTTCACAGAGTAGGGCCCATGAATGCTAGGTCATCCTTTCTCTTAGTCTTACCTGTTCCAATGGATGTGTCAGGGTCCTTACTGCTAGCCTTTTAAAATGAGAAGGATGTTTCACTCTGCTGCTAACAGTTACTGGACAGAACTCCACAACAAACGCGTTGCTGTTAATCTCACACCTATTTGAGAGAACAGATTAAGAGATCTAGAAGAAATCAGGGTTTCTGCAGTGCACACATTGGTCATTCGATAACTACTTGCCCGTCCACAGTGATATTCCATCTTGGGGTGCTGTTGAAGTCTAGAGAACCAGTCACCCAGCAATTGTCCAGGTATAATTCTGCTTCAGGGCTTTCATCTTTCAGCTCAACCTCGAGAAACACAGGCTCCAAGGATCTTCTGAGTATTGCCATGTTTGGTTCATAGAATTTCATGAAAGATCCATCTTAAGAAAACATCAGAGGATTTTGCTATTATTTAATTTTATTTAAATTAAAACATATTTGGGAATTTTTGTGATTTTCCTGGAAGGAAACTTACCTTTTGACACCCTTGAAACTGCATTCAGGGCTTGTCTTATCCTTCTGTATACTGCAGATAAGAAAAGGTTTGTGAGGTTCTTTAGCAGGACGCAGGCCAAGTCTTAAAAGAGGGAGCTTACAACTGAGAGAGTCGCACAGGTTTCAAAATGGAGGAGGAGAATTGCCCACCTGCAATATTTGATCTTGGCAGCACCGTACCCGAGCCAAACGGAGGTGATGTGTGTGTGGATGGATCACTAGTGAAGGCACCTAGCATCAGCGTCTCTTTCACTCGGTAGTAGCACAAGACTGTTAATCTATAACAGGAAAAAAGGTTAATTTTAGTGTTCATTTTCCAGCAGCTGTAGCAAATCAAGTGTTTTCAGTGAGCAGAGACAGGCAGTTTCCTACCTGTAGTCTGGATCTCTTGTGATTGTGTGCAGGCTCTGCCCTGGGAGAGTTTCTTTCTCATAAGATATTTCATTTTCATAAATAATGTGATCACCTTCAAACTGTGTGTATGAGAAGCTCATTAAAAACTGAATATTCCCAGGAGATGGGGTAGGGGAGCAAAAGAGAAAATGTGGGAGAGACAGAGGCTTCCTGCAGATGTATTTGCTCTTGCCATGGCCTTACCCTTACTGAAGTGCCACAGGTAGTGACATGGAACTTGAAGAAGGCATGTCCTTTATTATACTCTTTAGGCTTGCAAGAGCTATCCCTTAGTTTGGTTTTACTCATATCAATAGCAGGAACTGTCTTCATTTGGGCAGATATCATTATAGTTCCATCTGGGTGGCATACTGAGAAAATCAGAGTTGGTCGTAAGCTCAAGGAAAGAACAGCAGATCTTTTTACTGATCAATCACTTGTACAACTTACCTATAAATGTTGAAGAATTGAAATTGCAGCTAACGGAGAATATCTGCAAGGTTTCCAAAGTTCTTACTTTCTTTAGGGTAACATCAAACCTTGCTTTGATTTTCTGAAAGGACACTTCCTGTGAAGGAAGAGAGGGAAGAGGTCTCCAGTCAAAGTATGTTATTGATCCGTATGTACAAAATCCAGCTCTTTGGCTTGTGCTACTTTAAATGCTAACAAGTCACAAGAGTTAAGTCAGAGTGAAGACTGAAGCCTGATGCAACATGGAGGCAGGAGTTTTCTGGTATAAATTAATTGGTCATTGTCACAGAGAGAAAAGTTTTAGCTTATTATTGTAGAATGGTTCAGATATTTATTCCAGCATCAATTTTCCCTGCCATGTTATAGCATTTCTAAAAAAAAAGGTAGAAGCTTTAAAAGAGCTTCTTTCAGAAAGGCTATACTGAAATATTGTTTCTGGCTCAGTATAGATGGGGCATTTTGTCTCATCATACTAAAAATACTGGGGAGTTTGTTTTTGAGGACTTGGTGCATATCCTTTAGAGACAACCTAGCACTACAGATTGCATAATGCATGGCATTTCCAGAAGGGTGCGTATCTGATACCTCTTGCCCTACTTGCACTTACATGGAGTCATTCCTTGTTGAGGTGTTCTAATATACGTAGTACAGCACTATGAACTGTGACCGTAGGATAATCTATGAGCAAATAGTACTTTATGCTTTAAAGAAGGCAGTATGATAGAGTTTATTTACCTCATAGATAACTCCTATAGCAAACAAAGGTATTTGCAAGATGAGGTGGGTAGAATTGGTAGCTGCAGAATACCCATTTGTAAGTGCAGTATGCCGGTTCAGAAGTTTGTTACCAATATATAGGTTCCAGTACTGGTGCAGGCCTAAAATAGGAATGGCTAGATACAAGTTTTCTTTATCACAGTAACCAACTGCTTCTGGTAGTTCTGTGGAAAGAAGGTGAGATGAAGAGTAAGCAATGAATGAGAGTTTGAGCAATGTTGTTTGGCTAAGGTACAGGTTTCTATCACAGGTGAATTTTGCTTTGGCACCGCAGCAGAGTTGTTATGTGCATACCGGCATCATCTGTAGTCTTTTGGGTATGTTGTGGATGTAGTGGTTCACAATCAGAGGCATCAGAATCCTTATGGTTTAGCAATGGTTTAGCCAGCTTGTTTCTAGGAATACTCCCTGTTTCGGTAAGACAAGCTGAACTATGTATGTAAATATATTTTTCACCAGCCTTCTCTGGGTTGAACCCGGAGCTGTTTTGAAGATAAAATGAGGAGACTCTGTAACCCTCATGGCATCCAAAAATCTAAGTAGTTTGAGAAAATACGAACCATAGCTCCTGACTGTTCCACTAACCTGGTAAGTGCAACTTTTAGTAGATGACTGTCTCCTGAGAGAAGTGCTGTCCTTGGAGTTAAAGAAATTTATTTAAGCCGGTTGAGCTTGTCACAAGAGGCAGAATTGCATTTGAGGACAAACTGAAACTCTCAGCGATGTCTGAGAGTTTTGCCAGTGGATGTATGTTCAAGTTATGAGGCATCTTGTTTGCCGAGTTTGCTAGCCAGATCCTTTTACACACCAGCTTTTATTACTCTCAGTGTCTCAAGGGCAGACTGCCTTGCCAGTAGGCGAGAGAGCTGCCATCAGAAAACAGCAAGTTGGCTATGTTGCCAGTAACAAACTATTGAAGGATAGGATTTTCCCAAAACCTTTCATCCTTAGCCTAGCTGCGTTCTCACTGAATTCAATGAAAAACTGATTCATGCTGTTAATGCAAGCCAGTTAATGTCAGAGGAAAGCTTACCGATATCAGCAATTATACATTCCATCTCTGCTGAATGATAATAGAGTGTCATCTCTGGACCCACACTTAAAGTGTAGTTAAGAAGAAGGGTATATTTAGTTTCATTTTTATTCACGTACTGAAAGAGAGAGAGAGGTGTAAGGCTGTAGTAGCAATGGCTTCCAGCAGACAGGAATGTATATCCTGAGCAGCACTATGTAATTATTGTAACACCCTCCTCTCCCCAGCAAATAGCTCAGTCTCCAAAAACATGGTTTCAGTTGGCCTGAAGCGGTTCAGAAACGCGGACTGAGTTCAACAGCTATTTTGGCGAAACGTAAGTGTGAATGTAGTGCGTATTCAAAAAATGGAGGCAAAAGTGAGCACAGTGGTATTTCCTCAATACCCCAGCAGTGAAAAAGCTTGTTGAGGTAGATCTGGCTCCACATCTGTATTCTTTTCTCAGAGCACGGGTCTGAACCCGGGAGAGTGAGTAACCAGAAAGGCAGAAGGTATGAGGAGATGCCATGAGAGACCTCTCTCAACATCCTCATTTACTTAAGCAAAAGTGCCCCAAAACAAAACCTGCTGTTCAACCTGAAATAAGTAATTAACTTTGAATTTTTTTGGATTGCTTTGACCCTTGATGCATTTTAACTGTGGTTTGACTGCAGCTTGAAAATTATTTGCGCAAGTCCTAATCCTGAGGGTTCACAATGTTGTCCCTTACAACAGAAAATAGCATCACAGCTCTGTGTGATTTGGTTCAGACAGTCATAGAGGACATGCAGTCAAGTATCCTCCCACTGAAATTAGAAGTTAAATTCCCTCCATGCGTTTATCCTATTTACAAATATTTAGAGTACAAGTGGTCTGAAGTTTAAGAAAACTACCTTTAGAATAGCCTAAGTCCACCTGTATCGGCTGGCACTGTGCATGGCCTGTGCCGGTGTTTAAATGGCTCTGCATAAACATAGATTCAGGAATAACTGGATGTTGGTAACTGCTGTTTGTGGGATTTCAATAACTGATGATTCTTTTTCCAAGGCACTCTTGTTTCAACGGACAGCGTTTAATAGAGATTTGACAAACCTCTTCCTGCTGGGTGTTGCACTTGAAAATTAGCCATGCTGACAGACACCAAAGGAAGTCATATTTCATATCATCTAGTCACAATTGGTGTTGCACTTCTCCCAGAGACCTAGGGAGAGCAAGGTGGGGACATACAAACCTCTAATCTTACTTCAGATGAGCTCAGACTCATTGACAGCTCTATAATTGTAGAACAGTTGTTGGTTAATAAAAGCCAGAGACATATTCTGAAAAGGGACTGCCCTACCACTTCCAGTCACCCGCTAAAGTAACCTGCTGTATCTTACCTCCTTTAGAACATGTCGATCATCAAAAGGGATTTCCAAGATAAATCCTTTCGTTGTATTAGAAAAAGGAGCTTCATAAATCTTATACCCCTGGTGCTGTGCTTGTCTTATGGTAAATGGCACATTTCCTATTGCAATTGCCACCAGAGAGACATCAGGAAGAAAGTGTCCAAATGCAACATTAAATATCCTTTCCTCTGGCAGAGTATCTGTAGGGAAAGAACATCACATTACTGCTGATGCGGATCAAGTAACGAAGACGGTTGGGGTGGCCTCGCATTCAAGTTCCAGGAAACTTAGCCAACAGCCATCTCTGTAATGGCTCTGATTAATGAGTGTTTGTGTTCTAGTCAGATCTGAGATACTCTGAGTACATGAGAATTGCTTCAAGCTGTAGGAGATTAACAATAAATACATACAACTCTACAGGAAGTGAGTTCAGTAACTTTCTAGAGGTGCACTGTGATGTGGAGTGACTTTCCTATAATGAAATCTAGAATCTAGTTCAGCCGCATAAAATATGGAAAAACTATCATAATGTAACCTAAGAGGCTCACTTTTTTCTTTCTATGGTGTCAGTTATCCAGATAACTCCAGAGATGACTAGTGTCTTAATGCATTGGAAAATACTGTAAAACACCAGTACTGCACCACTGATTGGCAAGGTGATTTCATTATGCTCCCAGGGTAATGAATACAAGTCTGGGGAGAAGATGGCATCAGTGGACACTGTCCTCAATTACACAATGCAACATCTTTATTTTAGGGTGCTAGCACCCAATAGAAAAGTTTGTCAGTTAAAATGACAGAAGTGTGTGCGATCTTATCAGCAACTCATAATTTTCATTTTATCCTATAAAGAGACACGATAGTTGGAGCATCCGTTAAGGCTGACAGGATTATTTCAGTTTATCAAACCTTGGATCCTGACTTTGGCTAGCAAACTGGAAGTACAAATTGAGAACATTCTGGTGAATCTGAGCGTGTGGCAAAAGTCAAATTGAATAATGTGTAACTCAGCAAAAGCAAGACGCTGGTAAAAGTCAACGAGAAGAATGACTTACTGTTGATAACAGTTGGTATTTGTGGCATAAAAGGTGTAACGATGGGTTTGATGACAGTATACTTAGTGGTTTGCCAGTCTGCATCTGTCCATGTGTGCTCCAAGAACAAGTCAATACTATAAATGACTCCATACACACCACCAGATACGGAGCTCTAAGGAGGTAAAATTTGTGAATAAGCCAGGAGTGTGCTGGGGCCGTTTTCATAATGTAACAAAAGTAGATGATTGAACTCCAGTGCCCACAAACCCTAGAACTCTTAATTTATTGGTAAAGGCATCATCTTAGTTTATAGATTATCCAGAAAACACACCTCTTGCTTCTATTGTGTTTTCTAATCAGAGATACTTAATTTCTAAGTAAGTGCCTCCAGAACAAAGAGAAGGCGCATTTAGGTTTTCAGATATTCATTGTATCTAAGAAGTTTAAGCAGCAGTCACTGTCTGGATCATGATTTTGAAACCTCTTCCATGATGCATCTGCTCAACTGTGTTAGTCTGTGACAGGTTCATACTAACCTTTAGTTTGCCTCCTTCTGCTCCAATAGGGATAGTTACTCCAATGTGTGTCTTGTTGTGCTCCAGTAAGTAGTTCTTCTCCTCAGGATTTACTATGACTCGGCCATTGACTCCCATGGAAATATATTTAGACAAAAAGGTGGATTCTTGAAGCACTAATGTGGGGATAATACTTGGCACAGTCCATGTTAGCGTAGTATCAGTGAAGCTGGTACCATCTGTTGAGTTAGATAGACAGCCCCAGAAGGCCAGGCAATTGGAGTTGCCAGTGATTCTTCATTCTGCAAGTTATCTTTCCCTGACTCCTTTGTAGCAGGGTGCCATTTACAGCTAATGAAACACCTCACAGGATGTTAGCAGACTGATGGGTGTTCTGCAGAAACCCTGGCACTCAAAGTAGACTTGAATCAGCAATTTCAGATGAATAAATAATTTATTAAGAAGAACTGACAGTCGTGCTCCCGGTTACTTGCCCTGTTCTCCTTCTGGTCCCAGGGGTTTTGCCTTACAAACTTCAAAGGAGGAGCAGGACACAGAGCCACCTATTTGGGCCTTCTCCCTGACATGTTTGCTTCATGATTTTGACAACTGAAAACATCTTAGTTCCTCGTCAAATGTTCTCATTACTACTGTTCTATGAGAGACAGAGGGTGCAGCTACTACTGGTTTTTAAAGAGCCAGGCTACTTCTGCCTCTCCGCAGAAAGAGACGAGCTGGGTCCCAAGGACACAGAGCTACATCCCCTGCATGCTTTTATATGACAGTAGAGTGCCAGGGCTGTGGGGTTAGTCAAGGTGAGACACAGTTCCTAGACCTTGTACAGCAATTATTTGTCTCCAGTTCTCTGCATCTAATGATGGGGGGAGGAGGCACTGAGAAACCAGAGACAAGGCATAACACTGCACTGGGGACACAAGTAACGTAGAGTCACAGCAGAGATGATGTTTGTCGGGGCTAACACCCTCTTAGCCCATGCTGCTCAGAAGACAGCTTGTAAACCTCTTCCCTTGCAATGTAGGTTGCACGGAAATGTGCAGACTGTGTTTCCTACTAGCTCCTCAGGCACTTATTTCTGGTAAACAAGGAAGAAATCCTTACCAACTGGACAGGAGACAGTTGTGTCAATCAGCAAAAGCAGCCACCGCTGCCTGTACATGGAAGTGGAAGTGATCATGTTCATATTTACACCACTAACCTGTTGGGATGCAGGAAAAAAAGTAAAGGAAAATAAATGTTATAGAGAGGCAGTGGAAATGGCAGGATTTTGTGTTTGGTTGAGAGCAACAACTCACCGTGCTGAAATCAGACTCGTTGCTGTGGTAGGGCGCACGGAGATACACTCGGGATAGTGTGTTATTGAAGCTGTAGCCTAGTTTTGCTGCATCGCTTACCATTATTTTCTTTCTCCCTGATGGAGAAACAAACATCAGTTGCCATAGCTGGTATGCAACTTTTTGAGTCTGCAAGAGAGAGAGAAATTACATAAGATACAAGTACACAAAAGTCTCTTAAAAAGCTGTGAAACTGTAGCATCTCTTTTCCCATTAGGAGCTGGAGTAAGTGAAGTAGCACTGGGCACACTAATCCACAAGTAACACTCTTGATGTATGTAAAGGTGAGGAATCCTATAGCTCTTTAAGGCATTTTTAGAGAGTCTTACAGCAGCCCTAGAAGAAACTTAAACTGGTGGCCTTGAACAAATCCCTCTGGTCAAATTGCCTGTGCTGTTAAAAAAAGGTTGTCTTCATGTGAGTTGATTGCTGGAACCGTCTATAGGCCAAATGACAGACTACCTTTTATGGTGTATAACCATACTGTGTCACAGACAAGAAGAGAGGTATGTCTAGAACGGAGGTCTGTCCTAGACAGTATTTCTTCTCAAATGATGGCCTTCAGGAGGGAATAACTAAAAAGGAAAGTGGACATAAGGATAAAGTGAAGCATGAGTAAAAATAGGACAAGCATATATTTCTCCCTAATACTTTCCAGTCTCAAACAATTTTCAGCTCAGGTACTCCTGAGCTATTTGTGGCTTCTTTGTATTTTGTATGTCTTACTGGATTTCTCTTCTGTGAATTTTTCCTGAATCCCCTTGAGATCAAGCAAACTTTAGCAGCCACAGCATCTTTTGGCAAGGAGTTTGACAGATTCACTAGCGGTTATGTGAAGAACCACCTACTTTTGTTCGTTCTGAACTCAGCTCCTACAAGCATATGGTCCTTCTGTCCCACCTAAACATCCCTTTGCAGTCTTGAGCTCTAAAAAATACTTGAGAGGTTTTTCAGTACTTGATGGCATCTTTGCCATATCTCTTTTTCTATGAGGACACAGCTGTGCTCCAAGAATGACTCATGATGTTAGAGAGAAGAGGCAGGCTAAGAGCTGTTAGGAAAAACTCTCCTTCGTACCTCTGGCAGTGCTGACATCCATGCTACAGTGTAGTCATTTGAAACTGCAGGGACGTCTGTCTTCACTGATACCTGGGAACACAGAGGAGATTGGGAACAAAAAAAATCTTCAGCATTATCACAGGCGTGACAGCAGAGACCTTTCAGATTTCTTCCCCTGTGTCTGTTGGGATTTAGCAAGCTACATTCAGTGGAGGCAATTAAAGTGTTTCCCGGTTCTTGACTTTAGAGGTTCTTGACTGCTGTAAATTCTGTGCTCTTAAAATGAAAATTAAAGCCATGGTATTTATGGGAATGCATGTATAGTAGAGTGAAGAGCTCTCCTGGGCAACGTGCTTTAGGTGACTGTGCTTGCACGGGACGTTTGGAATAGATGTTCTCTGGAGGCCCCTTCCAACTGGAACCATTCTGTGATTCTGTGATTGTCTTTGTGTATAACCAGGTAAACTAAAAGTTCTGTTTAATCTGTTAAGCTGTAGGCTAGATCACTTTCTGGAGACTTTCAGAGGCATCTGGGTCTCTCCACTCAAGTTACAGAGAAGTAGGCTATTTGCTTTAAGGGGACGGGTTCCCTCCTCCCATGCAGGCTGCATACCTGAAAGTGTGGGATCCCATACCTAAGGTAGATGCTTATGGTGCAATTCTAACCAGAATTGAATTGAAGGGTGAGGAAAGTTCTAGACATTGAGTTGGGAGCTGATCTCATCCCAAGAGATCTGTACCATGATTTAAGTGTATTGCAAGATGCAAATATAGCCTCAAGTTCTAGCAGGGAAAATATGCTTTTGTCCTACCTCCAGTAGGTGCATACAAAAATTAGTGAAGTTCAGTTTATTCAGTGCCTTATTCCTGCTTTGACTTTTAGATGTTGGTAGCAGCCTGACACCAAAGCGTGACACCTCCAGCAGGAAGCAGGTTCTGTCTCACAGGTGATGTCCAGTGAGTGACACAGCAGAGGTGCAGCTCTGCAAACTCTAGATTTTACTATTTCAAATGAAAAAATGACATTCTTGCAGATGTGGCAGCACTTTTTAACACAAAGGTACTGCCATGAATGTAACAGGTAGGGCATGGCTTCCAATTTGCTTGTAGTGGCATGAATTACAGCATTCTTTACAGTTAATTGAGTTTCACTGCATGCAAAATACCAATGACATGTAAATGTGTTATTAATGAGCATCTACAGTTAGACTCTCTGCTGAATAGCCACTTGTTGCTATTGGCCCTGGGTACATAGTGTAAAATCAACTTCTGACATAACTCTGTGTTTGTGGAGGTTGCTGTGCCTCGCAGGGAGCTTGGATGTAACTCAGGTTTTGATGGGAAAGTTTTTACCTCCATGTAGTTTTCTTCACACACAATTTCTCTTGGAGCCCAGGAAGAATAGGAGCAGTGCATAGGGTGGGTGTAGGTTGTAGCTGCTCTCATGCTTGGAAATGAGGACACCCTGATGTTCACAGTCAGTGAAAACAGCTCATCTGCCTAGGAATAAGAAGTAGAAATTCAGCAGGTCATGTAGAAGGAGGTCATGTTCGTATGCACACAGGAATGGCTGTGCAGGACCATCTAGCCTACTGTCCTGTTTTCAGCAGCTAGTAGTAAGGGCATATTTACAAGGATAAGAGCAGGTGAGACCTGTAGTGGCAATTCCTCCACAATACTATCTTAAGTGGTTTGCGCTTCCTGAGCCACACACGTTGTCTTAGCACTTAGATACTTTGTGTTAGATCGGATCTCAGCAACGTTCTTTCCGTAGTACTAAGTGTGCAGCTAGTCAGAGGAAGATACCCTTATGTGACCTTCCTCACCACGTGGTTCTTGTTTCGCTCATTCATGATTGCTGTGCGTTTTCTTGTGGAGACAACGTTACTAGGCTTTTTAGTTTAATGTGGGCAGTTTAGATCTGTTTTACAAATGCTGTTTAGCGTTTATCTTAACTAGTTCCATTAAGAGATCTCCTCTTGGTGCTTCAACTCCACAGGAGCCAAATGTGAAGACATTGACTGTGCTGCTATCTGACATGGATGTTATCTACAGAAAAACAAACAAACAAAAAAGCAAAACCTTTCCAGAGAAACTTCCAGTCTGGATTTTCTGGTCATTGCACAGCACGGTGTATTGCGTGTTCATATTAGCATAAGATCTACCCAGCAAGTTTCACCTTATTTTTCCTGTAAGGCTTCCAGAATCAACCAGACTAAACATGGACAAGAGATGAGGTTTCTGTTCTGATATGTTCTGTTTCTAGGTCAGGTGGGGTACAACTCATCTCGACTATCATTTAGAAATTAGAAATCCAGGCTAACCTTTTACACATATTTTAGGATGGTGCGAATCACCTTCCAGAGATGCCTGTTTCTCTCCATTGACTGTTGTAGAAGTGTAAACAACTAGTTTAGACTAGACATTATCTTTTAGATGGCTCAAGTTACATGAGACAAATCTGGGTCTAATAGATGTGTGTGATCTACGTTCCTAGGCATGTGTTAACAGGCACATTACCACATAAATTAAGCCAGGAAATGATCTGCCAGAATCACACTGCAAATGTTGCTTTTTCAAGCAGATGCCTACTTCTTTCCAGAGAGGCTTTCAAGAAACTCTCTGGCAAGTCAGCAACAACAAGGATAGGGTTGAGAGCTAGCAGCTAGTCAGCAGAATTAAGCTAAGTGTCATTTCATGGAGAGAGGAAATCCCATGTCAGTCGCACTGAACAAACCTCATACTGGAGAGCCACTGCCTGTTCATTTCTACACACCACCAACATTATAGTAACTCCTTGAGTTGACTATTTCTTGGGTTCTCAAAACATGTCACTGGAATGTCATATAATATCCCAGCCTTGTGTTTTTGGAGAGGATGTACTGTCTGAAATTGTTTTCAGTCTGTCTCTGGGTCTTACCTCATTGGCCACATGACAGCCAAGCACTGATGCACGAAAAACGGGGTTGCCCCACACATCTTCTGACAGGACATAGCCACAGCGAGATGCTAGTTTCTCATCCAGCAGAACAGGACCAGCATAAGGATCTGTAGAAAAAGGGTATTGGGGAATGACATCTGGGAAGAAAAGCTCAGGCAAGTCACTGAGCAGAGTAGTACTGAGGCCTCCTCACCCAGCTGTCTTCCGAAAAGAGGCTCAGCTGGGTTGGGTGTTCTCCAGCAACATATATTGTTAAGAAGCTGGTGAAGCCATCCTGTTACGTGTTAGAGCACATGTAATAATGGGCATTTCTCAAGCTCACTCACATTATGTTCACTTTAGTGCCCACTTCTTCCACAAGCCACCTTGAAGAGTTTCTCTGAGATATCACATCTATTTCTCACTCTCCAGTTTTACTCTCTAAAAATAATTATGGGCTATTATGTCCATCCATTTCCAAAATCCTCATGTTTTGGTAATCTATTGCTCAATCTGATCAAAGAATGCAGTCATGGACATATTTTGGATGGGCACTTCTACAAGTTGATCAGGTTCACTGCTTATCTCTGCCAGGCAAGGCACTATGTACTGTTGAACTGAGGGGGCAGCTGAGTAACAGGCACACTGTGAGCTGTCTGACCTCAGCTCTTGATGGTGGTAGAGTTAATAGCATTGTATTCTGTTAATTATCTGCTCCTACGATTAAGGAACTATTTTAATCTTGGGTTAGACACAAGAATCTATACAAGTAGATAGGGTTTTACTAGCTGCCATGATAATTTCAAGATTTATCTATCATCTTTATATGTTGGACAGTACTAATAACTGCTGTTTCAGTAGACATATTCTTGCAGCCAGGGTAGTGTAAAGAGATAAGTGAGAAGAATTTTGGAAGAAGATAGAATAGCTTTTATGAGACCAACTGATAGAGCTGGAAGAAACAAACAAGCTTTGTGTGCCTAAAGGCTTGCCATTTTTTTCCAGAGATATCAGTTGCTCTCATAAAAGCTCTCACTTCTCTCCACACCCTTGCTGTACTTCATTTTTTCAGTTCTACTTCTAAATTAATTGGGGAAAAAAAAAAAAACAGAAAAAAAAATGGACTGATCCCAGCAGAAAGAAATATGGTTTGGGGTGAAATCGCATACTTTGTTCAATTTGATGTGAACATTTTCTGGTTTCCATTTTGGCTAAATAGATTTTTTTCTCTTCCTCAGCAAAATGGAGACCTTTTGTTCAGTCTGAAATGGAGTATTTCACTGCCATTGTGATGTTAAATAAAACAGAAAAAAATCTTGTAACTGCTAAAGTGCTTGCCTAGCACTCATTGAGAGTGTGTTTTCCGGGTATTACTCAGCATATGCTGCTGATGTCACCTGTGCTGTCTAGGATGTACCCAAGCTACAATTTCCCTTATATTTTCCTAGCTAGACATGTGTAAGGTCTCAGCAGGGTAAGGTCTCAGCAGAGAAAACAATAAAACCCATATGCCAGTTCTTCCTTATTGAACAGTCCTTTCTCCTTTCCTTAGGCATACTAGACAGAAGGGGCAAAGGGGGCTATGGCTGTAGATATAAGCTTTCCTGCTTATAAGCTATTTCTCTGTAGGAATATTGGCCAAATTCAGTGTGATAGGGCAGGTGCGGGCAGCAAGGACGTTCTGCTGGTTCTTTCAGAGTAAGTTATCAACTAACGCGTAGATGGCAGCAGCATCCAGCTCATAGGCACCACACTTAGATGGTACTCCAGCCTTCATCTTGCTCAGGGCAACCACTTTGTGACTCACCATTGATTTCCAGCTGGAAGAACTTTCCCTGGAGCAAGAGTTTATTCAGTTTCATCCAAAAAATCCTGGAGTGGCAACTGCTTTCTACAAAACCTGGTGGAAGCACACAGAGAACAGATGAGCCAGTGGGGCTGGAGACTAGAGGAGAGGCACATCCCATTTTGAGTAGAATTACCTATTTCTCCCTTGAGAACTATTCTTGCTACTCCCCACTATCCTTTTATCATGTTTGACTAACCTGGGGGAGCCATCCTCCTCCCTTGTCCCAGTGAGAACAACAAGAAAAACAGCCAGGTCCTGCAGTATAAATGTACAAACAAATGATGGGATGAGCAGAGAAAAACAGATCAAGGTGGGAAACAAAAGAGGCAGAAATCAAAGACTCTTTACCTGCATACTGAGTAACCCATAGCCTCCATATGTCCCCAGAGACCGGTGCATGTACAGCAGACTCCTCCTCACTTTGAAGTAAAGCTGATCTAGCTACGGAGAGGCGACTTGGTCGGACTCGGGAGGAAAAGTATAGCCAACCTTTTGAAGAGATTAGTCTGTCTTCTTCAAACCTTTTGTGTGAATCAGGAGGGAAGCCTCCTGTCGCAGAGGGAAGCCTGGGTTGAATCATGCAGTGCCCTCCACCGTTATCTGAGTTCTCTGCAGTGGGAGGCAGTGTCCCTCTCACTCAGCCAGAAGGGCAGAGCACCCTTCTTCCAGGTGTTTACAAGGTCAGATGTTACTGCTGAGCCTAACTGAAATGAGTGCAGCAGGAGGTGCTCAGTACTTTCCATCAACCCCTGGGAAACAATTACGTTCCCTATAGGCTGGCTGGGTAGCTTTGACTTCAGGTCTCAAGTGCACGTGCAGCATTTTCCCTGAGGTATTTTAATTGGGTCCATGTAGGAAATAAATATATTGTTTTTTTACTGTGAAAGGTCCTAATGACCCAGCCACGCCAGAGATAACAGCAGTTCTCTGGCCGATACGTGTTTCACTTTCATGGATCCAGTTAGCTTGCCCTTTGATTTGTTTGATTATCGGAAAGTGTTTTGGTGAGACATCATGTTTTCAGAAGTGCGCCAATATTACTGGATCAGTCAGACCAAATGCAGGTCTGGTCAGTAAATGGCCAAACAGATTGGCTGGGAAGAGCCAGCCATTGTGTCTATGACTGGAGATGCCCTGGGAAGCAGAAAGGCTGAGAGGCTCGGTAAGCTAAAAATACAGCTTGTGTGGCAAGGATGAGTTACAGTGGGGTAAAAATACAGGAAGGCTGACATTGCAGGCTTAGCAACCTGGGGTTTAATCTTCTGGTCTCCATTTTGGGGTGTTACCCAGCCAATCCTTATGCAGTTACAACCTTACCTTACTTCCATTCACGTGTGTGAACAGAGCTGTGCTGTAGAAATGAGATTGCTTTTACGGTATAGTTTGCGCTGCTTCATGATTAACAAAAGTCAGTAAGGACGTAGCATAATCAGCTTTCCTTTCTCTATCCTTCTTTCTCTAAGGACTTCTGCAGTAATGGCAGTATCCACACAACTGTCCTTGTGAGACAGGCATGTTCGTTTTACACAACAGGGAAACGGTGGCACTCTTATGTAAGTGCTCTGGAGCAGAGCCACAGGACTTCAGCTATCTCATAAATAACGGCCTTTGGCCACAAGAACGTCTCCCCCTCAGTAGGATCCAAGGTCCAACTTCTGTAACAAACTTCTGGTGAGCCCACAGAGAACTTACTGCGTGATCCTGGCCTATGTTAATTCTCCTTTGCTGGGACTCAGAGTGACTCTTCATTGAATCCAGCTGTGACTGGAATTCAGCTGGAAATTCAGCTATTCAGATACCACAGTGATGAGTGTGGTGTAACAATGAGATTTTGAATTTTGAGTGAAAACTTCAGTATACTTGGATAGCAAACTGTTCCAATTCTGATAAGCAGCTTCCAAGAGCCATGTAGCATCTTTCTGAGATACTGAGAGTCAAAGTCTGAGGGAGCCATGTCTGTGAAAGCATTATTGCAATTTATTAATCAAGAGCAAGCCAGCCATCAGGACAGGTACATGACTGCAATTAGCCCACTTTTTTGCACAAGCAGTAGGGAGATGGATTTCCGGATCTTCGGAGCACTCAGAGCTTCAAGATTACTTTGTTTCTGGCATTGTGGTGCTAAATATGGCAGACAAGACAAGACTTTGGATGTGACATAGCAATTGTGGTCAGTGCACGATAGCCAGCTATTGGCCTCATTGTCAACCAAGCAAAGCAAAGCAATGCAAGTCCAGGTCAAATCCTTTTGGCCTCCCAGGATCACTTAGCTGCTGCAGAAAGCGTTGTTAACATTGGGCAGCTGGAAGTATCAGCTGCTCGTGGTCCCTACAGTCCCTCTGGCGCTCGTTATAAAGGTAGGGAGGGTAGGCTTGTGCATTCCAGGTTATTATATTTTGTCTACTCAATTTGCCTTGCTGTTTTGACTGAATAAGAGCACCCGTCCTAATGTTCTTGTAGATTAATAAACAGCTGCTGTGTTTTGGTGTTGAGGTGATGGCATTCTGTGGTGGATAAGATGATTCATGATTTGGGTTCTTCTGAATTGAAAGGTACCGTATGAATGTAATGTTTTGGTTTCTCTTTTTTTTTTTTTCCAGCAGAGGTCTGGAACTGTGTTTTGCATTATATAAAGTGATTGAAAGTTTAAAAAAGGCTACTTGGAGCAGCATATATGTAGCACCTCTCTCAGTGAGGCTTGCTTTTAGTGGTGGAAAAAGGATCCAATACTTTGAGTCATAGTGTCTATCATTCTGTTGTTCTGTGGCATTGAAATTTCCAGCTTACCTGAATGCTGCAGAAAGAGACTTTTTATTTTTCTTTCCCAAATCCTTTAATTATAACTTTTCTCCTTTGTTTTCCAACAGATTAAAATAGAGGGAAGGATTTTTTTTCACTAGGTCCAACATCATGATTTTAAGTAAGCTTAATGCTTCAACACATAGTCTGACTGTGGGATAGAGTAAAATGGCACCCATTCTTGGACAAGCTTTTGACTGGTGAAGAGTAAACGGGAAAGGAAAGAGGGTGAAGTCTGGTTTAATATACTAAAAGCAAAGTTGTTGCTATATATAGATGAGAAAAGCCAACATAAAGGAAGGAATAGTGAAGCAGGATAGTATCGCTTAGAAACCATTAGGCAGGACGAGAATGTTTTAGTGTATAGCTGTATAGCTGTATTCAATCTTTCCTCTGTCTCTTGTCCTTGGGTGACTGAGCAGGTATTGCGATCTTTTTGAGCATTAGTGCGCCTTCATGGTATGCATGCATCTGCCCCTGTGCAAGAAGAAGGGGGAAAAGGTCCCAGAGTGGGGCAAAGTTGGCTATATGTTATTCTTAGGGCCCAGTTCCTTCCCATGCTTTGTTTCAGCTTTCTGTAAGTGATCTGATTGCTGGAAGTGAACGGCAGCCCCAGTGCAGCAGCTGAGAGGGTGGGCTGCAGTGGTCTGGCTGGCCTTCGAATTAGAAACTGAGGGAAACGCAAAAGCCTTGGAGAGCCTAGCCAGGCATGAATGCAAATGCCTACCCTCCTTGTCTTCCTGCATCTGCAGGACTAAGGAATCTGAAATACTGATAGAAATATTGGTATATCGGTATTTCTAAACCTATAAATGACTGCCCTAGATCGTGACTTAAGAGTTAGACAGAATCATGAAGAAAATCATCAAGTGGTGCTGGAGAAGATGCTTTTCAGTGGGGAGATTTATGCCTTGTGGGAAGCTGAGAATCTGATATCTAAGCTGCAGGTTCACTGGGTGCAAAATGTGCATGACAATAAGCTTTATCTCTGATATCCCTGTAAGGAACAGTTATAGATACTTGGAATCACTTGCTCATATAGATTGTTGAAACAATTATCTGCTCAAAGAGGCAATTTCTTCCTATCCCCATGAGCTAGTAGTTGGCTTATACCCTGGACTGTAAGAGTTTACATTCCTAGTTTGTTATTATAAAACTATTATTATTGTTATTGTCTGTATAATGTGTGTTTAGAAAGTGCCCTTATGTTTATGCCATTTTTATCTTTAAAATATGCCACACTCATATTCATATGAATTCCAAAGAGCAACATTTGTTATCATTGCGTGCCATTAATTTATTAAAGTAGTGGAAAAAGCGCAAATAAGTGGACCTGTAAAATGATGGGCTTTTAATTTTTTTTAATGTGCTATCGGTGTTAATTTCTGTGTGCCTGTAATGTTTGTGTTCACTATAACTGAACAATAGAACTTTGTTTTTGTTCTTTGTGTAAATTAAAAACATCTGTTCTCTTTATACGAAAAGTTGTTTTTTAAAAGAAGCTGGTCTGATCTAACTAAATACCAATGCTGTGTCCACAATGAGTTACTATTAATATTTGGGAAAGGCAACCATCCAAAGCAAGTGTAATGTCAAATCACTGGCGAGAGTGCATATTTATTGCTAGAAGTGACAGATAAAAATGCAGAGGTTACAAAAACAAAATTCTTATCGATGACTAATGATGCGTATATATACCCCAATGCCCCATCACCACATTTACAATTTGTGGGGTGTTCTCTCTGGCCTGTTACTCCCCAGGATTAATTGACAAGAGGCTAGTAGCTTGCCACTCTCTCTGGAGAAACGACTCTGCTCCCGCCTTCTCTTCAGCAGACCCTGAATGGAGTGATCTTCAGGGAGGGCTGGAATCCATCTGATCCATCTATTTAATTTGTCTAGCTTTTCCCCCACTTTGCTCTGCTATTTGATTGCATGGGTTTATTTTCTAGCCAGTGAATGTATGTGACTTTTTTCCGTGTGGGTGGAAGTGGTGGAGCACCCAGTGTACGCTCTTACAGTGCCTGGGATGCCAGCATGACGGTTGTTTTCAGAGTTGTCTATAAAGTCTTGGTATGAAGGAGTTGGCAGCCTAAGACCAGAGTCTGTTATCTTTTGCCTGATGAGTAGTAGTATTCAGCAGTAGTCTTGCTGAAGTAGTTGGAGGCTATTTCAAGGAAATAAACTATTTGTCATGACCACTAGTGGCAGAACTGGGGTCTCAGAGGTTCAGAGCTCTATCTATCTGGTAATTATAAGCCTTGTCACGAACGTCTTGGGAAGGGAACACATATAATTAACATAATTTCTTGAGATCTAAAGGACAGAGCAGTGAAGGGTCTGATTCAAGAATGCATCTCCATTCAGTAGAGCAGCTAAGCCTTTGCTTAATAATCTCGTTTATTTCAAAAAGATTTAAACTTATAACTACTTACTTCCCAGAACCCAAGTGTACAGAACCCACCTCTACTTTCTAACCTTCCTATTACTATTTATATTGGTCTCTAGTGTCCTATGCCAAGCATATCCCACCGTTCATAGGCAAGAGCCAAGAAAAAAATGTGACTGTGTTAGAGTTAGATATTTCATTGATATTCCTATAGCAGCCTTTATAGATATTGATATTCCTATAGATAGCAGCCTGTTATCACCATAGCTCCCCTGCTTCCTCCTAAAATGCTCGATCCTAATGTGTCCTTTTTCTGTCCCATTCTCCCTCAGAGGAACCCTATTTTACTTACTTCGCCATATTCTTCTTCTTGAATATCCTAATACCTATATTATATATCTGCCATGTCTTATTACAATATCTCTCCATTATCTCTTCACTTCCTACCACAATGTCTCCCCCATACTCCCTCTCCTCCCAACAGGTGCCTGCACCTGCTCTTGTTGCAAGTCATGCAGATGGGGAAGCTGCCTCCCATGGAAGCCAGATGTTATCAGCCAGCTGACGGTATTTTGTCTCTGTGTCAGACACCAACTGCTGTCTCCAAAATCCAGCTGAGTTCAGAACTTGCTGAGTCACATTTTCACTCATGTTCCTGAGAGTCACACTGTTATAGGCACTGTTTGGCCAGAGAGTAGATAGCTCTCACCCTGAAGCGCATCCAGGAATGCTGGTAAGAGATTGCTTTTTATTTCCTATCTCGAGTTACCGCAACATGGGTTAGGACTACAAAGGCTTGAAATCCCTGGCAAGCTAACAACGTACATCTGTCTAAGATGACAGCCAGCATGGACAACCATGGGCTTCAACCCATGCCCAGTATGAAGCACTTTGTTCCTTGCTGAGCAGCTGTCATTAACAGTGATCTGTGAGATTTCTTTCTGATTTCACTTTCTGATTTGCATGTCTACTTTCTTCTCTTACGAGATCTCCACACTTATCTGTTTGGCTGCTGAGGTGATCTACCACTTGGAATCACTTGCTAATTGTTCTTCTTGTCTCACTGTCTGGGGAGCATGTGGTATTTCTGTCAGCCTGGTGAGCCACAGCCTTCCAGATCTCCTCAAGGAGTGAAGAGCAGGGGGATAACTTCAATTCTTTTTTATCTATAAAATGTGAGTAATACTTGTTCCTCAGAACAGTCATTATGGATTAATGGTTAGTGCTTGCAAAATGATTCTAGAACAGCTATAATTTGCTAGGCTCAGTTTTCCAGTGAGCAAATGTCAGTTTGGAAAGATGATCAGTGGATTATTTGTCTCAAATTGCTGGCAGCTTATGTGACCTTCCTAATGCCAGAAAACGTTGAGTTAAATTTGTTGCTGGTCTAGAAAAATCGATCTGGGTTTCGTAGAGAACCTATCAGATTTCCCTTGCTCTCATTATGACTTAGGTCACAAGCAGTTGCCTTCATGGTCCAGAGTGAAGAGGAGGGCAAAGTACAGAGCTGCTGGCAGTGGACTGTTTTGTTGCCTTGAGGGTATGGGGACTGCTACCCTAAACAATGTTGGTACTAATTCTCCCTTGGTTATCCAGGTAGACAATACTGTTGTAACCTGTGATCATGACATTGTTATTTTTGTGTGAGGGCAGGACGAGGGTAGATTTGGCTGAACATATTTTCGAAGAGTAGCGTTAAGAGCAGTAGTTGTCCTAGGCTTGGGGGTGGCTTTTGCTCTCTTTGCTCTCCTGACAGTGCTGCCAAGGTGCTTCAACCAAGTGGTAGTGCCACAGCTGCAGTGTCACAGCTGCAGTCTTTTCCTCCATTGCAGTGGCTGTGCGTCCGTTGCACCTAAGCTGGCCAGGCTCTGCTGTCTGCAGTGAGTTCGGACTGCCTGCAAAGCCCTTCTGCCCTAGGACTCTGGTCCACCTCGTCTGAGCAATTTTTAGGAAGTATATGAAGACTTTCAAGTCAGACACAGGGTTGGGGTCTACATGCATGACAGGTAAGTGGAAGCTGTCCTTTGCCATAGAAGTAGCACCTGTATTGTCTGCTGCCAGACCTTAGTGCTGCTTCAAGCAGTGTTGACAAGGCGTCTCACAGAAGTAGGCTTTCTGCTGTGAAAGCAGAGACTCCTGTCCAATCCAGGCAGGCTTCAAGATAGCTGTGAGGGCTGGCAGGAGCTGTCATGGCAGCAAGGCTCTCAGCAGCAGCAGCAGCAGCAGCAGCAGCAGCAGCAGTAGTAACAGCAGCAGCAGCAGCAGCAGCAGCAGCAGCAGCAGCAGCAGCAGCAGCAAAGGCCTTGCAGGCTTACCTCTTCCCAAGTGCCTTTCCACCTCTCTGGGCCAGTCGAGACAAAACTGCAGGTCTTTGCCTTTCATCCACGCTTTCCTTTCCCTGGTGCGTTTTTTCTGTGGGTGCTTTTTTTGCCTGTTCCCATTAGGTGTCTCCCTATTCCTCTTTTTGAAAACGCCAGAGTTGTATGTTTTGCAGTGAACACCTCTCACGACCCTGGTCTGAACTGGGGAGCCCAATGGGAGCACTGTGGGTCAGGGATATACTTTCCCTTTGAGGAAGAATTTCTGGCTTGGGCCATGTTGTCATAAGATGGCCAGATTTTGCTGAGGGATCTCTGTGGAGGAAATTTCTGTGGCAGGGTAAGGAAGATAAATCCTGCTACTGGCCCCTGCCAGTGCAGGCCTGCGTTCTCTCCCTTTTCACAACTCTCGGACCACCACAGTGTGTTCCTCAGGGCTCTTTGTGGTTTTGGGCTGACAGCAGCCCTATCCAAAAAAGCACACATGTTTGCATATAGCGGAAGTGCTGACTGACAGCACTCACTGTGGGAAACAGCTGAGCATCTTCAGGTGTTAACCCCCATCTGAGTGGGGTTATTTTGCAGCTCCACCAAACCCACCTCAATGGTATTGCAGGCTGAGCCCAGATTCCAAAGAGAGGCTACTGCCCAGCAGGAAACCAAGCCAGTAACATGGAAGAAGAGCTTAAATAAAGACTGTTACCTTGTCTCAGCTGCTCTCTGCTACCTAGAATATGCTCTCTGCTGTCTTTGGGACCCTGTGTTAGAGAGACATGAAGAAAACAAATGCTAAGAGGGACATCTTCATAGCAAGCTATGTGCAAGGGTTGTTTTTGCCTGCACCCCCACTATTAAATGATGGCAATGATATTTTTGAACATATATCTGAATGTTCAGATAACATATATCTGAATGATATTTATATGCAGGGAAAAAGGCCCTTCCAGGCCTTTGTGGCAATGAGATGTAAAATTCTGACTAAGCCAACATCAAGACCTGTTAATATTCCTTTGCAGGGAGACTTCTGCCCTTCTGTTCTGCAGCTGATCTCTGAACCTACCTCTGCTCTGATCAGTTGAGTCCCTGTGAAGCCTCCATGACGTTTAATGGGGCTATGTAGAATTATTCAAGTTTTCTGCATCCTGACATTGGGAACGGATTTCTGCTGATTCAATATTAATGAGCGCTCAAAATACAGAAGGCTGTGAAGGCAAAGGCTAGACAACAGTGTACTGGGGTGTATCAGCTGGAATGTAACCAACAGGTTGAGGGACCTTCTATTTGTCACTTGTGAGACCACCTTTGGAGTACTGTGTCCAGCTTTGTGCCCCTTGGCACAGGAATGAGACTGATAAACCAAACTGAGTTTAGCCAAGGCTGTGAGGGGATGGTGCCAAGGCCGGAGAACATGATGTAGGAGAAGCTGAGAGCTGTGTTTGCTCGACCTGAAGAACAGAGACTAAGGGAATATCTAACTTTTGTGTCCAACTGCCTAAAGGAGGGTTATAGAGAAGGTAGAACCAGGCTCTTCTCAGACGTGCATAGCAAAAGGACAGGAGTCAATGGCCGCTCTCTGTAGCAAGGGAAATTCTGACCGAATATAAGGAAGAAAAAATTGTAATCGGTGGTTACACTGACATAAGCTGTCCCATTAACCAGTGGCATAAGTTGCCCAGACAGCCTGTGCAATCTCCATCCTAGAAGGTTTTCAAAACTTCACTGGACAAAGCCTTGAGCAGCCTGATCTAACTTTGAAGCTTTGAGTGGGCATTTTGACAAGATGACTTTCAGAGATCCTTTCCAACCTAATTTATTCCATGATTCTACAGTAGTTGGATACCATAGGTATAATTCCCCAGCTAATTGAACTGAATCTGTCGTCAGTGTTATTTTCACAGGCACACCTTTCCTAACCACCACAGAGAAAAAAAAAAGAGAAAAAAATTTTTTTTTTTAGACAACAAATTGTAGTAAAATAATATGCAAGAACTACACAAAAACTCCAGTGTTTCAAAGCTGCCGGTTGCTGCTAGTGTTGGCATGAGAGGAAGCGTAAAGTGGATCAAAGTGCAAGGGCAAACAATCTGAGGCATTCTGCTAGTGGAATCTCCTGTCATCCTCCTGCTTCTCCATATGATGATGATCCAAGCTGTTGAGTCTTGGATTAGGTTCCAAGCACTGAATCACTTAGACTCCCTGCCCTCCCCTGCAATGATCACATATAGAAAGCAGACATGACTGAAAGAGACTCAGGCCACTTTATAAAAGGAAAGCCACTTTTCGACACAGTCTTCCATGCAAAAAGATTGTTTGATTTTATTGCTTAACAAATACCCCGATCGTCTGATAAGAAACATGCTTGTCAAGCTTAGCGCCCTTCCTCGGACTGGATAAAGGTGGGGTTAGGAAACCACAACTACTGCAAAAGAGGTGATGGTACCCTTGAGATGGGATCTATTTCTTGATAACTTTTCTTCCCGATGACCCCGATCATGTTTCAATATGAAGATATTGCAAAGAAATGACAAACATATCTTCCCTGATACCACAAAAGTGCATTGACCAGGTAATTTTTATGTGGCTTGAAACCTCCAGAATTAGAAGAATATTAATGCTGCAAAGTGAAACCCTTGACTATTTGGTAACATTAACTCTATCTTTTTATTGATATGTACTGTAATAAGCTATTATGAGGTGTAATAAGCTATTGCCTAACTGCTGTTGACTCCTGTGTAGACGGGAAAAGGACCCTGCTCTAGATCAGTCTGGTAACTAGCAAATGGTTAGTGAATGTGTGTGTGGGGGGGGGCGGAGAAGAGCCTCTGGGCCTGTCTGTATTGTTATGTTAAACTATGTCAGAGCACAGGCATTGGCTTCCGGCACACTTTCGCCCTGAACAAATTTACAGTCTTCAAACTTTGAGACAAAGATAATCGCCATTTCCTTCTTTGCACCCCTGAATTTGTTTGAGGTTGTTTGTCTTTGCCCTTGCATGACTTGTCTTCTTCCTCCTAGAATCAAACTAAAATAAAATTTCAAACAGGATTTCTGAAGGTTTTTAGACGTTTGAGAAGATCCTCTCTGTTGGAATGACCCTATGTGATGCTGCAGCAGCTCAGTTCCTTTGACAAGGGAGAAATCACTATAATTACTGACTGTAGTGCCCCCTACCTGGGAGATCTGGGCAGCTTCAAGCAATGAGAGATAGTTAGGAGCTCCATAGTTAGCAGGAGCAGTTTCAAACAGTAACGACAACCATTCCTCACCCCTCTCACCTGGAGGAACTGAACTGCTGCCCTGCTGCCATCTGCCTTCAGACCCTCCGGCCCTCATTTGAACAACACCATTTTGAAGTCCTGCGCCTCATTATGCTCAATATGCACATGCCAAATAATCCTGTTTAACAAGTCCATTGACTCCAGTAGGACTGTTTGTGGGCTTCAGCCTGTGTGTATTTAAATGCACGGCTCATCCAGGCTTTATCTTGGGCTACCACAGAAGAAATGGATGGGAAATCTATTCAGAGGATAAAAAATGTTGAAGCCTATATCTAACGTGCTGTTTTTTCCAGGTTTAAAGTATATAAACACTCTTATAATAAATATCTTTGGCAAAATCCATGACCCAGCTGTGCCACTATTCTTGCAATACATCTGTGCCTGGATTCGTTCTGCCTGCCTCTAGAAAATTATTTGAAGCACCTAAGTAACCATTCGTGTTGCACTCCTTTGTGACAATTGGTAGAGAGGTTAGGTCTTTCAGACAAAAAGTCGGATCTTAGCTCAGCTCTTCTCTAGAAGTGGTGAAGAAGCTTATCTCTGTTTAGGGTTCATAGTGGGAATTTACAGTGACTAGGCTGTGAAATTAGAAGTCTGAATTAAGTCCCTAAAGTCGGAGGCAGAAGAGGATGCCTTCAGGTCTTAATGTCTAAGAATCACCTGTAAGTTTATTATTAAAGTCCTTGCACCCCAAACTCCTACTGACTGTGACCTGATTATTCAGGATTACTGAACTGGTCCTAATCCTGCTCCAGCTCTTTGTGTGGGTCCTGAATCAGAGCCACGGGCTTCAGCACAGCTACGGGTGACTACAGCAGTCTGTCCTCTGTGCCGAGAGCTGTGAGATCAGAGTCTGAGCATCCACATTCTCCATGCAGATGATTTTGCACTACACGTACGAACCAGATTATTTTCAGTGAAGAATCATGTATCATGTGGCAATTTAAAAAGACAAAATCTTGCCCTTGGGGAATTAATTTCTAGCTATGGAATGTAACAGATGATAACACGTATCCACAACAAAATATGATAAAATACCTTACGAGATAAATCCGGTGAATATAAAATATTATATGAACTGTAACTCAAGATATTCACCACGTTTGTTGAAATGTCTCTCATGCAGCATTTTAAAAGACATTAACATTTTTTAAAGTAATCTTTTCCCAGCAAATCTATATTAATAACTATTTACATAATAAGTTATTGTAAAAGATACATACATCACATATTTCTTTGAAGATATGCACTGGGCAACTTGGAATAAATCCTACCTCATTTAATACAGATTTTCTGAGACGTGTAGAAAAATGAGAGTCCTGAAGAACCTGGAAAGAATTCAAATCTGATGAAAAACAAAAATAGTATATATGATTAAATTTTCCAACCAGCTTTAATAAATACACCGATATTTAAAGCAGAACAAAACAGAATAGTGAGGTATGTCAACATTTTTCAAGGCTTTTAATCGTATTTTAGAAGAATACTGCTAACATATCCAAATTATTATCGTTCCTTTCTTCTACAAATTGCTATAAAGTAATTAAAAAAGCAAAAAAGTGTTAGAAGACCTAAAATCCTTTCAACAATAAACCAAATATAATGGAGATCACTATAATACCAAAATGATATAAAAATTGAACTAAAGTTAACACAGCAAGGAAATAATAAAAAAAAAAAATTATAGCAGGGAAATTAAAAACTAAAAAGAGTGACATTTGCTGTATGAGGTAGAAATTCATTAATAAAATCAATAATACTTTTGCCTCAGAAGGTATTTCCTATGTAAATTTTAAACTCATGTCATGTAAAAACTATTCACTCTAAAATCCCTAATTTAGTCCCGTTTCTTCAGGCATTTCAGCATTTGAACACATTTCCTGTATGTACAATTCAGTTCTTCATTCTGTGAATGCAAGCTTTTAAGACACAGTACCTGAGGTTCTGGAAATATTTCATTATCTATTTAAAAGCACTCTTTCCAGACTGTCACTCTTGTACTTTTAATTTAAACAAAGTTCAAATGGGGAAGTTCAAGCAAAAGCAGAAAAGAAAATGAAACATGAGTCTGTTCAGCTGGGGCACAGCCTCTCTGTTAAAGGAGATCTGAACACTAATCTTATTGTTGATTTACATCAAATTCTTTTAACTTTTGTCTGAGTCTTAACCGAAGTTGTTTAAATCAGTTTGTAAATGTAGATGGAAGTAGCAATTTATACCATTATCTTGACAGGCAGCTCAGTCAGGATAATTTATTGAAAATATCTATTTAAAACTCATCATTGAGGCAGAACATTTAATGCTTTCCTTTTTCAAATAAGTAAGGATCATTTACTAAGGAAATGGTAAATTGAAATACTTTACAAAAAATTTTTTTTTTCTGGGAGACAGATGTACTTATGGTCTTACAAACGTTCTTTGCATTGGTGTGATAGTGCATGATGACTGTCTAAGTCATGAATGGACCTTTTAAAGAAGTCTATGAAAATTACTTGCAAACTGTAGAGTTCAAATTTTAAAAATATGTTTAACAAGTTATAGTAAGAGAAACAGTATTCAGATAACAGAGACATGTCTTTAAAACGTGGGCCCCAATTCAAGTAAATCGCTTTAACGTGTAGTTAAGTAGATGAAGAATTCCCTTAAATTAAATGTATGATGAATTCCATTGCTGCAATGAAGGTTAGGCATCCAAGTCAGGAATCTTTCCAGTGACTGAGGCACTCGCTTTCAGAGGACTGCTTTCCCACATGCTTTAAATTTAGATTCTGGATAGCAGCACAGGTTATCTGAACTAGTTCTCACCTATTAACTTAGTGATAGATTTTTCTGATGATTTCACTGGTCAGGGGGCCTACGTGCAATTCTTAGTCAGGTGAGTTTTCTCATCATCTCGTAACATCCATAAGGGCAGCAGGCTTGCAACCTCTGATAGTGTGGCGGCGTCCCTAAACTTCATTCAGGCTGGACCTGTTGTGAGGAGACAGCTTTTGTCAGCCTTTGAAGCCTGTTCTCTGGTCAAAATATAAGGAGTTGGCAGTGACGTGCAGGAAGGAGTTTTATGAAAGATGCCAGTCCAGTGAAGAGCAGAAAGATACTAAAAGGAACTTTTATATATTAGTATGAAAGGAAAACCTTGATTGGTTGGAAAACCTTGATTAGCTCAGAGGACATAGTTCTTCTTTGTAGAAAGTTACCAAATATTTTCCAGCCAGGAATCCATTGAAGGAGTTAATATTTCCCTACTTTAATAACAATACAACTAAGGCGCAGAAAACTTATTTCTTTCCTAGTATCGCAGAGACAGCCAGTGGCAGAGATAGCTCCTGATCTCTAATTCCATAATGCTACCACCTGAATATGTGTTCTCATTGTTTCTTTTTCCCTTGTGGAGTTATTAGCATATTTATATCTTGTAAAAAATAGATACCTACGATATGTTTAAATACACTAGGGATAAAAACGGGAGCAGTGTGTTAGTCTGAAACTGCCTTTTCAGTGAAAACATCTTAATCTTTTTGATTTGTACGTAAAACCAGTTGAAAAGTCAATAAAAAAGGCAAAGGCACAAGGAAGAGAGTGATGTGAAGTTTTTTACCATCTAGTTAGAGTGGACTTTTTTAGAAGGCCGGCAATAAATGGACAGCTGGACAGATGGAAGCAGCAGAAGGATGTGGGGTGCAAGAAGCTCTTCTGCTGTCCAGTAGAACACGTGGTTCGAATATGTTTGCCTGGGGATTCATGGAATGCCTTTACTTAGAAAGCTCAGATTATTTTTAGAGGAAGTTTTAAGCAGACCAGGGCTGTTTAAACCTTTACAATTTAAAGGACTGCTACTCAGCACAGAAAGAAAACGTTGAGTTTTCAAAACAGTGAGAGGCAGTGACAGAAATTGCACAGCAGCACTGGAGAATAAATACATGCATTTCAGGCTGATAAGCATCAGGGTACAAACTAAGTATGAAGATAATTTATATTTGTTTTTCTTTGGCTATTATGAACTTTGATGATTTTCATCCTAATTTAATAGCATAATAAATCTTTTTTATGAATGTCATGCTCTTTAATTGCTTCCTTGTTAAAATGTGAGCTAATTGTCCTTAGTCTTGGAATAAAACTTCAGTGAAAATAAAATACAGTTCCAAATAACCCAAGTCTTTCACGTTCAACAGAGTTGCAGCAAAGTGCAAATGTCAGAACAGCCTTTTGTTGTGTTCCCCACTGGAAACGATAAAAGACAAAAACCCTGCTGTGTGTTAGTTGGTGCTGCAGGGTGAAGAGCTAAGACTGAAGAAATTCTAGCACTAAGATTTAGCTTTCTGTCTGTCTGACCACCTCTGCCTTTTCTGACCATAGAAATGACTGACGCTGAAAGCACACTTATCTAGGCAGGCCTGTACACTGAAGCTGAACATGGTAGTGCTATCCTGTCACAATTACACTGCTTACTGTAGAGAAAGCTCTGCTGCGCAAAAAACTCCTATGCCGGCTCCTTGGGAATGACACCAAAGAATACCTTATAAATGAAGTATGCTTCCCATTAGGGATTACAGCATCATTTGATCAAAGTCCACTGGAAATAGCTCTTGGCAGCATAGATGTTCTCTGTAACTCTTCATTTGCTTGAGTCTAATTGGCATAGTTGGGAAAAGCAAAGATGATTCAAGGGCTAGAGGACAGAAGGACACAATAGAGGTTTTATTGTTTTTGTTGTCTCTCTTCTTGTTTTAAGGAATGGCCGTGTGAAATTGGCTTTTTGGATGCAAAGAAAACATTGGCAACGGGCTTATTCTTCTACAGAGTTGATCATGCCCTACATGTTGGCTCAGCTTGTAAGAAGTAATGCAATACAGGCATCGCTTAAAATTAAACAATTTTTTGGCAACTCTGGTGAAATATATTGTCATCGGCTGTAGAGTACCGACACACTTGATAGAGTTAAAGAATGTTTGGAAGACTTCAAACTCTCTCTGGTTTGAGTTTAATGAAATCTGGGCAATCAAAATGTCTACCTGGCAGCTCACAAGAGACACTTCATGTTCATTATTTCTTAGTTAAACTATCTATCTACCCCAATGTGCAAGGCTACAAATTTGTATACATTTTTATATAGTCTGTTTCCATTGTAAATTATCCATAAATTAGATGCAGACTTTTAAGCACATCAGAGGGTTTTTTGCAATCTCTATTTTGGTATGAGGGACAGATATTGTAAGGTTTTGTGCACTGGTTCCTCTCTTGAGAAGATCAACACTTGGAACTGGGAGAGAAATACAGCACTCCGTTGCCTCTTCATCCCATCTTTCTATGAGCTGTAAATCATAACATTTAAAAAGATGAAACACTGGTGCAGTGCCCTTATTTACAACTTTCCTGTAAAGATTGCAGAGCATCTGACAAATGTAAATTGATCCTGACAAAACCTCAGTGACTTATTATGCAGTCAAACCTGCCCTTTATAGAGATGAGAAAGCATAAGTGATACGATTTATCCAAACTTTCATACTCAAAAGTAGCCCCCCCGCACACTGTAAGCACAGTCCTATGTAAATGAGTTTGAATCAGTTTTCACGTAACAAATAAATCAACAAAGTCTTTAAGACCAAAGGCAGAGATAGATGGATAAAAGAAGAGATACTTCTTTTCTGCCATATTGTGCCTGCAGCTATAATATTTGCACTTCAGTGCATGGAAAATACAGAGCAATTAACTGATTTCATTGGACTTTATCTTGTGATGGTACCTAGCTAATGCAGGCAGAGATGTGTACACATTTGATTTGATGGAGGAAAAAAAGTCCTGCTCCCAGTTTCTTACTCTCATCTGAAAACTTTACAAGCCTGTATAACGCTACCAGGTGTTAAGCAAAATGTCTCATTGTTAGTGTTTGGACCATTCTACTTTTTTAAAAAGTTTTCAAAAAATGATTCCTACCAAGAACCAAAGAGAATGGTGGAAATGAGTACTTTCCTGCTGCAGCAGGCCCTGGAAGAATTTCTTTGAATGGTTATTAGGCCTCTCTCTTTCTCTCTCCCTCTCTCTCTCTTTCTCCAGACACACATGTTCCAGTTCATTTTACTTTTATTTCCTTTTTGTGAGTGTAATGTGCAGATTACGCAGCTGTCTTCTTGGTTATTAAATGGATTTTTATAGTTTAAATATATCTCATGTCTGTGGATATAATAGTCCCAACATGTTTATGGCAAGTTATGTCATTGGTTCCCTTGTTAGGGAGACTAACAAAGCTTCTCCTTTAGCTGAAGAGGCCTGGGAATTTTGTGCATCCTGTTCTTGTTGCTGTGTGTCAGTGCTGGGCAGAATGCCATTATACCTCTGTGCATAATTCACTGGTTAAGAACATGTGAGTATGTCTCCCTCTAATGTGTGGCTCCAACAACAACCTGCTTATTCCCCAAAGCCAGCGAAGACTGTATTGCCAATTCTTGTGATTTTATTGTGAGTCTCTTGACATTTGGTGTGTGCCTTAAAAAACACAGCTCCTGGAGTTAAGATGAATGCATAGGAACCTCAGCTTTCATTTGAAAAATAATATAAAATAACACGTTCTGAGCCTTCCTGTTGTGAAAATGTTTGGAAGTGGACCGCAGTGGTTAAAACTTCAGAAGGTAAATACAATCAACCCCAAATGTGTTATTAAAATCATATCTCATGGAGTGATTTTTATTTAAAGACAAGTTTATGAATATGGGAACCTGTCTGTAACTTTTGGATGGCTCAAGCTGGCAGTGTAAGAGATCCTGTTGCTGTTCAAGTGCTGGGCTTTTGTACCTTTGATGCTAAAATTCGCATGCTTGATTCCTAATGACAAATATAGCACTAATCTATACGCTGCAAGGGATTTGTCTCATCTACAGCCAACAGTCTTAAGCCAGCCTGTGGAACTGACATCCAGGTATGTTGCATTTAGTCAAGGACAGCTCTGCTGTAGTTTGCTCACTTGGAAGAAAAATAAGACCTGTGCAGGTGCTAAGGAAATTCCTCTCTGGTTACATTGCATGGATGGTTCAGAAAGACCTCAGTTCCCTTGATCTCTGCTCCAGAAGCCACACAGCGATGCTGACATAGCAACGCACTCCGGTTAATATATCCTGCTTTTCAGTATTGTAGCTAGTTTGAGCACTGTGATGCACTAATACAGCTATACAACTTCCAGACAGGAGCTGGGTTGCATCTGGCCAGCTTGGAATTTGGGGCACATTGGCCTGTCTGCACCGCTGTAAGTAGACTTATCTTAAAAGAACTCAGAGAATTGCTTCTTCATGGAAAACTGCCAAAAAGAGGCCCTGTGTGACTGAATCTGAAGGCCATGCTTTCTAATGCTCTGTGCCTGCAAATGTTTGACCATTGTCATGTTCATTTGTACGCGTTAATGGATCGTTCCAGGTTGGATTTGCCATTTACGTCTTGGGCTTGTAAATATCCGCCCGTGCACATAAGGGTATGCATTCTCTTACCTAGACTGGACTTTATAAAGATCATGGTTGTTTCATCAGCAATTGGCACTTGAAGTAACTTCAGCACTGGCTTGATGATACTTATTGCTCCAGTTCCTGATATTCTTCATCTTGCTGTCTTTTTCCATCCTTTTCCTCCTTGGGTTGAGCCAACACCTGTGGTCCCATATGGGCAAATTTGGCAGGTCCAGGGGATGGATAACAGGCTCTGGAATATATTTTTCCAACTGTGTCATCTGGCTTATTGGAGAATTCTGGCTTAGCTGTACTGCCAGTACTGGAACGACTCTGGAACCGTCTCCTAGTCAAATGGTTGTTGAGCTGGCTGGGTTGCTTTGCTTTCCTGGACAATGTATTGTCTTTTTTTTTTTCCCCTCTATATATTTTTATTCCCTTTTCACTGTGAGAAATATGGTCCATATGAAACATCTGACATTAAAACCTTGTTTTAAATTCCTTCTGCAATCCTTGTGCTGGGTCTATTAAGATAAAAGAAAGTCTTTTTCCAGTGTCCGCATATGTTCTCATTATAACTGGGAAGGGTATCCTAGGAACTACCTATGTCTCTGCAAACTGCTTGCGAACATCCAAATTCAAACTCTGTAAGAATGAGAGTAGACTTCCTTACTTGCAAAACTACAGCTGTGGATAATGGCTGTAAGGGAGATGAAGCAGCACATTTGCTTCTGAACATTAATAACTCCTGTGCACATTGCCCACATTTTGCAACCACATTTTGAAGCTGCTGCATGTTTTTCAGAAGAAAGCTGCTTGAGGGAAGCCTTTTTGCTACCAAGTGCTGGCACTTTGCAATAAAAAGGTCTGCACTCGATTTAAAGAGTAGAAATACAACAGAACTTGTGGATAACAAAGGCCAGTACTAGAAAATCATCAACCAAATAAATCAACTAGCTATTATTGATCTTAGTTTTCCAAAAAATGGTATTAGACTTCGGCATTCCTCGGGCTGAAGAGAATGAGTAGTTCATTTTTGATTACTTGCCATAGTGCATGTGTCAGTATTTGCCACTGACTTTCCCTCATCACAGCCATCTGCAATCCTCCTGAACAAAATCATGTGCAGCATTGTGTTTAATGTTCCTGAAAGAAAAGGGAACATGTAATAATTATTTTAAAATAAACACCAAAGGGACAAGTACTGTGTTCTTTGGCTTAATGCATATATGGATGAAATCATTTTTCTAAACAGGCTTGCCAATGTCTTGTTTCAAAATCTGAGCCTTGGAGGAGGGCTGCAATCACTGAATGAAGTGTTGGCCATTTCTCCCCTCCTCCCACCGCCCTGCCCCATGCACATCAGCGCAGCAAAGCCACAAACCGCAGCCGCCACAGCACAATGGCAGTGGCTAAGAGGCCAGGCTGCATTAAATATCTACCCAGGCTAAAAATATAGCATGGCAATAAACATGAAAGAGAGGCCTAGGTGCTTTGCTGGGTTTGCCAAAGCCTGAGAGTCACGCTCATGCTGTGCATATAATTCTACCTTGGTTTCAAAATTGAGCAAATGCACAGAGCCGTGATGCTATTCCCATGTGCTGGTGTGTGTATCTTCCCAACCAAACGGAAAATGCTTCTTTGGTTAGCCAACTCCCAGAACTTTTGGGGAATTTGCCTTTTTCCCTTGGGGAGCTGGCGACTGTATGGGTCCTTCAGTCCATGCTGTGACAGCCAACGGCATAAAGTGCTGCTCACACTGCATGGCACACAGAAACCACTGTCAGTGCACAGTCAGAAGTGCTGTTTCGAGTAAGGAAGATATAACCCACAATTACAGCTAACCCATCGTGCGTGTGCTTCAACTCCATCTACTGGCATATGCAGCACTAGCCAACTCTGTACGTGTTAAATTTGTGCATGCATTAGATGTGTGCCTTCCTTCCTTCCTTCCTTCCTATCTCCCTTCCTTCCTTCCTTATCTCTTTTTCTCTCTTGCTCTCTCTTTTTCTTCCCTTCCCTTCCCTTCCCTTCCCTTCCCTTCCCTTCCCTTCCCTTCCCTTCCCTTCCCTTCCCTTCCCTTCCCTTCCCTTCCCTTCCCTTCCCTTCCCTTCCCTTCCCTTCCCTTCCCTTCCCTTCCCTTCCCTTCCCTTCCCTTCCCTTCCCTTCCCTTCCCTTCCCTTCCCTTCCCTTCCTTTCTTCCTCCCTCTCTTTCCTCCCTCCATCCCCTCCTTCTCTCCCTGCCTCCCTTTTCTGTAACATTTTCCATGCATTCAATGAGGCATCTCCAAAGACATCCAGAGAAAAGGACTGTCTATCACAGCGTGAACAAGGAATGACAGAACATGCTGTCTTTGCTCAGAGGTGGGTCCCCTGGGCAGTCTGGCAGCAGCCAAACCTACAGCAGATGAGTGTGGCTGCTACCTCCTTTGTTCTCATTCATGCAACCACAGCTACCACTGTACAGCTGCAGTGGTGTAGAGAGCGACACAAGTTTGGCACAAAGCACCTCGCTCTGCAGGCACCCAGTGGCACCTCCGTCTCTGTCTTGACTAGATATGGAACTTAGGCATTTATTTTGAGGAAGCGGTTCATTAAGTGCCAACAATTTAGGTGCGAGTTCAGTGCCTGGGTGAGTGGAGACCTGCTGCTGCTGTTTGTTTGGATGAACCTAGGGGAATGATCCTGCTGTAGTGAAAGGCAATTTCTTGTTTGGGGAGAAAACTCTGCTCTCACACTCCCAGATCTCTGAGATGGACTCTGCAGAAAACCATATGAGATTGTCCGGTTCTCAGCCCACCTGAGAATGAGCAATTAGATTGAGCATATGAAGAGTACTGGGATGTCCATGGCATAATTCATACCCAGCTGAAGTTGGGAGTGGTGAAGTCCAGGATAATATCTAGCTCACGTGTATTTCAATTTTTTGTTTTTTTAAGTTGATCTGCACAGGAAGAACTGACTTTTGTGAACAGCAGTATATGCAACAACAGGAGTCTGGATGTGATGACCTCTGCAGTGTCCTTTCCAGGCCTGTGTTCCTATGCTACCAGGGTGTGGGGACAGATGACCAGGAAGTTGGCAAGGGCATTCTCCAGCTCTTGGCAGTCATTGTCTATTTTAGTTTTTAATTACCCATGAGGGCAATCACAAGATTATACCAAAGCCCTTAATGAGAGTTGTGTCAGCCTGTATTCAAAAACCATAGTGAAAACTCAAACTTTACTTTGGCATTTGTTCTGAGGAAAAAATTTAAATTTTAGTATAATTTTGATGAGTTTTTTTTTAATTTCCAAATCATTATCTGACTTCCTTGAAACTGTGGCCATTTTGCCGAAAAGGAGATGGTACATAAACTGTTCATTATTTGTAGAAAAATCAGTAAAACCTTCTCCTATGCAGGGGAAACATGGTAGGATCCCCTAGTTGCCAGTTAGAAATAATTTGAAGAAGTAGGCTTCATCTTGTCTGTCTGCACAAGTCTGACTTTTCCCCTGTTAGCACCGCTGCTGAAGTGCTGCACAAGAGCAAGAACTGCCAATGAATGCTGCATCCGCACAAGTTACCTTTACAGACAAGCCATCCTACATTAGTAGACAGCACAGAGTTAGAATATAAATACTTCAAAGACTAGCAGACATCTCAACAAAAAGATGCTAATCCACTGAGCAACATCCTGAACAGATGTCTGTTGTGTAATTGCTTGTGTGCATGTTAACACTAGCAGGTGATGATCTGGCTGTGGGACAGTACATATATGTGTGGGTGTGTGGTTGTGCGGGTGTGAACGACAGAGGACGATTTTCTTGATGATGACATTTTGACGTACAGTAGCGTTTGATGAAATGCATTGCTTCCCCTAAAGTGGAACCCAATCAATCACAATGGGCTGGGCAGTATCTACCTAGTTTTAGCCATTTTGGTTGGTGGCTAGGGAGGAAATTGTTACTCCCCAGCCTGAGTGAAATGAGTCATGAAAGAAGCCAAGATGCTGGCTAGAGATCCTGCGTGAGTTTGATACAATGTTCACTGTGTCTTGGAAGAGCTATTTTAAGAAGAATTTGGCCGGAATCCTTGACTTGTGATTCTTCTTTTTTCCTACTCCTTGCATTTTACTGTTTCCCTGTAGCATGTTCTAAATGTTGTGTCTTGATTTATATCTGTAAATAAATCTTCTTATTTATGAAGATGTAATGTCCCTGGGGTCCAGGAGGCCCCAGCCATTCCGTGTAACTGAAGGAGACGTTACCTAAGTGGACCATGAATCAGAAGTGGGGCAGACAGGAAGAACTATTTTTACCAACACGCTTGACTTGCGAGGAGGTCTGCCCAAAAGGCAAGTGGGGGCAGCTGGTGGAGGGACAGGGAAGGTGATAGGAATTATACCCTGAGGTACCATTTTTGAATGTTACAAGGTGCTTGGGCTGTGCTGAATTATGTAGAAGAGGAAGGAAACAGGAGAGACAGTGGGAAAGCTTTTATGATTAGTACGCTATCTAAGCAATAGCCAGGGCATTCTTGACAGATCAAGAAAGGTAGAAACTGGTGGCAGCTGCTAAAATGAGTAAGTTATTTTCTGTTGCTGCCTTGCCAAGAGCAGGCTGATAGAAAACCTGTAGCATCTTAAATTAAGTAAGTTGGCCAAGGTGTGGAATTAACAACGCAGCTTTTCTCTGAAAAGCATCTCCTGATAGGCTTCACTTGTATTTCTCCTCTGTTCCTCTGATACAATGAAATAATGCCTAGTGTTAATGGTAAAGTTTCTGACTAGTTTCCGTGGAGATGTTACTGTTTCAGTCCATATGGTTGGAGAAGAAAGTTTATAGATTTCTGCTTCTCTTGGGAGGAAAAATCTTTCTGCCTCTTTGTGGGCAGGTTCTGGGTGGAGAACTGTGGTGCGATCTGCAGCAGCTCCAGGCTGTTAGAAGTGCAAGTATCTGTCACCCAACATTTCTCTGTATTTAAGGCCTTTCTGGCTGAGTAGAAAGCTTGTCCTAATCTGAGTATAATTTCCATTGCCTGCAATGGGAGATTTCACTGACTAGAGATCAAAAGTCTTTGCTTGCTTATTTGTTTTTTTCAATTTGGCTTTATTTTTCAGGAATTCATTTTACTCATTTATCTTGGTAATAACACTCTGCTAGCTCTTTTCAGAATGAAGAATGGCTCTAAGTACTGTTACAGATAGCTTTCAGAGCCTGTTGTTGATGGCATGGCTCTGAATTGTGATTAGAAAAGTAACTGTCTTGGAAATGCCATCTTCTTACTCAAGATATCTGCTCCAGATTGTTTCTGAGTATAAATTATTATTCTCCATGATTACAGAATTTAATGTGGTTATTTTAGTGTACTTAAAATAGCTCTACTAACATGTTCTTTTGAAAATATTTTCATTGACTTTTTCATTAAAAGACTCAGAAGATTCAGCCTTCCGTATAAAAATGCAATGATCTGAATAAAAAAAAAAGGAAATACTGCAAGTGAAAAACAAAATATTATCATTAGAAAGTGCCATTTCAGGCCACCCTCAAGTCCTCACTTTCTCATATGAGCCTGACTCCCCATCTCTGTGTCCCCTTATAGCCACAGGTTTCCTATGTTGCACTGCTTCCCTTTGCTAAGGGAGGACACCTGTTAGTGTGTTCAGGACATCAAGACAAACGACCGTTAACACGAAACAAGCAAACAAAATTAAAGTATTTGTTTATCAGTTTTTCTCTAAAAGGCAACATTTTTCCAAAAAGGGGGAAAAACACTGGCATAGGTAGGAGGCTGACTGATTTCCTCGACACGTCACATCAACGCACTTGTCAGCTTAGTAATGACGACAATGTCTTATTACTAGTTGTGAGGTAAGTGGCAGAAAGCAGCCAATTTGATTATCAACTCCCCTGAGGACTTTAGAGAGCGACAAAGAAGAAAAATCATCTTTCATCCTACACACAGACCAAATACGATATGTAATCACAGAGCACAAACCAAGCCAGTCTTTGTCAGCTGTCTAATTACAGCTAGACCCAGCTAAATAGCCAGCAGCATGCAGTCCTCATTAAATCTGTCGTTCACACAAATTATTGTTAGGGTCAAGAGAAGCAAGGATACTGAGGGGCCAGAGAGAAGTCATAGGGGAAAAATGATTAGCAGAGAGGAACCACTCTCCCCACATCTTTGGGGACCGAGGAACTGCAATATTAGCAGGATCTATCTTTTTTATTAGCTTTTCAGTTTGTGACTCACAAAGGGTGCTAAGGATGGTTACACAGCCACTGCCCACAACAGTGCTCTCCTGCTGAGAACTTTCCCTCCCACCTTTTTATGATTGTATTTTCCCTTGGTTTTGACTTCTTGAGAATTCTTGAAAGCACCTTGAAACCCAAGCTGCAAAACACTTTAATAGCTATTTTTTTAAACATATCAGCAGTGCATTCTGCTTTTCCTTCTGTCCACATGTTCCTTCTCCTTTAGAATGCTCCTGAGGAGAAAATCCCTTCCTGAACACTCGCTGTAGTAGTGTGTCTTCTGCTTCACTTCTGATCAACCAGTTTCTTCAAGCTATGTCAATGATTCGATTTAGTAGCAATAGATGAATGACACAGGAATAGGTCAGATAAGCATTTTTCTCCTGAAACTGTCCTTTGAGTAACACCAACTTTAAAAAATAATAAGAATTTCTGCAGGAAAAAACATGTTTTCCTTTGACTTGGGAATATTTAAAAGAAATTTGAAAAATCCTCTGAAATTTTCTGCAAAAAGCAAAATGAAAGTTTGCCAGCAGCTCTCAGTAGGACAGAGAATTCTTGCTGTGTTAGCCAGAAGCAGGCAGCAAAAGGAAACTGCTGTCAAGTAATAAAGGAATCAAGCTCCTCTCTGCTCCTGCCTCCCTCACCTCACCACCACCTTCCTCTGAGCTTTGTCGGTATCAACAGCAAGGAATGAAGGGAAGGGCTCTCTCCACTGAGGGCTTTCCTTTGTCAATAGGAGCCTGGTAACTGTTACTTCTAAACTCAAATGCTTCAGCTTTAAAATGGGAGCTCTATCATCCTACATATGTACCTCTGAGCAGAGGAGTAATATAAAAGCCAGTCACTGAGAACAAGAGGGTATCCGGAAGAGCCTTTGGATCTAAAAGGGCATAGGTACAGAAAATGCAAGACATGTTACTGGTGATTTTGCTTCTATTTATTCTCGAAGACCAATGTGAAGGAGTTTAAGGGCTAAATTCATTCTTAGCTGTGCACTGAAGTCGACAGAGTTAGACTAGGACTGCATTTGGCAGTATTTCCATATCCTGCAATTCAGCATGGAATATGTAATCATCTGACAGAGGGTTCAGTATGTTTAGTTGTATAACTGCTAGACCAGATAAAAGATCAGCCAGGCAAACAATGAAATATGAAAACGGTTCTCGTAAAAACATCCCAGCCTTGGGGCATGCATCTGCCAAGACTACTCCGTGGTGACATGAATGGACATAGCATTTAACTATTCTCCAAGAGGAGAGAGGATTACAAGGAGGTGGGGAAAGCAGAAGAAGCCAGTGCAGCCCTGCCAACAATAGCAGGTTGCAATACTTAATCTCAGTGCTTGTGCCAATGCGCTTCGAAGCTGCTGTTGTTTTTATGAGGAAAAATGCAGCAAAGACTAATCTGTGTATTTATGTCTGTCTGGAAACGTTATAAGTGCCGTGTGGTCATTCTGGTTCCAGAACCAATGGGGTCGGTATTCCCATGATGGAGAGACTTGGAGGGGGTGCCAGAACTCAGCTGCTACACGTGGGACCAAAAGCAGAGAGAGTAAGTAAATGGAGGGATCCATTAAAGTGGGAGACTTAGGCAAGCAAAGGACTCTATAGACATTTCCTAACAGCAGGATTTTCCTGGGCTGTTTCAGCTCAGTGCTACAAGAGATATGCCCTTGAGAAGTTCTAGATCATCATCTTCAATCCTTTCATAACAAGCCTTTCATAACAAATAATTTGTTCATTAAGTTCCTGTGTGGCTGTAATTGCTAGTGTTAGTCTGAGGAACTTTATGCTCATGAGATATGCTGGAGCGAACATCCTGTGTGCCATAAGCTTTAATGAACACACAAAGCAATTGCAACAAGGGGCAGGGGCAGTATGACCTTCCTTCAGTGTCAGTGTAATCCTGTGTTCACCAGTAAAATGTTATTTAGCAAAAGGGACTGCAACTTATTATCTACTTTTCTTTCTGTTCTCGATTACAATTGAACATTTCTTCAAAAAACAGTATAGATTTTTAATGGTGACTCCCATGGGTTGCTCTTTGTGTCCTGTGTCTCTCTTGTAATGGGGACAGCGGATGTGGTAACAGCAGACAGTGCTGTTTTTTGTGGCCACTAGGATCTGTACTCAGATCACTGGCACATTGCATAGGTTATCAAACACTATTGCTATAGGCCAGGCTTAATATGATAGTCCGGAAGGGAAGACCTCTGTGGCTTGTTCCTGCTTCTTAGCTACTGCCACTACCGATAGATTTTGGGAGAGCGGATGTTTGGGTAGGAGGTTATGTTACTAGTGATAGAGCAATATGGAAGCAGGTTGTCCGGTGGCTGTTTGAAAGACCTGCAGAAGACGTGGATTTGGATTCATCTGGACACACATTCCCTGAGGAGGATGGAGGAATAACACAGATGATTTGCTGCTACTTCATACCCGTTACACAAAAACATAATATGCTGATCTGTCTTTCCTATCTGATCCTGCCATGGTAGTCTCCATGCTGTCTAAGGGTTTATTTGATAATCTGTCTCTGGTGGTTTGTACTGCTTTGCTTTAATCCAGCTAAAGCTTAGCTCTGTTTGACTGGTAAAAGACAGTGACATGTAGGAGTAAAGCTTCTTTGGCTTTCCTTTTTGGGTAGGACAGATACTTGGCAGCTGAGTTTCCCAGGGACCTAAGGATTAAAGTGAACCTTAAGTTTCTTTTTTACTGAAGACTCTGTCACTCCAAACTTGACATTTTTTTCTGTATAAACTACTGCAGAGAAGAAATGTTTTCCAGATGACAGTGCTCCATAAATGGTGTTGTAAGATGTTTGTTATCTGTGACGGGAATCACTTATCTCTACAGTATTCACGGGATCCCTTTGACAATGAAACTGATTCCAAGAAAAATGAAAGGTGTGTGTGGATAGGTAAGAAGGTGAATAAAATCCTTGTCTGAAATATATTATCCACATTTATGAACTTCAGGAAAGGTTCACTTTGGTGAACCCGGGCTATGCCTGGGCTAACCTGTCCCTTAATGATTTTGCTTCCATTAGAAGCCTCTATAAAAGCTTTGATCACCTAAAGGTTCTGCATCTATATATGTTCTTACAAATTCTTAACAGATGCAAAAAGCTTTTCCACTATAGTTGTGGCAGATTTTGATGGTTCCTCAACTTCATGGCCTTCCAGGGGCAAAGCTGACTGCTTCATGTGAGTGTCTGACATAGCAGGAGGGAGATTTGGGAAGACTCCTGTGCTGACGTGGGTTTCAGCTGAAAGAGAAGACTGAAACCTTTGGTGTGTAAAAGTAGTTGATAGCAAAGAAAATGAATATTCAGCAGTATATTTACTTCAAATACAGATTCTCTCATGTTCTGCGGTAATTTCCCTTGATGCTTCTGTGGAAGCCACTTTTTTCTCACGTTATCTGAGATCAGATCCCTCAAAGATATGGGACACTGAGGAAGGGGACACACTGTTCTTCTGATGAAAAATAAATAAATAAATAAATAAACCTTGCATTTATGTAGTCGGGCGCCAATATCGGGTATCTAAAGCTGTAATATATGAAGTTTATCATAAATTGGAATGCTCACATTAGTGTCCTTGCCAAATTTGCCATGAGTAAATTACTATCCATCTTACAACTTCTTGCAAAGAAAAAGATTTACCATGCGCTGAGGCTCTGGACTGTGTTTATATCTGGGTTCAACCCCAGTCTTGGTGTGTACTCCCTGTCTGAGAAAGGCAACGCTTACATGCTCTATGGGTTTGTTACCCGTTGGGTTGATAACTCTGGATGGCGGATCAGAGATTAAATTAAGCAGAAGCTTGAAGACTGCCTGGCATGGGGGCCTTACCAGCTGAAACTGTTCCTCATCCCTTCATCCCTCCTGTTTTAAACACCTGTATGCTGCTAGCATAACAGCTACAACCTTACTTGGTTTTCCCTTGCAGGCAGTTGCATTTTGTTGGTGTTAAGGATGGGTGAAATGACTCTTGCAAGCATGTAGCACAAGTGAGTGGTATGTCTGCCATAGTACACGGAAGAAATGTGAGTCATAAATCATCGTTAACATCTGCTGGAAAATGTATTAGTGCCCCAGCAGTTGTAGGTTACTCTTTCAGAGCACTTGACACAAGACCCATGATTGTTGCTCAGTACATTTGGGGTGCAAGTCCGTAAAGACTGAAACTGCTAATGGCTGCTTTAACAGGCATGTCAGTTTTGGCTTAATGAATTTGTTAGTATCAAGCAACTTTCTTCCCCCAAACAACGATGTTGGTAATTCACAAGCTGTTATTCTTGGAGCCCCACTTTAACAAAAGCCAGCCTCTGTGTCTGAATGTTGCTGCTTTCATATTTTATTGCAGAAATTACACAAAAATATTTGGCTTGTCTAATCAGGGCTTGACAATATAGTGTATATTGCTGAAAATGTGTCATCGCATTATTCCTACAAAAATAAACTTTTGTGCTTTTTTTCTTTGTTCACTGGCATTTTGCTAGTTCAAACTGGGGAATACGGGATGTCTATGTAACTTGTCTAATAATAGAAAACAAATGGTTTGGGTGTAATGGTGGTATTGTCAGGGCTACATAGAGTCTTTGAACCTGTGCTTGCTTTCTTGTCTCTTTGGTTCTATAGGTTTAGATTTGCAGACGACATTAGACTGTGCTGTTGGCATCTGTAGTTTCAAAAGTTTTAGCAACATGGGACTGGAAGAGACCTCCTCAAATCTCCGTACTAATCTGTGTTACATGTTGTATGTCATATGTCATATGGTTTGTTCTGCAAAAGGGCTTTAAGGCCAAGAAGGCTTGTTGTGGTTATCTGATCTGACTTGTTTCATTACAGAGGACACAGAATATCATCCATGGGATTTCTGGCAGCTGGGTGAGGGAGTATTTGCAGGATGTTTTCCACTGTGATCAGAGATGGCCCAAGGCTTTTCAGCAGTGTGCACAAATTTTCACTTTGGGGCAGCAGCAGCAGCAGGGTTTTGAGGGGAGGAAGGCTAGAGAATTTCAGGAGATGTGGGTGAGGACACTGGGACAGGTCAGGAGGACTGCAGTAGGTAAGTGTGAGATCAGTGAGATTTTGGAGATTGAAAGTGTGAAATAGGCTTAGGACAAGTCACAGAGAAGATTTGGAAGCAATTAAGGTTATATTTTGGTGAGTGTACGGCTGGTAAAGGGGTCACAGGGCCAGGTGGTTTCAGGTAGAAGCTTTTCAGGCAGAAGACAGAGAGGAAAGGAGTCATAGTTTTCCAGAGACAGGATGGAAGCGCTGAAGCATTTGGGAGAGCTCTGGTTGTGGAGTAGATGGGACTTGTGAGATATGGGAATTTCGAGAGGGCTGGCGTGAGAGGCAAGGATCCCTCTGCTCCTTCCCCCACTATGACCCTTTCCCCTCTTGACTGTACTTTCTACTGTTTCAGTTTGCTGGGGTGTGAGCTCCACAACTCAGCCTATGCTTCACGCAGCAGCCTGCCTTCCCTCCACCTCCCTTGGCAAGAACCAGACTCCTTCTTGCAGGCCTTCTCCTGGAGCGGGTCCTATTTGTTCTGTCAAACCCCAGGAAAGTAAAAGGAAACGGATAAGGAAGGGGTCATAGGCAGACGTAGGGCTGAAGAAGAGACTTGGAGAGTGAGGCTTTCTGCTTCCGCTGCTGGGAGCATCAGGATGGGGCTTGATCTGCTTCCAGCATGGGCTTTGCGTCCACCACAAGCCCCATTCTGTCCCTTGGGACAGGAGCAGAGTACTGTCCAGGTGTCTGGCTGAGCTGTGCTGTGATTTAGCAGGGAAGCTCCCTCTTTTCTGACATTACAAGAGAAAACAGCTTGTGGCCACCTGTTTCCTGCTGCTGGAAGCTCAGGACTGCTTGCCTGCTGCCTTGATTTGGCTACCTTAAATAAAAGCCATGCTACTGGTGAGGAATCTACCATGGCTTTTGGTAGGTCATTCAATGGGTGTTGTAAAAAATGTATGCCCTTTTACTAGTTTGAATTTATTGACTGTATGAAGTGTGGGAGAGAAGAAATGGAGCTGAAGAAAAGTGTAAGTTTTGGCAAGGCTGGTTGACTGCTAGAAAAATGTATGGTAAAGAGGGTTTTTCCCTAGACAGAAGGTTAGAAACACAGGCAAGAAAAAAAAAGAGAAAAAGCTAACATGAACTGGATTAGGCAACTAACGAAGGATTGAAGCAGTATATTATATTGCTACTGTGGGGCAAAATAAATACCTTCCTCCCAGAAATGAGAGATGAGGAAAGAAGTGAATATTTGTTCAGTGTTCAATTGTAAAAAAGATGATCGTTGTCTTGTCAGACAACAGGATTCTTGGCTGTGTGAAGAGGAAAATGTGGAAGATTTAAGACTGTCAAACCTGAATTGAAGATTTATGAACTGTTCTTATAAAAAGAAATGCGAATTTTGCTTTGATAAACAGAATTTCTCAGATCAAATCATATTCTTTCTATCCAGTTTGATATTTCTTCTGCAAGAGTGGCCCAGGCCTGATTCTTCAGAGGAAGGCAGTGTGTTTTGTATAATACACATGGACAATAGCTCAGGCTTGCGGAGGGAAGTCAGGTCATATTTGGATACCTAAGTCCAATTTTGTTTGCTGACAACCTCTAGTGTAGTCAATGACTATATACTCTGTCCTTTTTTGCAAGCCATGCTGCTTGACATAACGATTGTAACCCTCCTCCCCCCCCCCCCCCCAAACAACAGGGCAAAAAGAGACCAGAAAGGTGAAAAGATAATAGTATAGTTTCCTGAATGTTGAACCTAGCAAGATAGAGTGTGGGACATCATAACCTAAGAATTATAAGGAGATCCATGTAAGATGCTCCTGTGTCTGCTTACCTGTTTTATTATGAGCAGAGATGCCATTTTCTAAATCTAAATGAAAATGACTCTTTTTGAGAACTAGTCCACGTTCTGGGAGGATTATTTGCACAGTTCTGTCTCCTAGGAAAATTGCTGCTGCAGGTGGTGCGGGGATCTGGCCAGCTGTTGCAGGTATGTTGTGGGGCCAGTACACATCTGGATGCACTAGGTGGCAGGGTCTGTCCACGACACAGGAAACACTGCTGCGTGGGGATGGTGTTTGCAGGGGACAGAGCAGCAGGTGGAAAGCATATTTCCTCGAAGATGCCAAAAACAAGAGTCCAAAAGATCTCTATCTAAAAATGGTATGCAATTCATTATCAAATGCAAAACAGCCTTTTCCAGCATAGTTCACTGATGAGCAAGAGACTTGCATTTATTTGACTGAAAAGGGAAAAGGAGAATTTTGCTGTCAAAATGTCTATGAGCCGTGTCTTCAGATAGAAAAAGAACACCACTGGAAATAGCTTAGCAACTTCTTCCTCTGCCCTTTTGATATTCAATAAATTTACAAATGAATTGCTTGTTAAGCCTTGGACAGATAGAGATTCATGCTTGCTCTCCTATCCTGCAGTTGGCCTGACAGAGACAGCTTTTCATTCTTGCTTGGAAACTGTGCTTCAGAGTAACAAACTGCAGGTGTGTGCAAAGGGAGGACCTGCCAGCCGGTGGGAACAGGACCCGATGTCTTCTATACTGAAAGCCTGACCTTTTATGAGAAGCCTTTATTCAGAGGAGGGCTTTTCATGAAGAGAAGAGTGTTAGAGATGCTGACAGATGTGTGAGAGAGATAGATAAATAGAATAAGATTTTGTATCCCTGCTTTTGCAGAGGGGGATTTTGAGGTGCAGAGATTTGCATAGGGTCATATGGAAGGTTAAAGGCAGGACCAAGACTGGCACCAAACAGGCTCCCTGAAGGCCTAAGCAAGGATGCTCTGATCATGTTTGGAATGAAAGCAGGAGTAAGGTCCTGCTTTTTGAGATGTGGGCTAATGACGCTGGCTGACAAAAAGAAGAGAATGCTTTGGAACGGCAGTAACCCTGATTGCAGTATTTGAGTGTGCTCTGTAGTGCACCCTGAAAGGATGCTTTAATGGGTGGAGACAGGTCCCATTTTTCTCCACCATACAGCACAGTGGTTTTCAGCCTCTTCTCTACAGAGTGAAAAGGCAAAATGTATACATGTTCTATCTAGAGATTCATTCCTCCACTGGAGGAGTTTCAGGGATCTCCAAATCACAAAAGCTTGAAAACAACCAGTGTGGTTGTAGCCTACTCCCTTTGTTGTTCAGAGACATAGGTATTAAAGACAGATCCAAACAAAAATGGGAATCTTCATGCTCTGTCCCTGTGAGGGAATCTGAATTTTCTCTATTTTTGGAAATTGAACAGACTAACAGCATGAATCCACCCTGGCATTTTTAATTTTAGGCATTTACTAAAAGCCATTTAGGTCATGACTTCATGTAGACTTCTGCTGGTTGGGCTACTCTCTGATAAGTAAATGGTTAAACCAAAACATTGGCAGGTGCTGGACAAACCTGAGACAAACTGTCCCTGCAGGTATTTCTTTGAAGATCCCATCTATAAAAAAGGCAATGTTGCTTTTTCTTGTTGCTAAATTTGCAGAGTATGCTCTCTGTTCCACATAGGTTACATGTGCAAATTGGCTCTTTCTTCCTCATAGCAGCCCCTAGACTATTGGTCTTGTTGCACAAAATTAATTTTGTCTTTCATCATCTGATGCTTTTTCCCACATCACTTGCTGCTTATACCACTGAAATTACAACCATTGTTTAATTTCTTCTGATCTACAAAACATTGAGAGTATCACATTCCCTTCAAGATCCATCCTGACCAAAACCTGCTTTTGATGTGATATACTTAGAGTGACAAATAAAAAACCACAGGTAAGAAAAATAAACCTACAGATACTTTGCCAGGTAAGCAAAGGAGAAAAATAAAGCTGACTTCTTCCCTGCTTCTTTCTTCTTGTAACTGAAGAGGAAACCTTCAGAAGGCTGGGATGAAATTCACTGGGAGCTCTTTATGGTATATAGTTAAAGGGGCAACTTTCCTTTACCCTGCCAGTGCTTGAGGAGCATAAAAAGGGGCTATCAGAGAACTCTGCTTCCCTAGATGATGTGGATCTAGCTGTAGTGTTTGCTTTTTGGAGGGGACTGGAGCGGGGGCTGCATTCCTGTCTATCCTCAGATTGTGCAGTGAGAGTGCTTGCTCCTGCAAGTCTGACTCCCTGTACAACGGCTCTGACATACGTCAAGGGCCCAATGGGCTGTATGCAGGGAACGTGTAGGTCTGTTAGGTCATGCCTAGAGTGCCGAGTGCTTCTAGTACAGTGAGATTTTACCACTTGGGAGTCCATAAAAATGCCCCCGTAAAAATTGGCATAAAATCTGGGTGGCATTTCAAAGTAAGGACAAAGCAAATCCTCCTGAATTTAAGAGATACATTTCAGTTATCTGTGATCACTTGTGCATTAACTCTATACCTCTGGCTTTTCTACTGCTTCCTTAAATTCCCCTTTCATTGGCAATTACCTGCTCTTTCCACTTACCCCAGTTAAAATCATATTTCCTTTTCCTTTATTGACTTATTCCACTTTTCCCACTCCTTCTTGTCCGTATTTTCCTCCTATCTTTCACCTGGTGCATTACCAAGATCCTTTGCGAGTGAGAGTGCTGTCTTCATTAGCGATGCCTCACACTCATCTTGCCTCTTTCCAGCAGACAAGCCTGGAAGAGGCCAAGACAGGATCAGGAATGGTAATCCAAATGCACCAGCAAAATATACAAAACCAGTAAATGTGAATGAGTAAATAGTTTTGTCACCATAACCTGGCCACAGAAATAAAAGAGTGCAAGTAATCAAGTGAGACTGTGTGTTTTTGGCAGGGTAGGGGAGTGAGATCTAGTCAAGGCTTTCCAGGTGCTTGCAACATACGGCTTTATTTCCAAGGGCTCTGTGTAAAGAGGACACTGAGGAGAGAACATGGACAGCCTGGGGTGATATATGTCTATCATCTACAGCGGGACTAGTGTGATTTTCTAGCCCGTGTTTACAATTGTCTGTTTGTCAGTTCAAGGAGCTGCCCTAAAAGTAGCCTGCGTTTGCATCCAAATACAGCACATGGACTTTCCTCTTGTAAACGCTTAATTATTTCCAACAATGGTTCCACCAGACAGCAGTCAGTCTTGTCCAGGCTGGAGTTCACACAACAAGTACCTCAACTCAATCACTTGTTTTCAGATTGTCTGAAAAAAAAAAAAAAAAAGATGGAGAAAGAAATCCCAGGAAAAGTGAACATTTCTGAGAACGATGGTTGTTTGCTATTTCATTTCAATTTTATATGAACTATTTGGGTTGGCTACAGCAGAGCTGCCAGGTGGCTAAACATGCCGAGTGAGTGTGGTCAGTGCTTGGGACACGCACTGTGCTCAAGGCATCCAAAAAATTACTCCTGACCTTCATTTAGTCTGCCAATCACTGCAGGCTGCCCTTACATCACATTTTTCACTAGCCAGTAACAGATTCATAGAAGTTAAGGATGGAAAAGACCTGTTAGGTCATGTAGTCCTTTTCCCCCCTCCCTCCTCTCCGTTCCCTGAAGGTCAGCCCAGGGCTGTTCCCTGCAGCGTATTTTCTAGTGCTTTGTCCAGTCTTAATTGAAATGACTCACGTGGTGGGGCTGCCAGCAGTTCCCTCTGGGAGCCTATTCCACAGTCTAATGGGCTTCATTGTTAATTTTTTCCTGATTTCCAGCCTAAAATATCCCTTTGCTTCGTTTTATCCCATTACCCACTTGCACCACCCTCAACAGTTCCTCTCTTTCCTTCTCATTAACAACACCAGCACTCCACGCTGCTAATGCACCAGTTAGCTGAGAATTTGAAAGCATTTTGCAAAAAGTAGATACTATTGCTTCCTCTATCTCCATTGCAAAAAGAAGTTGAGCTGAGCGAGAAAGTGAACGATGACTAGAACCAGACACAAAATTCACATTTCCTAACTTGTTTAGTTGCCTTTGTAGACAAAAACCTGTTCTCACCTTTCCAGTCAAATTTATATTCAAGGAGTTGAGTATGAGCAAAGAAGAGAAGGGCAGATCTGAGGCTTTGATACTGATCAAAGCAGTCCCTTGACACCTCGATTTATTGAAGTGGTTATTGGGAAGAAGGCTCAGGGTCTTTTTCTACTCCATCACCTTCTCTAAAAAGATTTCTCCTTTCTGTTTGGACTTAGCAATATTCAGGGCATTTGTTTTGAATGGGATGAGGCAGGTTGCCAGTATATTCTGACTAGATAACATCCCAAACCAAATTTCTGGATGTAAACACATACTGTAGTAGTCTGACTCCAGTTCCAAGCTTCACAGCTGGGCCTTGTCTCTTATGATACATTGAACCAAAATCCCAGCTCCAAACAGGCACAGTCTTTTTTAAGTATCAGATATGGATTATGAGCCTTGAGCCTCTGCCTGGTCAAAGAAGATATACTTTCTAATATACCCTTAATCAAGTGTTTTCAAAGGTACTTTCTGACCTTTCAGACCAGGTCTTATCAACTGGGAGACCTTTGCAAAGGTGTTCATTCAATTAAGTTGAACAGTGAATCTATGACAGTGCCGTTCTAGTTTTAACGTAGTTCTTGTTTCAGCGTTCTTTGAAGCAATCTGACATGGCTCGGGCCCAACCTATATGCTCCCTTGAGGACTGGGCCCTCAGAAACTAGAGATGGAAGAGACCTACAGGATTAGATCATCTTGTTCATTCCCCCGCCAATACAAGCCTGTTCCCCACGGTATATTTTCCAGTGCTTTGTCCAGACTGATCTTATTTTTAAATGATTCATATGATAGGGTTTCCTCCAGTTCCATTGGTGACTGGATGGTTGCCAGAACATTTTTTCTTTCTTACTTTGACTTTGTATCTTTGGATTCATCCAGAATTTTGAGGGCTGCAATTTGTACTGAGAATTAACTGGCAACAGACTGAATAACTGCAGAGAAAACTTTAAGGACTTTATCCTGGTTTTTCAAGACAAACAAATCCCTGAAAGAAGCCAAGAAGAGTGTTGTTTCAGTGAGACTCACAGGGTTGGGCCTTCAGTGAAAGTTCCCTGTGAAGGACAGATGTGGATTTGTTTGAAAACACCTATCCAAGCCTTCACGCTGACATCAGCGGTAATGCTAAGATTTATATCCTAACTATTGAACTCTCATAGCTGGTGACTAAGATTGCTTTCTTCGAATTTACACTGACAGTTTGAATTTCAGGGGAGTATGCTTGGCCTATATATCCAAATAGTGCTCGCCAAGTGATATGGAAGGAGCTAGACTGCCTGGGTGCGTTGCTGTGAACTGTGCTGCTTGCTTTATCATTCCATGTCATAAACACTTCAGTTATTTACTACTGCACGGTGTTCGCTCTCCCATATCATTTGTCACTCTCGTGCTCGCTGCTTGGAATCCTTGGATACTGCTATTCGTGTCCATATTATCTCGCCTTCTGTAGAGAGTAAATTACCGCCTTGAGAAACAGTCAGAACAAGCGTTGCGACCAGCTTTCCTGAGGCCTCCAAGGCTTAATGAAGGATTCATCTGGGGCAGCCGTTTCTGCAAAAGGACAAAGGCTCAACAAGCATTGCTCCCTCCAGCCATGGGAATGAGCTGAAACTAGTAGCAAGACTCCTACTGCGAAAGAGACTTCATGCCTTGTACTTTCTCCTCCTTCCAGAAACCCTTTCTCTGTTGCATTTCCATAACTCTTCCTTTTCAGAGATGCTTCATTTTGAGGGTAGTTGAGTGTGGTCTGCCTTCAGGGACTGCTGCCTACGTAGTTGCAGCTCGGTGGGCAGATAAAGCTTAAATTCAATGTTTCCAACAAGAGTCTTCAATCATTTCTGCAGCGTGACTTGCAGGCTGATGGAGCCCCTGCAATGGACACCTATGGAGAAATTTGGAAGTAGTGTAGAAATGAACAGAGAAGGAGGGGAAGAAAGAAGAGGACAGAATTCAGACCCACCTACCCAGGGAGGATAGCGGACCCAAAGTCACTCGGAGCTTGAATACCCTTGTCCCTCCGAGGAGCCATGACCTTTGTCTGGAGGATGATGTTACTTCTAGAGGTAGGGCTTGGTGTCCTACCTCTTCACACTCGGTCCTGGAAATTCTAGGTCTAGAACTATTCCCTCCTGACATATTAAAGATTTATCTTAAATTGCTAGACATCACACATCCCTGCAGAACAAACTGTGCTCTGCTATGATTAACCTCAGAAAAAAAGTTGAGTTTTTACCAGCATCGTTATTTACTTTTACCTAAATGAGTGGCAAAACCTAATTTCTTCTCCTTTCTGCTAACCAACAGCAATACTCTTATCATATGAGATCTATCAGCACTTTGTCTTACAGTTTGTTCTTTCAGAAATGACTGCAAGTGGTTCTCATTCTTTTTTTACTAATTTTTTTGGGAGCCTGGAATAATTTGTCTGTCATTCTTAAACTGACACCTACTTCTGTCCTGTTTCAGAGTGGAACCCGGAATGGTTTGGAGGTCTAATTATAGGGTGACTTCTAACAGGTAACACTGCATTAGGTGCATTGCATTACGCTATGCTTGGTCTGTATGTCTTTTTTTTTTTTTTTTTTTTTTACTTACATAGCTAAAATTAAAATGTGTATTGCTAGCATAGGGAACAGCTGTCCAAGAAAATTCCTACCATTGTTAACTACAAGGGCTTTTATTATGTAGAGGAAAAGTTGCGGGGCAACCTGTATTGGGTTTAATAGGAGTAAAATTATGATTATAAACACTTTGGTCTAGAAACATGATGTGCTGTCATCAGATAATCTGCAGAATAAGAGTTATTCATTCAGCATTGACTGAAATGGAAGACTGACCATAGAGGAAATAGTGTGAATTCTGACACAACTTAACCAAAGCAAGGTAATTAGAAATCAAGGTTGGAAATTGTCATAGTGGAATTTTTTTCCAGTTCTTTACATACTACAGGTCTTCCTAGATACTTTCAATCTGTAGTATATTTTGAAATAACCTGATCCAGTGAATGTTTTTGATGCCAGTCACTGCAAAGGTAGCTTCTGATTGGGACCAAGCTGTGTGGTTATACACATGGTATGGGACATAACCCCGAATGTCCTTCCTGCTCTCCAGGAAATCCTCCTCTCCTTCGAACAAAAGAGATAAGATTTCACAGCTGAGACCTGAGCAGTTAGAGTCTTAGTTAATTAGTTTTTCCAGGTGTAAAAAAGAATTGCATTTACTTTTTTTTTTTCAGTAAAGTTTAGATGTCAGTCACCACTGTAGACAAGCAGGAGATAAAATGGTGATCCAGTTTATAGCTACAGGACACAAACCAAAGATAGCCTTTTACTGAAAGTCCCACACAGCTCAAACTTAACAAGCTTCAGCGTAAAGTGAAGGAATCATTTATTTTGTCTGGCATGTGACTGAATAAAGTGAATGTATTTTTGGTCTGTTTATTTTTAGTGCCATCAGTATTGCAGAAATGGTGGGGTGAAAATTTTCTGTCAAAATTGTTTTTGGATGAAAGTTTTGCTTTTGACAGAGCAATTCATTTTGGTGAAAAATGTTCACTCTTGGGAAAGGGACAAGCTTTCCCTGAAAACCAGGCATTTGGCTGAAAACTGAATTTTTTTCATTTTTCATTTTCTGATGAAAAGGCAAAATTTTCCATAGTGAGAAAGGAAAAGTCCAACTAGCTTTAGCGTGAGGTATTTTATAGATAGGCGAGAAGTAATCCTTGCCTCAAAGGGAATATAATATAAACTGACAAAAATCTAAGAAATTTGGATCAGTAGTTTTGAAGTTACAAAAGTTAAAATTCAGCAACTTTGCATGTACTTATTAGAACCTCTCCAGTGATATGTTTTTAATGCCTCAATTTGAGATGACCCATTTGAGAACATCTCATTCCAATCGCAAAGTCCTTTTCCATGGTGTTTAAAGTCAGTAGAGACCATGAGATCATCTAGCTTGGCCTCCTTATATTTAGCTCAATTAACCCCTCTCTGAGCCCCAAACTCACAATTGGCTGAATCACAGTTACCAGAAAAGCATGTAAACTTTGTTTCCAGACAGTCCACCTTTTCAATTTGTTGTTTCTTATGGTGTTCAACCAAGCTGAGAATTAAAATTAATTAAATTTTTAACTGAAAATTTGTTTTGTTTTAGCTGTTGTCAGTGCTTCTTCTTGTGCATTACCTAGTAGATTAAAGACCACCTTTGACATCCATGACAGCATGAAGTTCTTACACATTATCATCGAATTATCAAAAGTTGATTGTTAATACTTTTTTCATGGTAGAGCTATTCTTTCTTCTTCGTTCTTTTAATCTCTGCCTGTGGTGGAAGGCAGGGGTGGCGAAGAGGTTGTTGAGGTGCACTTTAAAAACATCAGAACTGTATCCAATGTAGTGGCATTGGTCCCACCAGAGATGCAGGAGAAATTTAATCTTCCTGCAGAACATTTCCTTTGTGAGGTGTACCAGGACTGCAGCAGCATTTTTTGCCATATGTGCACCGGGACCTCAGCCTGGCCCATTCTGGCTTCAGAAACCTTCTCAGAATTGTTGCTTTCCAGAAGACCATACCCTTTTATTTTATAGAGCAGCCCATTTATTTTTCTTAGATTTATGACTTTATGAAAAGCCTTTTTGGGGAGGCAGAGCCAGATTATCTAGCAGTATAGATCGCTCTATCTTATCCCCACTTCTTATCCCCACTCCTGTCTACTACTCTACCATTTTATGTCTCTACATCATCCACAACAACTACCAGCAGTAATTTCATATTTCCTTCCAAATACTTGGAGATAATGTGGTGTAAATCTCAGGTTTATAGCAATCATTTTGTGACCCTCCTTGAAAAAGCCCTATCTAGTGACACTACTTATAAATACTTTGAGATATATCAGTTAGCTAATTCTCAATAAATTTTACATGTAGTTTCTTGGTACTATAAACAGCTGATTTTTAAATCAGAATGTTGTGTGGTACCAAGTCAAACACCCTATAAAATTTTATTACATCTACATAGTTACATTTATCCAAAAAAAACTTATCTGAGAATGAACTCAGGTTTGTTTAAGCAACATTATTTTCCATAAGGCATTTTGTGTTGTCTGGTATTCATTATATTTTTCTCCTTTATTTTTTTATCGGTTAAATTCTACATGAGCTTTTTTATTCTTTTGTTTGAGACTGATGTCAGGATAATCAATATAGTAACTCTGGTAGGTACAGACTGCCCCTCTGAAATGTTTGCACAAGGTGATCATTCTTCTTGTATTTTGGGACTCTTTTGCTATTCTAGGATTTATTATAAACAAGGAAGAGCTGACCAATGATTTCTTTAGGTAACATCTTTAGGACTCTCGAGTTCGGGTTATCCAAGCTGATGACTTTAAAGTAGGCATCCTTAGACGTTATCTCATTCCCTCTTTTGGCGTTATAAACCAGAAATTGTCTAATTATACTTTGGTAATCAAAACACATCATAGTCAATCAGAAAACAAATATTTATTTAATATTTCTTTGTTCTCATTATCGCCATTAGGAATTTTGCCATTGTCATTGAGAAATGTGCCGCACTAGTTTTACCACTCATGTTTTTTTCTTTTGAGATCTTCTGCCTTTTTTGAAATTTCTGCTCTTTACAACTGCTAATCTATATGGTTTGATTTGTGTTTGGTATTTTTTTTCGTTTCTTTAATAACACTTCTTCAATTCTAAGCATGCAGTATATCATTGAACCAAAGCAAGCTTTCAAGGTGGTGCTTTTCTTTTTTTGTTGATCACATGAGGATGTCTGGTCGTGTTACAAGTTCTTTAAGAACAGTAATTTGTCCTTCATATTTTTTGTCTGCATTTTTCCTATTAGTGAATTTCTATTGTAATTTTCCCAACTTTAGAATTTTTCTGTTTGGGTGCACCCAAGTATTTTTTTTAACATGAACTGTACTGTGTTTTCCTGCATCAAATATAAAGAGGTCATAACCTGCAATTTCTGATCAAGTACTTGTTCATCTTTATCCATCATAAAAAGCTACCCCATAGAATTACCTCGTGGGGTGTGCTCGTACATTTGTTTCCCACTAACAGGCAGCTGTTTCCTCCTTCCCTTCTCTTCTTTGATGTTTCTAGTGGCTAAAAGCCTTTCTCCCTCTGTCTTTCAAAACTTCCTTTGGACTTTGCTAGTTTTGTTGACCCATCAATGTTCAGGATCGTGCACTTCTGAGATATCAGAACTCTGTCGTGAGCTATCGGAGATCCTGATTTATCTTATTTATCTGATTCATCTTGCAATTACTATCCAGCAATATTTTTAGTTTAGAAAGACTCTTCTGATATGGTCAATAGGGACTGCAACTCCACAGATTGAAAATTCCCATTTAAGGCAATGTACTCGGTCAACTAGGGAAAGCTAAATTTAAGATGTCTCTGTTAAGCCTGTTGAGTCTTTCTGATTAACGAAGTACAGAAACCTTTATATTCCACCAGCTGAAGCAGTTAGATTTATGAATCCACCAACAAATGATTCATAGGTTTAAAAAATAACCAAAGCAAAAACTTCCTATAATTAATTATTGAAGTGCAAAGATTAAATAGTTGGCACTCAGAAGGTAAGACATTCCAAAGCTAGAACTGTTATTGCAAATTAACTCTGTTGCCTGCACATATTTTCTTTTTTAGCTTCTCTTTAAACGTGAATTTTAAACTTAGCATAACAGTAAATGTGTGTGATGCATAATGAAACAAAGTCAGAGTTTCGTTGACAAACAAAACAACTTAGAGGCTCACAGGTTAATGAGATGTTAGGTTCCCAGATTTTGGGGCTGAAAGGGGCCACTGTCATGGCTGTTTGACCTACCGAATTACAGAGGCCACTGGATCCCAGGCAGTAACTTTGCATTGTGGGGAATTATTTTACTGTTATACGAGTGAATGATACTATGGCTGCTAACTTGCACTTGAACTGCTAGAGCATGTCATTTACACATTCAATCTGTATTTAAATTCTCCAAGTGATGATGAATTTAACACTTCCCTGGGTGACACATTCCAATGATTAATTACTCTCTCACTGTTAGGAATTTGTGTCTTATTTTCAGTTTACATTTTTCTACTTTCCACTTTCAGCTAATTGATCTTGTTGACCCTTTCTTTGTTACGGTTAAGGCGTTGCTCGTGTTATGATTCTCCATTTCAGAAGCTTTAAACATTGATCATTGTTTCCGAGAGGGACTAAACTGATAGAACTCTTTACATCTCTTACTGGAAGATGTGTTTTCCAGAACCTTTACAACTTTTGTTCTGTTTTAAAATGCGAATTCCAGAGCTGGACACATTGTGTAGGGTCCTACAATATTGCTATATTTAAACCAAAGCATCACTATTTTTAACATGGAATTAAAGTGATTTTTTTTCTGCTTTTTTGCTGCTATATCACTCATAAAACATGATTCCTGTATCAGATTCCCATGATCCATAGTGTACCTCTGTGCTGTCAATCTTTTTGCTGTGTATAGCCCTGCAGTTAACAAAGGTCAGTTTTGAGGCAGAATTCACTCCGTTACAGCAAAAGTAAATAAAGCCTGTCACCACTCTAGCAATGAGAGTAGGTGCTTACCTTGGAGCTGAACTGAGTGTGTAAATATACACTGTCTTTAAAATAATGTGAATAGCCAACTGGATTACATCCATGTGAATGCGTCAGAAAGAAACCCTAACAGTCTATTGTTTCACTTGTGCCTGGGTCTTTAATGATTGCCTGATACAATGAAGAAAAAGCAATTATCAAATGCAGCTTTTAGGAGTAACTTTACATATGGGATGCAATTATACTGTGAAAGAACACTGGCTTAATAGTAACAGACAATGACTAAGGGATCTGATTACCAGGGAACTAACTGCCAAAATCACATCCAGGAAAAAAGTGTCATGAAAAAAGCTTTCAGACTGGCCTGCGTATTTGTCGATCCACAGCTGGAGATACAAGCAAACTGTTGTGCATGTGGCTTTGTCCCCAGATGGATTTGTGCAGCAGCTTGTGTCCTTTAGATATATTTGCTCACCTTTCCCTGCTGAAGCCTGGGTAGATAGGTAGGTAAGCTGCAGGACCTGAAGGAGGCACAGCTGAGCAGCGTAGCTGGTAGGCCTGGGTTCGTAAGTCTTACCCAGCTTTAGAGGTGCTCAGAGGAGTGCAGTGCCACAATGTTATCTTGCTTTCAAGCCAGAACTGCCTTAGTCACAGCTAGCTTAGGGCTCTCTGCACTGAATTGGAGAGTGTGGAGTGAAAAGGATCAGGTGCTGGAAGCTATCTAAGCACTCCCTTGTGCCTCCTTGTCTCCTGTCTCATTCCCAACTGCGTCTGCACTACACCTGTATCATTCCTTACTCATGCGCTGTGGGCTTCATGGTTGTATCTGGGGACTCTAACACCAGGTGTGGTTTAAAGTGCTTGCAAAACTGTGCCCGTTATCATCTGACTGCTGGCAATGTCTGAAATCTGCCGCTGATGTTCTGGCCCTTGGTGTTTAAATTAGCATAGATTTTTCTACAAAGATGTACATGTTATCTGTGACAAATAGTATAGACCATCTCCTCCTCCATCTGGATGTGACTACTTCTAGCATCTCTTGCAGTCTCAGGTTGAAGTGTTTAGTGTTTTTCCCTTTGGAATTTTTCAGGCTGGCGTTGTTCCGAACCCTGAGGGTCCAGAACATCACAGCAAAATGACTGAAATCAGCACCACATCCTGAAACCTCTTTGGGCTTGCTCTTTGTTCCTGAAATCACTTCAGAGTGACTTTGTTTGCAGAGCACCTCACGGCATTTTTCCAAGCTACCTCTTTGACTTCACGTCCTTCCACTCTCGTCTAAAGTTTCATTTTGGCCTCTTCCCTTTACTCTCCTCCTGATTTTGTTCCCTAGCTCTCAGGCTTTTTGTAACTGACTCTCAGTTCAGAAAGTTTCTGTGCTCTGCACCTCAGGGAGTTTTGTCGCTGTCCCAGGTTAAGCTTCTTTAGCCCTTAGGCTCAGGTGTTAATGTCCAATTTGGCTACAGCAGCAGCAGGATGGTGGTAAGAGGAGGAGTAGTAGTCTGAAAGAGGTCTGCGGGCTGGGAGATGTGAAGGTTGGAAGAGGTGTGAGGGGACTTGGAGGCTGTGCAGGGCCAGTGGGGTTTTCAAGGAATTTGGCTGGGAGACTGGAGGAGAACAGGAGGGCTTCAGGGGGTTGAGACCAGCCTGTTCATGGTGAGCCCTTCTGTTCAATTGTCACTGTGGTCCCTGGCATGTGCCAGCTAGCTCTCCTAGGCTCTGTTTGGGGGTAACATGACCCAGTAGGCAGCCAGGATGCAGCCAGCTTGTTTTGTGAGAGCAAGAGAGTTGAGCTGTACAAGTAATCCAGATAGAGCCAAAGACTTCATTTATTTTACTAGTACTGAGAAAGCCCCAATCTCTACATAGCCTTGCATCTGCAATATGCTCGTGCCTTACCAGTTGGAAACCGCTGGCTTTGCTAATGCTCTCACTTGTATCTGCCTTGGCTGATGAATTGCTCATGCAGAGCTGTGGCATCTTCACGCCCTGTTTTAATACTGCTACTTGTCAGTGGATACATGAATCAGTACATTGTTAGCTGTATCCTGCTGTTTTCATCTGGGGCCCAGTCTTGAGTCTCTGATCTACAATATATGCTGAAAAAGACAGCTGTCCTTATTGTTTCCTTTTTCATGTGCCTGCCTCTGGACAGCTAGATATTTCAGATGTTTCATTTCACGACGTATCATGTTTACTTTCCAATGTTTTTCCCCGGTTGGCTGTGAATGAACAAGTAGGTTAGCATCAAATTTAGTTGGGAGGGTGAGGGAGGCTCTTCCCTCTGCCCATCACGGTGGCGTACTCCAGGGCACCTCTTGCTGCACCATCCCATCTCTTAGTAATTGTAGTTGGATCCAGGCCTGGAGCTGTGGTTTCACAGGAGTGTTAAGCTGATATAAGAATGAGCTCTGAAAGATGCAGTCTCGCTCCCTACTTCCCTTGCTGTTGATTAGCGACTGCATGACCCCAGGATGAGCCTATTCAAGGTCTCCTCTGAAAGAAACACAGTTGTCCTGTTACTCTTCAAAAAGCATCAGACATAAAAAACCAGCAAATTTTGATGGGCATTCAGTGTTTTTTTTTTTTTTTTAAGTTGTGTATCCCTAGAATATCTAGTAACCATTTAAGAAAAAAATGTTTGATTAGAGATATTTTTTTATCTGTGTGTGGAGAGTGAAGGTTAACTGTGGAAAACCAGACCTAAATATTTTATTTCTGAGGTCGTGTGAGTACGATTAGCAAGATAACTACAGAAGTGCTAGCAAGGGCTATCTAAAATTTTTTAGAAATGTGACTCCTGATTTGTAGTTGACACAAAGGTTCTTCACCCACAGTTTGCATTATAAAGCACTATTTACTGGCATCTTGGGCAAGACTTTGTAGCATGCACTCACGCTCCTTCACATTCCACTGTCATTTTCTACTGAGTTTCTCATACCACAAGGAAATATAGTAATATTGTCATCTCATGATGTATGCTGTGTTTTGGATGCTGAAGCAGCTTTTTGTTCCTATCCCTCTTTACAACCAGCAGATTTGATCTGGAAAACACACTTTTTGTTCTGATAATGGAGGAGAAGTGAAATCCTGGTCCAAATGAAGTCAGTGGCAAAACTCCCATTGACTCCAGTGGAGAAAAGATTTCACCCCGTCTTGTGTTGGTTGCCTTGCCTAGAAAAGGAAAAGAGACCTGATCCAAAGCCTATTGTAGTCAATGGAGAGATTCTCAGTGATGTTAATGGTCCAGCATGAGGTTATGCAGTCAATCCAAAGTTTACAGGGATATAACACCTAGTTTACAGGGATATAACGCTTGCGCTCCCTTCTCCATGGACTAGTAAGCTTCCTTTGAGTTAGACAAGTTTCCGTACATTTCTTCTCCTGAAGCATTTAGACGTACTAAGAAACACTTGTTTTGCCTTGTGGTGATTCTAAATCATGACAAAACAAATCAGCACTGAACATAATAATCTGGATATGTGAATTTGGGTTCATCGATTCCAGTTCCATGAACTTTAATTTAATAAACTTACCCTTCTTTGTAGCAGAAAGCACAAAACATGGATGCGTTGGTGAGTTTGAAACCTGGTTCTGATTCTGATCTATATTTAAAAGCTAATCTTGAGTCTGATAAAGTTTTAAAAACACTGGTAATGTGAAAAAGATGCCTCAGTGTTCCCTTTGTATTTTTAACCTTCTTTCCTATCAAAATTCTAAACAGTTTTATATTATTGCAGTGAATTCTTCTCTAATTTACTTCAATGTAAATCCAGTGGAATGCTTCTTTGTTCAGAATAGCTGTTCTGAACTCGCACCAGGGTTAACAACAGACTCTTTCAGGCTGTTTGCCTCTTCCTCTTCCTTCTTTCACTGTTTACAGTTGATAACCTTATGCAAAAAATATAGTTGGTAGCGTAGGGCAGAAGATGGTAATGGGGAGTGCAGTTACACAATGCATTGACTTTGGTGACAGTTTGTCTTCTCCACAGTTCACTGTCCCTATGATTGTGATGATATAATGATTAAAAATGATTTAGGCTAAAAAAAAGACTTTCTAGTGCATTCTGTTTCCAAAACAATTTCAAAATATGAATATTTACTTTAATTTTGCATTGGAAGAAAAATGAAGCCTCAAGCAGTTTTGTGAAAAGCTTTTGGTGGTTGAAACATCTGTTTTGGCTTCACGTGTCAGGATCTGATTTGAATCTTTCACATAATTATTGATAAGACAGATGCACTGTCTCTCTCAGTTTCTCTCTCACACACACATGTACACACAGAACACATTTGCCTTGAATTTCAGAAACTTTCATGTCAAAATTTTGTTTAAATTGGTGAAGAAATTGTACAGAAAATATTTTTCCCCTTAAGATATTAGCTTTAAGTTAATGTGTTAGAAGAGTTGAAGGAACACTGAGTTTTTGTGATTAAATGTCTTTGCTTATTTTTTTTCTTTCATGATGAAATTACTTTCAATGGCAAAATGACTTTTTATTGAGTTTCACTCCAAAAGTCAAAATGTTCTGTACAAAATCTTACCTTTTCCTTATTTTTTCCCCCTTTGCCTTCCACATTTTTCTATCCTGTTTCCCTCACAGTACTCTATAGAAGTAATGAGGGTCCAAGTGTGTTTTTTAGGTTATAAGCTAGATCAAAGTTTCTTATTCACTTTGTATGATGAAGAACACAGATCTGTCTTCTTTTAACTTATACTTTTTTATACATCTTTTTGACTTAAGCATCAGTCTTCAAACACTTAGAGACTCATTGAGCCTAGCTGTATGGACCTAAAGTTAAATATATAAGATTAAAGTAATCACCTTCAGCTCTCAGCCAGAGAATTGGGCACCTCCAGTGTATACTTCTGACTACCTTAGATGTCTACCATAGGGTGAGTTCTGAAGGCAGCTCTTTCTCTCTTTGATCGTAAAAGGACCCTGCTGGACTAGTTCAGGCTTAGACATCTAACTTTCAGATGTTTTAGTTATAGCAGATGAATCCTGCACAAAGTCCCTAGAACTGCTAATTGACTTCCTGAGAAAATCAACTTGATTAAATGATTTTTAAAACTCAAATACTCTATGAAATTCTTGAAAAAATGAAATTGCAAATTAAAGATCCTTTGTGCGTCATATCATTACTTTTCAAAGATAAGCAAAATGCTCTTTATGCCTACTGTATAGAGAACTGTGCGCATGTCGATTGCTTTCTTCCACCCCAGGAACACAGACTCTGCTCTTTGTTTGCTCGGGAAAATGATCCAAAGTCCAAGTCTTTCCACTGAGTTTAGTGACTTCTAGATCACAGTAAAAAGTATTTAGCATTCGCCCCAAAAGTGAATTTTTCCATTATTCAGAAGTTATAAGCTGTTCTCAAATGTTAAGGACATTATGATTTTTAAATTAAAAGTCGTGTAATTAATTATATTGAGAAAGGTTTTTTTTCTCCTCCAAGCTTCATGTGTCTATAACAGTCAATAATAGTTCGTAAATAAATTCACATCTACAGACAACAGGATTGCATCAGAATTGAAAGCTTTTTTTTTTTCTTGACAGATTAGATCCTGGTTAGAAACCAATAAACAGAAAACAAATCCACTAAGTTATTATGTTCATTTTTTGTTGCGCTGGTCTTCTGTTTCTAATACTGCGTAGAAAAAAAAAAGTTGATAAGTTGTTTTCTATAACCAAAATCATTGTTTTGTTCTTTTTAAAGCTTTTTAAGGAAAAAAGTTCCAAAGGCTTAGGCTCTATTTACATATTTTTAGCAGCTTTCTGTACTTAATTTTTGTCATGTTATCAGCAATACCTTCTGTAGTTAATTTGGCTTGTAGAAAGCTGTGATTAATGGGCCTTTGCTGTAACATTAATTTTCAGCCACAACCCTTACTTGCCCTTTGGTATTATGTTAATTACTGGAAAAGAACCATGAAATCGCATATAGCATAGGGCTATGGTGTGGCAAAGAACAACAATCAGAACTGAAGTTCTGAGAGGTGTCCAAATAGAAGAATGAGAAAATATCTGACCTGGCAAATGGAACCAAAAATGTAAGGGTTTTTAGGGATTAAGTAATTCTGGTTTGTTCTGGGTAAGTGCTCCATCACAGTGCCAATGATAGCTTTCTGGTAGGTCTGAAGAAAATTGCTGGGAACTTCTTTTCAGTCCTTAGGAGAACGCTTTTAGTCTGAAAGCTCTTCTCTTGTCTCAGTGGACTGTCTTTCTGAAGCGACTGTTGTAGGGGCTGTTGGTTCTTGATCCAAAAGCCACTGAAGTCATTTCAGTGAGTTAAGCTTTAGATCTGCCCTCTTCCTATGGCAGGATCATTCTAAAATGGTCACCCTTTGAGAAGTGATTTGTTCTATGAAAAAAATCACTGCTACTTAATTTTTCTGTGAGCAAACTGCTGGAATAGCAAACGATAATTTAATGATGAGGCCAGGATTATTATTTATTACTTACTACCAAAACAAATATGAATATGGTGAGTCTTAGCGGAAAAGAGAAAGATTTTCCTTAATGTGGGGAAATATTACAGTAGCCAAAATTAGAGCTGTTTGAAAGATTTTGTTAGGTAAATATAATTTCTCACTCGAGCATTACTTTAAATAAAGTTAGCCTGAAGTGTTGCCATGGTTGTGTAAATTTGGCCAGAACCATCAGAGCTTTGGCTACTACGGTGGGACTTGCCAGAAACTAAGCAGTCAAGTTTAGGAAGGTGACCCTCAAAGCCACTTTTGAAACATACGGGCACCTAAATTTCTTATCCTGCAGATACCAGAGTAGCTCAGAGAAGCCGTTATACTTAAGTCCAACTGGGATTTGTCAGCCAAGGAGACACGTTAGATCATGCCAGGCATGCTCAAAACAGGCCAACCATAACTTGACAGGAGTGAGCTCCACAGAAGACATGCAGTGATCTCGACCAGTCCAACTAAAGAATAGGCAGTAGAGGTGGTACTGCCTATTGCTCCTTATTTGTAAGCAACAAGAGTAGTTATCCAAGCTGTGAGTGATCTGGGTTTCACGTCCATCTGAATCAGGCAGGAGCCTACCTCTCTATTCCTTGAAAAATGTACTCACCAGGCTGCTTAGGAAAGGGGAAAAGGAGCAGAAAATCATACTTTTCCCTGCTTTTGAGTCTATTCCTTGGGGCAGAATTCCAGATTCAGCAGGAAAAGATTAAAGAGGGAGAGAGAAAGCAGATGGTGCAACCTGCTACTCCATAGGCTGTTTCAGTGTTTTGTACTCAAGATCGCAAGAAGTGGACAAGGCCCAGCACTGACTTTTTTCACACAAACACCCTGCTCGCTGGGTTAGAGAGTCACGCGCTTTAGTCCCTGTAGGCAGATGCTTACAAAGAAGTGCCGAGGTGCCTGGTGAATCCAGCCGTAAGGCTCAAGCCGGTTGTCATGTTAGCACAATGGCTGATGGCCCCCCCGGTGGAGTACAGTGAGCGGTGGGGGGCTGTGCAAAAACATCAGGCACTTGGCAAGACCTGTGACAGCACTGTGTAAAAGCAATGACTGTTTCACCCGCCTCGATCTCTTCAGCAGTGACCTTGTGAGCTGATAAATGACAGGTGTCACCAGCAGAGGAGGAGAGACTGGAGAAGTAAAAACAAAAAGTAGATATGACGGTGTGAAATGCTGGGGCTTTGTAACTCTTCCCGTTTAAGTACTAGATTTTCCTTTCTGAAGCCAAGAAGTATTAGTTTAAGTCTCTCCCACTGCATGACAGAAGACCGCTGCATGACACGCAGCCTTTATAAAGCATCAAACTTCTAGCAATATGATAGTTGTTTTTATCACAAGGCTCCCAGCAAACGGCACATGCTGTTAATATGAATCTATCTTTCAGCAGCAGATATTTCAGGCACCGCTAGTAACATAATCGTGTGATGTTACCATAATAGAGTATGCTGCAGATCCAAATCTTACTGGAGTGAATTCTTTCTTTGGTTGTTTTCCTGTAGTTCTCCTTGGCTTCAGTGGGACATGTGCCCACATACAGTGAATATGCTGTCTCACTAATCTTTATACAGTGCTAGCTCTCTGATAGCCTAAGTCTGTATGCTTAGAGATGCTGGAAGAGTATTGCTGCTAGCGGCATGGTGGTGGTAGCGGTGGGGTGCTGTGGAGGTTAGGGGGAGCAGCAGAAGACCCAACCAAGAAATAAAATGGGACAGCACCAGGGTTATGGTGCAGTTTGTACTCCTTAACAGAACGTGTAATAGCACACCTGAGAGGAGATTAATGCTATAGCGTGCAGAGGGCAGAGGAATCCCTTGTTTCCCAGTACAGCGTTCCCAGGGGAGCTTGCACTGTGCTCAAAGGGCTACTTGTGTTAGTGTTGGCTGGGTAGCATAGTCTAGAATTACCTATCTTTCTTAGGCAATTAGCCATATCCATTTGCTGTGTCTATACTAATAAATTAAGAGTGCCAGAGGTCTGGCCTGCAACCCAGTTGTTTCTATCATTAAATTTTTAGAGTGATCCTTGGCATGGTTTTGGCTTGGGCTTACTGAAAAGTCCCTCATACTATTCCTGGGTCTGGTTCAGGAGTTAGCCTGGGCCAGGGACCATCGAAAAGGCTATTTGGATGTGGCCTCCCTCTTTTAGGGGCCAGGAGAGTTTAATAAATGCATGTGGCCATATTATGACAGCATGATTCTGTTCCTAGGGCCAGAGAACTGGGCCTGGAACTGCCTAGTTTATTGGTATGGATGTAGTCATCGCGTCTGAGAGCCTGTTGCAACCGTGAAGCTCTCATTTCTTCTACTGCGATGCAAACAGCAGATGAAATATGACCAAGCCAGGCACCAATAATACTTTTTAAAAGGTTAGTTTTTCGAAAGTTACATTTTCACTAAGTGGAGAGCTAGGCAGAGAAATTTAAACATTTGAGGAATTAAAAGAAACGTTGACCTAATTTATCAGATGATTAAAATTTTACATTTTTATACAAAATTAAGAAAGCTGTGGAGAAATAAAGATTAACAGAAAGTCTGCGTATAAAAATCTACGTGTTTGATAAACTAGATCTGGGAGATCTGCTGAAACTGCAAGTCAGTATTAACAAGCTTAAGTGTGGCTAATATGCATATGAACATGCCTAAAGGTGTAAATGTGTAAAGCTCAGGCCTGAGCTTTACAGTACATGCGCTGTTTTCAGTCAGTAACCTCACTACTTTAAACAGAGTTGGTCCAGTATCGCATTGATGGGACACTGCTCTGAACTGGGCCCCACATATGCTTGAGGACTGTTCTTATGTTTGATGTTGCAATCCATATGTTAATTCTTCTAAGATGAAATGAATAGCATTTTAGTATTCCAGCTTCATTAAGTCCTCTGTACTTGTTAACTTTACAGTCTGTGTTATCCCAGACGAGATGTGTTTCCAATATATGTCTGTGTTGCCCAAGTGCTGTGTGTATACAGCATGCACTTTAATACTCTGTTATTTGAAGAAAAACAAAATGATTTCACTACTGTGGCCTCAGAAAGCAGTGCTTTTGCAGCTGCCTGTGACTAGCGCCGGAGGAACACTTATGCTGACCAAAATACTCTGAAAAGTAGGTCATTGCTGTATTATTCCAGTTTTGTTATGAAACTTGACCACTACGCTACTCTGACCACGTTAAAAGTGCAGCTATGGTATGGTATAGCCATCATGATTATAAAATCTGTTCAGTCACTGAGCACCTGGACATTAAATGGGACGAGACAAAGGCAGAGAAATAGCTCTGATTTATTGATCATTTGCTGCTGTGACAATGGCTGAATCTTGGGGACTGGAGATGACTTCAGTTTTGGGCTGTAGCATCTCTACCAAACTTGGAGGATCTATACATGTCAGGGTCACTTTATAGTTGCACATTCAAATAGAATTTCTATTTCTTGCAAAGTGATCCCCCAAGACTGGAAGGCAAATAATAAATTTCATAGTTTCTCAGAGTGATTTATTTGAAATTTCAGCGGTGCTTCAAGGCTCCCCCTTTCCTTTCCACATCTCCTTGCTGTGCATGCCTGGTCCCTGAGTAGGCTCCAGTCTGGGTTATCAGACCTTGTCCTACTTCCCAGGCACATTCCCTACTCATTCAGCTGAGACACACCTTTAATTTTCCTTTTCTCCCAGTGTGGGAGAACGTGTTGTGATGGATCTCGTGTGTGTATGTGGGGGACATACCCGCGTGTTGACTTAGCAGAAAGGAAAGGGATGAGAGTAGTAAATTGTAACGGTGAAGGCATCGCACTTTGGCAGAGCTTCTTCGGGCGTAAAATTGTTAAACTGTACACTTTGGGGATGGAGAGCAACTCTGTGTAGGTATATCAGATTTGCTTGTAGGTATATGACATTTTAGACTACAGAGTGACTCTGGCATATGGAGTCACAGAGTCAGAGAGAGGCTGCACCCGAGGTGCTGGCTGGGCTATAGGGGGGGCACGCGGGACACCCTACTTCGGAGCCTTGCGCTGGCAGCAGTGAATGTCTTTGCCAAGAAAATTCATCTCAAGTGTGTCCATTCTCAGCTTGGACCAAGGAACTTGAAGCAAGGTCCAAAGAAGGCAACTGCAATTTGCTGACTGCAGGCCAGAGCACATCTTTTTACATGACCCATATGAGCTCCCGATCCTGAACAGTTCAGGGAATAAGATTTTTTTTATCCTTCTGCTGTTCACAGCTGACAATTTATCCTTGCTTTCTGCCACACATCTGAATAAGAATGAAAGTTTAACCACTTGGAAATGGTTACTATGTCTGTTCCAGTTGGTCAAGGGTTTAGTCTGAGCCTATTGGCAAATAACTCAGTGCAAAAGAAGCGTTTGTTCTTTTAAATGCACTTAATTGGAGCTGTGCGTACAAAAGAAAAATGTGTGAAGCCACAAAGCCAGTTCAAAAGCTGGTCTGTAAAGCTATTAAATGTTCTCTTTTTCAGAAATAAATAAGGTTCAGTCAAACACCTATAGAATGTAATTGTATACGACAGTCTACGTTAGACTTCAGCAATGAAAATGGAAGCAAATCCTTTTTTTTAAACTGGAATTCATGCATCAGCCTAATGAATAACAGGTTTTTGTTTGTTTGTTTGTGCTTTGTTTTGGTTGGTAGGGAGGACGTATTCTTTTGTTCTCACCATTTTGAGTTGGCTCCGGTCTCCGAATGCTACCATCACATTGACTTTGACAGATTCAGCTGGAAAAACAGACACATTTTGAATAGTCGTGCCCAAATACCAGGTCTGTGATAATGATTCACTTTGCGGAGGAGGAGAATGATTTTTGGAAATTGCTGGCTGGTTTATGCCTAAAGGAAGCCTGCTGCAGAGGAGATTTCACCTGCTAAGTCTGCACAACCTGTTCTATTTCCAAAAGAGTGTTTTCGACAATTGCCACATAAACACATATGCTGTATAAACAAACTGAGATCTGCTTCGTACACTTTTAATTATTACCACACAGTGGTGCTATTAATTGTCTTTGCTACCAGTTTGCTCAGAAATTGTTGAATCTTACAGCACAGCCCTAAGAAAGGAGGCACAGTTTTTCAGGCAGAAACCTAGAACAACATACGCCTTCATTCCAGAGAAGAAGAATAACCACTTTTCGCTTTAAAAGATGATCTGATTATGCAATCAATGAATGTTTAGTTTTAAGACTTTTCTTTGTATTCAAGTTGCCTAAGCACACAATTTTGCTAATTCACTATGCTAGATGATTGAGGTGGGTAGAAGACGTGTCAGGAATCAAGAATGGCATGATTTTAGTGAACAGGGAGTGATTAGTCGCTGTTTATCACAAAGGGGGCTTTTGTGGAAGTGATGGAATGGCAAATTCAAAATAAACAGCGGACCGTTAAACTATGGAACTTATATCCCTGAAAATCTGCAGGTGCTGAAAGCTTATGTGGATTTTAAAAAACAGTTAAATGAATTTGTGGAAAAAAAGGTATTCAAAGGCTAATAATGCGAAGAAATAATCTCTGGCTCAGGAAGTCCTTAAGCCTCTGATTACTGGCAGGAGGGAGGAAATGCCGGCAGAAGTATCAAAGTACGTTTGCCCTGTTATTCTGCTCTTTCCTAGGTCTCCCCTACTGGTCATGCACCTAAATGAAGCTTTGGTCCGAGCTGTTCTTGCAAAATGAAGACTGTAAGCACAGCAGTGAATATAAACTGGTGTTAAACTTACTTATAGTGTGTGGAACATATATTTGCAGTCCTACTTCACCTAACACTGCTGATTTCATGTTACATTTTATTAGCAGTTGGAACTTAACTTGGCTCACAGAAAATTTGCTAAATTTTCTTCATTTGCATTTCTCTATAATTTTAGATGGATAATCAATTCCTCTACATCTTTTTAACTGAAATGATTTGCAATATTACTCTACCGTTAAAATAATAACCTTGATAGATTAATCACTTTGAAATTCAAGTAAAAGTGAAAGATTCTCTGTGCCGGTTATAGCATTATAAAAACTGATAGTCTGTCAAAAAGAGCATAATATTTATGTAGTTAACTGCTTGCTTTTTTTTCTAATTGCAAAAATGGCTTTAGGATACTTTTCTTAAATATTACCTGAAGAAGAAACTCTCTTTCTGAATTTAAAGAATGGAGAAAACATTCTACAATAATGGGTATCAAATAAATATTATAAGGCTTCATAATGTCTTTAAGTTAAATTCAGCTACATTATACAGTATACAAAAGGTTTGACTTTTAGATTCAACTAGTGTATGTAGTCATGTGTCCCACATAACACTTACCTTAAATATATATTAATATATATATACCCCCATATCTCTAATCACATACATACATTTTTTATAAATACAGGTTATTGAAATATACTCAAACATGTATGAATGTTCAATAAATGACATATAAATTGCAGATCTGAAAAGATGATGAAGAAACATTGCATATTAAGGAAAGCAGATGACACTTTCCCTTCGCTGTAAACAGAAAGACTTTTTTTAATTACAGTTATCTAGTGAAAATGCCTGTTCCCAATATAATGCTAGTGGGTTTTCTTCTTTTCATCATAATAAAAGGCTTACTGAAAATAATGATTTCACTTCTTTTAACAGATGCATATTTTGTTATTACAGTTTTGAGCAGAAAAGTGTCATACTATTGGTCTGATAATGGGAAATGTTTCTGGTAATGCAGCAAATTACGTTTGGAGACAGCGTGTACAATACTAAATGTCAGAATGCCAATATGGCCCATCTGCCCAATATGTAAAGTGTAATAACACCATTATAAAGTGATGATATGTTTACATACCCTTGTAACAGGATTAAAGTTTTCTTAATTGTCCCCTGCTTGAACCTAATGTAATGTTTTCGGTGTGTCCTATAGAATAATATTGAAAGAATGAACAAATCAGTGGCGGAACCTTCTGAGATTTGCCTAATTACAACTCAAATTGTTCCCATATTGGAAATTACATGCATATAATGCCTTTTGGGGCGCAGAATAGAAGAAGCATACGAAGGTCAGCCAACAGTGCATTGCAATAAGTTCTGTCTTCACGAACTTTTAAAATGTCTTTTTCATGCAATGAGACACATTAATTTACTAGAAACATATTTCAGAATTGTTTTATCCAATTTTGGAAGGCTTATTTCTGCGATCCCCATAAACCTGCTGTAGAGAACATAAATTGCAGTTACCCTGAGTTTAGTTAAACTACCACAAATAGAAATCGCTTAGCTTGGTCAGGTGTGGGATTAGGATGAAGCTGTTGTGTTTCCGGTACATAATTCCTTTCGTTTTCAAAGATTCTGAAGAGTTTTACAGACCTTAAACCAGATCTTGATGCATGCATCATCCAAAACATCACAGTGAAATGTAGGGGAGTCGTGGATAGGTCAAGGAGTACCAGCTGCACCCAGTTGTGTGTTCCCATGCTGCTGTTATGTTTGTGATAGGTGAGTATTTGATAGATTTTTTTCATCCCGCTCTAGCCCTGTTAGAGCACAGCTGCATGTGCACCAGCACGATGACTGCTAGCCAAGAAGTGCCGAGCCCCTCAGCAGAACTGCATGCTTGAGGGCAGAGAGATACTTGCAGATTGACTAAGCCTTTGGGGAAAAAATTAAAGATCAGTTAGGTTTTGCTGAGCTATTGATAAAAGCTAATGTTTCAGGAGATCAGAATGAGTTTTTTCATGATTGACTTGATTCCTTCAAGTCAAAAATGCTTGACTATCTACTTTAAGATGAGAACTATGCAATTATTTAAAGTATTAAAAATCACACAAGGCATTAAAATCTATTAGTTTCTCTATATTACTATATTACTGCAACAAACATTCTAAAACCTGTATTCTAATAAAATCCCCATCCCATCAATGCTTACACATTGCAAAACGTCTGAGGACTTACATGTGGACTTACGTGTTAGAAACAGGCCCCACACCATTCTGCAACCGTGAAACTAAACAACGCACACAATTTCTTTTTTTTAATTATTTAGCTGCTTAAAAGATGGCCTGCTTGCTGCATAAGCAAGCCAATGCAGAGGAAAGGAGTAGATATGGTGCGTTATGGATATGGATCAAAGAAGGAGCAATCGAGATTGTCCGATTATAGAGAGAAACTAGCTGGAACTTCCTCTGCAGTGGTTCAGTAAGATTCACATAATGTGGTTTAAAACCTTTTGCTTTCCTTTCTGAATTTTGGCACCGGTTTGGTTCATTGGTAGCCTTCTTCCTTCCAGCAGCAGTGCTGAGTCCCATTCCATTAGTGAAAAGCAAAAAAATGGAAAAAGGGAAAAAATGACTACGACCTCCATGACCTTAATTTGCTCTGCTTGCAGGGCACAAGTGAGAGAATTTTTATTATGTCTATGATTTTTTTTGCTGAAAATTTCACTTCTTTTTCACTTTGCTGAATATTTAGCAACTAAGAAAGCCAAGTCAGATGCCTTGCATGGGTGAGAAGTGAAACGAAAATGTCGTTTTTTTCAGGGTGGGCAGAATATTTAACTTATTGTAGTGCTGCCTTGTAGCAGTATATCTAGTGACCCCGGGGAATTAGGGGCTTTTGCATGGCATCTGTGTCATACAGATGATGGCAGTAACATGGGCTGATGCTAGAGCAGAGGCTCAAAGCCCAAATCTGTCACTATCAAAGATTTCTGCCTTACGCTATTATAAAGGAGAAGCAGTTTAAACTTCTAAATTCACACTGAAGCTTCATCAGCTTTGCAGAGAGCTTTAGGTTTTGACTTGACCTAATCTAGCAGGGAAGAGGGGCAGGGAGCTCATGCTCCAACCCGCAGCACAAGTGTGGATAGCATTAGTGTTTGGCTTCGGTTCCTCAACAGGATAACCGCAGCCAGACTCCGCAGGGTGTTATGGATGTTTTGTGCTGAACCTGTAGTGCAACCTGGTTCTTAAGCCAGTCTATCTGGGCTCATCACATCAGCATAGTCAGTGCTTTCAGACATGGAGAGCTGGCGTGGAGTCTCCTGTGTCATTCCTTTCCCTGTTCTTGGCCAGAGGATGTATGGCATGAACACATGACATGAAAACCTTAACGTTGCTCCAATTCGTGGAGACTGGTTTGGCCCCATGGCTTGTTATCAGCTTGTCCTTGTTGCTTCACCACTGGTACTGATATGGCTTAAAGGATTTGGGAACTCTGTCTGTAGGGACAGGCTTAACCATTTTCAACAGAAAGAATATGCATGAATAATATTATTTGCTTCTGGAGATTATTGATGATTATTCTTGCCCTTAATGAAACTTGTAGCTACTATGAGAGTTGGCAGTTTGTGGGCGTTTTCTCAGATAATCAGCTTTGGTAGCAAAATCAGTTCTCCCGGCTCTCTTTGGCTTGGTTCAATGCAAAGGAGCACTAACAATTTACGTTTATTCTGAGCTAGTTGCTTAGATGGGGATTGCCAAGTTTACGTGCATGCTTCTGTGCAATTATAATTATGAAAATTGCTCTCCAGCTCGTGAAACTGTGGAGCCATGCAGGCTTTTTTAATTAAGAGGCTGTCAAAAATGTATGCTGTTCCAGTGCAGAAATCCATGGCACTTAAAAAGTAAGTCCTTTTGAATGTAAGATCCAAGGCTCCTGCTGTATTATTATATGCTGATTAAAATAATATTCATATGTATTATGGTAATTCCAGTTAAGAAGTAATGAAGGGATGTGAGAAAATATTGATAAAAGTTGCATTTGATTTGATGATATTGCTCATTTACTAAGGAACTTCTTTGATGTTCAACATCACAGTATTGGAGGATGAAATCCTCAGCATAGCACAGGTAGAATTTAGGGGGGGACATTCAGAATTATACATATAAAATGATATCTTTCACCTAAACTAGTTACAGTAGGTTCTTAGGGAGGAAACTGCAGAAGAAAATAGTGAGGTGGGCTTTTGGTTGATACAGTTTTAAAGAAAGGATGCTGAGCTTTTACAGCCTAATCTACAGTCTTTCACATCATAATGGGGATAAAGTTGGTACCAAGTATTAATTACTGGTTTACTGGTGACAGATAATAAATCTGTTTAAAATGCTGCAGTCCAGAACAAACTTTACTTAAAGAGGAGCAGGCAGTGGGGTTTAACAGCCTGTGTTATTCAGCAGATTTGGGTGAGAATCTTAAGACTCCTTTAAGGTCTTAAAGTTTATTAATAGACATATATTAAAGGAGCTAATTTAGAGGTGAAAAGGTGTCTTTTTATAGTTACCATCTAATTTTCACCTGTGCATTTTATTAATGCAAAAAAGAACTACCTTTTCTCTCCGATTAAAGAAGTCTGTAGAACTACATGAAAAATACAAAGAGGTTGTTGTGAATAGCAACGAGGTTGAATGTGGTGAACTGAAGGTCTGAAATCTGGCAGGTTAGAGAGAACTCTGAAATACACAGTCTTGAATGCCTATGAAGCTATGTACTAATTAGCAAAGGCCAGGACAGTGCACTAATGTAAATCAGTTACAGCACACTGAATTGAGCCAAAGGAACACCTGTCTTTAATATATAAAAAGAATAATTGTCATGAGGGACTTGAGTCCAGGATGCAGTGATGGAAGCTTCACTTCATGCAGAGGGTAGTAAAGCTTCTAAAAATGACGGATGATAGCTGATGGTTTTCTAACACAAAGCATACTGGGTTTGACAATGAGTGATTCTACTCTGGATCTTGTTCTGATGGATACAGATGAATTAAATGCTCAGCAGCAGTCTTTAGTAGCTATGGGTCTGATGATCATGATCTGGTTGCAAGTAATATGTAACCTAATATATTAAAAGCGAACAGTCCCAGCAACTAGTGTATTTGTGAAAGTTATAGAGAAATGATGAAGAAAGCTGCCTCAGAGGAAAACTGGAGATGGAAAAGTATGAATGAAGACTGGGAGTTCCCTGACAATATTTTATTATTTGGCTAATAAGTCCTGATTCCACATTCAGAGGATGTAATTTACTGAAATAAAATCTGATCCAGTGAAGAAACAAAGCTATAATCATCTTCCCTAAATATTTAATGTATACAAAAAAAAAGAGAGAAAGTTGAAAACAAGCTGTATAAAGTAGAAGTTATGAAATCTGTGAAACTGATAAGAGAAACTAAACCTGTTATATGAAAATCTCTGGTGAGAGGATAGGGATAATGATATTAGGAACAGAAGAAACCTTAGGAATGATATAGGCTTATGACTAAAGCAGCCGGATGAAATTGACAACGATAAAGTAAAACAGACAGAAATAATAAGGATATTTCATCTCCATCTGGAAATATGCACTATGGCATACCTCATAACCTTCCTAGCTCATCAGTATGTCAAGAAGACAATAGAGAAGGTCTACCAGGGATGAGCATTTTTTAATCCTCTGTCCTGGCTAACTTGCACCTAAGAATCTGAAAGAGTTGGCTGAGGACAGCTCTGTTTCACAGATGTTCATTTTTAATAAGTTTTGGAATCTTAGGGAACCTCTTGAACAGAAGAAGAATTGCAATATGATGCCAGCAATCAAATATCCGAAGTGAGCAGATCCAGACTGTTGCAGGTTGGTTTACCTGGCATCACTTCCAGCCAAATGACAGATAATCTGGTACAGCAATCAACTGATAAGAAGTTAGTGTTCAAATGGATGCAATGAATGTCTGAAAAAATGGCTCAGGGAAATAAAACGTGTTTCACTTTTTAAGATGGAAAATTCAATTGATTTTTGTAACAGCACAGACGTAGTGTGTGTTACAGTGCTTTAACCTGTACCAAGTATCGTTCTGACTAAAGAATTAGCACTCTACGGCATCAACAGACTAAATTTTGCATCTATTATGATCTACCTGACAAAACTAAAAAAAATTGTTGATAGATTCTCAGAACAACTCCAGAATGGTGGCTTTTGGCTACAATGTGATGCAATATTTTTCCTTAATGCAAGGAAAATAGGTGATAATCTATTGCTACCAACATTTGTGAAAGATACGACTACTGGCAAAAAGATCTCCTATGATTATCACATGGGGCAATCTAGATAGTTTGGTTCAATAAATTATCATTTGTTTAATTGACCTAGAGATTGGAAAGGAATTTTAGTCTCTTTATTCTGTATAGACTCCCTTTTTGAAAAGAAAGATGATAAGTTAGAATTTTTGCAAAAAACAAACCATAAGAATGCTGGAGAAAAAAACTTTCAGTGAGAGAATTAAATAACGAGGACAATTTATTTCATTAAAAAAAATAACATTCTAGTGGCTTGAGAATATTTAACAGTAAATATTTCGTTGGAAAATGAAGTTTTGTGGAAATGAAAAGTGTGTTAATTTTTTTACATAGCTAATCTAAGTCCATTTTTATACTCTAAAACGACTCGTTATTTTAAAATTCAAACTAATTGCACTAATAGATAATTGTAAAGAGTAGAAAATTATGTAAATCTAAATCAAATTAGAATCTAAAAAATATGAAGGATTTTGAGATTATGAAAATCTTAATGCTTTTAAGATTTTGACTGGTGAAAATATTTGATAGCTGAGATGGGAAAGACAGCTGCTTTGAGAAAATTTTTAGTTTAGAGAAATAGTAAGAGAGAGATGAATTGATTATAGAATATGAGTAATTTCAATCAAGACAGAGTACTAGGAGAGAAAGACAAAAAGAATTAGTGACATTAAAAAAAAATCTGATCTTTTGTACAATACAGCCACAGTAACTTAAATAATTATTGAATCTAATAATTAATATGACTAAACTTTATCTTCTGAAAATATATTGAATCTTTAATCAAAGCCTTCAAAAAGGAGTAGTCCATTATTCTCCTTGCTAAAAATTTCTGGGGTTAATCACTCATACTGTTAGCAACTTGCGCTTTTCTTCTACTTTGAAAGCATCTGGCTTTTGCATCCAACAGTTGACTGCTCTTAGGAACTTATTATGTTATAGTAATCCTTTAAAGCCTGCTATTTTTCTTCACCATATACATTTTTTTACATTGTAGTCAAGTTGCCATTTCAATTGGCCGTGCAGCCAGAAGAGGTAATCAATTTAAAATGAAGAAGTTATGGCTAACTCAAAGACCCAAATCCATGTGTTGTGTAAAATTAAATGTTACTCAAAGCATGTTTGGATGCCTTCAGTTGCAGGTTTCCGTAACAGAGATTCATAGAAAATAAAGCTGTATGGGACCTCCAGAGGTCGTCTCGTCCTGTGCCTTAAGGCAGAATCAACTAAGCTTATGTCATTCCTGCCAGATGCTTACCTAACCCACCCTTGAAATCCTCCAGAGATCCTGCAGTTTCCTAGAAAATCTATTCCAATGCTTTATTATCCTTATCACTAGGGAGTTTTCTGAATCTTCCTCAGTGCAACTGAAGTCCATTATTTTTTGTTCGTATAAGGACAAGGAGAGCAGGTCATTACTGTTCTCTTTGCCTCAGACTTTCAAATATCTAAAGCTGGTCTTTTCCTCAAACTTCTCTACAGTAAACCATGCCAGTTCCTTCAATCTTCTCTTGGAAGTCGTGCTTCCTAGACTTCTGCTCAAATTTATGCTCTCAAATAGGCTTGGCTTTCTGTGAAGTGTAACGCCCCAAACCATACATTGTGCACTAGCTAAAGCCTTGCTAAGACTGAATGGAGAAGTATTGCTTAAATATTGTATGTATTCCTATTGAAACATGACTTTTAAGAAGATTCTTAGTCAGATATTGGCCACTCAACAGTAGAGTATGGTCTGAACGTTCATTTGTTTCTGTTGTGGCATGTTTAGGTTCTTACACTGCACACATTACCAGAGTTACACACCCTTAAGGATCGGAGATGGCATAAAAACGTAGTTGAAACCTGTCAGCCCAGATTTTCTGGTTGTTGAAGTTTGATGTGATATTAACCTTGTTTTTTGGAACATATTTTTCACATTTGAAAATGTCTGTCACAGTTTGGAGCATCTTGCTGGATTACATCACAGTGGCATGCAACACACAGGAAATCTGAAAAATATGCTGCACTAAAGTGCCCTTAAGGAAACTGTGGTATTCAAAATAGAATATGTTTTAAATCTTACTTAGTTGTTTGTACAACTGGCCTACGCTACATAAGCCACATTAAAACTTGGAGGTTATGTATAGTAACCAGGCATCTTACTATCGTAGGAGAAGTTCACTAACGTTTTCAAACACTCAGAACTGATGTTGAGGGGAGTTAAATAAATTGATGTTTTAACCTGAGACAAATTAGTTTCCAACTGTACTTCTGCCTGACTGATAATGGAACTGGAATAGAAGAGAATGAAACATTCATCATTTAAACTCAACTCATTTTAGTGAGATTTTATTGACACCAGAACTTCTCTAAGATTTGCCAAGGAATGTTAATCATTGTGCTATCAATCAAGAGGGAAGGAATAACTCAATAAAAAGTGCCATTTATTGGAGTGTAGATAAATATACATATAGATAAAAACCAGTGATGTACTTTGTTTATTCATCAGGGACTGCACCCTTTCTGAGATTCTACTCATTTTTGCCAAGCGGTTGATTTACTTGTTTCAAGTTACAATTTCATTGCATATCTTTCTTTACAAGATATTGAGAAGACAGTGTGAATCCCACTTAATTTTAGACTTCCGTGATGTATATAGCTACACTGAGTCTGTCACCCTCCATCTGTTTAGCCTCAGGGAAGAGAAATAAGCGCCTTTAGGACATGAAACTTTTCATCCATTTTAAATATCTGTGTGTCAATGAAATAAATTATGCCCTAGGAAGGCATATTTCTCCCCTCTGATTAATATTAAGAGAGTATATATGTTTGATCATATATCTCATACCACAAGCCTTCCTTCCACATGCATCACCTCTCCTTAGCCTCTCGTCCTTCACCATCACGCTCAGCTGCATATACTCATCCATTTCCATAGCGAAAATGTGACTATAAGATACTTTCGGTGTGGAGTATTGTAAATCACATTTATTTGAGGGGAGGGCAGTCTCACTCTCTCACAATAACTAGCAAGAAACCACAAACATGTTTTAGGGCCTTTAGCGTGATTGTAAGTGAATAGCAAAAGGAAAAATAATACACAGACAAAAACTGCCAAAGAATAGAAAGATTCGTATTTTGTATTTTTCCGTTTCTTTTGAAACTAGCATACTGAGCAGGTTGGGTTAGTTTCAATCATTTTTTGTTTCTCATTCTTTTGGAGGAAAGTGGCCTGTGGCCAGGTTTTCCTATCACAGCCCATCTGTATCATGTGCTAGGGAGACAAAAGAAAAGATTAAAGATGTTACTGTGTAAAAAGCTTTATATTTTGGGAGGAGTAGAGGAGCTGTGGAAGACAGAAAATTATTTCCAGTTGAAGATTGTACTTAAAAATGATTATCATCTTTTGCTGGTTTCAGTTGCCTGGGGAATTTGAGATGACTGATGCCACAAATTGCTGATCAGATATGTCACAATTAATTTCTAGTTTCCACAATTTTTTATAAAGCTTACTCTAGTTGAACTTTGGGCTGCTTTCCTTTGGAAATACGTTGATAAGTGGCTTGACATAAAGGTGTAACTATGGAAAAACGGAGAATAAATTCTATCACAGTACTAAAAGTGTATGTGCTACAACAATAAAATCCCAGTCGCCTAAGGAAAAGCTTGACCAGTGTGCCAATCTGTCCTTTTCCCAAATGCTCTAGAGTCTTCAAACGCAAATTAACTGTCCAAAGTTATATTAAAAAGATATTATTCAGGTTGCAATGTATTGCAAGGTATTCAAAAGTGAAAATCACTTGTCCATGCAATGCGAATTAAAACCTCGTGTGCATATGACACAGTCACTAATTACACGGTCCAGTATGTTTTGTTTCAGCGGGACCTTTGCCACTTTTAGCCGAGGGAAACAAGGTTACCCACTTAGGGAAGAATTATTGTTTAACGTTTGGCTAAGTACCTATTCAAACCATGAAAACGGAGTTATTACTTTCCTCATGTTTCTTTCTAATATCTGAGGCTGTATAGATCCAAACTTTAGGAGCATTAATTATCTTCCCAAAACCCCGTTCAGGTGCAGGGTGGAATTATCACAAAAGCTTTGAGAGACTGAGGTGAAATATTATATGCCAAATTTTAGGTGCCTAGTTTGAGATAACCAGAGTTTGATTTATCACAATATTTGGCCTTGCATATGCTCAAAATGCAAGTCTTGCTGTCTAGTGACAGATGTGAATCTTCAGCAGTTATACAAATCATTTGGTCACTCCTAAAATGAAGAGTGCAGTACTAGTGACTGCCTGAGAAAAGCTTGGTGTAAATGGCTTGCCTGCTATTACAGGGACGGGGCTAAGCTGTTCTGCAAAATATATAAAATAAAAACATAAGAATGGCCATGCTGGTCAGAAAGGAGGTCCTCCTGACCCTGTGTCTTGTTTTCAGCAGTGGCCAGTGGAGAGGCAGAGGTAACAAATACAAACATCTGTAAGCTTTTGACCATGGGAAAGAGTGTCCAGGGCTCTTTTGCATTATTCACTACACAAAAATGAGTCAGGCATTTTACAGCCTCTTTCTAATTTGTCCCTAGAACAGCTTTATTTTGTTCAGTAGAAGAACTGTTGTTAGGGGGGTCACCTCTCAATTTCAATTCCCAGCAGCTGGGAAGAAGAATAGTTTCATCTCTGCAGTCAGGGCTCATTTTCTGTCGCTCTGTAGAGCCCGGCATGTAGCATCTAGAATATAGGAACTATGAGGAACCAAGTATGCTCATGGAAGATGGAGGCTTCTAAGATGCTAGCGCCAAATGTGTTCCTTTTTGCTAAGTATAGGCAAATTAGATTGTTTTCTGAATCTCACTATTTGAACATTTTTGTTTCTTTGGGAGAGCAAAATCACACTCCTAATATACCAAACTCTCTTTTCGGTCAGATTTTAAGTTTCTTAAATGACCAAGATAATAGTTTTCCTGAAACACTGTTTTTAGATACTTCTCCTGTGTTTTCATTCTCCAGAACTGCGAAAATTAGAGGAAGCTTGTGATGGATATCTGCTACATAGAACAAATCAATCAAAACTATTAAACTGTGGTAAAGGGCCACTGAACATGCGCTTAAAATGGAAAATTTGGGCAAACTTATTAATGCTTGACAGTGTCACCAGATACAGAGCTGTTAGGAACAGAGCTAACTTTGACAGTGAGTGTCTGCCCTTTGAGTTCAGTTGTTTTGTATTTCTCTTTTAGGTTGGAGAATTCTGTGACTCCAGCATTGCCGTATATCCTAAAAATAATACATTTGTCTGATCCTCCATGTAATCATAGCACTTTACTTAAATGGAAAAGTATCACCCATGCCTTGTCCTTTAGAAAACTGAACCACATATGGGCTAGAATGAATCAGTGATTGAGTCACGATTAGAATTTAGATCAGGTTCTCAAGCTGTCGCCCTTTTCCTCCCATAGCTACCTCCTTCAGCAACATGAGTGTGTCAGTGTTTTATGTTCAGATTTATATTCCAAAATGCTTCTCTTGGAATATAGAAGACCATCAGTACTATGTCAGACTGCGGCTTGTGGACGCATATCTAGTTAAAGTTCACTAGTTGGTTTTGACATATAAAGCACTAAGTTATGTAGGTTCTCCTGACCTGAGATACTACATTTTATGGTGCTGCATTACTGGAGATTAACAGGATGTTAAAGAGGACACTAGCTATTTTTTAATAAGCCTTGATGTAGGAGGTCCCGAAACTGGTGATACGAATTCTGTGATATAAGGACTATTTGTTTTGATATTCTGAGACCGTAAAGAGCCTTTCTTGAGAGTTCTTGCTGGGTTAGGTGAATAATCACAAATAAATTATTTCTTATAAGCTTAAATGCTAATACTGGACCTAAACCTGCAAGGAGATGGATTTTGCAGGGCATGGAGAAACTGAAGGCAAATTTCAGCTGTGGAGGAAAGAACTGAAGAGGAACCGTACCAAAACTCACACATTTAAGCATGTATTCATTTTCAGTGTACAATTAGAAACAGAAGTCATTGGAAATACTCAAAAGGTAGTGCTAAACTTATGCTTAAACATTTGATAGTATAGGGCCATTTATACAAGAGCAGAAGTTACAGTAAAATAGGAAAAATAAGATCAGACAAATGAATTGAAGGTGTGAGAGTGTTCCAGAGTGTTCCAGAGTGCAAAACAAGGGAAGAAAGTTATGAACACTAATTAGCAGCAATTTTATGAGAATGCTCATTGTTTAGCCGACTATAGATTTGTTTCTAAGGTTTCATTTTGCTTATGCACTGAAAATTTTTTAGACTATCTACTTTCTACTCAACTAGATACTCCTAATAGGGTTTCTTTTTTTGTTTCCTTAAGCTTATTTAAGTGAGAAAACTTCTCTTATATTTATCTTAATTGCTTTTCAATATAAACAATGGGGACAATTACTATCACTGGCAACATTTCCAATTAAAATATCTCAGATTTATTATCAATTTTCTCTGAAATTCTAGCTATTTCAAAAGTAAATATCCTATTTTTCAAGCCCCCTCCATCTCCATTTTCAGTACTTTAACTGAGCATTTCTAATAATGACTTCAGTATAGATGAAAAATCAATTTATTGAGCCTCAGGAATGCTAAGATGGAAAATTAATCCTTTCTTTCAGGTCTTAGAACGTAATCATTGATTTTTAGTATCATTTAAATAAGGTGGATTCAGTTTTCATGTCAGAACCTCGGATACACTGGTCTTATATCAGTGACTGCAAAGCCCCGTATCCTGACATGTGGAACTCCTGAGAGCTACACCCTGGGAACTGTAGTTAAACAAAAGATAATCTTCTAGTTAAGCTAAAAGAATAGACCGTTTAGATGTCAGTGCCAGAACTTTGGACTTTGCTGGTTAATCATTTGCAGCTTCCTGGAGCTTTAGCTCTTCCTTTAGTTCCATCTCTTGCTCCTCTCTAGCAGCATTGGTACTGTCTGTATTTCCACTACCAGAAGTGCTTGTGTTTTAATTCCTGCTCTGAACTGTGAAAGAGGGATAGCCAAAAGTACTCTCCACAGCTGTGTTGAGCCAGGGTTGGTATGGATCTTAAGAGGCACAACCTTTCTGGCTACATCTACAGGAGGTAAAGACATGGATCATGGACTGTTCTCTGGCAGGGAGTTCAACTGGTGAGTCATAGCTTGTGTGCTTACACCTGATCTCATTGATCTTATCCCAAATCTGAAAGGCTACATCCAAACTGCCTACTAGGAACGGTCCTTGGCTGTGCTAATTCCTGAACCGTTCCAGTGTGGTGTCTGGGAGAGTGCTAGCTAGCACAGCCTGCAGTTAGTAGCATGAACAAATGTCTGCCAGTCCTCTGGTCCTGTTGAGTTTGCTAATGTAGATACTGCCTCTGCGGCTGGGTCTATATTGTGAAATCTGGGCTTCAAGTAGTGCTGCCCTTGCGGTGCTCAGGAGGGCAACGTACCCTGTCCCTGTTGTGCGACTCATGCAAAGATGGAGCAGTGAAGCTCAGCACCCTTACACACGTAGATCCTGTAGCGGCCTCTGTTTTTCGTCATGGATGCTTAAAACTTCATATCGTCGTAACAGATGATTGATGTCTAAATAGTGTGAGCATGCACAGCTCCACAGGCTTTACCTGAACAGGCAGTGCAGCTAAACCTAGTTAACCTAGTTTTAGTTAACCCTAGAAAATAAAGCCCTGAAATTCCTAATTTTAGTTGCTTGAGTTTTAAACACTTTAGCCACTGTGCCTGGCTGTAAATGAATTCCTAAAACTGAAGGTTCTTCTGAAGATCTCCTTTAAAGGCCTGTATTTCATACCAAGCTGATAATAATGTAACTCCATGGATCTTAGAATAGAACTTTGTTCATCTGCCTTATTGAGTGTAGGCTGCTGGCTGGAGGGGAATGCTTTTTGGTGTTGGGTAACCATTCAGCATAATGGCTTTTATGAATTTCACTGGTATGTACTGTAATAACATTAATCATGATGAACTCATTTGGCACTAATAGGAATGTCATATGTACTTGTACAAGAATATTCACTGTAGTTCATCATTAATTAACTGGGCTATTATTTTAAAGTGTTACCAGACATGGTATGTAAAAACGGTTTACTTTGCAATCTCCTAGTGTTGAAATCATGTAGGCGCTTTTGCTATGGTTTATGTCAGAGAAAATCACAACAGAAAGAGCAAAGAATCCAAGACTAAGATAATACATTTCAGCTGTATAACCTTTGGCAATATAAGAATTAAAGACTTGCCGTATAGGCAAAGTCCTATGAATGTCGTGGGCTATCTAGTCTAGTATCCTGTTTCTCAAAATGCCCTATGCCAGATATTTTGGATGTAAAAGTGAAAGAATGCAAACAGAATTATATTCTGAAAAACAGAATTTTGGTATATCCCACTATTAATCTTTTGCCGTAAGTCTGAGATTCACATAGTAGTCTTCTGTAAGGGTCACTGTCGTTATTTGACTATCCAAATAAAGAATATCGGCTGCTTCTTCTTTATCCATTAATTTGCTGTCATACTTACAGAATTATAGAGAAACCACTTCTGATTTGGGAAGAGAGGAAAGTAAGAAACAGGCCTGGAAGAAATTCCTGGCTGCCTATGTCTTGTCCCCTGATATTCCAGCCAGCCTTTCGTAAGAGGGTCAAGCTTCATTCTGAAATTAGCCAGGTTTCCTGCTACTGTTGCAGAACCCACTCTAGTTACAAACCTTCTTTTATATGCCAAATGTAATGTATTTGTGGTTAATTATTTCTTGTGCTAAGCTTGACTTTCAGGCTAAATAGTACTTCTTCCTCTCAAAGTTTATTCTTCTGATGTATTTATGGAGCAGGCTACTCTCAGTCTTTATTTGCTAGACTAAACAAGCCAAGTCATTTAATTTCCTTTCATAAGACAGGTTCTTCTTTTCCTCTTAACATCCTAATGCCTCCTCTTTCATCTTTTCTCCAGTCACATGTCATCTGTCAAGATTTAAAACTGTGTTTCTGGGTCAGTGGAACTGTAGACAGTACAATAAACGTTGTTTTGATGCTGCTTCTGACAACAGTGTTTATATCTCTCTCTCTTTGCTTGAAAGACCTCTCCTTCCACATCCTAGGCCTTAATATTGTGATTTAGCATTTCACCCAGATCTTCTTCATCTTAAGTCATTTCTGAGCATAGAACCATGATTCTACAGCTTGAATCAAGACATCTTGTTATATATATCTGTAATAGCGATATTCATATTGACTTAAGTTATTTTATACCCATAACTTGGGGACTATAATGCTTTTACACAAAGAACAAAGAGAAGCTGCAGCATCCCAAGATGATTCAGAATCTCAGCTTTGACAGCTAACCTCTGAAGAGGCATGCCTCTGCTCATGTGTGACTTACTTAAACTTACTATGAACTTTCATCCTTTATCTGCAAGTCCTCAGAATCATCTAATAGGAAAATTTGTTTTGGTGAAATCCCCAGTTCAGTCACTTGCAATTTTCAGACAGCTTTCAGGTAATTAATGACTATTGAAAATAAAATAGGTCTCAAGACTTATCCTCAAGGACGCTTAGCGAAAGCATAAATTGGTTGACAACTCTCTCTTTTGTACAATTTGCTATAATCTTCTCTTCAGCTAAACATGTATCCACCTAAAAATTACTGTAATAATCTCTATTACCTCAGCTGTAAATAATAATTTCCAAAGCTATGCTTTTTGTGAAATTCAAACAGATTAGCTCTCGAGATTTCCTTTGTCTAAAAATTATTAATTTGATTATCAGAAAGAGAGATGAGTTTTTTCTATATTTCAAATACATCCATACGAATTTTATTCTCTCTTTCAGCTTCTGTTCCATTTATTCTTTTCTTCATAACTCATCCTTCTTACGATGCAGTTTTCAGAGAGGTACCAAATTGTATGAGAAATCTAACATAATCCATTTATTTGGCAGTTTGATAGTTCTACTTTTATTATAGCTTTAATCAGTTACTTTGGTGCTGAAATATCCCTCATTGGTCTTTGTAATTTCCAGGAACACATTTGCACAATAGCTTTGCATTAAGTACCAAAGCATTGAAGAGCTATATGTTGTGAAATGAAAATTCCTCCACTTATTTTATTTCCTTTTTCACAGGCCTAATTGTAGAGAGAGAATAAATGGGTTTAACCTGCCCTTTATTGGAAGTGGTAAATTAAAATGAGACATATATATGGAGCATTCCTTTGAAATGGTCATTTTTCTACTCAGATATGTTTTCTGAAATAAAAAGAGAAATAGAGCTCATTTTTTCCATTCCATTCCATTTCATTCATTTCATTGAGTGCTGGTTCTAATGAATCAACAGACTTAAGCTAAATGTAAAGATAAAATTGCTTGGTTGGATATATGCACTGAGTAAAAAGATTATTTATCCCTCTGAAGCAGGTGGTCTTGATATAAACAAAATTCAACAAATGAATATTCTGGTAAATGAAGTGAAGCAAGGCACTTGAACATCCAATGAATGAAAATTCAAGATGAAGGTGCTTTATGGTATGCTCTAAAGTTTGCACTGTATCAGTTTAAGGGAAGGATGAATACTAAATAAGGATTATGTATCCACTGATGACGCCTCAGATCTTCTCTGTTTATATCGCTAGAGCTTTGACCCAAGTACATCTGCCAGCTTTGACCAGAGTTTTATGGCAGAGAGAGAAAAGGATGGCTCCTTACCAGAGATGCACCTTCACCTGCTGAACTGAAAGCTGTTGCACAGGGGAATGTTTGGAAGCACCACAGTTATGTCATGCTGCAGACAAGAAGAAAGACCTTGGCTGTTGTGAGCTGTGTAAGATCTCTTGCATCCTTAGGGCATGTCAGATCTGAGTACATGAATATTAGGTAGCCGAGCTGGGCTACCACATTCTCTTTGGGGACAAGATAATGAATGCATCACCCAAAAAAAGTGCAGTCATTCCATCTAAGCATTCAAAATGTACAGTTAGCCCAAAGATGAACATGCTTCTGAAATCAAACGAGATTACAAGCTAAAAGTGCTGTCCCAAAGACAATATAATATACTGAGGTAAAGATATGATGGTGGAGATTCACAATTTGTGACTTGTAAAGTGGTTTCAGAGTTGTATGTTTTCATAGTAACAAAAGCAGTAAGACATTGCTTATGCTGGTTTTTATCATTTGTTAGCATTATACTAAGTCAATCCTGTAAAACTGCATGATACTCATTAGTCTACAAGCAGCACTTGATTTTGAAATATCAAATTGGCGTAAATTATGAGAGACATTTAAAGAATAACTGCTTTAACTGTGATGTTGGAAATATTTAGGCTAAGTTTAATCTATAGTCAGTGTTTTCTAAAGGAATCTATAGGGATCATTCCCTAATGTAACACTTTGGAAGAGATGGTCCTATAATATCTTTTAAGGGAAAGAAATAATATAGGTGTGGGTACATTATAGGAAAGAGTGCATGTACATGGGTGGAAAAGATGTCATTAGCTATTGTAGTTTCCAGCATTAAGAAGGTCTGAACCTGATTTGAGATAAACACAACTCACCGTGATGACTTATCAAGAAGCAGTCTTTTTGTTCTTGTGTGTTTTCTTTTCCATTTCTATATTGCATCATCTATATTGCATCATTAATTCTTTCATTCTTCTTTTCTCTGGAAAGGAAAATAACATCTCTACTTCCGGAGTGGTTCAGCTTCCCAGTCGTACAAGAAAGTTACTAGACCTGGAGAATCAAGGGAAAGGGAAGCTCTTGAGGAGTGTTTCATAGGCAGGGACTAACAGTGATTGCGCTCAGGTTCCAACACTTTGTTGCAGGATACCGGTTAGACCCTGCTGCTGCTACTAGCTTACTTCCCATCAAAGGTTTCAGTATGCATCAGCTTCTGTGCCTGTTTAGCACTGCTGCTAGTTATGTGATATAACTCTGCCATGGGAACTACCCAAAACTGTATGTAGTTCTAGAGTAATTGGCTGGCCACCCAAGCGCTAATCGTAAGGATGGAATGACCTCTTTTTAGCATATCCATTTTAATGTAAATTTATCTTTACATCTTGTGAAAATGTGGATGCAGGTCTAGATAAATGAAATACTAGGCACTACTACACCATAGTTGATAAATAACAGTCACAATTACCTGTCAATAAAATAACTCAGTTGAATCAAAAACAAAGGTACGTTTGTGCAAATATCACTGGGGGAAAGGGAGGTTAAGGATAAGGGAAGTGGATTTTCATGGATTCATATATTTTGCAGCCAGGAGTAACCTGACCTGAATAAATTAGGCCATAAGACTCCCACAGAGTGATTCCATCACTCAGTGCGGTTGAACTGGAGAATCTGTTTTTAGGCAGACATTCAGTCTAGTTATACAGAGTCTGTGTAATGGTAAGACCATGATTTTCATTGCTAAGGACAGGCGAGGGCACCTTATTATGTATTTACACCTCCTTTATGGTCTATGTGCATCTAGTTACAACCAGCTGCATGCATGGGTTATAAGAACAGAAACTGCACTTGTGTTAGTAATAGTTCTAGACATCATCTACCAAAAGATGTGACTGAAAGATTACGAGTAACATAGCACATGTTATAGTTTGACCTTCTGTATTTTTTAGTAGAGATGGACTTTCCAGACAGCCCTGTAGTTTTTTCTAGACCTTATTTTTTAAAAAAATATTTTTAAAAAAATTATGTTTAAAAATATAAAAATTTATATCTTTATCAAAGTTCTTGGGACGGTCTCAGCAGGACCTTATGAGCTTTTCTTCCATGTCTCCCTGTTTATATCTCAAAAGATCACATTAGCTTTCCATTCTTTTATTCCCTTTGTCAGGAAAAAATATCTATCCTATGCCTTAGGTGCTTTATTAACATCAAAAAAATACAGTTTGCAAAATGAAGACCTTCAGCTTGGATTCATTCCATCTAACTTTGGGCACCAGACCAACTTGCCTAGGGGTTCATACTCCTCAGCTCCCTATACAGACAAGGTACGTGTCTGTCTCTATCTACTGGTTATAGATGAAAACTAGGCTCCAATTTAGATGTCTCATTTTAATGTCTCAAGCTAAGCAGGATGAAGCAGGGGAATTGTCCATAATCCTAGTGTCCATAACAAAAACAACCTCCCAGGCAAGATTGCTAACCTTTCCTCGAAACTTAGCCATGTCTTATTTCTTTGCCTTCCCTGTAAGCTAACATGATCCGCTAGTATATGCGTATCTCCTAGTACATTTGGTGTGTGAAAGAAGAAAATAACGTTTCTTTAAAAAAGAACTTTTAATAATTAGCAAAATTTCTTTTTTAAAGCTCAGAAATTTCTTTTAAAGTTCAGCTAGGAAAGACAAGGGGTTATGGGGAAAGAGAAATTCACTGATAAATATCAGAGTGAAAGAGTGCTCTTTCACTGTAGGAACACATCACAGGTTTTGAATATTTGTACTAAACAAAATCTAACATGTCACCTAGCAGAATGCTGTAATGAAACCGGTAAAATCAAGTGTAAAAATAAAAGAGCAAATGCCAATGTGTTTGTCGTTAAATCTCTTCCAGAGCTATAATCCATTCTTGACTTTTCCTTTGTTATATTTTCCCTTTGTGGATACAAGCCAGAAAAAACATAGCTGCGCAGGCTGAAAAGGAGGATAACAAATAGTACTTGTGTGTTCTTGGGCGAGATGGATGAGAGGTGGCTGGATGGGGCTTTGTTTGGAAAAGATCCTGCATAGAGGGGCCTGACTTTCACACTCTCGGTGTGAAGCTGCCTGGTTCTACAGTGATATTTCTTTCATGGAACTGAAAGTGACTTAAGCCAATTCTGGGCAGTAGTTCCAGCTATACAGATCACCAGAAATGACTATGTTTTAATATTTCTTTGCAAACAGGTTGTGACACCTTTTTCCTTCTAAAATCTCTTTGAGAAAGGAAAGAAGTAGGACGCTTGTCCTATGGTTAAGGCTCTGACTTGAAACTTGGCTTTTCTGCTTCCAAGTTTAGCATATTCTAGGCAGGTGACATAGATTAAACTTTTGAGAGTAATAGAGTTATTTTGGAGACTCACTTGGAATTTAGGTTCAGGAGTGCCCAGCTCACTTGTGATGTGGAGGCAAGGCCCCTGAATTCCCGGACACAAAGCTTAATGTGTTCAGTACTTTAACGTCTGCCATAAAATGGAAATAACATCTTCTTGAAAGAAATCTGTTAAGTGCTAATATGAATTCATGTTGGCAATAGATGGCCAGACTAAGAATTATGGTTTAGCTATACCTATTAAAATTACATTATCACCGGTAAACAGTGTGCAGCACTACAGTCATCTATAGTGCTAAACAGAATACAGACATGCTTTTATGCTAATAACCTCTGAACTGCTTACAGAGGATTTTTCACTAAAGTGCCACTAGTTGTCCTTCTGAAGATCAGAAAAGGTCTAGAGAAAGTGTACACTTTCCGGTTTAAGACTTATGAGCCCTCTGACATTTCATTTCTCAGAAACTGCAGTATTCAGTAGAGTTGCATAAGATCCTGTATTTGGATTTTCATTGGGTATGTCTATGCTATTAGAACAGTGCCAGGAACTTTTCCTGTGCACTGGAACTTTATCGTTTATAGTATTACTCAGAGTAATCTGTGACATGCTTTCAGGCCATGCCAGCTAACACTCTCCCAAGCAATTCCCAAGGCATTTCAGGAATTAGGACAAGATAATTCCTAGCAGACAGTCTGATTGTAGCCCTCCTAATTCAGAGGGCAGGAGAGTTTGAGAAGGTGGATGTGGGATGCTCCATGCCAGCTGGCCTCTGAGCTAGAAAATGGTACTGCATATGTTTAATGTATTATAGGTGTAGTCTGAAAGTCTAAGAGCTTGCCTGTTCTGCAGGAATCATAAAAATGCATTGACCTTTCTGCCAAAATAGACATTTGCTGTATTATCCTATTCTATCACCCCCTCAGTTTCTCAAATCATAATTAAACCTAATATTTCTTTTTTTTTTTTTTTAAATCTGCTATATATTTTCCTACCTGAGAAGCAAACGTTTGAGCTAATGGGTTTTCCCTTCTGATTGGGTTACAGAATTATATGGACCAGTAATTCATCAATTTTCCAGGAGTCTGTAGCAAAGTCTTTTCAGGATCTATTTCCTTAGTTATCTATGTGGCTAACGTCCTGTATTTCCATGCGAGTCTTCTGTGAGGTGAAATCAACAGCAAAAGAGAGCCAAATGCAAATAAACAGATTGCCCTTAAAATTTACAAGTACTACTGTTCAAAATCCTTGTCTAGAAACCCTGGAAAAAAAGCAGGCACTGTGAGTGCCTTTTTCAGGCGGTGCTCACCATCACAAAGTACCATTTGATATGTTAGATGAAGACAATGAGACAAAAAAGGGAAACAGACAACAATTTAGAGAAAAATTATCAACCTTTTATATGAAGATAACTGCAAAAAAATCTTTGATAATAGCAATAAGCTCCTTTTCCAGCCTTTCACACAAATGGCTGTATCATTAGGGTTGTTTTTATACCTTCCTCCTACTCCCTTTTTCCCAGAAGGCTCATGTTGCAGCACCCCAGGAGGCCCATCAGGCAAAGCATTTTCTGTCCTTTCAGCAAACTAACTCTTGCCTCCTTTTACTGTGTCTTTCCCCAAAACTTGAGGCAGTATCAGTGGATCAAACCATCCCAGGGTAGCAGTGACCAGGGAGGATGGGTAACAAACGTGCAGATGAGGTAATTTCATTTTCCAGTCTCCAGAGCTGCAGACCTGTGACAGATTTACACTGACAGTATTGGAGTTCAGTGACAGAAGGATAGAACAAAATGAAAACAGTATAGGGATAAAACACTGCATTGTTCAAGTATCACTGCTTTTTCAGGGTGCTTATATAACTGTGGCTCATGCAAGCTTGTTCTTATTCCCGTCTGCTTCTCTTTTTCATCACTATTACCATCACACTTTTTTTCTAGTTCTCCCTTCATTTCAGTCCCTATAGCTTTTATTTTCACTGGACATTTTAGTATTTTCATCTTAGCTCAGGCAAGCAGTTTTCCTATGTATTTTCATACTGAATTTCTGTTGAAGTCAGTGAGGGATGCAGCCTGCACGCAGACAAGGAATGCATTGCCTCTCTGTTATGACTCTGTTGTTAGATCCCAAAACTGACTTGCTTTCACTGCAATGCTCCCAATTCCCTTGACATGCTTTTAGTTCGAGAAAAGGTCCTTATATAGGGGCTCAACTCATAGGCATTTAACAAAAGCATTTCCCCTTTTTTTCTATTGTTATATTGTCATATACTTCAGCCTTTGCTGCAAAAGCTGGCCCTCAGGAATCCTGGACCCTGGAGACCAGGGAGAAAGTCTAGAGAAAAGAAGACTTTCCCTTGATCAAGGAGGATCGGGTTAGAGATCATTTAGTCAGACTTGACACCCACAAGTCCGTGGGCCCTGATGAGATGCACCCACGAGTGCTGAGGTTTGCTGGTGGACGTCATTGCTAGGCCACTCTCCATCATCTTGGAAAGGTCCTGGAGATCAGGAGAGGTGCCCGAGGACTGGAAGAAAGCCAGAGTCTCCCCAGTCTTCACAAAGGGCAAGGAGGAGGAGCCAGGGAACTCCAGGCCTGTCAGTCTCCCCTCCATCCCCGGAAAGGGGATGGAACAGCTCCTCCTGGAGGTCCTCACTAAGCACGTGGAGGACAAGAAGGGGATCAGGAGTAGTCAGCATGGATTCACCAGAGGGAAATCATGCTTGACCAATGTGATAGCCTTCTCTGACGGAATGAGTGGCTGGGTAGATGAGGGCAGAGCAGCAGATGTTGTCTCCCTGGACTTCAGCCAGGCTTTGGACACTGGCTCCCATCACATCCTCCTAGGTAAGCTCAGGAGGTGTGGGCTAGACGAGTGGACAGTGAGCTGGGTGGAGAACTGGCTGGATGGCCGAGCTCAGAGGGTTGTGGTGAATGGCGCAGAGTCAAGTTGGAGGCCTGTGGCTAGCGGTGTCCCCCAGGGGTCAGTCCTGGGTCCAGTCTTGTTCAACGTATTCATCAATGACCTGGAGGAAGGGACAGAGTGCACCCCCAGCAAGTTTGCTGATGAGACTAAACTGGGGGGAGAGGCTAACACACCAGAAGGCTGTGCTGCCATTCCGAGGGACGTGGACAGGCTGGAGAGCTGGGCAGAGAGGAACCTCCTGAAGTTCAACCAAGGCAAGTGCAGGGTCCTGCACCTCAGGAGGAAGAACCCCATGCAGCAGGACAGGCTGGGGGTTGACCTGCTGGAAAGCAGCTCTGCCGAGAAGGCCCTGGCAGTGCTGGTGGACAACAAGTTAAACATGAGGCAGCAATGTGCCCCGGTGGCCAAGAAGGCCACTGGGATCCTGGGGTGCATTAGGCAGAGCGTTGCCAGCAGGTCGAGGGGGGTGATCCTGCCCTTCTACTCAGCCCTGGGGAGGCCACTTCTGGAGTACTGTGTCCAGTTCTGGGCTCCCCACTACAAGAGAGACATGGGACCAGGGGATGGGGGCCAGACTCTTCTCTGTGATGCCCAGTGACAGGACAAGAGGCAACAGGCACAAACTGAACCACAGGAAGTTCCATCTGAACCTGAGAAAACACTTCTTCACTGTGAAGGTGACAGAGCATTGGAACAGGTTGCCCAGAGAGGTAGTGGAGTCTCCTTCGCTGGAGATATTCAAAAGCTGTCTGGACACAGTCCTGGGCAATGTGCTCTAGGTGACCCTGCTTGAGCAGGGGGGTTGGACTAGATGATCTCCAGAGGTCCCTTCCAACCTCGGCCATTCAGTGATTCTGTGATTTGTTAAAATATACAGTATTGCTTTACTTTAGTAAAGGAACATACTTTCTCCCCTCTTCCTTTTCAGCAATAGGCTCACAGTTGGAATTGAGATTGGAAATGCAGATCGAACATGCAGTTTGTGTCACGCAGCTGAACCAAGCTTGATGCATGTATCTCATCAGGCATAGATGTTTTTTCTTCCAAAATAGACTGATACTGGATTCATACTTTTCGGAGGTTTTATTTTAACTGTTACTAATAAAGCACCAATATGACTGGAATAATACAACAGAAAAAAAAAAAAAAACATTCTGCAAATCTTCAAGTGTGCTAGTTGTGTGCATATCTCCTTTGTTAGCAAATGGAAATGTCCATAAGGAGCTCTTTTTTGCTTTCAACTCTTTCCATCTTACTAATCGTCTAAAGTTGAAAAGCTCTGGATCAAGATTATTCATCCTGCAATACCTCAAGCCTTATGCCAGTGTAACAGATTCTCCTGGCTCATATGCGATCTTCCAAGTGCTCAGTACAGAAAGAACGTGACTGCATCCCTCGGTGTGGTGTGAGGAGGAACTAAATCATCTACAGCTTTTTGTAAAGCAATACACAGAGCTTGTGCACATTATCTACAAAAACTGTTAGAGAGTAAATGGGAATAATCCAGGTGATCATATAGGAAACAACTATTATTATTAACCCTTGTGGGGAAAAACTGCTAGATAGTGCTGGAGGAAGGCTCAAGTTGTTGCAGCTTTGTTCTAAATGTTCCCTGTTCTAAATTTCAAATCCTTCTTAGGGTTGACATGTGCCTTTGTTTGTCACTGTTACTGTTTCTTAGCATTTTATATGATATGGTAGTTATCAATGGACAGAGAAGTATGGGATTTTTGAGGAAAAGAGACTGTATAAACTTAAAATAAATGGCAAAGCTATTCTTAGTACTTTTGAATTCCATTACTACAGCATTTGAGTGGCTCAGTACCTAGCCTGGATATCCACATACTATATCTGGGAAGTAGGCAAGTGACTCTTACCGGTGGAGAGTAAGGTAAAGGGATTTGTTCAGATAGAACAGGAGTGCAAACCTGGGTTCTCTGCATCCCAAACTCCATTATAACCGCAGGACTACTTTTCCACAGATTGACTGATTGTCATCATTGGCTGTTGGTTTCATTTATTTTTCTCTTTGCAAACAAATGAACGGCCTAGTCTTTTTTTTTCGTGTAGACCTTTAAGAGAGGAGAAATAAAAAAATCCAATTCCCAAACATTCAGTGAATTTTAGACTAAAGCTTGATTTTCTGTAGGTTTGTTATCTCACAATGAATTTGGATAGAAGCTTTCCTTAAGGCTCGGGTATTTGCAAAGAGCTTCCCTCAAAATATGTTGGCATGGGTTTCAGTCTTACCCTTCATTTAAAGTGTCTGTAGGGACTCTTTCTCCTCTGAATGTATGTTTTGTGAAACTTAGGATTTCAGTGACGGTTACTGTCTCTGCATCTTGGTGCAAAAGTTACTGGCAAACAGTTGGAATACAGACAGATACTCTGATAGCCTCATTTTCCTTGGAAACTGGGATAAAAATCAGTTTAGATTCACAGCTCTGGACTTGAGGTTAAGAAGAAGAATGAATTTGATGAGCAGCAGCAGCAAAACTGCCAGTTAGCACTTCTCATATCTCTCCAGACGTTTGAGCATATGTTTGCAGGCTTGTTGGGATTTTTATTCTAAGCTCTATTGGCAAAAAGATAATTGTTCCTGTCTAGGATTTTTCTCATCTTGCACCGAGACTCAGCTGGTTTTGCTTCATTGGCTTGGCTGGCATGAACTGGTCATCTGTTCTCAAACACGCACTCTCTCTCTTAGGGTGCTTGCATTAAGTTGTAGTTAGGGTTAAAAATAAAACTGAGCAACACGCAATCCTTATTTATCATTGTCCTCCTTTTATTCAAAATTGCAGTCCATTTTTACCTTGTACTTACATACGCCTACGTTTAAGAGTGCAAATAGTTCTGCTGACTTTAGTCAGCTACTCATACGGTTAATGTTAAGCATGTGCCTAGGAGCCTTGCTGATTTGTGGCCTAAGGTCATATCTATTAAAGTGCATAACAAAACACTAGAACCCCTCCTACTTATCCAAACCCTGTTAATCTAAACTACTTTCATGTCTCTGTTCCATTTGGCTAATCAGGGTTTCAGTAGAGTTACTTTGTAAGAATAAATACCAAAATTGGTCGAAATCTGCCCTCAACAAAGTACTTCTGGCTCCTGGTGCCTTTAATGAGAGCCCTGAGTGTGTATCTGAGGTTGGAATTTGGCTCTAATGGAAGGTGGATTTTTCAAATCTTCTGCGGAGTGCTTCACAAAATGCGGGTTTCAGTTTTTATACCCACACATGATATTATACTAACAGTTACCTCTGGCTGAACGAATCTTGGAATTTCTTGCTATCACATCCAAAAACATGACACATTGAATTGCATATCAGCTGCATATATAAGAAAAGATCATACCGTAAGACAACATAGGGTTGTCAAGGTTTGTATTGAAAATGCTGCTTGGATTCTCCCTTGCGTCTCAGTTCCAGTTCAGTTTTCTTTTCTTTCATTTCTTTTTTTTAGTGTGTATTCATTTGCTTTTTAGTAACCTTGGGAATAAGAGCATCTCTAAATTTCTTGATCCTCTCTTCTCTGCTATGGAAAAAGGGAAAGACAGCCAATTGTTTAAAAAATAGGAACCTTTTCCTTTTGTCAAGGAATGATTTTTCATTGACTATGCAAGCTTAATACTTATGGATCGCGGAAAAATACCTTTAACTCTTGAACTATGAGAAAAGCCTCAGCTAAAAAAAAAGTGTTCATTCTTCTGTTAATTTACAAGAAATGTGTACTGATGTGTGGGACAGCACTGAAAAGATGCTGACAGTGAGTAAAATCTTGTACTCATGATTTAAAAGTATGCCCTCTGTACATTTCGTAGCTGAATATATTTTCAGTAGGCCATATTGTGAGATCAGCAGGAGCTGAAACAGTGCTAATAGCTAGGCCGCCAATCCTGCAAAACAGTATGTACATAATTTCTTGCAATGTAAGTTGTTAAGAAGAATATCTAGGAGAAATGGCATAAATTTCTGGATATATTTATCCCTTTGCATGGACTTTGGAAAGCGGCTTGCTGGCTGGTTTAGACTAGGCACCTAACTTTAAAGGGTTTAAAATTAATGGGGTGAATCTCAGCCAAGATGACTTGCTCTGTGCTGGAGCTGGTTTCCAAGAGTTGAGTGTCTACGACACCCAAAGGGAAAATAACCAGGAGGTTATCGCTACTGAAATCAGAGGGAGTTAAGTGTCTGACTGTGCCCTTGCTCCCTTTGAAGTGCTAAGTCGCTTAAAATGGCCTTCACGCTGCCAAGCTGGGGAAGTAGACAGATGTTAGATACCTAAATCTCACACGCTGTTTCTCTACTAGTACATTCAATACACCTGAGACTCTTCTCTAGCACTGTTCCCTGGCATGGGATGCCCATGTTCACTTTGTTAAACCCTCTTCCCCTACAGAATGGACCTATAGGAGTTGTCCTATAGGACCAATGGCTATGCTAACCTCCACCCAGCCAACAGCACTCTTTGCTATCTGATGACCGCTTTCAAGAGAAGGACGAGATCACTTTCACCACCTTGTGTTATACCTCAGGCACTGTCTGCAGAACGAGGTAACTATTATGCAGCTTTGATCAAGGGGTCCTTCAGCCATGTCCATCTCTGCCATAGCCTCATGGCATTTTTCCATGCAGGACCAGGGGCACCAAACCACGCTGTAGTGTTACCTAAGATCCATGGATACAGACAAGTTCCCAGAGTTGATGGATGAGTCTCTACCCTCTGAAGCTTCAGGGAAACCTCATTTTCTCCGCTGTACCTCAGTTCCTACCGTAACTTTTTCTGGGCCAGGGACCTACTTTTTACGTCCCATTATGTTGATATAAAGTGCTCAAAGTTCACAGTCTGACTACAGGTCTAAAAAGTTTTTGAAAATTGTATCTAATACTTTCAAGCAGTCTGACAAGATAGGATTACTAGTGAGTTCTAGTGACTATTAGGACTCTTACAAATAGAAATAGTTTAAAAAAATGTACATTCATGTACAAATGTTCATCTGCCATTAGGTTGCTATGTTAATTTCTCAGTAAGTTATTATTTATTTCTCAATAGCAATTTACATCAATGTAATGATTTGATCTGATTTTTCAGTAAGAATGCATTTTTCAGATTTGACTTTTTTATAGGTCCAGGGTATCAAAGGGATTTAAGATCCTAATTTTCAGTGCAAGCTAAGTGTGTAAATGCTTTTGGTAATCTAGGCGAGAGTCAATGTTTAGTTAGTTTTGTGGCAGGCTCTCATAATGTCATTATTCGGATCTCAAACATTCAAGAAGAATATTTTTTGGTTTTAATGGATGTTTTATATGAGAGCATTTTTATGTCTGGGAAAATTTTCCTATCTAATAGATTTTGGGTTAGAATCAAACAAAACCTAACAATCATTTTATAGATTTATTTTTTTGTCTTCAATGCTAGCACAACCTTCCTCCCCTTCCAAATTCTTCCTGTCATCATAGCAATTCAGTGCTGCTGATTTACTGAATCGGATTGAGGGAGACAAGCAATCCAGTATGTTGAATTTGAACTCTGACCTTTCCTTTGCATTGTTGCACAACTTCTTAGTTTTGCTAAGCAAAAAGCATTCTCCTTCCCCTTCTTTTCTCAATTGAGCAAAATCTAAAAATGTGGAGGGGCAGAGTGGTTTTGGAAATGATCAGGAAAAGACACCTGTACATTTTTCTGGTTTGGCTCTGTGGTAAGCATTTCTCATGGCCCTGAAATCTGATATTATTTCGCATTGTTCTTCAAATATCAAGATATGAATAAATTCCTTAAGATTCTTATTATGCTTAAACACTGGAACATATCCAAGCACATGCCTTTTCATATGCTGTCTTCATCAATACTGAGCTCTTGACATACCATTCATAATAAATCGAGATGGACAAGACATCAAGCGCATTTTAGCTCTACAACAGCTAAATTCATAGAGACTTCCAATACAGCTGTGTGTGTCATAAAAGACCACAATGCTATTGCTGTAGCTGTGGTGTGTTTAATACTTGCTTGTATCCCATTAGATCATATAGTGGGAAAAAGTACAAAAATAACAGACTTGTTAGTCTGCTAATTGCAAGCTCATTAAGTGAATTCCATTTCTATTTTTTTCCCATTGCCCTGATTAATGACTATTTAAGCAAATACAACAAAATCTTCTGTAGAATATTAAAAAAGATCACTTTACACCTGAAAGATCTTCTACCAGATTTTCTAATGCAAACTTTGTTTTTAAATATGTAGCTAGAGGAGTCATAGCACCACCAATGTGGACCATCCCACTCGATTTATTCACTCAAGTCATATCCAGTTTTTGAGAGGACTGTCAGTGGTGTATTGACTTTGGTGTTTCTCGAATTTGACAATTCTTTTTCCTTGACTTTTTAATTATAATTTTTGCATTCTTCTAGGGCAAACATTGCCTGTGTTTTTAGGACATTACCCTTCCCTGCTCTCTGAGGCAGGAACCTGGAAATCAGTGGAAAGATTCCCGTAGACTTTGAGGATTTGTGGAGTACCCTGTGTTACATGTCACTGTGCTGTCTTTGGGTCTAATCTGGGACCTAAGGAAGTCAGTAGCATACTTCATTGGTAATGTTTATTGGTTTATAACACAGCAAGAGCCTTCAGAACTCTTATTTCAGTGAAAGCAAATCGTATTCTTTTGGTGCCACATGAGTCTGAGCTCTTGTAAAGATAGTTTTGTTAGGTTTTTTGGTTCATGCGTTTTTAAGAGCCTTGAGGACTTTGATAGGTAGTACTTGATAAGCAGTATTTATTCTTATTTGATATGGACGTATGACATGTAAAACAATAGCATTTTAATCTATTACAGTCACACCAATATTTCAAAATCACTATCTGTTAAAGAGCACCATCCAGGAAAACTGCTGTGCCTTCAGGGAGCTCCACATCTGGATCATGGTGGCCTATGAAGAAAATGTACAACAAATTATTAATTTCTATTTGGAGATTTTTGCTTCTAGGTCTGATCCAGGACTCATTACCCTAAGTAAAAATATTTACTAGAGTACTTTGAGATTCAAGAGTTCTAAAATATGAGACCTCTCAAAATCCCACCCGCCTCTCCCCAGTTTAATAGAAGACCATTTTGAAGCTTTCTAAAGAGTATAGGAAAAGGGCATCAACTATCCTGCGTATACAGGTCTGACATGCACTGATCAGTGGACTTCCCTGATTATGTGCAAAAAAACCCCTTCAACTTCACTGAAAGCCTGAATTTTACAGTTCAAAATCTCAGGCATTGCTACTTCAAAAAAAGATTTTTGCTTGGAATAAAACTGGAGTACTGTCCTGCAGCATAGACTTTGTTTTCAAGTAAAAACCAAGCCACTTTCCAATGTTGTGTTCAAAAGACATTTAATTATGACACTAAAATGAAATAGAAGAATTTCACAAAAGAGTGGTTTTCAGCAGAGATCAGACTAAGCCCTCGTCTATGTTGTCAAGTGTTTTACTCCCTGCTGGTGATAACTGAGCAGATCATTGCAAGGTCTTCCCTGCAAATCTTGTACATTGCACTTCACATAACTCATATGTGCAATGCTGAAATATAAGAAGGAAAAATTGGAGGTTAATCTTTGCCATGTAGGGGCATTATTGCTCTTTGAAATATATTTAGTTCGTGTTCTGGAAAGGCATAATGCTGAACAGTTGAAAATAGTCATAAGGAAGAGCTCCAGAACTAACCACTGCAACTGCAAAGACATTAACTAGTAGCCTCCTTCCAGCTATTCCGTTTGAGCAAGTCTGCAGTCTAGTGAACCATTTACCCCTTGTAAGTTTACTATTCCGTGAGAAATGACTCACAGATGAAATTCATCAGTTTGCCATGGTAGGATGCCATTTATGGGCAGAAACTATGTATTTTTTTCCTCTGGGGACAAATTTCCTATTGCTTTTGCTATTACAATTTACTATTATGAGGCTGTGATACCCCTGGCTTCCGTAAGCTAGAAGGGTTCATTGATTTCAAGTCACTAGGTTATTTCCTTGAAAATTTTTAATTGAATTAAAATTTTCTCTATGAGGACACAGAGTTATGTCTTCACACCTAACTTTAGGAACCTGGCTTTCTCTATAGCTCGTGCTGGGAAATAGGCACCCTGAGAGCAGTGGCTTACCTTACCTGGCTTGGCTACCCACCTCAATTGACTGTAGTTGGTGTCTGAATGAGCAGCTGGCGAACATGCCCTGCTTTTATAGGATTACGGTAAGAAGAGACGACTCTCTCATATCTCCCTCATATTGTGAGTGTAGAACAAATGGACTTATGATGGAAAACATTGAAAGCTATAGGCTGTAAGCCTGACTCTGCTTTAAATCAGGAGCAATCCTCCTGCAACATGAGGAGTAGGTTTAATGCACCATCTCTTTCACTATCAGTTTAAATGGTGCCGTTTTCTGCATTCTTTTGTATTTGCCATAGATATGTGTGAGAAACTTTGTGATTAACTGAGCTGTTCTTTACAGTTTGCCTTTCATTAGAATCTTTTTTCCCCCTGGTTGTTCATTGCAACTAGCTTCTATCTACCTTTTATATAGTTCCCAGTGCTATTTGTTAAAGACCCTTTATTAGGATTGTTGTCCTATGTTTAGGACAACATTGTGTTAGTCTTAAACACAATGTTTAAGACTATATGCTCGCTTAACCGAACTGACTTTTTTCGCCATTTTCTGTGTTTAGATTATAACCATGATGAATTTCACTTGTGGTCTCTCCAGCTGTTTTCTAAGTAGTTCCCACTTTTCTGCAGTAGATTTCCTACACATTAGAAGATTCCAGTCCAAATTCCATAGGGTAGTTTGCATTCCCTTTAAGTCAGCTTTCCTTTATGTTTCCTTTCCGTGGATCCTAGCTCATATGAATCCTACAAATGCAATGTTATAATTAGAACTATGTGAACACAGCACTTCCATTTCTCAGAGCTGCCTGCAAACATTTGCTTTGGGTTTCATCCACAGGAGCTCCCGTTCATCGATATTTTTTACTCTGAATTTCAGATGTGAACAAACCAAACATCACAGAAGGCAAAAATCAGCTCCAGTGATTTAATTTTATGGACCCTTGAAACAAAACAAGAAATTTTGCTTAGTTTGGGGTAAAATCGACAAAGCCTAAATGCTTACTTGGATGCTTACTTACCTGTAGTGCATTGTCTAGGCTAGAAAACAAGTGCTTCATTTTTATAATAAAAGCAGTTGACCTTAAAATAATTTAAGGGGTTCACGGATAAATTTTTTAGTTTGGAGTAAAGTACCTGGGAGCACCTTCCCTCCTTGACAGTCTGGATGAGAGCTCCCCCTCCTGTTTTAATCTATTTTAGGCTGTGGCCTTGGTTATGACCCGCACATCTGGATGGCTGGATTTTCCCCATATCAGACCCATCTCAGTATGCTCATTTTCCAGGTTGAATCCAGAGTAGCCCCGAGTTACCGTCTGTTCACAATAAGGAACTCACTCACTCATTTGTGCATAGCTTTTATTTCTGTCTCTGTTTAAAGAGTAGGCCCTGTGTAGAGAGATAACCCATATTGCCTAACACCAGACTATGTAGTCTTTGTTAAAAATGTCTTTCATTACAGAATGGGAACATTTCAAGATATTTTTGCATTCTATTTAAATGCTTATGTTTTTCAACGGCAACAAAAAAGGAGAAATTGGATTTTTTTTTTATTATTTTTCTTCTCTATTTTTCTCAACCTCTTAGGAGGAAGAAATAATTAAGAAAAAGACACAAGAAATGAGGGGAATGAGAATATTTGCACTGCATCACTAAAAAGTGCAACTCAGTTTCTTAAACACAGGGTTGATCATTTTATTATGGACCTTCCTTTCAATAACAACTTGTGGATAGAAACCCTAACATCCCCAAATTCATTTAGAACATGGTAGTATCTATTTCACTGCAAATCTGCTCCTTGAATCACTGAAATTATGCTTTTTTGTGAGAAATCTAGGCATACAGAAAATACAAATTGCCTATGGGTGGACAGGCCTGTGGGTGAAATGCCATCTCTTTACTTCTGAGCTTGGTGACGTTTCTGAGTGCCTGTCCAGCTGCCCCATGTAGTTTGTGGGCACTGTGTGTTGGAACTGGTTGGACTGGACTTAACGCTTCATACCAATAAAACCGTATATCACTTTTGTGAGAAGAGTGTAGTGAAGGGACAGGGGAGTTTTAATTTATCTAGTAAGTATTGCTAACATTCTTTGTGATAACAATATTAGGGAACTATTGACAGTCTATTTTCTTTGTTTTTTTTTTTTAATTTCATCTTAGAATTCTTCAACGAGAACAGAGTGTTTCATCCAGAATGAATGGCAAATTGCAAGTTACAATGCAGTGGAAGAAAAGGTGGAATTTTCCTTTCTAGACATGGCATTTGCTGGAAACCATAAAAATGAAATAACAAATTACAGAATGGAGATAATAGCATTTTAGAAAGCCACATTAAATTAGAACTGTTGAAGGCAAATTCTTTGTGGCTGCTAGCACCAATTTGCGGATAAAAAGTCAAGAAGATTTTTAAAGATCTGTTTCTTAATTAATTTAACATTTTCTTGTTGGTGTGCAGGGTTGCCAGTGTGAATAACTTACGTCTTTCTCATGGGCTGTCTCATTTGTTTAGCTTGGTGAAGTCATGTGGCTTGGTTTTCCTTCCTCAGACAGGTTTGAAGATATGGAGGCAGAATTAGCTGGAGTCCACTGGAGGGCAATCTAGCACCGTCTATCTGACCTCAGCTTGCTCTTCTATATGACCTTTTTTAAAGATTTTTGATCTGAACTCTAGGAACAGTTTACATTTCCATGTCCGTATTAGATCTGGAGTTCCATAAAGCAAGGCCAGCACTATATGTTTTTGCTCTCTCAGATATTACATCTTCTATTTATACTGTGTGTTTTTGTAGCCCATGATGTAATATGACAAAATTTCAGCCATGTGCATCACACATGCAAGTCCGAGTGCAGCTGGGTTGTGTAGCATGGCTGAGGTAATGTCAAGAAATTTCATATTATATTTAAAATGACACCTGTAAAAATAATCTTCAATTTGTAATTTAAATACTGTAATACTCAATTATGTGAACTGACAGGAAGCGTCCCAGTGGTTTTGGAAAATAACATTCTTTTATCCATCGAACCTTTGATGCATTTTTGCACAGCCATAATGGAAGTTCAGATCATGACCTTCTACTTCAAGAGAACAAAGTCAAGGAGGAATAAGATCGTCTCCTACAGAAAGGTAAAGTTCTCTCTCTACATATATATTTACTTTCTTGGAGTTAAATGTCAGCTATGCACGCTTTATCATTATCCAAGCCAAGGAGAACAGAAATCTGTAAATCTAGCTTCAGTTCTAATTGTGTGCCTTGCTTATCGCAGCACATGCATGTCATCTGTAAATATATATCCTGCTTTACTCCTACAGAAAGACTTCGAAGGTTTTCCTACAGTCTACATCAGTAGCAATCAGATTCTATTAATGTGGGAGTGAGGTTTGTGACTTGGCCATTGAAAAAGCTCAGAAGTCTTCCAGATGCAGGAATCAGCTTTGGAAATCTACTAAGCTATTTCTTAAGTATGTCTCTTTTGCTTATTTGGGAGGAGGGGAATGACAAGACATAGGCTTTGTGCATGTAGATTATGAATGTGATAGCCCTGGGATCTCTCCCATTGTAAATTACACCTTCTTCCCTAACTCCATGGCATTTCCCTTATCCAAGAGCTGTTTCTTAAAAATACTATCATTCTCACGAGCTTTACCCCCAGCCCCCGCCCCACTTGTACCTGTTATTGGCTTCTGCAAAATGTAAGAGATTTCTCTTATGTCCATTTCCATCATGTATTTTCAAAATACTGAGTGTGACTTCCAGAGAGTTGTGTTTTGTACCACTTAAATAAACTCTATTCTTTCCATTCAACTCTGGTAACCTGATACCACACAATAAATGCTAATAAGTTTCCTGCAGAGTAGTGCTCTTTAGACAGCTTATTTTTCATCCCTCCTTTCATGTTGTGCCCTTATTGATGACTCAGTCCATACCACAAGTGTTCTTAAAGAAGATAAAATGTAAATAAAAGTGAAAGATGCTGGTTAGATAAGGCACTCAGAAGGACAACAGGAAATGCTTCCTAGAGAACATTTTTTCTGTCTAAAAAGTTGTCCCTTTTAAGTTGTAGTTACTGGCTATTACTCTTTGTAGGAAGTTAAGGGCAAAATAAGGTATTAAATAATTTAAAAGAGGAAATTAATGCTCTAGGCTACTGTGAATCAAGGACATATGCCTTTACTGTCCATCTTATATGCTAGAGATATTGATTTATTTTGTAATGATAAAATGTTTTTCTAGTAATGTTAACTGTGTGTGAAATTCATTCACGGTATTGCAGCAATGGGAAGCCTCAGCCCTGCGAATATACCCAGAAGCATGCATGGAGAATTAGAAGTCAGAAGTGCAGAAGGACATTGGCTGGCATGGAGATACTCTGCCAGAGAAGCAGAGAGCGTGGTAACCACGTGCTATGGGGCACACACAGGATGATCGGAAGCTGTGGTCTTGTTCCTCATCTAAAGGACAGTCCATAACAGAGGGCATCTGGGGCTCCCCTTGCCCATATCATGGGCCTTCTCCTACCTTCTCGTGTAGCTTCCACGTACAGAGCTTGCTCCCTTTGAAACTGATCTGCTGATAATCCGCGCACCAGCTTCTGTGCATGCTGATCCCCAGAAGTGTTATCTTCCTCTGTATTGTGTAATGCTGCTGCATTGGGATGGGAGGAGGCAGCTGGGGGGTCACCTACGCAGTGGGAGATGTGGGTGCAGAATCATATGGGCTGCCCTCCAGGGCAGGAGACGGGCTCCTGGGGTGCAGAGACAGATGGGGTCTGCAGGAAGCACCAATCACTCTACGCTGAGGTGAGATTTGTTTGGTGTTGGTTTATTACTGCGTAAGGTTGACTGTGGTAGTGCCTTAGGGCCATGTGCTCAGTGAGAAGGCAGGGCTCAGAGGGAGAACAGTAGATGCTGCCTGCCCTGAAGAGCTTCCCGTGTTAATGCTCTAATGCAAAGAACGACACAGCTGGGCCTTTTTTAATGCTCGGTGAGGAAGGGGAGACCATCTCTCACTGCAACCTGCTTGCCTCACGCAAAAGACAACAGGAGGGAGGTGCTCTCCTCTTAAAAGTTTGTTTCAGTCTCACTTTTTGAAAGCGCAGGTCGCTGCAAAGTCCCACTATCATATGCCATCTGCTTGTTACAAATGTGCAGGTGAAATTATTGGTGCTTCAGCCTTGTTTCTGTGATGCAAATGTATGTATGTGCCAATTATTTATTTTGTTTTTGAACAGACATATTTAATTGTCTCCTATCCTTCCATGCTTCATACATTGAGCGTCTTCCTGGGATGTCAGTTCTTTGGATAAGAGTCATGTGCCTGCACCACACTGCTCTTGCGTGTGTTTAGATGTAAATTACCACGCTGTCAGGGAGAAAACCTAGGGAGGGCAATTGTCAGGTTCCATGTGGTGCAAATGTGTTTTCTGTTGAAACAGGATAAATGCAATGGCTGATATCGTGGAATTTTCCTGCTTTTTGTAGTCCATAACGGAGCACAGAGTAGTGTCCCTTGGTCCACTATTTCCAGACTTGATGGCCAGGCAGGCTTATGGATTTGCCCTGCTGCATAGGCTAGAGTCTTTTACCCATACATCCTATCAAAGCCCTTTTCTAGACAGTGATTTTAAAATCATCAGTCACTTCAGCCGTGTGCAGCATCAGATTAGAGCCGAGAGGAGCAGACTTCAAGTCTTCCCTCTGCTGTGATCACTTGAAGTGTTGTTCCTCTTCCAAACTTCAGGTGCGTAGTGCAAGTTATTTTGATTCTGTCTTTATGCCTGCACCTGCAAGGGGCATTTTTTCCCTATTGTTAGAGACCCATATTAGGGTAAGTAAGTTGGACATGACACTCTGCTTGTTATAGAGGGAGATTGAATCAGAAGTTTAGATTAGATTGCTGACTTTTATAATGCTGAAGGTGACAAACCAGTGAACACTGGATAATAACAAAAAGTCTGGAAGGATCGTTCTGCTAGGCTAATGGAGGAAGATCTCAATCAGAGCCCTAAAAATGCTTCTTTAATGGAAACAGTAACTGATCACAGTGGGGTTATTCCTGATTTATGCCAGTGTAAGAGAAGGACTAGTTCTCAGGTTTCCTTTAGCTAGATAATTTTTCAAGCTAGATAATTTTTCTCAAGGCACATTCATACCAATTTGGAGCTGAGTGCTTTACTCATTTGGATGAAGTATACATTTATTTTTAACCAGTAATCGTTAAAAATAAACTTTTCAGCAGTGAGCAGGCTGGGACGGACAGATGACTCACATGTGCTACTGGGAATGGGATGAATCAGCAACACCGTTTGATTTGTAGTGCAGTCCCTGTTCAAGCAGCTGTGTCTGCAGAGACTGAACATGTTCCATCTCACAGCTCTTTGCAGTTCTATCCCCTGCATGACTGGCAAACAGTGGTGGGGCTGGTCGCATTGTGAGGAGAGATTGGAGCTGACTAGAAGCTCCTGTACAGTTGGTTTTGCTTCTTTGGAGGGTCTCCAGGTACTCCTGGGAAGCAGCTGAGAAAATTGATTCTCTCTTTCCCTGTGAAAGGGTTGCAAGGGACGGGATCAAATACATGCTCTCCAAGGCAAGGAGAAGCTTCTTATCCAGTCTAGCTCATTATGATCTTGCAGAAGGACTTATGCAGTCCAGCTCTGGAAGTATTTCTAGCCCATGGTAGTAACATTTGCTTCTCAGGGCAAACTGACATGGCCCAGCAAGAGCTGGGTTAGAGGCTCATGCTTAGCTTTAGGGTGAAACAATGTGTTATGTGGCACCACATAAAGCTTTACAGAGCATCTTGGGAGCTGTAAACACATACTTGGGCTAAGTAGCAGGGCTAATCCCTTGGGTATAGACGGTACTGGTATGTCCATCCCACGTGAAGGTCTGGGACTTGCCTGGGTGGCACCAGCTCAGGGATCTCAGCACTGCACCAGCACAGTGTCAACCTATCCAGCCCCGTGATAAAACTGGTGAAGGTGCGAGGGCTTGACTGCTGATCTGAGCTGTGTTTGGTGGTGGCTACAAGATCAAATGATAGAATGCACATGTTCTCTGCTAATCCACCTGCACGTTATCTGAAGCCAGCTGTACCTCTGCTTGGCCGTTGTAAATGAGGATTGCCTTTTCACCTCCCAGCATTTCCCAGGCATTTCCAGGAAACAAAACATTCCAAGAAAAGGTGTGTCCACAGTCACAGAGTTATTATTGAACTATTAAAGCTATATTGAGTCTACAGATATACATATTTATGTCCTTCTTTTAGCCCAACTTTATATTTTTCAGGCCTTAAAGCTGCAGGTAATTTTTTATATTTGTTATTGAGAGCAGATGGGCCCAATTCCGATCATATTCTACTGAAGAAAGTCAGGGCTGCAAGAGGTCAAATGGTGAATGCTTTTCAATCTCCATTATTATTTCCTCTACTGAATTGCCCCAGCAGGTAGACTACAGTCGTTAATAGAGACCTTCAAAATATTTAAATCAAAACCTTCCTTGCACTCTCTTGGCTGCTTTCTTCCACTCTAGAAAACCACTCTGGCTACATTGTCACCTCAGCCTTCACCTGAGATCTGTGCTTTTGTCCTAACCTGCCAACTGTGGATGATGGGGAGATAGTAAGTCTACTTATGGTGCCGTCCAGCTCAGAAATAAAGCCCTGTTGGGGAATGTGTGACAAGGTGGGCCATAATGGTAAGTCTTGCAGATGCTCTGACTCTCTTTTTGGGCTTTACCTTGCCCCAGGGCTTGAGTTTGGTTCACATCACAGCCAGCTGCTTCTACTGACCTCTTTGCCTTTGTGCTGCAGTGGAGAAGGAGCACTCACAGCAGCCTTAAATGGGAGGTGACAAAAATAGTTGTGAGAGGGTTTAAGAAGCTGTGTTATTCTGAAATATGGGCCTGGCTATGACCAGTGGAAAAGGATCAGTGCTGGATGGGGAAGGCTACAAGTAAAAACCCTGTATGTAGGCCCAGCTCAGAAATGCCATCCTCAGTTTCCTAAATTGTGCTCCGAGGTGGTGCTGGGATGCATTCAGTTCTGTCACAGACCCAGTGGAAACATCAGCACGGAAGACCGGAGAGCTATGACAGGTTCTTCCCTATGCTTCAGGGGTCTTGGAAGGAGGATTATGGAGGAACGTGTGATTAATGCCCTCTCTCCGGGAGGAAGAAAACACAATTGTGCACTCTTTCCTAGTGCTGTCCATCATCTTCAATGATGCTCATGGGGAAACTTATTCCTTCACATGCAACATTTGCAGAACTAATTTCCAAAAAAATAGGAATGGTTTTAAATAAAGCAATATCGTTTGGCAATTATCTGCATGCTTTCATGTCTATTGATTTTCTCACTCAGCCAGGGAAAATTTTTTTTCTCTCTCCACAGAGAAACTTTTTAATACATCTGTTCTTTTTGCTGTGGGCCTTTTTGCACTGAAAATGCTCAGTGGGCAGACTATCTCTGTGTTTATAAGGCAAAGAATTGGAACATTAATTGGGAACATTTAATGAATGTGCGAGATTTGCTACCAGCTCTTGTCTTTTTTTCAGTCAGGCCCCGGTCTTTGCTGAGTGCTGCAAACTCTAAAGATTTCTTCTTTGTGTTTCTAGAGTTTCTAACTGAAACAAAACCCAGGCATGGAATGAAGCTCAAAAACACTTCCAGTTTGGAAAGGAGACGTAAGTAAATGCAATATCCTGGGACAGGAGTTTTCTAGTGTTCAAGAATACTAATAGTCTTGAAGACAGGCCTGCCAACTGGCTTTAGTGCCTTGGGTGTTAGGGCAGGCCTGTGTGCTTTCTCTCCAAACCAGTGGGTTTTAGGGGACTGTTAGAAAGCACCACTATTCAGAAACAGTGCCAAATCCAAAGCCATCGAATTCAGCACTTGCCACTTCATCCCTACCTCTAAATATTAAACTCCCATACTGTGCTTATGTAAAGCCATAATGTAAAATTACTGTGAGCTTATGCAGTGCTGACAGGATGGTTAACATTACACTCAGTCAGAAAATTCAATAGCTTGGGAAGGGCTCTTAAAAAGAGCTGCCTATCCCTTAGTTTATTCAGAAAGAAAGTACAAGCTAGCAGATAGAGTAAATGAGCAGAAGGGGAATGGCGATACATATCAGGGCCTCTGCATTGACTCATTGCAGTCTGAGGCAGGGCAATCATCATTTATAGTATGTTGGCAGCTGGTTTATTTAACAGTAGTTAGAATAAAAACATTATTGATCAGTTCATCTCCTGACACAGGATAGGATGCTCTGTCCATTTGAGAGAATACCAGTGCCCTGGGTTCAGATGCCAGCTCCTGCCATGGGCCTTCTCTGGGGCTGCGGAGGTTCCTGAGGCAGTTGTTCAAGGAAGAGGTTAAGAAGCCTTGGCTACTGAAAGATGGAGTCCCACCTTCAGGCACCTTCTTTTGTCAGTACAAGCATTTGCACAGATGTACATCAAACTGGAATGGGCGAACCAGTGCAAAATCCCTTTCTAACCATCCTCTGAATCCCTTCCTAGCTATTTTGCAGCTGGATCACCAGTGGAGTCTACCACAAACCTTTACAAACCTGGGCAGGTGAGTGGAAACGAGTGGCCTGAGAAAGGGGAAGGCTGAGCTACTTCTTTTGGCAGTAACAGTTGGCTTGAAGTGTTCGCTGAGCAACACAATATGAGTGTGCTTGGATCTCCTTTTAGTCTAATAGTGGTGATAGTCCAGCCTCACCTCATAGAAATGAAGTGGTCATGGATATATGATAGAACGTGGAGTGCTCAGATGCTGCAGGAATAGGGACACTCAGCTACATAGAAATATGGGTGTTGAAAGCTGCCTTTCAGGGCAAGCTAATAGGAAAGCTCTCACCACAAGGCTATTTTCTTTGGTAGATAAAGGACTATTGAGGGAGCAATCTGAGATATTCGTTAGGCTCTCACACAAATCTAGGGAGTCATTTCAGTTTGAGTAACACTGAAGATTAAATATTACAGTTCACTGAAGGGGCTCTGAGTGGCAGTGAAAAAAGCCAGAGTACAGTTAACTAAAATCTCACAGCGAAATACACAGCTCAGCATTTAATTAACCTCCTTCTCTGATGCCTCAGGAAAAAACAAAGTAATCTTGTTTCCTCCACCAGGCTTTCAGGCTCCTGTAGCACAATCATTTCTCCCTACAGCGTGAAGTGCAAAAGATATCACTGACGTCTTTTTTTACAATAGTGTGCAGGGATGACTAAAATGTATTCAAGGCATGCTGTTTTCCTCCATTGGGGTCAGATTGAGGCTAACCTCTGAACAGGCATTCAAGGAGAAAGGTACAAAGGATGTGATGTCCTAGTTCACCCTCCTTTCACTTGCAGAGGTGAGGCAGCTGCCCATCGCCCCCTGGCTGGAGTGGCAGCAGGCAGCTGAGACTCCTGCAACCTGAGCAAGGCTTTAGTCCCTCTCACCTGGGTGATATGCATGCTCAGTGTGGGGTTCTTTATAAATAGGGCGGGTTTGATCGGGTTTGTGAAATAAAAGCCTTTGCAGCAATGAGCTGCATTGCTCAGAATGGCTGGAGCAAAAAGTATTTATTAAAGAAAACGCATTGACTTTTGCAAGGAAAACCTTTGGCTTTTTCTCACAAAGCTGAGACGTCTTCCATTTGAAAACACCGTTCAGGTGTTGTGTGAGATTTGTAATTGGGGTGCTTCACACTCCATTTTCTGATTGCGTGGGCTGCCTGCACCATGGCTACCTTCTGCAGGGTGTTGTGGGAGTCTGACAGAGGCAGGAGCTTTTGGGGGTGGTACAGGCTCATGACTGGCAGAGAGCAGTGGCATTCAGAAGTCACATGAAAATCTTCTTTTTGAAATTCAAGTTTTTAACTGTGGTCACTGTCTTTTATCTGAAAAATAAACCTCTCCTCTGCCTTTATTTTGGTCTCATTTTCAGGTAAAAGTTTTTGTGTTGTTTCTAAATCCATTCAAGAGATATTGAGAAAAATATCCTGATTTTCTGATTAAAAAATAACAAATGGAAATTTTTGATCCATTCACCTGAAAAGTCTTTCACTGTGTGGAAGAGCTAGTATTGAAGGGTGAGAGCTGCCTTTACAGTGTCTCAAGGAATCCCTTTGAATCCCAACTATATGGATCTCTGGAGTTGCAGCCAGGACTCCAAATTTTTACAGAAGACCTATTCTGAGAGGGGGCAATTCAATGTTAGAGCAACGGCCATCCACGCCAGCGGTGATGCCAGAGGAGAACTCTTCTGGCACCGGGAAGTCATAAATAGGAGTTCCACAAATGCATAAATTAATTTGAAGGCAACACCACTACTCCACTGAGTACTACGCCATTTCTTTCATGCTTTCAGTGTCACAGGTGAGTCTTTTGAAGGACAGAGTCCAGTTTTCCCTCTTTAAATGCTAGCCATTTGCCAGCATTGTTTGTTGCTACCGCTGGCCTCAGCAGGCCTCAGCAAGGTGAAAGGTCCTTGTTCCCCCAGAGGACTGACACATTATGATGGCTTCATTTGATTAAAAGGGGATGTTGATCATTAGTTATGACCCAAATTTCTTTTCTTTGGCAATCATTCAAAGTGTTCCCAGATGCCCACGAGGCTGTTGTTACCTGCAAATAAAACATATCTTTATAACAAGGACATTAATGTTAATGAACAATATCAAAATGTGCCATGTGCCTTTCCCAGGCCTTTTTTGCATTTTGATGGATTGAACGATGGAAGAGAAACATATGCTTTCCAGATTTGAATCCAAAGAGCTCACTAATTCAGAGTCCATGCTCCTTCAAGCTGCAGCCAAGCAGAGAATAAATTGCTTAGTATTTGTCATCCACTTGGGATTAATTATTGAGTTTTAGAGGTAAGTAGCTGCACCGGTGAAGGTTACCAGTTTGTTCTTTAACATCTAGTTAGAGCATTGAGGGAGCTAGGAGGGGGGAGCTGGCCAAGCACAAATAACTTGGATATTTTTGTCCAAAGTAAACTGGGCAACAATAAAGAAGGTCAAATGTTCAGCTCAACAAATAGTATGAATGTATGCACTTTTGCTGGTGATTAGTACAATTGTATGAGGAATGGGTACTCCCTTTAGGTTAACATTAAAGAGCACTAACAGAGCAACAGGAAAAGTCTTTGGTTTTTTTATAGCTAGTGCCATAGCTGACCTGGAGCTGGTACCGGCTTGGAAAATATGAGTATTGTTTCCTGAAGGACTGCTGTCAACCTTGAGCGTTAGACTTGCAAGAAAGGAATCTTCCATCTGTCAGACAGGACAGGGTTAGGACACTGGTCTCCAGAGTCCCCCTTTGATTATGTGATGATGTTTTAAGGAAATTAGCTGATGTCTGCGATAGGGAAAGAACTGGATCTGAGTTAGAAAATTAGGCAGGTTTTTCTTTCATTAAACACACATCTTAGCAGGAAGTTGAAAAGATAAGGTCGAGAGAGTAGGATTGTGCCAGGGGTGACTGTGGAAAGGTGATGGATTAAAATATAGTCAGATTTAGCTATTTTTAAGATGAAATGAGGCACTTGAAAAATGAGTTAATTAATCATAATGTCATAGCAAAGAGCATTTCCAGCGATACAAAAAGTAGCTTTTCGTATTTGCTGTGGTCACAAGTTGCAAATATTATAGCCCTTTGCTTTCTTTGGTCCTTCAGAAATATTAATGTGGGAATAGGTGAGGTCAGCAGGGAAGCCATGATGGTTTATAAGTTTTCAAACAATTTTTTTGCAGTGGTGTCTGCATTAGCATTTTGACTTGAAGCAACACTGTGCTTTTGAAGAGACTCCTCAGATTGTCCCCTTTGCTGCATGCTATGTCCATCCACAGAGCAGGATTAGCGTGCATCAAATAGATTGCTTTTAGAGGAGACTAGACTGAAACCTCTGCTCCAGCTTTGTAGCAAATCTGCTTTCCTAACCTTAAGGGAAACATAGGGATCCAGACCAGTCACTGGTCCGTCACATAGCTTCAGACCACATGTGCGGTAGGGAAGTTTTGTCCATGGAGCCAGACTCAATCTAATCCCAAGTAACCCCATAAACTGCATAAAATAAAGACGCAGAGGTCTCAATACCAATTAATTTATGCTTTATACTGCACATTTAACTCAATACCCTCCCCCTCTCCTTTTTACTCCTTGTGACTTGAGGCTTTTGGCAACGTCCTTGTGGCTTCCTCTCCAAAGCCAGCTGTGCTCAACTAGTGATAGTGAAGCCACTAAGACCTACTTCAGCAGTCCAGGAATCAGTCCCCGCTTGATTGTAGTGGTATCTTGTTATAATATGCTTGTGCTTGTGACCTGTGGAGGCTGAAGTGGAGCAAGGGCAGTTGTTTGTTTTAATGTGTAACAATGGGGTAGTGTGCACCTTCTTTTAGAGTGCAGTGATACAGGAAACTATTAGGCCAGAGCACCTGCATCCAGCCTTGGACACTGAGAAGAGTGGTAATTCAAGGCCCAGTTCTGTTTTTTGAGATGTTATATGTGGTCAGTGCTCGTTTAATTTCTACCTCATTTCAATTTGAACTTCTTAGTAGAGACAATGGCTTCAACTGAACTCCATGCAGGCTCATGGCAAGAGTACAAATTCAGCAGCATTTGCTCTAAGGAGCATGTGTCTTCAGGAAATGTAAAGGCTCATGCTGCCTTACAAAGAAAAATTCCCACGTTGTAATCAGAACTTTAATTTCAACCATCACATTTTTTTTTTCTTTTGATCAAATTGCAGGTGGACTGAATTTGCTATCATCACAAAAATGAGACATTTAATAGATCTTTTGAAGCATATTAGCTATTTATTTTCGCTATATTTAAAACTTTAAGAAGATTCCCTGGAGGAAATTGCAAATGAAGTCAGCAAAAGTGTAGCCATATACTGAAGTTGGTGAAGCTCTGCTGATCCAAGGATCTGACCCAATTAACAGAGAAGAGCCCTCAGCCAGCCCTACGCAGGATTTAAAAAAAAAAAGAGAGAGAAAAAAAAAAGAAAAACATAACAAACTCCCCTCCTGTTTTACTCTTGCAATTCTACCTCCAGGTTTAATTTTTCTCCCTCACTAGCTGTGCTCTAGAAGGCATGAGGCTTGCAATCACATCTTTTTTAATACTTTCTTGAAAATAATTGAATTGCCTATTTTAGTTTGCACTTGCTCTTTTCTACTAGCATTGCGTTGTATGCGAGGTGAGATAAATAAGACACTGGACAATAAGCACTATTCACTTGTGACAACTTGTCAGATGTGGTCTCATTTGCCTACCCTACTTCCTATAGCACTTACGCCCAGAAAACCAATGTATTCACAGTTTGTAGGAGTTTGGAGAGATGCATCAAGAGTCTTACAAAACACCGCTCAGCATATCGTTGCCTCTATTAAGGAGCAAAGAAGAGGGTAGTTTTAGATTGTGTTGCGCTCTCTCTCTCTTTGAAAAGACCCAAATAGTTATGTCAGTCATTGCTTCTCTCCTCCCTCTTCCCCTGAAGTTCTTTATCAGAGCTTGCAAATAAAACTACTGTAAGTCAAGTGATCTCTGAACTGCTCGATCTGCAGAGGAATCTGCAGCGGACCTGCTGCAGAAGAGAAACACTTTCTTTACCTGCTGTAATAACAAAATTACACATATTAATTTTTGATTTTCTGCAATACAATTTCAGGCTTTATTGCCATCATGTTATGAGACAGAATTGGGGTGTCTGTAACATCAGATACGGTAAGCTATTTTTCTCTGTGAAGCAGCATTCGGTATTCAGCCACCATGCCACAATTCTCTGTTGACTGAGCCCAAGCCTGGATGACCAATTCCTAAATCAGCTTCACAGATATAAATCGTTACTTTCCATTGCAAAGAAGGTTTTCTGTTGTTCCGAAGAGGCAGGAAGCTACAGTTTTCTGACTATTGTGCATCACTTATTAGAGAGCTTTTATTTGTTGTGCCAGCTGTCAATACCGAACTACCTGATTTTGTATTTATTAGATACGTAACTCACTTCCCACGGTTATGTTAACAGAGTGGATATCTTTAAGGATTTATTTATCTTCTGTATGTGATCAAAGGGTGCAACTTTAGTGAAGGAGAGGAGGCGAGAAAAGTTTTGATGTTTCTGAGTTCCTGAGTGCTAACTGTGAGCTCAAGGACCAATTATTTTCCTATTATCCCGTCTCTACATTAGAAGTAATATTTACTGAAGGCAAATAAGTTGCCTCAAGCTTATATTAGTGGAAATAATATTAAAATGTCGTGCATGCTACTGACTTCCTCACCACGATGAATGTGGGCACATAATTGAATACAGTCTGATTTTTCAGTGAGCCAGTTCAACTGGAAATACACGTACTCTTGGTTCATCTGGGCTCACTGTGGGGGAGAATATGCTGGCTTAAATATCAGCTACATCAGACAGTCTTGAAGTAGTACCACCTATCCCTTGACTGAGGCAGGGTAACAGCACTAATGAAATATGTTGCACTAGCTCAGGTGAGGAGTGACATCTGCTAAATTTCCAAAAGTTTTCACTTGATTTTGTTCACATGCCAAAAAAAATACTGAAGCAAGAATTAGGTTTTCAGTCTTGGCTTTATAAAGTGAAAAAGATAAATCTTTGATAATAATCAGTTTCTTGAGGAACATTTAGCAGAGAAACTACAGCAGACATGAGTGAAAGGCTACAAGTTGGGAGATATATTTCTAATTGCTACAGATGAAGTTTAAAGTGTTGTCAAGGAAAAGCAAGGTTGTTCCCAATATCAGGGTTAAATATCATTTAAAAGATTACAGAATGATTTTGGGCCTCAGCGACAAAAATTAATCTTTTTTTTTTGTAGGAGTAAATTTCATATATCATTTTTGTAGTAAGATTTGCTCTCTAGAAAGAGTTTTACCTCATGAGCAGCAGAGTGTATAACTGTAAGTTAGGGAGCTGCCAGCAATTAGTCACCAGAAGATAAAAGGTGTGGAAGCTGTTTATCCAGGGAGATAAAACTCTATTCCATCTCACAGAGGATAGAGGCAGTCTGGAAAGGCATGACAGAGAGACTGTGAAGGAGCTCAGATCTGTTTCCAGTTAGTTAAAGAAGAGTCCATCACCTTATCCATTTATAGATTATCTGTTTATCAAGTTTCACTAACATTGGATTTTGCCTCGACTTTTTGCAGAGAATCTCCTATTGGATCCCTTACATATTAGTTTAAGAAGCCTACATTTATGGGGAGCCTGTTTCTTAACAAACTGTGCTTTCACACTGTTTTCATATTGCTTGAGTATTCTCCAGACATGGAATAAATGTCATGAGAAAGTTGTCAGCTACAGCCATGAGAGAAGTCCTCATGATCTTTGAACAGCTGGCTTACTTTACTGAAAATGCAGTTGGGGATTTCCATAGGAAGGAAAAGGGTATGTTCATGCTTAGGCATACAGACTTCGACATCTTCCAAAGGCAGGGTCAGTCATCACACAATATGACCATAAATAGCACAATAGGGTTCAGAAGCTGAAGGACAAGGTGAATAAAAAAATACTAGCAAACCCTCATGTTTGGTGTGCTAAAAAACCTATTTCTAAGATAGGTAATTTTTCAAGGGGTAGCTCAGCTGCTGCTTCTACATCCTCAGAAAAGCATGCAGAGATGTTAGCAGAAATGCACAACCACATCTGTGCAAGGAATTAATCATGTGGGGGTTCATGTGTCCAAACTGGACATCCGAAGTAAGCTCGTATGCGATAATGTGAACATGAGCAGATGACTTCTGGGTTCAGTTTCCATTTGATTTACAATGGGATTTCCCCCAGCTTTTGTCTTTGAATAGGAACATAATGCCTTTCTTACTGGCTCAACCTTGCAGTTTCTTCAGACCAACATGCTGAGTTTGATGAGCATCAGAGGCTTCAAGACGAGGTACATGAAACCCCACAGTCAGCAGAGATAAACTATTTATCACATGTGACAGTCCCTTAATCTCAAATAGCTGGAGATTAATCCCTGGCAGATGAGGATTTATCACCTTAGCAATGTATGGTTTAGCTTTAGCTGTTACACCTTTGGTTAACTATTGGGTTCTTTTGAGCAGCCAGGCCATCTTTCTTGTCCAGTCCAAACTTGCTACATCTTTGTTCTTAATGAGATCAGATGATATGAGTAGTCTGTATTGCATCAAAACCCATTGCCTTTTTTCAGTGTTGAGTTGGTCATTTTCCCTATTCCTCCTTTGCTCTGCTTATCAGGCAGCAAAAGCTTGCTCTTGGGGCCTGTCTACAGGGCAGTGGAAAAATCTGAACTCTTCTTCTTTAAACTCTTCTCCTTTAATTCCAGGTAGGATAAAAATGTTCTCTGGCTGGGCATTACAGGTTTTTAATACATATTCTGCAGTTAGATCAACAGAAATCCACTGTTAAAAAAAGAACTTTCTTTCTCTTCATGAGGAACAACTTTCTGCCTGTTTTTATTTACTGCACTTTTGGCTGTTAAATAACGATAAAGTATTAATAAAGTGCTTTGAACTTTACAGGGAAAGTGAGCATTAGTCATATATTCTTCCTCAAAGACAAACAACTTCAGGCACAAGGATGAAATGTGGTTAGTTTCAACTCATTCCACAAGTCATTAGCAAAGCTGATGAAGACGGTGAGGGACCTATAGCAGTTTACACCAGGTGGAGTGATTTAGTTCATGTCTTTTTTTACTGCTTGCTGGACCATAATTTATGCCATTGAAGTGGAATGAAATGGCAAATGCTCTACTAAAATAAGATCATCATCCTCCTTTTAGGTAATAATAAGTGTGTATATTTGGGCATTTATTTAATAAGTTCTATCTCTCATTTTTCATATGCAGTAGGAACATGATGTGTATTTTTAGTGGAAAGACTTCTGTGACCACAGTCTTTATTTGTAGCATGTCACCTAGGAGGTCTAATTGTGGATTGGCAACCCAGTGTGCTAGATGCTGTAGAAACACTCAGCGGTAGAAATGGCATATCTCAGAGGGTTTATAGTCTAGTTATTGCACAAGGGATGGTAGATAGAAATAAACAGAAAGGTGGAAGTTTGTGGAAGGCCGCGACAATATTGCCCAGCATGATGGGCAGTCTGGCACACCTCTCTAATCTATTGAGGTGGTCTAGGAACTTTTTTTCGTGCAGCAGTCACTAGAGAAGATGTAGGAGCGAAGGTTTTTGAGTAAGGAGTCTTTGATGCAGATGCTCGTGGGTAGCTAACGGGAGTCCTATAGGATGCATTATTTGATGCTTACTGCAGGTTAGCAAGTTTTACAGGTATGACATTTTCTTTTTCCAGGTTCTGCCACCTTTCAAATGCAAAGAGCTTAGCATTGTGCAGGGCCATATGGGTCTCTGAGAGGCTGAAGCTTGCTGTGGAAGATGGTCTCTTTCTGCGTTCTCTCAGGGACCTCTGCTGTTCTTTGCACAACAAAACCGAATCACTCAGATGCTTCTGTATATTTTTCCTTTCTTTAAAGAATCTAACAAAAGATGTTTATTTTACCCCAGTATGCCATTGAATCTGCAATTCAGCTGATATTCTTTGTTCAAAGATGACTGCATTAGGAGTTTCTTCTACATGTTGTTCCAAATCAAAGTTTAAATAAAAAAATGCAATTGTATTTTTAAATGCAAATTTGGAATTCTGATACTTGCAAACCAAAAGAACAGCGCTGAAAGCAGAAATATAACAAAATGTTTGGCAAAGTCTTCACAGAAGCTTAGTTTATCCATTAAACGCTGAAACTGCAGTAAAATCTAAATTAAAAAGGAAAAAAAAACAATTTCTGCATTTTTTATTGTTCTACTACTGAAAACTGGTAATAGTAATTCACTTCTGTCATTTCTCAGTTTTTAACCTCTTGGGTCTTGTTAATGGATTTTGGTCTAAGCAAAAGGAATCAAAATAGATGTACACTGAGTTACGACAGGCATTTCCGCACAGTGATCATAACGTCGGTTGTCTGTTTTGAGGGTAAATCGTTCTTGATCTCTTTTCCTTCTCCTAATCTTTTGGCATAGGATATTTGCTACCTGAGTAGCTTGAATTTGTTCTCAGCGCTACTGTTTTGTCCAAGGTCACTGATTTTCACCATGTACCCCAAGGTTAGACTGTTGCTCGCAGCTAACTTAATGGACAACAAATGTCACCAGCAGGCCAGTCAAACTTTCAAGGGTGCAGCCGTACACAGAGTGTTTAAGTCCTGTGTTCAGATATGTCTCTAGCCCTCTGGAGTTTAGGGCCGTCATGTCTACTCTGTAAGCTGAGTTGTCACCACAGCATAAGCAGTTATACCTGCCGTAGCAGTATTCGAAATCAGGCAGAGGTAGTAACATTACTAGCCCTGCAAGCAGAATGAATTCCTGGCAGCGGGTAGAGTGCATAAACAAACACAAAACTGTGCTGCAAGTGGTCTTGAGCTGTTGGCACCCTCATTCCTCACAGGCAGGCTGCTTCAGAGGTGTGCGTGTGGTCAGCAGTCACTACTCTGCAGTGCCCAAAGCCAGAGTCCTTTAATGTCTACCTCACTGCTGAAAACATCCCTGAAAGAGACATGACAGCTTGTGTTCAAAACTGAAGTAGAAATTAAAATCAGAGACGTTCCTCAGCTTTAAGCGCATCCTACAAACTTGCTCTGACCTTCCTCTTTGACCCTCCATGCTCAATTCCCTAGAGTGGGACTGCTCCTTGGTCCCATCACATTATTTGTATTATGTTTTTTTTTAAAATGTAGTTTTTGCTCGTGGGACTCATCATTTCATTGATAAGCCATTTCCTTTCAAAAGCCTAAGAGTATCTTCTCCTTGTTCAGTGAATGGAGTACAGGTGCAAGGTACCAGGATCGAAGCTGCGCAGGTACGGACTAGCAGGATGGCCTCATGTCGGTTGTGTGCAGTGTCCATAGCTCCGCCACAAACCAAACTCTGGGCTCAGATGTGATTAAGAAATGAGAAGACTTGCTTTTAAATCAGAGCACCAAGTGCTGCTAATGTAAAATGAAAGTAGGAATGAAAAGAAACAAGCCACGTAAGTATGGGAATATATTTAATTTATCATGGCAGGTCTATAGTTTGGCTCTAATCCCTTGTTTGAAAATCAAAACCAGACTACTAGAACCCCACCTGCCAGAGTCAATCTGTTTCATAATTACCTGTGGGTTGCTATTTTTGTTTACCCTAATAGCGCAGTACATACTGCTTCTCCCTTTGTTTATGACCTATTTAAGCGATGCAAATGTCTTGAAGAAATTGTGTTTTTAATAGTGCTCCAGTGACTACCTTCTTTCACCTCCCAAAATAGAAGCCAATGGATCAGCCCTCCAGCATCAGCAATATTAGAGGGGGAAAAAAATTTTAGCATGCTGCCAAGCCTGATGTTTATAATGGTCTTCAATTTTTAGTTGCTGCAAGTGATTAGAAAACATTGGGGATTTTATTTCCTTTTTCTATACAGAGAGCTCATTTTTGTACAGAAAGGTCCAACAGTCAGATGAGTTACTTGTAAAAGCTTAAAGTGTGATTATCATTGCTCCTTTCTAGATACTTTAGAGAGGAAGAAGAGACAAAGAACTCTTTCCCCTTCCAGGCAATCCTGCAAACGGGAGGTTCATGAGGTAGGAGCAAAACTGATTCATATACTGGTAGGAGACGTACCTTGGTTGGGCCCCCTGCATATGTGTGCTCAAAGGTTAGAATTGGCTCCATCTCCTTTCATTATATACTGTGAATCCCAGGCTGATTTTACCACTTGTTGGAGAGAGAAATTCATTCCTCTCCTGGGCTTGGCTGTGTCTCACAGTACTTTAGCACGTAAGTAGTAATGCAGTTAGAAAGAAATACACTGCTTTACACAGCTCATGGTTGCAGGAGATACTCACATCCTCCTGCTCCCTTTTTTAACTCAAGGACCTTTCAGTGCCAACCTGAAGGCAGTGATTTTCACATGTTGAAGAGGAAGTCTGTTTAGGTGAGCAGTGACCCTGGAGATCTACAGGGTCACACAATTGCACAAAACTGAGCTTGATGCCCTGTGAAAATCTGGTAAAATAAACCCATTTGCAAGAGAGGAAAGGGAACTTCTGAGAGATTTGGGCTACAGGTGACTTCACAAAAATCCAGATTATGACAGCTAAAAAGGAGAAATGTTTGTGTGCAAGGAACATTGTGAAACCTCTCATCATAGCTGCTTTTGTATCTGTGTTGGATGAGGTAATTACGAGCCTAGCCCAAAGCACTTTGCATGCTAAAATAGCTCTTTTCCCTTTGGAAAATCTTACTGAAATGCTACCATCTGTAAACAAAGTAAAATAACCCAAATTGCAGCTCTGAGAAGCTATTATCTTGGGATTTGGTCACTTCAGGTCAGTCAAAGACCTGCATTACGTCTTGGTTAAGGTGATGTAACCATCATTTTAGTATCTAAGTGACTTCCAGGTAAAGTAATACTAATAAGCTAATAGTCAGGTTTTAGAGAGTCTCTACCACTTCTCTGTTTTGAGGAGTCAGGCATTTTTGTGAGAATCAGAAGGCTCAGATGATTTCTTTTATCCTTTTTAATAGCTGTGCTTTTTGAAGGTGGCCTTTCATGAGGTTTACTTAACAAAAAACTTAGCAGTTGCTGTTTATGAAAACAGGAGGGAGCTGAAGAGCCCTTAGCATTTCATAATAGCAGGACTCATCTCCGAGTGGCCAAATGAGGGCTGGGCTTCAGAGGTCGTTTTTGAGATTCTATTTTAGAAAACATTGCCTTGACACTTTCAACTGCTTTTAAATGGGACACACCCCAAAATAAGTTAAATCTCATGATAGTTTGATAAAGGATACAAAAAAATCGATTTCAGTTCAGTGCCTAGCAGACACGTATTTTTCTGGTGAAAAAACAAAATCACACTTGGAAACGGCACTGTCCATCTCTCCACACAGAAAGTAATAGGAATTTCCACCAGCTTTAACTGGAATGAAAGATTCTTTCAAGCCGAAGGGAAAACTTTACAGTCTAACATTTTAATGGGTTGTACCAATTCATGCTTGATGAAATCTGATCATCTAATTCTGTGTTTTAACTTTATAGATAAACTCCTCTAATTTGGACTTAGGAATCAGCCAGGATATAATCAATTTTATTAATCTCTGAGTTTTAAAAGATTGTGAAAATTATATTTGAACTTGCAATTGTAAATGATCATTTACTTTTTTCTTTCCATCTAAAATCAATTTAAAAATGCCATTATTAATAAGAGAAATTTTACAGAGGGATAGTTGAAAACATATGAAACGTAGCACTTGTAGACAACTGGTATCCTTACTTGAAGTCTTATCTGGCAAGCTATCAGAACCGAATGTTATAAAATCATATTTTATTTATAAATCTGTTATGAATCGTGACTTGTGTAGCCAATCTAGTAAGAAAAAAGAACAATTAAAATACAAGATCACTTTCTGCTGCTAGTGGAAAGATTTGCATCAATAAAATGGGAAGAAATATAGGGAAATAAGCATAAATATGCATAATCAACATTCATTAAAAATAAAATCAAATTCCTTCAGTCTTAATTATCTTCACTATATTTCTTACCTCTGGCAGATTTTCTTAGTCTTGGAAGCTGTAAGGAGAGAGACTTTCACTTTTTAAGAAGAGTGATAAATCTGAAATCAACAACTGTTAGTATGATTGGTAGTTTGCTGGAAGAAAATGCCTTTTGTGCAGCATCTTGTCCAAGATTCAATCAGGCTTCAAACCAAAGAATTCCAGTTAAACAGTTCTCATGGATTTTCAGCAATGAGCAAGCTGGGGTGGGTGGGGAAATATTTACCAGTGTCTCTAAGGCTCTTGAACTTTATTTTCCTTTGCATAGTCAATTTACTGATCTCAGTTATGATTATGATTCTCAGTATATGGCTTCTTCACTCATAAACAGTTGATGCAATGTGTGGCAGAGCATAGACTGAGGAGGTGAGCTGTGCTATTCCCACTTGATTACCTGTGTCAAGTCACACGTCAATAAAAGATGAACAAACTCTCCTTAAAATATTCAGAATGAGGGGCCAGGCTCTCAAAAGGTTTAAACATTTTAGCTCCATTGACCTCAGGATATAGGGAGTATGGAAACGTGTATCGAAACGTAAGGGAGAGACCAAGGGCAAAGATGGATACTTCAGCTCTCATCATGTTAAAATTAGCTTTTTATCATTAGTTAAAATTGGGTGCATTGCTGGAAGATACGGTTTGAGTGCACCATGATGAAGAAAGAGTGAGGAAAGTCCGTGAATCTCTGTATGACTGAACTGTGTATCTATCGTCATTTTCCAGGACTTGACACTGATGTAAGTGTAACCAAAATGCACCTTTTTTTCAGCTTACATTTAGTAGTTTGTCCTAATTTGGATATATCCATTTTGATATTTGATTTCAGGTTGATATTCTAAATGAGAAAAAACAAACAAAAAGTCCAACCCAGGTTAGATAGGGTGGTTGATTTCAAGGTGTATTTTTGTCGGTGTGGTACTGACCACTTCCACAGAGTCAAGCTTCCCTTCTTCTGTCAAAAATCAGGGCTCAGTTTCCACCCTGGATCCTTCATGCATTTTCTGGCCAGACAATATCTGGTTATATGCCCTCTTGTGCATGTGTCACTGTTCTGAAATGATGATTGCATATTTATATGGTAAAGCAGAATAATTTGCACAGAAATATGTGTAACAACTGCAGCTCCTACATCCTAGGGAGAGAAAGATACTTTTCTAGAAAACAGCACAGAAAAGAACCAAACCTACCAACCTTTATATTTGTCATCCATATATCCAATTTTCCTTAATTCTTTTCTTGCCATCTAATTTATCTACTCAGGCTAGAAAATATGTTGCTATTGAGAGCTCTGCAAAAATCATTGTTATTAGCCATTAGTTAAAAAGAAATTTCTGCTGAAAAATCGTCCCATAAGACTGAAAATTCATGCTGTATGAGTTTGTGGCAATTAAAAGTAAATGTTAACTATTTTTTTTTTTCCTTTGGTGTGATTGGATGTTCTGTTTAAATGCCTGAAGAGTTTGAAGGCCAGCATTAAAAAAAAAAAGATGTTTTATAAAATATTTAACTTACATTCTTGCATCTTTGACAAGTATTACATTGATATTATTTGCTTATAGAAAACTATACAGTGTGATTATTCAAATATATAACAGCTTATCTTCTAGTAGAAAGTTCAGCCTAGCTAAAGAGGCTTCGTGGGATGGAGACTGATGTATGGGAAACTGATTTATATCAGCTAAGGGGCTGCTAATTTTATATATTGGTTTTAAGAAGTTAATTAACCATAGTGTAAAACGAGAGTCATTCTGTTTAAGTGGGGAGAGCTGTTTCAAGTTTACATGAAGATTAAACTCTGTTATGTATCTAACAGCTATGAATAGTCATTGCAACAGTTTTGTGTAAATTCTCTATTATAACCTCTGTATTTCAAACGCATGCGTTTATATTTGCAAATGTAAAAAGTACAGTCATTTCATACATTTTAAGGCTAGCATGTGACTGAATGCCTTGGCAAATCAGAGCTTAGTTGTTTTATCATCTTTACACATCTTCTAGTCTATTAAGTTTGGATCTTGGAGCAATGTTCAACTAACAGGATTTTAGGAAGAAGAACACATCATATTTGTGAATACACCTATTTATTTCCTTTGTTAATAGGGGAAAAAATATATATTTTGAAAACTAGTACGTTGAAATATAAGGACCTCGTTTGAAAGGCAAAGCACGCCCCATGCCTGCGAGAGTCAAGGGAAGGTGAGAGGCCAGGAATTTCACAGCACCTTTTGCCAGGGAAGCACGAGTAGCTCTGTGGTGCCGTTCCCATTGTTCTCCATGGTGTGCTAAGCACTGGTAAGAAAGAGAGGAGCTAAAGGAGAGATTGGACCCCCCCACCTTCCCCTTGCCTCCCAAAAGGCACACTTCTTCTCTGGCTTTACATACAGTACAAATGTTTCATTTAGCCCCTCTTTTGGCTCTATAAAATAAACAAATCTGAACTGAGAAAATGTCAACTACATAAATTTTAGTGGGCTTCGTATGGAAAACATGGAATTTGTATTGATTTATACCAGCTGATGAGCTGGCACAATGTGTTTTCCTTGCAGCTTTTATGAGACAGCTAGTGAATAATTCAAAATTACAGTGCTATGCATCCTGGTTGTGCTTCATAGAGGGAATGACTGCCATCGTTGTGCTGAGAGAGGGGCTTCTAAGTTTCTTCCCTTTGACTGCAAAATTCTGAAACGCTTATTGGAAAATTCCAAACCACCCCAAAACACAACAACTTCTGGTCAGATTCCCACCTGATTCCAATATTTCAGATCTGAAGGTTTTCAACATTTTTACGGGTCAAGGCAATTAATATTCCCTCACCTGCTCTTCAAGATAACATATGTAATATCATCAGCAGCAGGTATCATACTCATCCCATTTGCTGCTTTTCTCTCTGATTTTTCCAGGACAAGCATTAGTCCAGATGCTGAACTCTATTTGTAGGTAAAACTCTATTTGTAGGAAAAGTCTTACCTTGTTTAAATAGTTTGTTCCTTCTTTCCTAGCAGGATGTATGGAGAATTTTGGGCAGAGCGTATCCCTGACCTTAGGCTGACCCTACCAAGAAATCAGCTACAAGGTACTCCATTATTGCCATGAGCATGTGTTGATACACCTTTGAGCATCCCTGGAGTTCTGTTTTTTCCCCCAGAATTCATGCTCCGCATAAATAATTTCCAATGGCAATTTTAATGCAAATGTAATGATCACAAAAGGTGCCAATCTGGCAAATCTGGAGAGCAGCAGCCTGAGAGCCTTTCCCTCTTTCATGAGGGTACAAACCAAAAATTTGATCTATCTATCTACAACATCTGCATGCATAGACTTCTCCCTGAGCTGGAGAAATCAGATGTGGAGCCAGCCAGATAGTTTTCAAGTAGGGGAAATATAGCCTTTGGAGGAAATTTTCCTGTGTAGGGAAGCCAAAGTTGTCTCTCTGCAACTAGTTTCCACAGTTCAAACACCAATATTCTATGCTACATAAATTGTTTTACTAGAACACTTTAATATCCAGTGATATTTTATTAAGTGAATCATGCAGCTGACCGACGGTTTTTGTGCTAAAGTAGTATACAGCTGTAAGGTTGAAGAAAATATCAACATGTGGTGTTTTTTGAAGTTCTCCCTTCTGAATTCTTTCTACTGTCCCTCCAAAATACTATTTAAGATGAGACCTTGTTAATTCTGAGAAGGGCTGAATAAGTACAGCGTGTCTTTTACAGAACACTCCTCTTAGTATAGCCTAGAATAAGAACTGTTTCTTCCCCCAAATACCAATTTCGACTCATCCTGCGCTTGTTATCTACAGTAATTCTGAGATCTTTGCTGCTGAACTGTTGCCCAGCCACATATATTCCTCACTTTGTATCTGTGCATTTCATTTCTTCTCAGCTGGAGTCTATCTCACCTCACAACAGACACCCAAAAGCTAAGCATTTTGTCTAGATAGCTCCCTGGGATTTATCTCTTTGCAAAGTAGTGACAAAGGTGTCTTTAGAGGGCAATTTACCCCCAATGACTGAGATGTCGAAACTTGGGGTGCCTGGATTTTGCATGAACTATCTCAGCTTGTCTTTTGAAGAATTTCTTTGTATTGATTTTGGAAAATGTCTTCACTCAAGATCACGTTGAGTTCTGAGCTTGTAGTCCAAGTGCTTGTCAACCTTTTCACCCGGGTGTCATTCACATATGATATAAAAATCCTCTTTATAGTAACTGTCTTTAAGTAGCCTCATTTATTGATAGCTATGCTGAGTAGGGTTTTCAAGTAGCTGCATAACATCTTATGAGGTTTTAACCTAAATTCTACAACCCAAGTTTGTTTATAAGGCTGTGCTGTGTCAGGATACTTTGCAGGGATTATTTCTGCAGGGATTATTGAGGCTAGCAATTATGTCAGAAGAGGAAATTTGATGGGTTTGATAAGATTTCATTTGGATACACCTACTGAATTCTTCTTTTAATACCATATATATTTTTTTCTATGTATTTAAATTATTTTGGGAATGAAAATTAGGTTCATTGGTCTTCTAACTCCTGCTCTTAAAGAAGGAGGGATTGACTCTTTTGAGATTCATGCATTCATCCAAGAGTTCTCAAAAATTGCCACTGGTTCAGAGGTTGCTCTATCTAGTTTCTAAGCCACAAACTTGATAACTGGATGGCATGCAACTTGTTTTACTTTTTAAATATATTCTTTTCCTTTTCTGACCTCTCCTTTTTAAAAAAATTGTTCATGCTAAGTATCTGATTTATGGTGACACAATTACAAATTCCTCTGAACAGTGAAACAACTAAGACTTAGACTTATTCTGCCTTCTCTGTGGTTCTCCTTCCTGGTAAGTAGTAGACCTCTGTCTTCATCTGATTTCTAATGTATAGCTTGATTTTGTTCTTATTTCCTATATGCCATATTCTTACCATAGCCTTTCTGATTTTATCCATGTGTTTTTTTGTTCCCATCCTTAGTTACTTGTCCTGGATCTCAGTTTTTGCAGGAATCCTTTCTGAATTTCAGATCCCTCAGGAGTTCCTGACAGAGCTGGGCCTTTCACACGATCTCATTCAGAAAACTCTCACTTTCTTTTCTCTGTTTTTCGGTTCATTTTCCTCGAAAGGTCTTCCAGTGCTTTGTGTTCTTTGTATTCCACGATCCTTATTCTTTTTCTTGAAGTTGAAAATCTCATGAATCCTGACTGATCTTCTTGCTTAGTCATAACCTAAAATTACCTCTCTTTATCTACCATCTTCTGCTTCCTGAAGCAATCAGTTGTCACCACCAATGCTGAGAATTTACTGAATGGTCTGCATCCTGCCTGTCCCCATCTTAACTGATAGTTAATCAAATTAAATCACTGTTCTCCAGAAGATCTTGTTCTTTGGATGTTTCTGATGTTTGCTATCAAAAAGTCTCGTTTACATCTTCCTTCTTCTTAGATATTTTAAAGTATACTGCTGTCTTTTCACTGAAAAATACACAAGACAGAAAAATACGCATTTGCTGCTTGCCTTCTCCTGAATTTCAGAGCAAATACGTCTATGTGCTATTCGTGTACAAAGCAGTTGCTCCCTTTTTTAATTCTGCTCTTTCCTAAATGAGCTTCTCAACTAATATCCAAGTCCTGCATTTTAGCATACTGTTTTTTGTGATGTCTTTGCAATGTGAATTTATGTTAGAAAGCTTCAAGGAGTATTTTAAATGTATTCTTCTCAAGCAACTTTTTGAAAATACAGAACACTTCTGGCACCAGCTTTTCATTACTTTGGGAACTACTCAATTTACTGTATACGAAACACAGAGCTGCCACTTTATCCAGATAGGAGAAAATGTATGGCTGTCTTTTTTTTCATAAAGTATGATTTTTTTTTTTCATCTAACTTTTGCCCGATCCACTTCTTTCCCTTCCTCTACCCCCTTACATCTATCATGTAATCTGTGCTAATAGTTTTTTTTTTACATTACTCTAGAGCAAGTTGCTTGGTGCCTATAGCACGAATTAGGGCACTATACCAAGTTTAGAATTTAGTGTAGAATTTTATAAGTACTACAGAAACTCAGGCTATTTCATTATAAAACTTACTTTTCTGTTTTCATTTCAGTGACATTAGGGGACGTCCCACTGCTAATTTTCCTTCCATAACTTTCATTCTGGATTCTATCCTCATGTCCACGGAATTATTATTACAAGACATAAACTCTTTACACTATACACAATATTTAAAAAAAAAAACAAAACTCAAAAAACCCTAAAGTGGAATACTATATCCTCTGTAAACCCTGTTTTTTTTTTTTTTTTTTTGCCTGTTGCTAAGGGTAGGGGATGCGTGATGCTGAATGTAGAACAGTTGTAAAATAAGTTAGTTTTACATATGCATTTCTGCAGAAATAAATCAGTCACTGGAGAATCATTCTCTTGGAAACCAAACAGCGCGGGTGAGTAAAGAGGTTTGGGAGTAGGGATAATCAGCCATGGCTACATCTGCACAGCGAGGACCAACAACAGTCTATCCCAGAACATTGCATAACACAGCAAAAGCCTCCCCCTTAACCTTGACTCTGTCTTTGTTTGAGTGAAGTCCATATTTAGTTCATTGTTCCCAAATACACAAGTGCTAGTTTATGGGAGAAAAAAGGTCAAGCTAAGTACAGCTGACCCCCTTCTTATTTCCCTACATGCTCAACAATTTTTTTTTTTTTGGAAAAATTTGAGCACTGTTACAAATAACTCAGATGTAGAAGAAATCTGGACATAAGCAGATAAGGGATGCAGCGTGATCCTTGCTGCCATTGAGTCCTTCATTGTGCTTCCCATGAGATCAGACTCAAGCTACAATGCTCTAATTAAATAAAGAATTATGAAATACCCTACTGCCTGCGCTGGAATACTCCCTCTCTCCTCTAGATTACTCCTGTGAATATTGTCCAGGCAGCAGTGAATATCCACAAAGAAACTTTGCCAGTATTTCTGACACTGGAGATCAGATTTTATTTTCTGCTATCCTAAACACTCTGTTCACAGACTACTTCTGATTCTTTTGTCCTGTTCTTTGCTCTATCTCTGTGTCCTTTTCCAGGGATCTGAAGGGAATGGAGGCTGGAGAGATTCCCAAAGTAGTACATTCTTTGTCAGCCAGCACAGCGGAGGCCACCTCTTCCCAGCTCTCCTGTCCTGACAGAGTATTTCCAAAGGGCAGAAGGAGGCCAGAGCTGTCCTGTGCTCTTGTAATGGCAAGCTGGGTAGGCCCTCACTGAGTCAACTGTTTTGGTTGATGCAGAGCAGATGTTAGGGCTGTTTTATTTCTTGCCCTGTTGGAATATTTTTTGCAGGACCAGAGGTGTAGCCTTAAGTCACATACCCATGTCTCAGTTTCTGTGCTGGATCCAGAGATCTTGTCCTGGGGTTTTTACATGTATGCCATAGGGGAGCAACTCCATATCATACTGAGTATCTTTGACCTCTAATAACACTGAGTAAGGTCAGGCTGTAGATGAGAAATATAGCTGTTCTTTTTTTTTTTTTTTTTTTTTTAAATTCTGGCCATTATCGCTATAGTAAAGGAGAAGGGAGGATCTATTGGGATTTTCTTGTAATGAAAACTGAATAAACAAACAAGAAGTAGATAGTGAATGCAATGATAACACATAACAGAAAAGTATCCAGCTCTGGAAGTCCATTCAGTATCACTTCTCAATACCAGCGATAGCTTTGAGCTGCAATGCGTGCCATATCCTGCATTATCCATCAATCTATCTATCTGTCTCTCTGTCTGTCTATCTATCTCACCTATATAATAATTTATCTATATCTGTATTAATAAAGATATATATAGATATGTAGGATTAGGCATCTGTGGTAGGATATGGTATCTATTGCATAGATACATACATATATGTGTGTGTATTTAAATCCTCTTTCCTAAATTAAGAAGATAGAATTGCTTTGCCCTTGGCTTCCAGAGTGGAGGCATCTGAGGCATTCAAACACAACAGAGAACAGAAAAGAAGACCCACTGAAAGCCATAGAATTCTTTAAACTTCTTGTTGTCTTGTACAGAAAGCAATACTTTCATAGTTTTTCTGCTAAAAATGTTTCAAATCATCTTTGAGATAACTCAAAGGGAGCCACAGAAGTTTAAAATGAGACAGTCTCATTCAAGATTTTTATTTGATTAAACTTTATTTTAATTGGAATCTTTGCATTTCTAAAAATAAATAAGTGGATATAGGTTTTTTGTTTTTTTTTTTTTTTTGGTAAACATACTCTGTCCTTTCTTTGCCAGATCACATATAACAGCTGCAGACTTTATAACATTATATAAATGTTCAGACTGGCTATAAAAGATTAAATATGAAATTCCAGTGCATTGAAGTACTGGTAAAGAACAGCAAAATTGAATTGACTAAAAGCTGTTCATTTAATCTACCTTTGTTAATTGAAACCTTCAACAGGGAGCAGAAAGAATCTGTTTTCCATGCAAGGTGCTGTAGTGGTGGTAGTAGTCCTGGAGAAAAAGTACAATGCAAGCAGAATTCCCTCTGGAGATATCTGGCTTGAGAAGAAGACAAAACTATAATTTTACTTTAGCTCATGGCTCCCCCTTAAGTAGGTTGGGAGTTAGGGAATTCTGTAAGAAAAGAAAACCTGGAGAACATTTACTGTTTTGTTCCAGCTCTACGGTCCCGCCGGACTCAGCTCTGTGCCAACATCATAACAGATAAGACAGTGGGAAGAGAGAGCCAAGACTGAAAAAGCTTGCAGCTTGCGGATACTGTGCGCTAAGGAAGATACGTTTTGCAACATGCACTGCTCTGCCCTTTTGTATCCGTGCTACGTTTAACAGCACATGATTTTTTTTCAAGATAGTTTCCTTCTGGAAGTTGTTCTCCTGGCCCAGGCCGTGGAGGTGTTAAGTGCCTTGAACTTCCACTGACGTCAGCGCGAGCCCAGCTTGCAGCACCTGGGGACAGGACCGCTGCCTGCCAAGGTCACGATCCTAGCTGCTCCAGTGACATCTAGGCTGTTGCAGGAGTCCTTACTTTTCACCTAGCTTACCTGCCTCCTCTCTAAAGGCTCATGCTCTCTGCTTATGGTTGCAAACCATTTTATATCACAACTGACGAATCCTGAGCCCCGAGGTCCAGCAAATGTATTTATTTACAGCTCCCATTAGAATCCAGTCTACCACCTGCAGCATCTACATGTAATCTTAGGGCTTGTTTGAGTATCCATCAAGGACGGGCCATTGCATGTGCCACCTGTGCTGTGGCATCTGGTGGAGCAAGGAAATGAAGTCTACTTTTTGTGCTGCCTGCAACATTTACTGAAGTTACTGATGGACAACAACAGTCATTTCAGTTGCTTCCTTCATGCCTCGCTGCTTGCTCTTTGTTAAGCATTGCCATGTTCCTTCTTTCTATTCGTTCACTAATCGTGACACTTCCCTGCTTTGCCCTATGCGTGTGGCAGCTTGAAACCAGAAATGAGTGGGAATGGCATTGCTAGCAGCTGCTGGGAGGGTGAAAAGCAGTTCCTCCACCAGAACATCCAAATAAGCAAGAATGCCCCCAAAGAAAGGAGCAATCTACCAACATCTTTTGGAAAAGTGAAATGTTAGTTGGATAGCTAAAGCCTCATTTACATATCTCTTACATAACAATCTGGAACTTTTTGTCTTCAAGCACGATTTTTTTTGATGTTGCATTTGAATGCAACATTTCAAAATGTCTGACTGAGAGACCCTGTAACGGGAGGATAAGGGACTCCCAGAAAAGGCACAGAGCAGAAGGAGGATGAGAAGGAAGAAGGCATTTCCAGGATGTTCCCTGTATTGGAGAGGAATTGGTGGAAGTGTCACCACGGGCTATAGGTTTCCATTCGCATTGCAGAGATGCTGCAGAACTGTCAGTTAAAGGGGAGAAGAACTGACATGAGGCTGGGCCTAAATGAGTCTAATTCAGGAGCTCGGATATGTACCTCCCTATGAAATCAGTGTAGGGGGACTTTTACTCATTGGCAAACCACATTGCTGTCTGTTTTTATTCCTGATTAGTCTTACTGAGCTCCACCCCACTCTGGAGGGCTGCAAAACTCTTGGCAGCTCAGCGATGGCAGGAACTGTAGCTGCTCTTTTTTCTTGGTCCTTGTTTGTGTTTCCTGACCGGTGATTTCAGCTAGACTCAGTAGTAAAAGCCCTGGAAATTCCATGTCCCTGAATGCCTCCAAGCCTGGACATTGAGCTGGTAGTGGTATAACAAGGAAGATATAGTAATGACTTCCTCAGCAGCCAGCCCTAGCTAGAGGAGAAGGAAAGGCTGAGCGCTGTTGCCAGAGCATCCTGGAAGAGGAGAGCCTTTTCAACTGGTAATTATTTAGCTTTTCCAAGTTAGTGTTATGTTCCTCTTCTTTGGCCTATTCCCCCAAGAAAGTTCTGTTTGTTTAAAATTGTTGTTTATGAGTGGAGAAGCATTGCTCATTCTCAACTATCCAGATGGTGCAGTTTAGGTCATGTTGACCAGATGCAGAGATTCCAGGACTAGCAAAGACCTGAGCAGTGAATCCATGTGTTCCAGCTCATAACCTAAATGGTGACTTTTAAGTTCGATTCTAGAAGTACTTTAATCATGTTCACTTGAGGCTGTCTTTAAGCCATTTAGTCTCTCTGCTAGACCTGTATCCAGGTGCACCTGAAGCAAAAATAGTTTATGTCTGGCCAGGATGCATGTCTCTTCACTACCCATCTGCCCACTGATGATTCTGGTGTCAGCATGAACAGAACAAGTTGGGTCTACCTACAGCTGCGAGAGCCTGTCATTTCCTAGGTTTCTAGGGAGGGAGCTGTACCTGTTGAAAGTAAAAACATCTTTGACTGGGACCTTGGATATTGATTGCAGCCCTTTTTTTCTGCCTGGCAGAAGTCTTACAGAAGTCTTAAGATCTCTTCTACATCCTGCTTCCCCTCGACACCTTCTTTCATCTCATGTTCTGACTCTTTCCACCTTTCCCTTCAGGTACTCTCTTCTTCTCCCCTCTCTCCTAAACCAATAAGTTTAAATATTGACAATGCTTACATCTGGACTTCTACTTTTATAGTTAATGGAGGGAAACTGACATTTTTAGTGTATGATTCATCGTACCTACTTTTAAATGTTTGCACTAGGACGAGACTGGTTATGTCCTTGAAGTATGCACTTTTGCTCAGATGAATCCTAACACCACTCTGTAATTCCACCTCCTCTGCCTTCCCTGAGCCTCTGTCTATATGGCTACCAATTTCTTTTGTTCTCGCACTTGCTATTACATAACCTTCTCCTGACTCATCCTGGATTTGTTCAAACTCCATCTACATCTTAGACCTTCTCTATAGTCTACCCTTAGTCTATCATTTGTTGCTACTTTTCCATTTACCTCTTGACTTAACTCCTCAAATAGCTTGGTTACAACTTCTACATCATAGGCTCCTTTCTAAATACACTCCTGATTACCCTGACATAAGACATAAGAGGTATGATGCAGAATCTTTCCCTGCCCTCTTCTGCTCTTTAAACAACCAGTTCTTCCAAGCTCTTTCCTTGGGAAAGTCTTGATATCTAAACTCCATTTTTCCTTCAATTTTTTGCTGCTTTTGTTAGCCTATTTTGACTCACACTCCTCCTTGTCTTCCATGGCTCTTCTCTTGGTTTTCTTCCACCTTTGTAGCTGCTTTTTCAGATTTCTGTTCTCTAGTCTCCCCATTTATCTCCTCAGTAGACATTCTAAAATTCTTACCTTTCTCTTGCTCATTTCCTTTTACTTCATCCCTTGGAGACATCATTAGACTCCAGAGACACAGCAAAACCCTCAATTCTCAGGTTTTTCAAAATTTACTGTGTATTGATGCTCTATGTCCTGTGATTTGGTCTTTCATTTCATTTCCCTCTGCTGTTTAGGTCTGGGCATTGGCTGCTTTCTAAAGCACAGCATGCTGTCTCAAACTTCTATTTGTTGATATTGAGGGCAACTTACAACCCTTCCTGCCACTCAGGTCTCTTTTTTCATGCTTCGGCTGAACATTGGTGCTTCTTCTCCATAATGTTTGCAAAATCTGCTCCTCAGTGTGTGCTTTAACAGTGCGCTCTGTTAATGAAATATACTAGCTGTCATGATGAAATGTGTCAGCTCACTAGTAGTGCAGAAAATATAATATGTGTAAAGATGATGTTAAACAAGTGCCGTGACACAAAGCCCATAACTTTTCTATGGTATCTGTAGAGGCAAACAGCTTGTCCAGTGCTTAAGCTAATGCACTCCAAAAGACACAATTTATTAATTTATTTACACCTTTAAGAAACAGCCATGTGCTGGCAGAGTTATAGCTTAGACTATGGCACTTCTATTGTAGACTTGGATATTGACAACAATATTTATCCTGAAGGTGCCACTGAAACAGTTCCTGAATCTCAGATGGTGTTTGGGAGCCCATCATTTTTCAAGGATTTCTTGTATGAACTTGTTGACAATGTTAGCTGCTTTTCTTCGTAATCTTCCTCTGCAAAACCCATATTGAATTTCTCTTGGTGATGTGCATCACCCACCTCTTTAGTGCAACACACTCATCTCTACTTAATATTGAAGTACGTGGCGAGCAAGAGACGTGCAAGTGTCTTAAGCAAAAGGGAAAAAATGCATACGCAACTCATAGTCTGAAGTCCACAGCATGTATGTCTGAAATGGTACTTTTCTACTGCAAAAAAACCTAACACAGTTTATATTCCTAACTCGCTAAAATCCTGGCTAAATGCAATTTTTTTAACAGCTATTCCACTTGTCCTTTTATTTAGTTTTTAATATTTTTTCCTTCCTGTGCTATTATCTCTCTCCAGTGTGACCCAGGAAATGGTTAAATAACCTGACTGACAATCAGAACCAAGCTCAATGAGTCTTTCCTTCTTTTAAAGAAGCAGATGATCTCCTTTACTGGCATTTGATTACCAAGTGGACAGATTTCACAAGGACTCAGATCTCAGGTCAGTTCTGAATGTAACATGTTTGCATTGTTATTAAAAACACACTCAGATTCTCCAAAAGCAGAAGTGGAAAGGGCAAAAGGGTTTCTCATGACCTCCATAGGGATCCCAGCATATTCATACTCCACCACCCTCTGTGGCCTCCAGTTGCACAACATGCTATTGCCCTGCAGCATCGTGGGGTGGAAAACGAAATTCCTAAACATCTCAGAACATCAAATAAGTTTATGTTCAGGTTCCAGATTTGAACAAAGATTCACGGAGTTCTTATTTTATCTGAACTTTTTTCACCCAGCCTTGAAATAACAATGTTTTCTGTTTTGCTTGAGAAGGAAAAAATTCTCAGCATGTATGTGACTCAGAAGAAAACCTGTTTGTTTTCTGCAATAAGTAAATGATGAATCATTGGTGGTTTACCACATTTATTTCACCGCACATGAGTTGTGTTGTGCAGTTAAATTTGGTAGCTCTTATTACCTCAGTTCTGCAATAGAGAAGATGTCTGTAAAGAAGAAGTTGAACTGAAGTACTAAAGGAGCCAAAGTCAGTGGGTTCATTCTTATGCCATACAGCCGTGCTGCTGAATTTGTCCCTCAAGGAAGAACAACTTGTAATTAACAGCAAAATTTGACAGCTTCAAGAAAGGTCCAAGCTGGAAATAAGAGTGTATTTCAGAAACTGGAATAAGCTAACATGCCAGTGCTCCTCCCAAAGGGAGAGAAGATTGAGAACAAATATACTGAGAAAGCCTGTACGTTTCAGGACACAGTAATCCACTTGTAATTAGCTAGTCTCAGTGAGGGGCTCTGGCCATCCTTCAGCAAGGCTGTTGCACAGGCCTACCCTTAAGCCACCTATTCCTCCTTCTGGGGTCACATCTGTTGTTAACTCTAGATGCTTCCTCCTCATTTACAAAAAAGATCATTTAAAGCACTAGTACACTGATATACTGTAGGGAACAGGCTTATATTTGCAAAAGATGGACTGGATGATTTCATAGTCACTTTCTATCACAGATTCCTGTGATTTCTTCTCTGTATTTTCCTGTCATTGTTAACCCTGCCAGGGCCCAGCTGCATGGTAGGGGAATGGTAATACAGGCTTGACGCTTCTGTCATGTTTATCAGAAAATCTCAGAATTCGCTCATTCCTAACTGATGAAAAATGAAATAAAAGTGTAGTCTGTTTGGAAAAAAAATTGTCAGTTGTGTTTTGAAAGAGTGGCAGATATTAAAAGCTTACAGTAGGCAGGAATCCTGGTGTGCAAATTCTGTGAATGATTCATATTATACATAGACAATGGACAAATGAAGTTGGATGAGCAAAGAATCAAATAGTGTTGTAATTCATCCGTGAAACAAAACTCAGGAGACTCAGGAAAACGCAATCTAGAAAAAAGCCTTAGCTATTTTTTGCAATCTGTACTTCTCTGGTGACTAATGAGGCCTGACATACGAAAAGAATAAAATTGGTAAGTCTGATGCTGTATTTACTCTGAAAGAAAGCTTAATCAGAAAAGTTCTTGTAGACAAACCAGGGTAGAATCCGTGCTGTAGGGTATTTAACAGTGCAATTTATGACTTTTGCGTTCAGCCATTACTCTAGTAATAAGAATGATCAAACTGATGAGGGATAAACTAACTAAAATGTTTTTTCAAGTAAACTGATACGTGGAAAGTAGATTTTATATTGTTAAAATAATGATAATGAGGAAAACGAAAATCATTGGTATCTGGCTGCTTTAATCATTATGCCGTATGCTAGTGAACCTTCAGAGCTTATATATTTGCTTCAAAATATTTTACCTGGATAAATGTATTTAAAGGTTTAAAGTATAAGATTTAGTGCCCTACAAATCTTCACAGCAACTGACAGCATCCTTACTGTTCGAAGAGATGAGCTTGGAAGATGGAAAATAAAGGTCTCCTCAGGGAGAGCAGATGGGGTGAGAATGATGAGGCAAAGGGATTTATCATGAGGCGATTTGAGCTGAGATTTAGAGTGAAAATTACCAAACAAGATAGGGACTTAGAGACGTCACTTCTACAAATCAAGACAATCAATAAGGGCTTAAACAGCAGACTCCAACAACGAAGAAGGGAAACTGATGTCTTGGCCATGCAAAAGTCCTCTAGAATTTAACTTGCTTTACCACACCTACAAGAGTAGTTGGTTTGGGAAGTGTGTGAGGGGCTGGATGGGAGGAAGGAAGGAACAGTAATGTCTTGGGAAACCTGAAAGAGTAGGAGCACAAGCTCTGTATCTCTCAGAAAAACTAATCCAAAGAGAAGCTGAAAGACAGAACACTGCTCAGACCACTTTTTGGTCTTTTCTTAGGGCTATATTTTGGTCTCAGAGTATATTTCCATCCATGCTAGTAATCAAGTAATCACATTTACAACGCTGGCTTCACTCACGGTTAATCTTCCCCCTTACCCCCACCTCTAGCCCTACAGTGAGGTCATTATGCTAAATCTCTGACATCCCAATAACTTCCATAGCAACAGAGCACAGTGTCCTAAACACAGGATTAGGCATTCAAGCAGAGACTGTGCAGAAGAGGAAATCAAGTTGTGAGGGCAAAGGCTCTCAGCTAGACAGGAGCGAGACACCTGCCTGCCCTGCTCGAGTGAGGGAAGAGTGAAGCCTCAGTGGTAAAAGCTAATGAACTGACGGCCGAGTTGGTGATTCACTTTGTGGCACTCCAGGGAGGTATTGCTGGAGCCCTGTTATCCTTCGCCACTGAAGGCAATTTTTGTCTGGCTTCCTTCTGACAAACTGCTGCATATTTTTGCTCTCTGTGCTATCCCTCCGTAGGCTAGGCTTGAGCTCTGACAAAAACAGAACCATAGCTAAGCAGGGCTATAATGCTTCCTGTACTCAAAGCACTACAGCCAAATTCATGGTTGGCTGTAATTTAAGAGGGTCATACAGTAATTTAGACCCCCCTTGAACTCACATTCCCTTGTACAGTTAGATTTCCTGAAGATAAAGCCCTGTTGACATGGGAAAGTTTTACCAGTTATATAGACAAAGTTAAGCTGGTGCAACCACACCCCTAATATCTTTGAGTGTATAGAGACTTCTTTGGGTGTAAAAGTGCCTTTTTCAGTTTAGATTGTGCCTCTTCTCAAGCTAGATCAGCAAATTCACATTGATATTTTGTTAAGGGGGTGTTCACACTCTCTGGATTTAGGCACCTTTACTGTATTAGCAGGGTGAGGAGCCCAGATGCCCTGGAGGGTCTCTGAGGAGGGGTAGGTCCTTCCAGAAGGTAACTGAGAGCTTCAAAACTATGAGCCAAACTGCTATTGCCTAACTGCCATGCTCTGCATTTATTACCACTGCTTATCTACTGACTGCCTTTTTCTATTAACTATGCAGCTAGTTTCTACAGGCTAATCTAACCTGCAGCTATGTGGCACATCAAATAGGTAGTCCATCTTACCTAACCTGAACTGGCTAAAAATTAGCATCAGCTTAGTCTTAGCTAGTTGTGGAAGCTCTTTATAGTCACGGAGGGAGACCAGTATCCCCAGAGGACAATCAATTCCATTGTAAGGGTATCACAGAATCACAGAATCACAGAATGGTTGAGGTTGGAAGGGACCTCTGGAGATCATCTAGTCCGACCTCCCTGCTCAAGCAGCGTCCTCTAGAGCATATTGCCCAGGATCACATCCAGGCGGGTTTTGAATATCTCCAGTGAAGGAGACTCCACCACCTCTCTGGGCAACCTGTTCCAATGCTCTGTCGCCTTCACAGTGAAGAAGTGTTTTCTCAGGTTCAGATGGAACTGCCTGTGGTTCAGTTTGTGCCTGTTGCCTCTTGTCCTGTCGCTGGGCACCATGGAGAAGAGACTGGCCTCATCCTCTTGACACTCTCCCTTCAGATACTTGTACACGTTGATGAGATCGCCTCTCAGTCTTCTCTTCTCCAGGCTCAACAGGCCCAGCTCTCTCAGCCTTTCTGCAGAGGAGAGATGCTCCCGTCCCCTCCTCATCTCTGTAGCCCTCCGCTGGACTCTCTCCAGTAGCGCCATGTCTCTCTTGGGCTGGGGAGCCCAGAATTGGACACAGTACTCCCGAAGTGGCCTCCCCAGGGCTGAGTAGAAGGGCAGGATCACCCCCCTCGACCTGCTGGCAACGCTCTGCCTAATGCACCCCAGGATCCCAGTGGCCTTCTTGGCCACCAGGGCACATTGCTGCCTCATGTTTAACTTGTTGTCCACCAGCACTGCCAGGGCCTTCTCGGCAGAGCTGCTTTCCAGCAGGTCAACCCCCAGCCTGTCCTGCTGCATGGGGTTCTTCCTCCTGAGGTGCAGGACCCTGCACTACTTCAGGTGGTTCCTCTCCGCCCAGCTCTCCAGCCTGTCCACGTCCCTCGGAATGGCAGCACAGTCTTCTGGTGTGTTAGCCTCTCCCCCCAGTTTAGTCTCATCAGCAAACTTGCTGGGGGTGCACTCTGTCCCTTCCTCAAGGTCATCGATGAATACATTGAACAAGACTGGACCCAGGACTGACCCCTGGGGGACACCGCTAGCCACAGGCCTCCAACTTGACTCTGCGCCACTGACCACAACCCTCTGAGCTCGGCCATCCAGCCAGTTCTCAAGCCACCTCACTGTCCACTCGTCTAGCCCACACCTCCTGAGCTTACCTAGGAGGATGTGATGGGAGCCAGTGTCCAAAGCCTGGCTGAAGTCCAGGGAGACAACATCTGCTGCTCTGCCCTCATCTACCCAGCCACTCATTCCGTCAGAGAAGGCTATCACATTGGTCAAGCATGATTTCCCTCTGGTGAATCCATGCTGACTACTCCTGATCCCCTTCTTGTCCTCCACGTGCTTAGTGAGGACCTCCAGGAGGAGCTGTTCCATCCCCTTTCCGGGGATGGAGGGGAGGCTGACAGGCCTGGAGTTCCCTGGCTCCTCCTCCTTGCCCTTTGTGAAGACTGGAGTGACACTGGCTTTCTTCCAGTCCTCGGGCACCTCTCCTGATCTCCAGGACCTTTCCAAGAGGATGGAGAGTGGCCTAGCGACAACATCCGCCGGCTCCCTCAGCACTCGTGGATGCATCCCATCGGGGCCCATGGATCTGTGGGTGTCAATTATGCACAAATGATCTCTAACCTGATCCTCCTCAGCCAAAGGGGAGTCGTCCTTTCTCCAGACTTCCTCTCTTGTCCCCAGGGTCTGGAATTCCCGAGGGCTGGCCTTAGCAGTGAAGACTGAAGCAAAGGCAGCATTCAGCAACTCTGCCTTCTCTGTATCCTTCGTCACCAGGGCACCCGCCCCATTCAGCAGCGGGCCCACGTTTTCCCTAGTCTTCCTTTTGCTATTGAGGTATTTGAAGAAGCCCTTCTTGTTGTCCTTGACATCCCTTGCCAGATTTCATTCCAGCTGGGCCTTAGCCTTCCTTGTCGCATCCCTGCACGCTCTGACAACATCCCTGTATTCCTCCCAAGTGGCCTGTCCCCTTTGCCACATTCTGTACACTTCCTTCTTCTGTTGGAGTTTTGCCAGCAGTTCCTTGCTCATCCAGGCAGGTCTCCTGCCCGCTTTGCTGGACTTCTTACTCAGGGGGATGCACCCATCTTGAGCCTGGAGGAGGTGATGCTTGAATATGAACCAGCTTTCTTGGACCCTTCTTCCTTCTAGGACCCTACCCCATGAGATTCCCCTATGTAGGTCCCTGAAGAGGCCAAAGTTAGCTCTCCTCAAGTCCGGGGTTGCAATCCTACTCATTGCCCTGCTCCCTCCTCGAAGGATCCTGAACTCCACCATCTCATGGTCACTGCAACCAAGGCTGCCCCCAACCTTCACATCTCCAGCTAGACCTTCTTTGTTCGTTAGTACAAGGTGTAGCAATGCACCTCTCCTCGTTGGCATCTCCACCACCTGGGTCAAGAAATTATCATCAGTGCTCTGCAGGAACCTCTTTGACTGTTTCTGTCTAGCTGTGCTGTCTTCCCAGCAGATGTCAGGGTGGTTGAAGTCTCCCGTGAGAACCAGGGCCTGTGATCGTCAGGCTACTTCCAGCTGTCTGTAGAAGGCCTCATCGATGACTTCTTCCTGATCAGGTGGCCTGTGGTAGACCCCCACAACAGTGTCACCCATGTTACCCTGCCCTTTAATCCTAGATTTTTTAGGGTAGATTTTTTTTAAGGAGAGTTGAAAGCATATTCTTAACACAAAGGGCTTTCCCTATCCAACGTAATGTCTTTTCACAAGCGGGGTAAAACCGCTCAAAGGAAAAAAACTGCCAGTTTTTTTTTTTTTTAATATGGACAAAAATAAGTATTTTCTTCTGGCTGAACTCTTGGAAATCCTTAATGTCTTTTGGCTAAGAAGTTCTGAAAGAATGTTCAGTCAAAGGCGGCTAAAATTCATTCTGAGGAGGCTTGAGTGGTTAAAGTTTAGTAATGTTATAAGCCACTGAAAACACTTTTACAGTGGGAAAATGCTGGACAAATTTAGTGATAGCTAGTACTATTGATAGATGGTAATGTAAATTCTTGTAACCGCATAGAAGTGATTGCCATGGATTGTGGATAGTCTTATTGTGCAGATACAGTTCTAATACTTTTGGAATCCATGAGCTTCTAACATCTGTTATACCTTGTGATAGTCCTCTGATTAGTGGTATTTTTGTTGGACCTTGATTTCATGAATTACTTTCCTTTTCTTGTACTGCACAGGCAGTAGGAGTGGGAGTGGGACTCAGTGGGAGTTCAAGGCTTAATTAGTTTCCTTATCTCAATCAGAAATCAACAGGAGCTCCAGCAAGCCTAACTTAGGCATCCAGCTTGCTCCCATATTTTACGAATCTAATGAAGTAGCTCTTCCAAGGTAGCTGTGCAAACTGCTATTGTAGTCAACAGAAAAGGATAGGTGACTTTGAAGGTTTCCAGAAGAGAGTCTGTCTAAGTGGACAGATCCTTTCCCTCTGCAGCCCTTCAAAGACATCTATATTTCTCCTTCTGACTGTAAAGGGAATTTAAGCACTTAACTCAGTGTCACCAGGTGCCTAAAATTTAGGTGCCAAATGAGCGCTTAAACTAAGCAGATACAATTTTGATTTAGGCTTATGGAATCTTAACATTGAATGAATGCACATAGATATATATGTGTGTGTGTGTGTGTGTGTGTGTGTGTGTGTGTGTGTGTGTGTATTTACGTATGTGTATGCGCCTTTATCTCCATGTTGACTTGCTCCTGTTGAGCTCTTTTTACTTATAAATATCACAAGTTCATATGGAAACATGCCAGGTCACAATGGTTTTATATTTCTGATTTCCCTTTTGACACAATTCACAGATTCCATGCCTCCCAGAAGCACTAGCTCTCTTACCTCTCATTAAGTTCACTGATCTGGCTTTACTGTATCTGGTTTACATTCTTTTCGGCCATCAGAAATTTGCTGCCAAAAAGTAGCACATTTCAAACTGCGCAAGTTACAGAAGCAACACTAGATGATTCATTGGTTGAGCTTTAACTCGAGTACTCAGCAAGAAAATACCATGCATGGATCTTTGTGGTAAGGGCTGCAAATGCAATGTCTTCCTTTTGTGCGCAGTTACTTATTATAAATTGTAGCTTTCAAGTCTTGATTGCAGTGTAAAGAGGTGTGTCTCCACTGTTGTCCATGTATGGTAAAGATGTAGTGTAAAATCCATGCTTTATATTTAAACCACTTCTTTCGCCTGCCAGTGAAAAGAAGCCAAGTGAAATAAAGTCGTGAATATTTCGTAAGGTCAAATGTTTTGTGTGTATCTTTTTCTGAAATTAAACGGCTACCTAAACTGGGTAGCAAATATAGCCAGCTATAGAAGAAAGGCTAATCTGATTTCTTCTTTTAAGCTCACCACAATATTTTAAATGGTTCCTTCTGTTATTTGGAATGGGGAAAAAACCCCCTTAAACTAGCATATATTTATTCCGAAGCACTAAAAAATCAAAAGTTCTGATAAAATAAAGAGAAGCTGTTCACAAAATGTAAACATGCAGTATATATTTCACATGTTTTTCTGTCAGGACTCAAAACTGGAATCCCTCCAGCTAATTTTGGTAATTAAATATCCCATGACATTCTTCATCTGATAGTGTTAGACCTGTGTATTCTGGCAGACATCTAAATGCTGAACTCTTCCTAGCGTAAGAAGACACATCTCAAACTTCATTTTGGTTCCCAGCTTATCTGAGCGCTAGTTATGTGCTTCTTTTTAAAGCATATAAATGGACCTATTGAAGCCAATGTGCAGTGATAGTTACATACTAGACGAAAGAGCAGACCTGACTTTGACTGTGGCTGTGCAACTTGACAGAGTTAATGGTATTGCCGAGATATAACTGAGGGCAGAATTTGGCCCTGGTCCCATGCTTGTCATAACTTACCATACTAAGCTTAATGTTAAAGGTTTTGTACAAGGAACTCCATGCAGAGCTCTGATGATTAATGGGATCTGGATGCAGAAATTCCTGTGGGCTACAACTGAAAATTCGTTCCTCTATTTTGATGGCTGTTCATTTTAATATAGGACTTTGATACCATATTGTGCCGACAACTGTGGAACAGTCTGGCTACTTATATTTATCACTTTGAACTTTTTGAGGCTTGTGAAACCATTATGGAAGCTAGGCATTTTGTACTGTATGCAATTCCTAAGTACGTAGAAGCTTAAAGCTTCTGTTTATTCCTTCCCTTGCATTTGACAAGTCCTGAGAGACCTTGTTTAAGCTTCTGTGGAGAGCATTAATAGATTTGAAAGGAAGGTAACAAATAATGATTCTGCTTATACACGTACCACTACAGCAGTGGCAGTGAATTAACAACATTCTCCTTCGGTAACAAATTCAAAAACGTAACTGTGATCCATTATGTAGGGAAAGGTAAAACCCACCGAGTTCTGTTTCTAGTATTGGATGTTTTACTAAAGAAAGCATGGCATTATCCCAATGGGACATTTGAATGTATTCCAGACATCATGAGCTGCTAATTTGCTGTCAGAACAACCCCAAAGGCTTTCTTTCAGATTGGGCTGGCAGGAACTAGGGAGCGAGCTGGAAATCTTAATGAGTGGAAGGCCATTTTAAAGTGCTTCCCCCCCCCCCCCCCCCGTCTTTTCCTTGAGAAACATTTTTTTTACACAGTTCTGAGGTGAACAACCCTGAAATTGTCCCTTTTGACATGCTATTGGCCCGTATATGTTCTCCAGCACAGGACACTTGCTCCGTATAAAAAACACTTAAGTTATTACTTAGCCTGCCTCTGTGCAGTAAGTAGGTCACCTAGAGCCGACAGAGTGACGATATCAAGAAGTTAGGTCCTTGATCCTTGAACTGCATGATTATATTTATACTCCCCCTGGTGACCCACGCATGCCTGGATTGTTAGCACGCTACCTGTGGGAGCCAAGGTGGCAGACTGGGTATGCCGTGATTGAAGCTGCTAGATGGCTGCACTGTGAGTGTGGCAGAGACATTGCCTGTGTGCCTTGCTCCAGGAGGCTTTTTCTCCTAGAGAACAAGGATCAGGCACTGGAAAAATGACCCCTCACAGCCTTTTGTGTCGATAGAGCAGCAGTAAAGTGCTGCAGACTGTATCTTCTGGTCACCTACAGGTGGGGAAGAAAGAATGAAGAAGAAGAAGGAAAGCAGTTTTAGATACAAGCCTCATCTAAATGTTGGTACAAAGCCTGAGAGTGGACTCACTAGGTGACAGCAAACAGTGATTTGCACTAATGCTCTGTAGCAGCAGGAAGCTGCTCTGGTGTATTTTGCAAGCTGTGGGGCTTTTTGTCTGCGGTGCGAAGCTTCAGTGACACAGCTACTGAGCACTGAACGCTCCCACGCAGACTGGCCTCGTGAATCCCTAGTCCAGGCACTTCTCCTGGATGGAAGGGTCAGGGGAAGTGAATATGGGTGAAATGGAAAAGGCTCTCATCTTCCTATAAAATCCAGAGCTTGTCAATACCCGAAAAGACGCAAAGTTGCAAAACATGTTGGCAGGAGCACAGCCCAAGTGAAAAATTGATACGAGACTGCCAGCTGAGTTGCACTGCTCAGCTTCATGAGCCAGTTTCTGTTCTCACAGGGCGCAAATCTGAACTAGCTCTCCTGACTCCAGTAGAGTATTTCAGGATTTATATCTTCTGAGTGGAGCTGAATTTGGCCCTCTGTTGTGCAGAGTGGAGTTATACTGTCAGTTCGCAAACTCCAGTATTTTTAGCAGCAGTTGTCACATCTAATCAAATACAAAATTTAGCAGGATGAAGTGAGAAAAGTGCATGGTTAAGGGGATTTAAAGCCAAAATTCCAAACATTTTATCCAATCTCTATGCTGACATCTACGTAAGGAAGTTTTTATATGTGTATATATATATTTATGAGTTATTACTGGCACTTTTATGCTGTTACCATTCTTCCACTTCTAAAATCTGCAGTAGACACCTGCTATCTTGAGATTAGTTCATTAAAAAAATAAATCTCAGCACTGATATATTTAAAGTGAACCATTTATGATGTCAATTCAAAAACTTACTGTGCTCATTTAACAAGAGTACACAGACAATAGCATGTAACCTATTTCCCGATGCAAATTCCACGTCATGAATGCTCACACCAAACAGCTGAAGAAGAATGTATGGCCTATAAGGTGATCATGTAAGTTAGCTGATAAAAGAATTTAAAAGAAGATAACAATAGTAATTCACTTGCAGGTATTTCCTGGAAAAAATTGCCTGTCCAGAGCGTATTGTCGGTTATTCAAATGATTGAAGTCAGTAATCTTGAAGAACTGATGTTCAGGAGTCAGTATATTCTTTTTCCTTATTTTTAAGGAAAAGGCCTGGAACAAAACAGGAGGTATCAAAGAGGTGAATTAACTGAGAAGCCTGAATTCTCAGTGGTTATCTTGAAAATAGGAATAATTACAGCCTACGGAACTCATTAATTTACTGCAAGAATATTTTGAAATTTATCTTTAGAGTCTGTTTTACTGATATGATACTGATATGTCAAGATGAAATTTTAATTCTATATTGTAATGTGTGGCATGGGAACAACGTACTGGATTTTTTTTGAGAAAAAGCTCGAGTTTTGGAGTTTCTAAAGCAGAGAGGCAAATATCTGTGAGAAGAGTCTACAAGTGAGATCAGTATGAGGTTTCAAATGAATAGTTAATTCTCCAAGAACAAACTGTAGTTAGAGATACTTGCAAAGGGAAACTTTAGAGTTGAGGGAGCTTTTTTTCTTAGTGCATTTCAAAGATTTCAGTGTTTCTAACTACTTCTAATGCATCTTTCTAAAATGGCCGTATATGTGCAGTTGCAGCATTGCTGCATACCACCCCCACCCTTACGTGGTCCCGCTGGTATTTCTAGCTGAAGTTGTACAAACTGACTCACTCCACACATGTTAGGAGTCATGCTGCTGATTTCAGTGGCTTTCTGAGAAGCTTTGAGGAACCAAATGAATTCTGCCTTTTCTCTATTTCGTTTCCTACTGGTGCTTGAATGGCAGAAACGTGAAACAATGCAGTCGATTTGTCTGCATGTTTTCTGAGTTTAGATGAGGTGGCTGAGCATGTTTTAACGTGTTAAAATATCATCAAGTTTGCAAATAGGCATTCTCTATGGGAAAAAACCCTCACAGCAAAAGAAAAAGCTTTTACAATAAATTTTATCTGATAATTCATTTGCTTATCATTAAAATGTCATGGAAAGAATAAAAGTTTACTAAGAGGAGTGGAGTGAGGGACTTCCACAGCAATACCTTGTTTCCACTGTAAATCTAATATAGGAGAAAAAAGCGTGGAGGAGGGTAGGTGAAACATGGCACACGTGTTATTAGAGCAACGCAGGGTCCGAGAAAAATGATTTCCAACAGGATTTATTTGGCTGTATGTCAGGCTGAGGAGTATTTCTCTGCTCAGAAGTGAACCAGATTGCTGTTTGCTTCAGAAGCAGAAGAGTAGAGGTTGACGGATGGTCCCTGTGACAACTCTCCAGGTGACAGAGTAGCAGCAGCCTTCAATCCTCATGCACCTTTCCAACCTCAAGCAACAAGCACTAGCCTCCAGGGTAGCTTTGGGCCTTCTCTGGATGAATTTAGTGATTCAGATCACTCAGCAATTTTAGGCTGTACTCTCCCCTCCTTCACCCTGTAATAACTTGGATTTCCCTTATAAAAATATGCAGGCTTTTTTATGAAGCACGTTTGCGCATGATACCCCTTCCCATGCATCTCACACCTCCCTTCCTCAGTACATGTCGCATCATTGCGAATGGCCGACCTGGCTGTCCTCTTCTCCCACCTGAATCCCTAGCTTCTTGTTGCAGTCCCACGTGACAAGCCCCCTCTCTGCCAGCTGTTCTCCCTCTGACCTGGAGATATTATTTTTTGCCTTCACCCTCCTTGGGGGTGGCTTCCCTCTCTCTTCCCTCTCTGTTACCTCCTCTGCTTTCCCAAAAGACTCTTCCGTGATTGCTCTGGCTGTTGCCTGCTATCCTAGATCTGCTGGCACCATCAAATGGCCCAACAGCCATTTTTCTAGTAAGTTTTCCCTGGCTTTAGGAACGTGTATCTGTCCTGCTTCATATTCCTTCCAGAGCAGTAGTACTTTGCATAACTGCTACTTTGCCGTGCAAGGAGGCGGCTTTTGAATCCTGCCTCACTGGCTTTTCTGTGGAGACACTGCTCTTTTCCTGGCCCACCTTCCTATGGAATTTCTAACAAGGTCATTGTTAATATATTGGGTAATTTATTTTCCTTCCATATTTTAAGTTGTCTTCCCCTCCATATATCATTCATAGACAGGTCTGTCAGATCTCTTTGGATGTCCTGTTATCTGAGATCAGTGTTGTACAGCATGGCCTGTAAGGCATGAAATCGGAGCAAGCTGTATGCTTGTGCCATGCGGCATGGCTAATCATTCTCAAATGCTATCATCAGTTATCTTGGAGGAGCGAAAAAAAAAAAAGACCTAAGCAGCCTGTGGTTGATTTAATCTTTAAAATCAGGAGAGACTTTGCAGTGATTAAAGAGCCATTTCCTGACTACATATTGATATGAGCTGCTTCCAAGTCAAATATGAGGGAGAGTGACAGGCATTCAGTCCTACTCTGATTGGCAGGTCCCAGCCTCGTGAATGTTAATCTCTTTCCTGCTCATGTTTAAAGGCATTCTAGGGTGGTCTGTATTTAATACATGGCCCTCTCAAGTAATGGCCCTGGTATTTGCTGTTGTAATTGACAAAATTGCACTCTTTAATTTTCAGCATCCATAAGGACAGGTGGAAAGTTTTATTCAGAAACTGAAAGATTCATGTTGTTTTCCAATAGCTTCCAGAAGCCAGTCACTTTGGAAACAACTGTGTGTTTCGAGAAATGCCAGAGAAAAAAGTGTGCTGAAGGATTTCTCCAATATTGCTGCAGCATGCTGTGTCCTTTTTAACATAAATCAGTAAGGCAAGGCATTGCAAGCATGAACAGCAATGGTGTTGTGGGACACTGATCTTTGCAATCTGGAAAGAGCCTCTAGAAGACCCTGTGCAGTGCAGTGATTAAAGTACAGAGTGTACACTCAGGAAAAGGAGGGCTGCTCTGAGCGTTTCTACTGGCCTATTGGGTGGTCATGGGTTAGTCATTTCACCCCTCCACGGATCGAGTTTCTCCATCTGTAAAATGAAGATTGTGATAGTGACCTCCTCCATAAAGGATTTTGGGATCTTCTTCAAGTTTACAAAAGATATCTTGCAGTAAGGTGCCCAAAGTAGCAGGAAGCGAGACACAGTGATCCAGAGCTCCCTTCCAGTTTTACATTCCTGAGGATGTAGAAAGGTCTGTATGAACTCAATGTTTTTATTAAGGATGGCCTGGATTATGAGTTTACAATAGATAATGATGTACAAATGGTCTTCCATTTTTAGATTCCCCTCCCTTCAGAGGCTGCCTCCCTGTGCTAACATAGTTTTCCCCATAACCTCAACGTGGCTTTAGGCAGAGACAGAGTAGTTGCAGCTCTGGGAGACTTAGTGCTGAAACCTCTTCAGTTGTAATGGTTCACACAGTCCTGTGCTTTCCTTAGAAAACATTTCACTCCTACTCCCATTTCAATATCCCATATCTCTTCATAACCCTTCAGAGACTGCAAACCTATTCTAACAAATCACTAAATTTGCAAAAATATTCAGCATACTCAGGGAAAACAGCATTGGAGATTTAGCTTTTTTTTCTCCTATCTCATCCAGATCTAATACCAGAGGCAAAACGGAATGTTGCAGTCCGAATCATCTTCTTTCGGTTATTTAGGTTTTGTTTTATTGCTAACAGCTAATCAATTGAAATAAAAACAAATACTTCTCCAACCTCAAATGCAAATAGCTTGTGTGTTTTTTTTTTTTATATGAAAGATAGCTGATAGTTATAAACCTAGGCAAACAAAAGTTTGCTGCAATAAACTAAAAATGTACAAAGACACGATAGGGAAAAAGGATGGGGGATTAAAAAAAAAAGGGCTTCAGGGAATCATTGCGCTATTTGCAAAGCAAAATTGCCCTTTCTGTAAACGATTATTTAATTGCTGATATGAATTTAGCCTGGTGATAAAATTTTTTCCTGGCTCTGATAGACGTTCTCTAGTGGAAAGAAATAAATCTAGTGAGTATGAATTATGCGCAATTGGATCGCTGATTTACTCTAACTTCAGCAACGATTGGATGTCATTGTACTTTCTGTTATACTTCCATGTATGAAAATGCAGCATGAAAAGGATTAAAACTGATTAAATGTGACATCCCCCAACAGAACACTAACATAAAAGGAAATTCCAAGTCATGGGACACACCTCTTAACGTGCTCTCCTGTCTGCAGAGCATGTTCTCACTGACACTGGCAAATGTGCTCTTGTCTCAGAAAAGGTCTTTTGCTTCCTACAAGTAATGAAAGTATGCGACAGACTATAATTTCTGTCTGAGTGTTCTGTCTGAGTTTCTAATCTGAAAAATAATCTGGTCAGCAGAGGTAAATAGTCAGGGTTACTGTAGAGGAAGACATTAATGATAAGACTTTTTGTACGTTTATGCAAAATATATCAGGATGTAAAAATATTAATAGGCCAAATGCAGAAGACCAGCCTTCCTTGGAGGGGTATGGTGTAGGAACCATAATGTCCATGTATTAAGGAAGCACCAGGGAAGTGCTGAAGGCTTCTGAACTCCAATTCTATGAGCTGGAGACAAAGGGAACAGGAAGTATTGATCGCATTCGATTGGAGAAACGGAGCCGTAGAAGTGGTTCACAGTTTGCCCGACTCAGAGCTGCAGCAGAATGAGAGGTCTGGAGCCCATTCTCAGCTTGCCTGGGGTCTGAGACAGAAATCCCTTTGGTTTCAGTAGGGTAGGACTTTGCCCTGATTGTACTGCCTTTATTTTCCTCTTCTCCAACCCAACCATTATGAATTTCTTTCTCATTCTCAAGCAGATGTTACTTGCCTTGTGCAAGAAGATGTTGTCTTAAAAAATTTGAGAGGAGAGTTCAGCCTGTGGCTTGTTACTGCCATTATTTATTTTGAACAAAGTCCAAGATTATAAGGCACATGGACAATCAGGCTATGGATAAAATGATTAGGATAGGGCTGACTCAGACCTGTTAGTCTGGCAAGGACTCAGTAGTGTATATTCCAGAAAGTGAACTCCCTAGGAGTAATTCGCCTTATCAGAGGCTTGTATAATTCTACATGAGATGATAGTGGATGGAAATAATCCTGCTTGAATCCAGGATGCTTTTTTTTTTTTTTTCATTTTTTGTATCTCTGGAGGTGAGAACTGCAGTTGTAGCTAAACAGAAAGCTCATGTTTCTATCCTATCTTATATTTCTATTTCTATTGCTAGGGGAGACGAATCAACAATTCACATTTTTCAAACTATGGGAGCCTAGGAAAAATCTGCCACTGCTATTCTGAACTCCTCTACATGACAATGTGTGAAAAGATATAACATTTTGACCTCATTAATTAGTAGTCTGTAAGTTCGTCTTAGTCCTGATCACTTTGACTTTCTGTTCAGGAGAAGTGATAAACTGAGGTTAAGTTTTGTAAGAATGATCTGAATTTACCTGCAGGAGCTGAACATATAGTATAAGTGTAAGTATTAAGCTGATAAAGAACAGCTCCTTCTTTTAGTATTCCTTTTAACTTGTCAATGGAAGTTGCAGACAATGTGCAAAAAATAAATAAATATTAAAATAATTTATTTAATGTATAAGTTCTGGTAAAAGATATTTTATGCTGTTAAGTATTTCCTTTCACTATTGAAAAGCAATTGCTAAGTTATGGGAAGCAGAGAGGGAAACTGAAAAACCAATTAAGGTTGAATAGACCTGCTTTATTATCTATACTTAGTATCTATATACTTATCTACATCTTTATTATCTATACTTACTTTCTCTGGGCTGCATCCAGGAATTAAATTATTTGTTTTTCACATAGGCTTTTCTCCACCATGTTATATCACATAGAAAAACTGCAGCACTTTGATTCCATAATGATTTAACAGTGAGATAGGTAGCTACCTTGAAGGATAATACAATACTAAAGCATTACATTTATTTAATTTGCTGGCGCATTCAGTTTTGCCTTGAGTTTGACATAACAAATGCGTGCAAGGAGAGTTGTGCCTAGGAACTGACTTTTTAAAAGGAAAGTTAAAAATAATCAGCATTATGGATCAGCATAGTCTCTATGTTATTAAAATGATGAGGACATTTTACCACAGCTTACATGGATATATTTATCAACAGTGCTTTGAAACAATTGCATTTTTTTATTCTGAGCATAAAATTCTCTTCAAACTTACAAAAATAATTTTTCAAAATTGCAGAATACTAAAGAATGTCTCTATTAAGTATTCAGTGAATAAAATATGTTAAATACTAAAAAAAAGAATTTAGAAAAATAATTCTAAATCTGTATGGAAAAATGAGTGTCAACGTTCAAAGGGACAAAAATACAAAACGTGGGCTTTTGATGAAATCATTGTCTTGTTTATAAGTATCTGTAACACTAAGGAGGAAATTAACAGTAGAAAAACTTTTATCGATCATTTATTGGTCACTGAAAAAATAAAGCACAAAGGAGTACATGGCTCCTATGTTAATGGGAATTTCATATATCCTTATCAGAATATTGTGGTTAAAATGTAGAGCTATATTGTCTTCTTTTTCGCCCTGAGGACTTTTCTACTCAAAATCAGATGAATGTTTGGAAGAAAGGCTTGAGTAAAGAGGAGTAATTAGTTTCCACGAGTTATCTGCAAGAAGCAAAAGGTCTGCTCACAGAGGGAAATAGCCTCTCTACCCTGAGCAGAGAAGCCAGCTGATGGTGATGCGCTCCCTTACTGGGTGGGCATCCCTTGGTGCGGCCCACTGAGCACCTTCTTCTGAGCTGGCAGTATTGGATCTAGCACACTTGCACTGTATGTAGTTGCACAGAAAATCAAACCAAGGCACTTTCTGGTATAAAAGAATTCTAATTCAAAAAAAAAAAAAAAGTAGTAAGCTGAAGGCAGAGGAGTCAACAGTATTTTGAGGTTCCTTCCAGTGTTATTGCTGGACATAATTCGGAAAATTTAATGTGCTTGAGAATTTATATTACTGCCTACAGGGCTAAAGCCTCTCTCTTACAGTAGACCCAGCACAATCCTGACCACATGCTTAAAAGTGAAATAAATAGGGTAAATGGGGACAGGCTGAGAGAGTGGGCACTGTTTAGCCTGGATCAGCTTGAGGGGGATCTTATCAATGTGTATGGATATCTGATGGGGGGAGGAGGGAAGATGGAGGCAGGCTCTTCTCAGTGTTGCCCAGTGACAAGATGAGAGGCGACAGGCACAAAATGAAGCATAGGAAATTCCACCTGAGCATAAGAAAACACTTTACTGTGAGGGTGGTTGAACACTGACACAGCTCACACAGAAAGGTTGTGGGGTATCCATCCTTGGAGACATTCAAAACCCGACTGGGTATGGTCCTGGGCAACTTGCTCTAGCTGACCCTGCATGATGACCTCCGGAGGCTCCTTCCAACCCTGACTGTTCTGTGATTCTGTGATTCTCTGAAATAATGGAGGAACATATTTCAGTGGAAATTTACTTAAAACTTCTGGTCAAGAAAAAACACGAGCCGAGAGGAACACCAAGAAGGAAACTTCCTCACTCTCAAAAACGTGTGTCAGACCATCCCTCAGGGTCTGCCGTGCTCATGCCCCATTTCACAAATGAGTCATCACCAACCTTTGCTCTTCCAAAGATCAGGCTACAGTAGAAGCTTTGTCATGGTCACTCCCCTCCGTCTGTTTGACCCTGCACAGTTTGATAATCAATGTTTTACTTGGTAGCCAACAGTCTTTGGCCAACACTGTCGTATCTACGTCATGGCCTATAGACAGTTAGTCTTGTGCAGGTGTGAAATTCGTCTTTAAGATGGCCAAATTAACCACCTGAACCAGGAATCTACAGGCAGCACTGCTTTAGGGGTCGTCACACCTGTTTATCCCCTTAATATTTATCCCTTTAATAACATCAAGCCATTCCATTTGTCTCCAAGGTTGAAAGCACCACCGTGACTCCTGCTCTTTCCCTCCTTTCCAATTCTTACCTTGCAGAAAACTGCTTACAAGGTCAGAATAATAGCAGAAGTTCAGAGGCTTTTCACATTGCTGAAGTGAGACACCACTTAGCTGAAGTGAACGTTAATTTTTCTTCTACTGTGGCAGTGACAAATGGAAATTTGAAACCTTAAAAGTGTCTTGTAGCAGGTTATTCAGAATGCAAGTGCAGTGCTGATTGATTGACTTGATTTTACCTGGGTTGCATTGTACTTACAGTAAGGGCGCTTCAGGAGAACATTTATCTCTTTGCTGCCACTGTAGGAGCAGTCAATTTCAAATAAAGCCTGGGAATGAAGATTGATCCTATGCTTCAGGGTTTTTTCCAATGTCAAATTTTCTGGGAATGTCAAAAAAACTCTCAATTAAATTGAAAGAGCTAAACAAATATTTAATATACCATTACTTGTATTCTTGAGGTTTTCTTCTTGGGCTAGGCAGCTTTTTCTCAAGTCGGTACTATGACTCTTTCTCTTCCTTTCTGCACTATCCACATTTAGAAAGGCTAAAGGGAAAAGAAATATTTCTTTTGCCCAGTTTTAGCATACGATTAACAATCTGCAAGGAGTATATAATTATATGCAGTGCTGATGAAAAGAAATGTTCAGAGCTCTTCAAGGGTGAAGTCACCTAATTCCCCATGCACCCACTGCAGGACTCACTGCCTTGTACTGATTTATCGATGGGTTTCAAATCTGTGCTGGAAAGACCACCTTTGAGGGGTGAAATGGAGGTTCAGCCTTTCTGACTGTTCCTACTTAGCCCCACGGCCAGGACAGCTAATGAATGCCAAATGTAGTGTTGTGGAATTAGTCTACCAGGATCTCACTGAAGACTGCCAATTTGTCTCACACAGGCCAGTGAGTAGCCAGATAACAATCTTAGGTAGTAACTTTTGAGTAAAATACTGGCCACATCAAAGGCAGTGAGATTTGTAGCCGTTGACACTGGGACTGTGATTTCTCCCCTGGCTGCAGATGACTAGTTCAGATCTTAGCTGCCTGTTGATGGATTTAAACTATCTTCTGAGTCACCTAGCTTTTGCCTCTCCTTGCAGTCACTCCCCTCTTCTCACTTCTGTAGTTTGTCTTCGGCTTTGGTCACCAACCATAAGGTTTATATGTGAAAAGCACTAATCTCTTTCCTATCTATCTTTCCTGTTTTCAGTGAAAGCTGTTTTCACTCAAGCTGTTGTTGGTGCTTTGGATGACATTGTGCAGCACCTGGGGAGAGCTGGTGGGGGTAGTGCAGCAGGGAGGCTGGGCCATCGCAGGGGTTAAGAAAATAGCTTCCACAGAGCACCCAGCCTCCACCATCCCACCATCTTCTCTGTCATTTTGTGTGCATGTACGTGTGGAATCATATGTGTATTTGGAGGACATTATTTTTTTCCAGACTTTCCTGCTAAGTCTTTTACGTGTGCCCTCAGGCGGATATGTTGCAGCACCATGTAGGGCTTTTTTGTCTTAACACAAATTCCATTCTTGCAGGTTCCTTCTCATATAAATTAAAACTATCTGAAATAGGAAGCTCTATGAAGTCTAAATTACTCTGTCACTCATGAGGAACTGTGTTGTTAGTGTTACCATTCTCCATTTTATTTAAAAAGTGAGGAAAACACAATTCAAATGTCTGCAGAGCCAGCCTAATAAAAATGACAGATTAGTTGTCAAACCGCTCTGCTCCCACTCAGCCCCTCCTCTCTCCTACCCTTCCTTCTGTTGTTCAAAAAGAACTCATGCAATAGCTTTCTTGCTGCTGTTGGTTTTTGGAAATAGCCAGCTGATTCTGGTAGCTCAGGGATTACACTATTTTGGTTGCACTCAGTGGGCGATGCTGTGCAAAAACCTGCTTTGTCTTAATAATTTAGCTCTTTACGCTTTACCGGAGTTTAGCAGCCCTCCTTGGCTGTGGATCAGATTTTATTTTAACCTCTGTATTTTACTACTCACCTGAACAGCGCAAGAGTTCACAAATCCAGAACGTGCAGGCTGTTCCTCCTGGTATGTGAAGGCAGTTTTGCAGAATGACCTGGTAAAAGGAATCCAAGATGGAAACCCTGCAGTCTGGCATTTTCCTCTAGAAATCAAATAAAGTTCTAGTTGAACACTGCTGGCATTTTACAGGGTATGTATATTTACTGAGTATAGAAATAATTGCCAACATTGTAAAAGGAGATGAACTGTATACTTCAAAGGAATGTTGATGGAGTTAATGGTTCTAATTGTACTGCGTATTAAAATTCATAGGTCAAGTGTCTGTCTCAACAGTTACTCAGAACTAGTCAAGTAGGCACGGGAACTTGATTTTCTGTGAGCATAAATTGCCAGAAGGGACCTTGGCACAATTTGGATGGGATGTGACCATCCTATTTAAAAGAGTAGAAGACTTTAGTAATGTAGATGAAGGCTGTTCCTGCCAGCTGGATGCAGTACCGGAGAGTGGTACTGGGCACATTTATTAGTATCGACATAGCCAAAGAGGCCCAGAGGAATTTTGCCATGAGCTTGAAAGGAATGAGCATTTGGCCAGTGTTATGCAAGCATCACTTCCAATCTGCAGCTCAGAAAAGCAGTTTACTAAAGGGACTAAGAGCGCGTCTCAATTTACGCAAGGGGGAGAGTTAGCTTTGGACAGGCTGGATGGCTTCAATAGATCACATATTTCATCTGTGGCAATGGAAGGAAAGGATTCCTCATCATCTTAACTTTGAGTCTTAGTATCAGACTTGTTCTACCTTTCACCTTGATGTAAAACCTTCAGTTTGGTGGATGAGCTGCAGTAAGTCCATGTAAATCAGGTGTGTTTCCTCATTTGCATGCCTGTGATCCAGCCTGTTTACTGTCTCCACTTTCTAAACTTAAAATCTTTCTGAGTGTAAACGTGGGAGAACAACCCTTTCCTGTATGTTTGCCAGACTGTGATTTACCATGTTATGCCATCTGTTTGTATTTTCTTTATGTGTGAACCTGCTGTAAAAATTATCTTAGTGAAGTTTGGAAGAACCTGCTACCATTATTATTTAGTAAGCCAAAGGAATGAGAGAAACAGATGATCAGAATTAAAGTTGTCACCCCTGTAGTTTTTTAAGGTGGTAAGTCTTCTTGTTTCTGATTCTGTGGTGTGTTTTTTGCTTTATTTTAAATGTAAACTAGGCATCAACAGTCCGGCTTTCCTGACTTTTATCTGCCTCTTTAGCCTCCTCAGTATGTATCTTTCCTGCTGGACATCCTGCTGGACGTTTCTTATCCCAGAAGCCATGATGGTCAGGGAATGCTGAGCCAATATTCCCATCTTTTTAAATTGCTACTGTCTTTATTGGCTTCTGTTTTTAGAGTTGGGTGGAATAACCTAAGGCAGGTGCTTCAGCCTAAAAGGTGCTGAACATGTATTGATAATAATATTAATAAGACTAAAATTTATAACGCTTTTTCTGCATCAGATACCAAGCTGGCAGTGACTTTTAACAACTTAATTGCCCTGGAGATCAAGATTTGAATTCAAAATAATGTTGACAAATCAGAAATAAGAAATTATAAGAAAAAAAGGAAGGAAAAAAGATAGTGTTTAATATGAATAAATGATCTTAGGTAAGAATAGTCAATTGCACAAATGTCAAATAGGGAAGTATTAAATAAATAGAAAATTTTCAAAAAAAAAAAAAGATTTGAGATCATGAAGGCTACAGAGTTTCACAAGCTGAACATGAATTTGCACATGTTTCTGTGCGAAAAGTATGCTGGGAGATCGGCACAGAAGAAGGCTATAGTGGAGAGAAAGTAATCCAGTCTTTAGCAAGATCCCAGCAGGAGCTCTGCATCCAGTTCATGAAGGATACGGACCCGTTGGAAAGTGCGTAAAGAGCAGCAACAATAATCCTTTAAAGTCCAGAAAGTATGACTTATCAGGTAAAGCTGAATGATCTGATGTTATCAGAGCAGAGAAGAGATGACCAACGGAAGATGCAAATATAAGATGTACAATAAGGAAGAATGGAAAAGTTTGCTTCTTGTGACAGTGGTAGACAAGAAAAATAATGGGCTTATGTTACAGAAAAGATTAGGCTAGATATTAGAATTTTTTTTTCTAGCTGTGAAGAATAGTGAAAAACTGCAAAAAAAAGGTCACCAACAAGGTTGTTGTGTCTCTGTTACAGGAATCGTGAAAAAAAGAGATTACAGAACTGTCTACCAGAAATATCCTCAGGGCAGAGAAATGTCTAGATGATTCAAGGGTCCCCTCCAGCTCTGTGGTACTATCAACTACTGACTTGCGTACTTCTCCCTGTTTTCTGTTGCATGCCTCTGGAACAATAACATAGGTGAAGTGTCAAAATGTAGGTGGAATGAATGCAGTTCTTCTTCAAGTGCTTATTTTGCTCCAGACGGACTACTTGAGAAATGAAGTATTGCTCAATAAGTCAGATTCTCAGCTGATAGACCAGGCATGCCTCAGCTGGAAGGGAGTGGTGGGAGTTTGCAGTGATGGGCTACAGGTCAGTCTGGCCCCAGCGTGTAAGTTAGATGAAAATTTGAGATCAAGACTGGCTATTTGTGGTAACGAGGTTTAACGTCCTAAGACAAAATCTTGAACAACCTCTCAAATATTGACGGGAATTTTGCCATAAATTTTTTCCTGATATACAGAATAGTTCTAAATGTGATAAATGAATATGCCCGTAATAAATAGCCTTCACTTTATTTTGTTTTAAATTGTACGCTATCTATTGATATTGGTTAGAAATAATGATTTTTTCTGTGTTTTCAACTCTGCTCTGCTCTGGATTGAGCAGATAGATTGGATTTCAGTAATGTAAGATCGCCTGGGTTTTAACTGACATGCAATGTTTTTAGTAAGAGATATTTTAAATAAGTATATGGAAGTAAAAGGAAATACATGTTCAGGAGAGCTACTTGCAGAAATAATAGAGGATACTAATTATAGTGAGGACAATACAGGAGAATTTTACCTAATGGTGATGCTAGATCATGATGCACTATAGACATGGTATATTACAAACAAACATCTGCTATCTAGAATCCATTCTCTGATCCTTCCTCAAAATTGATATGTTCAGTTAGATTTCCAGGGCTGATCTTAGCTTTACTGACCCACTCTGCACCCTAAAACTTTGTTCCTTCAGACTGAGATCAAGTATAATCAGCTATGAAAACAAATTATTCTTCTCACATCCTTGTCTCCTGCCCTTGAACACCGCAGAAGACTCACGGATGCAGAGGGAACAACGAGGTGCCCCCGCCCAGAGTAACAGGCAGGGTGAGGGCTCACCAGGCATTAAAATGATGCAGGCCTTTGTGCGTAGCTGATTATAGTTGCTGTTTTGTGCTGTAATTTTCTTCACGTGGTTGCTTGAAATGCAAGGCCTTGCCTTGCTACTCCAGTTTTCCTGACCAGCTCCCTGGGGAGCCTTGCAAGCTCTGCCACACAAAGCCTGGGACAGCTTTTCACTTGTTCTTCTGAGCTTGAAATGTCATCTGACAAAATGCAAGGACTTGCCTGCTTGCCTGATCTTTGGCCTGCTCCCTGCAGAACTGCAGAAATTACAAGTAGCTGTAAGAAGAGTGAGAGGCTTATGAGGGGGCTGTCCTTGTACAGATGAAAAGAATGGCTGGGGGTGTGACTCTCACTGATGACTAATTTATTGATGCAAATTGTCCTTATGTTCAAGGCTTCAAATATGAATGAAAGAGAGAAAATTTGCTAGGGAAGAGGTGGGCAGAGGGAGCTGGAGAGGGTGATGAAAGAAAAAAAGCAAGTCCTACAACTAGACAATGAATAATTTGGAGATTTGTTGAAGGTGGAACGTCAATGGTAGATTTCATTTCTAAACTATTTGAAGCAGTTCCCATCTTAAAGGCATTGATGTTCACCGTATGCTTGTGCATTGAGTGCACACATTCTTATCTTATGGAGAGTTTATTCTGAAAAAAAATATGAGTGTAACAATATATGAATCCTTTACATGCCTAACTCAATAAATAAGAACATGTTAATGATTAGAGCACAAGACTTACTTAGATTCAATTCTCTATTTTGTTCTGCTCCCAGCTCTGCCATCTGTTTAATGACTAGGGCAAATTTTATCAGTTTGCCTTAGTTTCCCAAACTATAAGATGCACAGATGTCTGAGCTCTGTTGATAAAAAGTACCGCTTAATAGATTAGTACTGCTGTTTTTATTGTTTCTTCAACAGTAAGATTTAGTTTGAAGTATCTTGCCAACAATAATTTGAGCAGCGTCATCATTAGCATTTTCATGATGCCCTGGAAATGTTCCTGATTCGCTTTTGCAGTGCTAACTTTCCTTTTCGAGAGGTTAGAGTTAAAGTTCTGAAATTCGCTTCAGCTGTTTAACAGGGCAAAGCATGTTTGAATCACAGAACTGCAGATAACACGACGTATAAACTAGTATAAACTAGTTTTAAGGCCCCATTGCCTTTGTCCTCCAAGTTAGCCCCCAAAATTTCATCACAAACACAAAAATACAAAGAAATTGGATGGTCTTTTCCCTTTATATTGAAGGATAAAACTTCTTATGCGTGTGTAAAGGCACTTAGCTCTTCACAGGAGACCCGCATTAATGTTTAACCCAAAGTGCTGCTAGTTGACTTTCCCTTGTCACTCAACTCACAAGTTGTTCTTTTTTAACCGTATGCCCATATATATCTGTGACATACAAGCTCTGGAAGAAAATACAATTTCCAGGCCTAAATCATCACATCTCAGCTCCTTTTCAAAGTTTAGGTGAAGCAGAGGTTGTTCAGTGGGGTTTCAGAAATTTTGCTGGTGACAGTGACGGATATAAAACTGTATTTTATAACCAATCCTAGATGGAAAATTTCTTGCTGCAAATAGGAGACATACTCCCAGAGCATGCAGTATCTTTGGTATTTTGAACCATGAAATGATGCCCCAAGCCTGAGTGCTTGCAGCCAGAGCAGAAGTCAGAGCAGTACTGGCTCTGACTGAGGGTACGTGTACCTGTACTGAGGACCACGGTGCTCCTCAGATAGTTTGCAAACAAGCAGAATGCTTCAAAGCTATTTGCCCTACTCAGCCACATGCAGCAATGGAGAACTGACACTTTTCATACTTGTAGTCCTTCCAAGTCTAAAGCTTGTAATCCATGGTGAGCACAGCATTTCAATTAACTTTGTGAGTTTTGATATTTAAAATAAGTTTTATCTATTTTAAACTAATCAGCAGTAGCATGCTGTTTTGAGGAAATTTTCTCTCCTATGAAGAAAGGCTGAGAGAGCTGGGCCTGTTCAGCCTGGAGAAGAGAAGACTGAGAGGCGATCTCATCAATGTGGACAAGTATCTGAAGGGAGGGTGTTGAAAGGATGGGGCCAGACTCTTCTCCGTTGGTGCCCAGCGACAGGACAAGAGGCAACGGACATAAGCTGAAACACAGGAATTTCAGTCTGAACCTGAGGAAAAACTTCTTTGCTGTGAGGGTGACAGAGCACTGGCACAGGTTGCCCGGAGAGGTAGTGGAGTCTCCTTCGCTGGAGATATTCAAAAGCTGTCTGGACACAGTCCTGGGCAATGTGCTCTAGGTGACCCTGCTTGAGCAGGGGGGTTGGACCAGATGATCTCCAGAGGTCTCTTCCAACCTCAACCTTTCTGTGATTCTCTGAAATGAAAAATTAATATCAATTGTACATGAAGATGTATGAAGAAATTTTGACCTACCATTCAGTACCTGTGGAATCTCCCCTGAAATTCTGTGCCAGTTTGGGCCACTTTTAAGAAAGATAAGGGCCTGTTAGAAAAAGTCCTGGGGATAATAACAAAGTGAGTGGAGGTTTGGAAGCACATATGACTGAAAAACTGTCTTAATATAGAGAAGAGATGCCTCAGAGAACACATGAAAATAGATTTCAGATACATAAAAGACTGTTACAAGGGATAAAGGAATAAATTCTTTTCCACGTCTTTGGGGTTCGTACAAGGAATAACGGACCTAAGTTGCAGCAAATGAGTTTTAATTTAAATATGAGGAAAAATGTGTTACCTACAAAGAGATTAAATCCTAGGACGGATTTCCTGAGAAGCCTGAAGGATTGCCTGCACTGGTTTTTAAAATCAATTTAAAACCCATCTATTTAGGATGACAGAGGTAGAATTGAATCTGCAGTGGGGTGGGAGGTGGACTAGAGGACCTCTGGAGGTTTATTACAGACTAATTTGCTGTGGTTCATATTAGAGTGCATATAAATAGCTTCACATTTTATTAATCTCAGAGGGAGGTCTGACTCTGCCCTGGCTGGACACCTCTGCTTTAGGGCAAGCACTACCCAGTCAGTCCTGAAGAACCTCTTCTATTTTTTTGTCACGTGTTTTTAATCATTACTTCTAGCTTTACTTTTCATTTCATCACTGCTGCACTCAGATTGCTTGCTCATGTAAGGGGGCCACTTATTGCCTTTGGTTTTCTCCCTCCCCCTCCTGTGCCCAGAAGCCTGAGTTTCCCCTCTCTCCACTGCTATTATTCAACCTGCTGCTTTGAACAGCGCCTCTCAGAGTGCAAGTGTAAGATACTTTCCACGTCCATCAGCTTGTTGACCTCTGTTGACATCAGCTTGGAACCTCTGAATTGTGGAAACTGAGTTTGCAACTCAGTTTGCAACAGATCTGGATTTAAACCACCTGACAAATCAAGCGCAGAGAGCTACTGAAGGAAGAGACCTCTTCTTCCCCTGCAATTTACCAAAGTCACTGCTGTCGAAAATGAGGAAGATGGATTCTACTCCCCGGCCAAAACTTCTGCTCAATAGCTTAGCCTGTTGGGAAGCCAAGATCCACAACCTTTTCTGGCTTCCAGATTACTGATCAAGGTGGCCCCTAGTAAATGTTCAATGCTAAAAAAACTAAATGATGACTTTACCAATAAAGGGACTCTGCTCTGTAGAACTTGCAGATCTGCCATAATGTAAACATCTTTCCATCATAACAGAAACAGATGTCTTTCTATTAGTAATGTTGCTATGTTTGCAGGTGCCAAAAGCATCACACATACTGTTTATTCTCTGCTTGAAATAGCGATGGGCAAAACTTAAGCAGTTTGGTGAACATTTTGTTATGACTGGACGGGACCTGAACTTCCATGACCTAAGGAAACCATTAGAAAAGAGCTGTAGAAATCTACAGCTTTTGATTTGGAACTGGCAAAATCTAGAGTATTCAGACATAGAATTGTTTGTCCACTCTCAGTTACTTATCATCTAGGTTGAAGGAAGCCAGCCCACTGGAGGGACATTTTGGCACTAAAGTACTCACAGTGTCCATGAGACTCAGGGATCCAGATCCAGTTTTTCTGTTCTAATCCATTTCTAAAAATCAAGAATTAGACTATTTTTTAAGAAATGAGATTTTTTTTTGTGCAGGCTGGGAGACAAATTATCCCTATTTAGGGAACAGAGACTATGAAAAGTAGGGAAATACCGGTCGATATGTATTACGCGTTTCTAAAGAATATGTGAAACAGAAGCCACAAGGTAGTTTTTACCTCCTCAGAAGCCACAGACATCTTATTTTGGATGAATAAAGAGTGGTCAGGGGTTTGTAAGTATAAAGGACATATCAAACCTTTGTGGAATCTTTCCTAGTAAACCACTGGAGATAGATTTTGGGTAGACAAACCGGAGTTAATTCTGACTATGTCAGAATTATTAGTCCGCCTTTTTACTGACAATTTTTTGGAGAATATATACTGAAAATGGTCAAAGGGATCATAAATTTTAGCTCCCTCTAGATTTATGTGTCATTGAGGATCTGGGAGGAAATGCAACAAAAAATTCTGCTATGAATGGGTCATAGAATATTTAATACTCTCTTCCACAGCTAATGTCTCTTGCCTCTGCAGTGGAATGATATCTCAGGAATTCTATAAGTATTGCCATGATATTTCTTGTGGCTCTCCTGGATTATCTTCTATATGATGCCACTTTGACTGCCCAGTACCATGGTTCTACCTCATATGATGAGGTGAATAGAGAAATGAAACAGAGGAGATTCAGTACATTCTCCTCTTCAGAAAAGTTTTGTTCAAGCTCCTAGTAAAGTCTCAGGTGTCCAACAGATGTCCTAATTAGCAATGGACCTCACTGAAAACTTGTAGTCTCCTGAATATGCCTGAAGCTTGTTTGTTCACTTCTGAACCACGTTATAAACGCTAGCCCTGTGTCAAAGCTGACTCTCGCATAAATCCTAGTAAGATCTAGATCCAAATGTCCATATCTCAGTTTTTATCTATCTAAAAAACATCCCATTTCAATTAGAAATCAAAGGACCGGTAATTTATATTCCTGTGCTGGGTTTTTTAATACCATCATTCTTAAAGGTTAGATATTGTAGTAATAGGAGTGTTATAACTATAGAGATATGTACTACTTAGACATCTGGAAAGAGTTAATCTCCTTCTATTGCAGGTACTGATATTCTGTGCTCATGCCACATTAGAAAAACTTAAAATAAAAGTGTACCTGGAATTAACACACTGTGCCTCCTAATGACTTACCAAGAGAGAGGTGCAAATTAACTCACTTTGTAATTGGTTTTGTCTGACATTATTTGCATGTGACTTTCCCTGATGCTGTAAGAGATGGCATCTAAAGAGCTAGGCTTTCTTATGAGACAAAGCCAAATGTTATAAGTTAATTAGTACCAAAATGTGAATGAAAGAGAGTCCACTCAGCCACGTTAGGCTGAGTGAATGAAGGAAAGAGATTTGTCATTTTGAAAGTTGCTAATTGTGCCTGTTTCTCTGTTTGGAGAAGGGAGTCTGTAGGTCTGGGCCAGTTGCCCTTGGGGACCTATCTGTTAACTCACTGTCACCTTCTCTTGAGATACCATCATCTTGTAATGCTGAGCAATAAAATTTGTAATTGTAGGTCTTTTGAAGCCCATGGCTAAAGGACACTAACACAGTTTGTTTACACTGAAGGAGCTCACAAGACAAACTTAAGTAATTAGATGAGTATAATGGTTAGGTACCGAGAATAAGCTGTGCCAAATATAAACTAGAATTTCAATGAGAATTCTGTTTATGTTTGCTTTGTGTTAAAAAAGAAGTAGTATTATAATGGTGTTTCCAAAAAGAATTTTTCAGAATTAAGAAATTATTCTCCCAAAAAGCATCAGCTCATCCTGGAATTAATTATCATTTTTACTGCAGCTACACTGCTTCTTGCGAGCTTAATTTTATTTCCATGAGCTATTTACTTTTGAGCACAGCTAGCAACAGAAACACAGAGAGGTGATCATTTATGGCATGAAGGCTGTCTGGCTAAATGCAGTCTTTATTTTAGGGAGTTTTTTTGGCTTGCTCATGCTTTGTTTCCAAAACGTACGTATAGGCTCTGATTCAAGGAAGTTACTTCTGTCCAAGTATAAATTTGCATGTGTCTTCAATGGCTCAGCTCACATACATCATACTTGGGAGTCCCTTTCTTTGCTTTCCAAAGTGAAGTCATGAAAGACTTAGGTGCACCAGTTAATCTGTGAGCATGAAGTAGCTTTGCATGACTAAAAAGCTTTCTTTGACTAAAAAGCTTTCTTTACATTTATTAAAGTCTATAGGCATGCCACGCTTTTACTTCCTGGAACTACTTTGGTTCTGATTGGGTCAAATCTCTGCAGTGCTTTGCCTTTCTGCTTCCAGATTTAGCCAGGTCAGGACCAACACCAAGTGCTTTATGTTATTTATAACACATATTGCTAAAGCAGCACAGTACCATCTTCGGTGCTTCTTTGGAGCAAAGAAATTGAGCAATGATTAGCCAGCATGATGATGCTTACTGGCATCGGGGCAGTAATTCACCACATATGAACTTGTCCAGGTTATCCAGACTTGTACAGGGCATGGCCCACTGGCTGCATCTGTATTAGTAAATTCAGCAGTGCTAGCACCTACTATATATGACTCCAAGGTTAAGTGACCCAGTTTGTCCGTGTCCATATATAATTAAACTCTCTCATGTTCCAAAGCAGGCGAGTTTCATCCAAATTCCCTCTTGGTCCTGCACTGGGCTAGCTACTCAGCAATGTCTGGGACTTGTTTGGGACTGCATTGGTTGGCTCAGAATAGGATCTTTTAAGCAAAGTAATTATGCAGACAACCAAGCTCCAGTGCCTGGGACCCTCACCATGTACTAGTACAGATGAAACCATTATATCTGTATCAGTCACAAGAGCTGCAGATAAAGCACAACACGGTGCTGAGGAGCTGCAATGGTCATACTGCACACATCGCAATTGGGTAGGCTATTTGACAGTGATGGGGACCATGTATAAAAGAGGTGACAGCAGCTATGCCACTAGCCTTTCCTTCCTGTTGTGTTCTCCAGCCCTGAGAGCTAAAATATGGATGTCCAATGTGTGAGGGCTTTAAGAGCTGGGTAGAAATGGAGAGCTCCCCCAAAACAGGGTCTGCGCTAGTGTCAGGCTTATGGAAGATCCCTGGAGGAGTCATAGGACTGGACTCAGTAAAGCTGTGTGGTCTTCTGATCTCCTCTAGAAGGATGAGTGTTTGATAGCGAACATGATGGTTTCTAGAATAAGCCATTCAACTGCATTCACCAGCAGGACAACAGCTTTCTTCAATGTGATGATTTCAAAAAAAAAAATTAGTTCTGTTTTCCTTTTGGCTTACAGGGCATTTCCATAATATCATGCATAAATGCATAATTTAAACCTCTGACATTAACATTAACTTGGATATTGTTTAATGAAGCAGAGCTAATGTGTCACTCTCTGTTTTTCTTTATATTAGTCTTTACACCCTTGAGACCAAAATGCTTCCTTCGAGGATGTGCCCTTGCCCCATTGGGATGCTTGTTGCTTCCAAACAGTGATACTGATGAAACGGCTTCTGATAGCTAATGACTTTTCTGATAAAGAAACAACACCTTTGAAATATTGAGTTTAATGGCAGGTGAATAGATGGAGTCACCACTTGGTTTTGGTCTGACAGAGGTATTTATGGACAGTACTGGGTGAAAGTTAAGCTGACATTTTTATGCCCATCTCCTTGGGCAGATGCTTGGTGGGACTGGATGTCCAGTTGTTCTTATTTTCTTCCAGCATCATCTACAACAGAATGAAACATTAAACACGGACACTGAAACCACTGGAAATTGCACAGTCTGTCTTCTAAAGGCCTGGAGGACGTTCAGAATTATACACCCACTGACTCCTGTTATGCTGATTATTGCTGTGATATTGCTTAGCTGCCAGCACCTAGGTGGCACATCCCCTGAATATGGTACCACCCATTGTCACCACAGAATCTGTTTGCTCTCAGCTGGCACTCACTGTAGACTCATGCGATGCATGGATGAATAAAAGGCATTTTTCTGAAGTAGACACTTGAAACTGATTGTCTGTGCTAGATGCAAGCCTTTGTTTTGTTTTTTATTTTTTTCCCTCCACAAGTGTGTGAGAACACTGTTAAAAAAAAGCCTTCTTAAAAAAGTCAGAAAATAATTTTGTCATTCATGTTTCTGTTTTAGTTTAATGTATTTGATGTTCCTATTAGTTCCACTTGGAGAGAGAAAAATGCTTTCATTCTGTATTAGTTGATTGTTTCCATCAGTTTCCCTTCCCCCTCCTCCCCATTTTTCACACCTCCTACTGTGTATGAACGCCTGCTGCACCATTTATTTTTGCAATGTGTAAACTGTTACTTCCTCCGACAAATCAGATCTGCTTAGGGTGAAATTAAAGATCTGAAGAGGTGACTGTCCTGCTGGTTTTGACGTTTTAAGATTCTAGTGCTATGCAAGAAGCAGCTGCCCTTTTCTGCCTATAGATATTTATTAAATCTCCAAAGGACTTATGAAATCAGAAATGAATTATTTTGGCATAAAAAGAAAAAGAGAGGAGTCTATTCCAGGAAATACACATTGCACTTCTTGTGAGATGAGATCTGGCAAGTAACAGGGTGAGAAATAATTAGCCTTTTTGGTGCCTCCAAGCAGTGGGCAGGAGTGCCTGGGACTTAGATTTTAGTACCAAGGTTAAAAGTCACAGCACAAACTGAGTTAAAACTGACAGATTTGTGTTCCTAAGGCAGAAATTGGAGTGTGGCCTCCTTATGCAGATCTGGGGCCCCATTCTGCAAATATCTATTCATGCGAGTTAGCGATACATCGCAGAGTAGAGCCGTCAGCCTCAATGAGAAGGAATTTGCGTGTGCGCAGGGGTTTGTAGGACTGAGTCTGTGCATTGATGCTAAAAAAGAAGGGATGATGCTACACTGCAGATTGGTGTATCAGCAATGAACAGGTTGTGACTTCTGGGATAGAAGCTGATGTGCATGTCCAGAGGTTGATTCAATGCAACACGCCCATTTTAGGATGGGGCAAGCCGTGCCACTGGCGCTCTGGATGTACCACTGGATGCAAAAGCATTCAAGGCTGCCAGGTTGGAGAAGCTGTTGTAGAAGACTAAAGATCCGAATCCTTTCCCTATGAGAAGTTCTTGGCTGGCACAGGAAGCACAGAAAGAAAGATCTTTTTTATAGAGATAACTATATCTCAAAGTAGGCTTGTGACTTTTCATTCAAACTCTGTTTTTGCCCTTTCAGGCAAAAATGTTCATAATTATTTCTGGAACTACTGGCCACTGAAAGAAAAAGAGCCATTCCCTTGACAGAACTCAGGCCAAATACACACCGTAATCACTGAAATGTTGTCCTCATCCGGCTTCCTGCTCTCCTAGCACACTGTGGTCTGTTCCAGCTGGGTTTTTTTTTTCTCAGCTCATTCTGTATCTGTATAGAGGGCCTAGGTCTAGGAAAGCAACCTGATCTGCTCACAAGGAGGTGGAAGATAGGACTGCCAGCAAGTAAAACTGGGGAACACTCCCAATCCAAGGTCTGAGCCCTAAATACCCACTCAATTTTTAGCATCTCGCACCAATAGGCTAGCTACAGAACCATTCCTACCCTTTATTCAAATTTATTCACTCTTTCTTCACTGCGATAGGTATATCTTACAACAGCATTGACTATGGCTTAGCCTCACTGGATGACATAAATGTAAAAACAACTGGATTCACTTGTAGGGATCAATTCAATGCTCTATTGCATCTTTGAAAACCTTATTATACCAGTCTCTCTTATCACTATGGTTACTGCACATCTTCTGGTTGTGTATTAAATGACGTGATTAACATCTGCTGCATGTGGTTTGTCCTGTTTTGCATCCTCTTCCAAAATGATAGAATTAAATCTGTCTAGCTGAGTGTTCTGTTTTTGATCTTTTTCTTTTAAAAGTACATGAAACGTAAGAGAGGACAGAGTGAAGAACTACAGCCTGCACTCAGGGGAGGAGAGGTGGCAGCAGTGATGGCCTTAAAACCCTATGGGAGTTTGTTTTGCCTTGAGAAAGTTCATAGCCACACTTTACTTTTGTGCTATAAAACAGCCACACCAGGGAGGAGCTTCCCAAGAGGGAAAAAGAAAAATCCTAAACCTGCCTCGTTAGACGTTCTTTATGGGTATGGCTGTGAAGCAGCTGGATGCTTGATTTCAGCTCATGTCAGCACAAGCAACCCAGCTTTAAAAAATCTAGCCCAAAATGCTTGTAGATTCCAGGTAAAGATTTGGGCACCTAGCCCAGATTCAGCGCTTGGCAGCCGGACACCCAGGAAAGCTAGCCAGCGCCAGGGCAGGTAGCTCCACGGGAGCTATGACCCCTCTTGAGGTTGTAGGGTCACCTCTACCTCACCTGTAGATAGGCTGGGGCCAGGTTGCTGCCCCTCTTGGATAGCATGACCAAGGCAGCAAGCTTGACTGCATCCAAAATAGCAACCTGTTCTCTGAATATGGGGCCGGGGGTATGATCTGCATGACACTGTTAATCTTCCTTCTGCTTGGAGACAGAGTGGCTGCACGCAAATTGCAGCCCTGACCTGTTTTAACATCCGAACAATGCCAGGGGTCTGTTTCTGTTTAATTTACCACTGTGGACATACCCTATGAGAACACAGCACAGTGAAGGGAAACCTCTCTTTCCTTAGGCCTCATGCTTTTTCTACTCGTTTGACAGCAGCATCTCTGTAACTTTATACACAGGCTACTCTTGCTGACCTCAGAGGCAGCTTTTGCAAGAATGAGTTTATGCAACTTATTTTGATGATGTCAGAACTAAGGCCTTAAATCTTTATGGGCCTTCTTAAACTGCTTAAGGCTTACCAGGAAAACAGCAAAGGTGAAACAAAGTGCTATATTAAAATCTCCTATGAGAAGAGAAAATAACATTTCTTTATTCAGCTCTGAGCTGGATTTGCCTTTTTAACTCAATGATGCTCTAAGTTCAGCATGCTGCTTTCAAGCAAGAGGTGCTATGGATGCAGGCTTGCTCAGGTTGGGACCTGGGTAAGTGTGCTTTCCTGCAAAGAGAATAATTATATGCTCCCAAACTCACAGAAGCATCAGAATTCACAGCATGCTTTTTACAAGGGTAATAAAGTTTTATACGCATATACAGAGAAACAGTTTGCAGCAAAATACTTAATGCACCCAATTATCCCCCAAAATAAATGGATGGGAAAGAAAGTAGCTGAATTTGCTCAGGCTTAATTATTTTACATTTGAACCTCTCTATTTGTAGCAGTGAAGTCCCATTCTACTACCCATTTCATGGTACTTTATTTGCTCTGGACTCTTGTAACTGCACCCTTAGTGTTTAGGAGACTGCCCAACGTCAGTGTGAAGAATGTGGCAAAGGCTTGACATCAATTACAACATTACACACAACATAAAATTTAATGGCTTGAATCAGCCTTTCATTGCTATTTAAAGCAACTGTGTATGGCTTTTTTTAAGATCCTAAAAATTAATCAGCTTCTAAAAGGTCTAAATTTTTCAACAGCACAGAATCTTACCCTGAGGTTTTTAAAATGTTATTTCAGTTCTGTTGTATAACTGGGGGGAAGTTTTGATAGGTAAATGTATTTTTTAACGTAAAAATGAAATTGATCTCCTGGGTAAATAAAACTCTCTGGGGCACATTAAAAGAAATAAAGTAGATCGGATTCTCCACTGACTTGCACTCTTTGAAACTCCTTTGAGAGGACATAAGGCAAGGCAGTGAGGCTGCTGAGGTGAAACTTGGGGAAGAATTTGGCCCACAGCGTTTTATGTTTGCTCTCAAATAAATGGGAATCGCATTGAGGACTTGGGTGGCTTGGTGATAAAGTGCTGGTTTCCCACCTTTGTGGCTTGAGTCAAAATTTACGTGGAGGCCTCAGCTTTGTCTCTCATCGACATGTGATCATCTCATAAAACACCAGTTTCTGCTTAGCGGAGGCCCAGTCAAAGCAGGAGCGGAGCCCGAATTACCTCTTGCCTCCTGTAAGGGTGGTCCCTGCAGGTCAGTGTGGAGGTCGCTCGAAGGGCAGCACAAGGAAGCCTGCTTGTCCCACAGCTGCAAATCCTGGGCTGTGGATAAATAAAAGGCTCAGTTTCTAATTTTTTAGCTAAATAATCAGACAAAACTTGGAAAAAGAGACCCTGAAACTGTTCAGGAAAGAAAAAAAAAAAAAAGGGAGAGACCTCAGGAGATCTGTAGACATGTTTTTTTCTCAATGCACTAGAGTATAATTAAAAAGTTGCTTTGGTGTAGAGTGAAATAGTTTCGCACAAACCTTGACCATCTCACCTTTAATAAGGGGATGGTGGGGAGAAATATGTAACTGTTACATCATGAATGTTTCACTGATTTTTATTTACAATACATAAAATTTTACTTTTCTGGGCTGCTGCTGTCTGCCAGGAGTAGTTTGGATTGGATGGGCAAGGATGTTTAGTGAGTTTTACTTCACACTGTATGAACACCGGTGTTGTTTTTTTGGAAATATTTTTTTCCAGCTGAAGTCTAACTGTAACCATGACCTAGGTCACAAAGGTTTCCTGGAGGGGCTGTGAAATTTTCCATAGAATCTGATCTTTACATTGTTAATTCCCAGTTTAAAATGTTTCTCATTTTAAATATAGCATTTTGCCTTATCAGCACTGGAAACCACATATTGCATTTATTGACTATATGTATATAGATAGGTAGCAGCGGACCTTAGCTTGGAAAGTTCAGGACATCCCAGCAAGTCTTGGGCAATTTATGCAAGGGCTAGTTGTAACTGCATGAACTTAGTTGGATGCTTTTTCCTCACAAAAGCTGGGCATCTTCTGTTTTTCCCATCCCAGTCTTGCAGGGAGCGAGTTTGGTTATGGAGCACAGCATGCCTCCTCTTTCGAAGAGCTGAGCTGAAGGAGACAACCTGATCTCCTTGTGATCCAGTAGGTGGACTTAGGGGTCATTCTCCAAAGCAGCCAGCACTGCCTATTGTTGCACCCAGGGAAAATGGTGAGGAATAATTCAAAATCTGTTAGATCTCAGGAAAAATGTGTACTTCTTTCTTTCTGCAAAGTCTTTAAAAAAATCTGATTCCTAGTCCGATGTCGGTAGTAAGCCTACACCTGCTGAAACTGAAGACCGAAGTTGCCTCTAATGTCCATGTTGTGATCCGATATGCAGTATGAATGAAATTCTTCCACAAAAAAAAACATCAGAAAAGAGAAACTGTACTTGAACTTTGAGGGAGCAAAACATTCCAGAGGAAAAATCAAACATTGGCCATAATGTTATTCAGAAATTACACTAGCTGGTCTTTATCTAGTGCAAGTTTGGAACGCAGTAAAAATGAGTGTGTAACTACCTGTTTTATAATGTAAATAATCTCCTAAGAATTTATTAGAAAACAAAATCACATTATGTCAGTGGTTTTAAAATCCTAAAATTTCTGTTTATTTGAATAGTCAAGAAATACTTAAATAAAAGCATTATCTCATGTTGGACAGCAAAGTTTTCGAACCACAGCATGTACACATTTAACAGCCCCCAACAATTCAGCCACACAGAGCATAAAACCCCCTAATCAATGCCATTTTTACATAAAAAAACCCCTATGTTTCCCGTCATAAAATATTACAGTGTTTACACAAAGGCTGCAGCTAACCTCATAAAACTCTATTGATTTCCCAGTAGGGTCCTCAGAGGACACTTGGCTGTGCTAGATGACACACTGATTTCTAGCACCAAAATAACACTGAAATCAGTGTTATTTGGAGACTAGATGCGTAGGGTTGCTTTTATCAGGTGGGCATTCTGACGAGCTCACACTGAATTCCTTATTCAAAGAGAGAGCTGCCTCCTAAAAACTTCACCTCTAGTGCTCTTTTTAAGAATATAGACAAAAGCAGTGGTAACAAATCACCAAAAACTGGAAATTTCTAGTTTTTGCTCTGAGTTTTCTTTGGTGATGAGGGAAATTTTTTCCTTTAAAAAGGATGCCTCTGGTAGAGCGTTAATCAATAGCTACAATAAATAGTCCCACTCTAAGAGCAGCTAAAGAAGATCATCTGGAAAAAAGAAAATTAGCAGAAGGAAAATAAAAAAGGGAAAAATAAAATTAACAGAAAAGCTCCCTCTGACTTAAATTAACTTTAAATGAGGCATATACTGAGAATTTGTATCTATAAAAAGTTTTTTACATCAACCAATTAAGCGAATTTTTTTCCAAAGACAACAGACATACCATATTTTCAGAGTTACGTCAAATGATTTTCATATAACAGTCAACATCAAATGTTTGCCTTTTCCACGGGGTAAGTAAAATGAAATGATGTGAATAAAAAATAAAAATATCACCAAATTCTCTATTGTGGCTTAAAACGCTATATAAGATTTAAACTCTTATACAAACTGAAGACTTTCAGTAAAAATTCTTTGTCTTAAAAGAAAAAGAGGGGGAAAAAAGAAACAATTAAAGTTTTCTGTCTGTTCTTGAATCTTAAATTCCAGTACATTAAATGAACTGAGCAAATTGAATCCTTTCTAGGTAGATTGTCACACCAACTCCAAGTAGATTTTGTTGCAAGAAAAGCATACCCCCCCACTCCTATTATATACTTAAAAACATTTCATAATAGTGTCTAAATGATAAAGGAACAGATCCTGCTCTTTCCAGCCAGCAGGAGCTGGGGGAATGCCTTCTAGGGGATAGGGTCTCGTTCCCCAAGATCAGAGACTGCAAGATCAAATGCACTGACAGTCAGAACAAATTGTGCCATGTCACAGGTTTTAATTTTAAGGTAACTCATTGCAAAGAGACTGGATCAGCTAGTTCTGAATTACAGAGAAAACTTGGAATGAGAAATGGATAGACAAAACATGTTTGTTGGGAAATTCTCATCTTTAACTAATAAAGCCTTTTAATACGGACTATTCTTCCCTTTCTTGCTCAATTAAAAAGATGTTAATATAACACTAAGTTTGAGATTTAAACCCACAAGAGTCAGGAAATTCAGAATTAAGGCTCCCTTGGTAACCTTAATTCTGTTCCCATTGTGCATATTATATTTTATGATAGGGTTTTTCATTGAGTGATCGTATAACGCTGGGGCAGTGTGACATGCAAAAAGTGGTATTGAATAAGCGTGTGGTTTGTTGTGGAGGTTAAAGAAATGTCAGTGTTACTAAGTAGTCCTGCAAAAATGTAACAACAACTGCAGCTTTTATAAAATTATTATTTCACTATTCAAGTCACTTTGAGTGTACTGCTGTACACAAACACTTTCTTCTTAATGATGGTATGTGCAATGTCATAAATAAGAGATTTTTTTTTTTTGTTTCTCTGTAGACTTTTCTCAGGCAGTTCTGAGAAGGATCTTCAGGATCTCGGTATATATTTGGAATTGCTCCTTTCCTTTTTTATCTTTGGAAAGTGTATGGGTTTATCAAGGTCTGTGAAGTGTAAGTCTCGACAAAATTTGAGTTCAGGTGAATTTTTTCCCTGAGAGGTTCCTCTTGTTTCTGAGGATAATTTTTGATTTGGAGACATAAAGCTAAGTGGAGGCCAAGATCTGAGATATTCCTTGTCGGGCCTGCCGATTGCACAGACACTAAAATGCCAATTTCTCTTTGAACAGTATCTCATAGAAGTGCATGTTCTGCAGGTCTGAGGTAAGTTTACAATTTTAAACAACCACCCAAGGCGGACACAGACACATGCATAGCTCCTAAGGCACTCACGGTCCTCAGGTAGGAATCTTAGTCATATTTGTGTTTTCTTTAATGGCAACTAATACGTATTAAGGGCATGCCAATAGGTTTCTTCTGGAGGGGGACCACTCCATACAGCTGAAGAACCTTTAAAGAAGGGCCAAAAGTTCCTCCGAGGTGTGACAGCAGGAAAAGGGAAAGTTTTTCCTGCTACACTTGTGTCCTGGCAAGGTCCCTATGCAATGTGCTTGCACCAGGATCAAAAGCAAGGGGACGCATTCAGAAGGATGATCTGAGAGGCAGAAGACATCCTTGGTGTCTTGTCTGAGCAGTGTGCGTGTTACAGCCCATGGCAGAGAAGACTGAAATGCTTCAAAATATAGCTCAAGTTTTTCAGCGTAAAGGACTCTTTTTGGCCAGCTCTATCCTTTGGTGTGTGTACTTGCAGTTTTTCTTTATATTTTGACTCATTATTTTGTTTTAGCCTCTTTATAAGCTTGCTTAATTTATTGTACAGGGGTAAGGCTGTGAAATTTAATGACCTGTGACAAACATAAGGTCAGTTCAGATGATATACAGACCTCATCTGGCCCTAAACTTTTTGAATTGATCAGCTCTGGGAGCAGTCGTTAGCTAGTTGCCTAGCTAAAACATATAACTTGCAATGAAATTTTAAGTGCTCAGTTAATAAGTCTTAAACTATCAAAGGTCTCTTTACAGCCAATGAAAAGATTCAGGTGCCTTTGAAATGTAGTGACCTGACCTGATGGTCAAAGTCTTCCCTGCAGGGTGCAAGGATGCATGAATCTGAAGATGAACATTTTGGCCCATTTTGGCCTTACATATGTAAGATCCGCTTGCTATGACTTTTCTATTCTATCCCATATGGAAGCTAGGGGTCCTAAGCATGTTGCTTAAGCCGAAATTTCTGCGTAACTAAAGTTTTTATTTTAAAATACTAGTGCTTTCACAGTCACCGCAGCCACCATTTAGTGCATTCAACTCCTGTCCACCGGTGGGAATTCAGGAAGGGATATTTTTCCCTGTAGCTTCAAGTAAGCCAATTAATCTCTGGATGCTCTTCCTTTAAAATGAAGGCGATATAATCTTTTCCCCCCTCCGTTTATGTGTTCTCTTACTCTTTTATTCGTTGGGTTCCTTGTGGCAAGCACCGCCTCTCACTATGTTTAATGGCAGCACTTGTAAATAATTATTAACGACGACTCTTAAGAGGTAAAACTAAACGCTGCAAACTCTGAGGGCGGACACATGCTATGCAATACCGAGAAGGTTTTAAAAGCTTCTCCTTCCTCTCCTCTTCTTTTGGATGCTAGAGACATAATTAGTAACACGTTTCCTGTCTTTGACGTTAAGTACCACCTCAGACAAGAAACATAACGACACTTTGTCAGCACAGACATAAAAAGGTTAGATTCAAAATGGTGGCATTCCCCATGCTTAGCTAGATAGTTTCAGAGAGATTTATAACCAGCTGTACAGATTTCCTCACATGGCTGCCCTTTCAGTTCCAACCTTTTAAAATCTCTGGTGATCTTAAAACCTTGCACAGCTTGACATTTGAAATGTATCGTTTTTTGTTTCCTTAAGGTAATAAGATCTTTCTTACTCTTGAAGTTTCCAAATAAAAAAAAAAGTCTTCTTGATTTTTAATTAGTGTGAACAATCTTTTCTCTCTCATACTGGTGTTAAGAATCCTTAACGGTTCAAGTTTAAGCCAGGCAGTTACGGGGCATGTGCCCAGGGTGCAGCTCTCTTAGTCTGCCTGGTGGAGCAAACAAGAAGCTGTAGAAAAGTGAAGTCAAGCCATCCTGTCAGTTTTCTTCTTTTGTTTGTGTTTTGTTTGTTAGGCTCTGGTTGCCAAACATAAGGAAATGCATAAATTTAGAAAATTTATAGCGTATGAATCTATGTATAATGTATAAATCTATGTACAATGCATAAATCTGTGTTAAATAATGTTGCAGCAGTAAATGGACCTGATGGGAGCTTTCTTGCCTATTAGCTATTTTTGTGCAAACCGCTGAATCCCTGTTGGAAGTCTGTAAGCCATTTGGGGTCACTTGTGTTCTGTGGTTCTTCCCTCTCAGAGCGATGTTTTGTTAGATGGTGAGCTGATCTGCTGGTTTGCAAATGAAATCTCCCCTATCCCTCACCTTCCTCTGGGTGTCCTGCTTTCCTTACATTGTCTCCAGTGCTTATCTGTCCCACAGTGAGCTGCTGCAGTCCCATAAACTGGTAGAAAATTAGCCAGACAAGGGGTGATTATTTCTACTGATTAGTGAGCTGAACTGGCTTGGAGGAGGCCTGGTGAGTGCGGGAGCTGGAGCCCTGCAACGGGCTAGGCAATACGGAGGAGGGTAGGGGAAAAGGCCCTGTTTCGGAGGCAGCAAACTGTAAAACTGGAAAAAAATTACCCTTAAGTACAAAAAGTTTCCTCAAATATTTATTGCCTAGATAGCCATGGCTTTAAAATGCCTACATTGCAGGGCAAACTGGCTCCAGAAATTAAACTGAGTAAAGAACAAGAATTATTTTGGAGTGGGATCTATTCTCTGATCTGATTCATCAAGTGATTGCACAACCCTAAATTTCATTTACTGGCATCGGTTAGAACATTCTCTAAATTAAGCAGTGCAACTCAGTTAAATTGAGATGAATGTCATAATGAGCAGTACATGTATTTTCTGCCCGTTGACATAAATCTGAAATGAGAAAAGTAAAATGTTTGAAATTGAAAGTATCAATATTTCTGTTTTTCAAACAAAAAGAGAAGTTTTATCCACAGGAATTAAAATAGTCTAGTATGAGCTTGGTTTTTGAATGAAGTAACTTAACTTGAAACGTCTGTTCTTTATAGAAGGCATTTTTAAGTGTGGCAAATTTTCAGAAAAAATGGGGAAAGAACTTGGATTCTCTTTTCATAAGTACTGGGAATTTTTCTGGTCTTTCACATCTTTCCTGTGTGATTTTTCAGCAGACTATTTCCTTTCCCTTATGTTCTTATTTGAAGAAGGAGGTTTATCCCACTTTTTCACAAGGCCTAAGTTCAAGACAATATTTAGAATGGCGGAATTTGTAGCTTACTCAGGTCTGTAGGCATGGCGCTAGTACTAGCATTACTATTAATATTATGGAATAATATGAATTATTTTTTCATTGTATAAGTAATGAAAAATGCAATGATATTTCTAGATCACAAGCTGATTGTGAAAAACAGAAATTTGTTTTCTCTTCCGGTTTTGTAACTAATATATGTGAGACTCTGAGAAAGCAGCTTTCATTCATTTCCCCCATATATAAAATGGACACAGGGATCATCTGTAGTTTACCTTAACAGTTTTGAAAGAAAAGTGCTGAATTAATTATGAACTGATTGCTAGGCCAATTAATTATAAACTGATTGCTAGGCCGCTATGGAAAGGGGGACCATACATGGTTACAGTAGAGTGATGATTGGATTTCTTTTTTTCTGCTGCTCTGTTCATATTTACTTATTAAATATGCCACCTGTAGGTAGTAGGAACTGTTTATTTTTTGCAGATGTGCTACTATTGGATGTTAGGTAGGGGTCAAGTTAATTTCCTCAAATATCTCACTGTGTCAGATATCTTTTGAATGTTGTTTTCTTTTTCTTTACGTATGGGGCCCTTTATGCTGAGTCAGTAGCTTGTACGCTTGCAGTTAAATATGAACTGAAACTGTGGATTCGGTGAGCCACCAATTTATCCTTCCGCCATCTGAGAAGTCATGTAAAGGGGAGATGGAGGTCATTCTTGTTACAGGAGTTTGGATACTTTGTCATGTTATTATGATGGGTGCTAAAAGTCACTTCTGATTTCAGACAAAATATCAATTGATATTTCTGATATTTCTTTGACATTAGAACAATGGTGGTTTTAACATCTTTAAAACAGCTTTAACATCTTTAACAGCTTTATGTCTTTCTCTCTGTGGCCTGATCTCACTCTGTCCATTTAATTCTCATATCTCTGGAACTTTTCACCTAGAGATATAGCAGGGAGTATTTACAACTGGAGGCAGGATCCTGCTTTTGATTTTACCAAGCGTACTTGTGTTTAAATCGAGCAGAACCTGCTTGCAGGGCTCAGTGCTCTGCTCCTGCCTCTCCTGCATGGCCAGATGCTGGGGAAAGCACAGGCAGCCCCCAAAACTACCCCCATCACACCACAGAGTGTAACTGCAGCTTGAGGGCTCGTATAGCCTCTGTGGGTCTCTAGGTGGCCCTACTTTGCTGAAGGCACCTCGATGACCTGGGTTGCCTCTGCAAACGAGGCAAGTTTACAGGTCTGCCTCGTCAGCCCTTTGCACTTTTGCTATCCCATCTCACTCTAGAAATGCATGGGTGGTCACGCTGAAGGTGGTGGTACAGGAGAAAGACATTGGATCTCTCTGTGGTACAGGAGAAAGGCATTGGATTTGGCTCATCGTGGAATTGATCACATCGTGAATAATGGAATGGGATTCATACTGAAATGTTATGGATACCATTAGCCCGTAACACAGTGTGCTAAGAGGAGGCTCTGGGGAGTGAAGCAGCCGCAGTTAAAGGTTTTACCTCAAAGCAGATCTGGTCTGATTTTTACTTCTGGAGCACATGGAGTACCATCCTGGAGGGCAATTTCTAGGTTAGTTTCATTCCAGACAGCTTCAATTCATGTCCTCTGAGGCTGCTCTGCAGTGGGAACCAAAGTGCCATAAGTGGGGATGGTCAGGAGACTTCAAAAGCCCATTCCTAATTCAAATGAAGCAGCAACATAGACATTTTCTTTGATTGCTTTCATACTAGTATGAATTCCCATTCTAGTTTCATGAAACTGGTTTTGGTTTTTGGTTTGTTTTTGTTTTTTAGTTTTATCGGCTGTTCTATGATTTCTGTGATTTGCTCAAAAAATATCATCAGCATTCAGATTCACAGCATAACAGTCATAGCTTTCTGAACTTTTTACTTCACCTTCTTTTAGTTCTGGGAATGGTTCCTGGAAATAAAACTTCAGAACTCTTTGGGATAATTACTCACAGTGACAAAAGAAAAGAGAAAAGTGGTTGAATCTCCCTTCTACAGATGTGGAAACCTAAGCAGCTGCGGAAAGCTGTGGAAACCTAACCAGCACAGAGAAGGGACCTCGGGCAGGGTGGGGCAGGACTCAGCAACTTGCATGCTTGTGTGGTGCTCAGGCCACAAGCCCTGACCTGAGGCAGGATGCAGTGCAAGGCTAAAGTAGCCACCGGTCTCTTTCTGAGGCTAGAGAGACATAGGCGCTTCCAAAGAACGAGAGAGCTCATCCCCAGGAAGGTTTCTGAGGCAGACAAGATGCATTATCTCCACAGGCGAGGCTTTTGCTCAATTTACCAAAAGGGTGCTTAGGGTGATTGACAGTTTTATATTTGGAAAACTAACTTTGGCATGTCTACAGTTAAATGCAAAAAGCCCGGCTCTCCGGACTGCAAACTGTCTGCAAATCTTCACTAAGCAGGTAGGTCTACCAGTGCCTGTTCTGCGAGTTCATACTGCCCTTTCCTCCCGCAGAGAAATAATGAAAAGCCTGAGGTAATGTCATCTTAAGGGAAACGTTCTGTAAGTTTAAAAATAAAATGGGGAAAGAAAACAACAAAAGCATCTGCTGATTGTCTCTGCTCTCCATCCTGCCTGGCAGACCCCTTTACAGTCTGCCTTGTGGTCCTGCCAGTCAGGAAACAGGAATTAAAGATCTGTCAATCACAGAGAGCAAATAAATGCTATCCCCTTCCCTGAGCCTTTTCTTGTGCAAGGCGACTACGTAGTCATCAAAGCCATTTCCAGCTGTTTTTGTCTTTTGCTGGATGCTGACTGTGGCTAATGAGTATTTGAATTGCAATTCAGCCCACTGCTGGAATGATGCTGGCTGCAAAAAGAGGGGCTTTTAGGGCTGCTGCTGCAGAGGATGAGAGGGGAGCAAAGCACAACATGATCACACAGGGTTATCCTGTTTGTTTAGAGCCTGTTCGTCTCCCATCCTGCATCCCTGCCAGCGCCCCTCAGGGAGGGTCATTCGGAGGATTGCAGCCTCTGCTCTTGCTTTGAAGCTTTCCCCGGGGAGGAAGTGGGTGGGCTGGGATTTATGCACTACCCGAGACTGATAGATGTTAAACTCTCGTCTTCCTGGACAGTGGAGCCATACTACCACCAGTGGGGGTTGGCGGGGTGTGATGGGAGAAGACCACACTGTGTCAGACTGAAATCCGGGTAAAGAAGAGGAGATCTTCCTGTGAGAGAGCAGGGACAAATTATGGTCCTGTGCACTTTTAAGGCTGGCTCTCTTCAGGCTGACATTTTTTGGGAAGAGTAACTTAAAAGTATTCTTCCATAGACTGCATTTCAGAAGACGGTATTTCACCTTCAAGTTTATTTCCCCTCAGTCTAGTAGACCCTAACTTCCCTGACCTTCTGGGATGACTTTAGCTTCTCCCAAGTGACAGGCTGAGGGTCTCTTGCCTCTCTCACTCTCTTTGAGTCTTCCTTTTTGTTTATTTTTTTAACCACTTGATTCAGGGTAGTGTGGATTTTGAGGACTAGGAAGGACTGATGATGCTCCTGAGTACGTTAATGCATATACCTTTTACTTTCCCTCCAAGACATCCACCTGTGAAACAAATAAAACTGTCAGTGGAGAAGAGGATACTGATTTAAGGCAGCTATGTTGCAAATTAAATTGACTTGAGCTCTCCTGCGGTTTGGTTGGGGTCCCTGACATTTGATTATTCAGCTACAATTTCAGAGAGCCTTAGAGGTGGTTCAAAGATGGGACACTGATCCCTCTGGGTTCCCAGAGGATTTTTGAACAGCTAGATATGGTAGATATCCTATTTTTGTACCCTATTGTACCTGCTCCGTCACTGACACTTTCTATCTCTGTGAAGTTGTAGGTGAATGGATTCTGATAGCAAAAGGCCTGAATCTTCTTTCACTAGTTCTGGCTGTGGCTAGGGGAGAATCAGGCTTATTTCAGTTTCAGTTTCCAGATTTCTTTGGTGCTAAAGCATTGTGAAGACCACAGGATTTTATCTAGGAGGACTGTAATCCCTTCTATCCTGCAGTCCCCTCTTGGCAGAGAAATCATTTCAGATTCTCTAACAGTCCTCAGTCCTTCAAAGCCCAAAGCCTTGCAGTTGCATTTGATAAGGAAAGTCTTACAGTCCAAGTACTGAAAACATTTAATCTACCTCTTCTCACCCTATTCTTCTCCCAAAGTCACTTCAGTGCCTGCTCCTGTCCATTAGGCAAGTGATGGGAAAGGACACAAGTGTTTAAGAACAGCTATGTTAGATCAGACAAAAGGCCCATGTGGCCTTGTATCTTGCCTCTGATTAAGGCCAAGGGACGAGTCTGGAGACAAAGAAGGTCATACAGAGATATGTTTGTCTTCTCTCTCCTCCCACCCAGCCCCTAAGCTTCCAGCAGTCTGGGTTATCCCGAGCAAAAGGCATCATCTTAGTGGGCTCTAGGTTTAATTCAAGTACAATGCCTTTCTATAATAATTATTTTCCTTGTATTAGTGAAGACCATAGGCAGCCTAGTCACAGTGACGGGTGCTGTGCTAACATCTGACAAAAGGGCCCTCTCTGTCCCAGCAAGACAGCACTGACTGTGGACTTAGAATGATGGTTTGGAAAACAGATTACACAGATTAATGCAGCAAAGGAAAGAGCAGGGCAACAGTAAGGCATTATTAGTCTCAGCACCTCAAGCCCCTACAGATTTCCAGTTCTTTGTCGATATCATGGCAGAAGAAAATTCAGCAGAAGGACTTGAGGGTTGCCCCTTGCTAAGGCAAGGCAGTGAAAGAGCTAATTGTCCCCTCGTCATCATCTTGTTTTTATGATTAAACCTTTTTAATCGTCTTGTTTTACGTACTTCCAAACATTCTTCTTAAGCATGAAGGAGCAGTAGGAGTGAAAGTATAAGGTACTTCTATGACAACTGACAACGTGGGTGCTGAGGCTTAAGACCAGGGAAAAAAACAGAGGAAAATTGCTCTTTTGGTGTTTATTAGAAATAGGAGGAGAGTGATGAGTAACATGGAGGGGAAGAACTTGAAGACACAGTAAAGAAAGGGATTAGAGGAGGGAAGCAGAGAAAAAAGAGAGAAAAGTGATGTGGTAAAAGTGATGGATGGGAGTAAGGACTTTCCAAGGGACATTATGAGTTGATATGAATGGAAAGGATGTTTTTGCCCAAATCCAGAGAAAAAAACCCACTGCAGTCTTTATTCTGAAAAAGTGTTTCAGCTTAACTCTTATATGTTCAGTTTGCTCTGAAAAAGGGTAGTAAGAGTTACCAGCCAGTAAATGCCAGTGATCTATTGTAAATTCCTAGGACCAGCAAACAGCTATGATGAGTGTCAGGCAGTGATTCCAGTGCTGCAGAGCTGCAGTTCCTGAAGCGAGGCGTGTGGAAGAGCATAGGGAAAATTAATTTTTGACCTACGGATTTCAGATTTTTTACTTGAATTGTCCAATAAAGACTATAAAACACATAGGTCCCATACCCATCTTTTCCTGATCTGCTAAACTCTTCATGTACTGTTTTTTAATATAAACCTATCAAATTTTTGTTTGCATGGTCATTAATCTTTTAACAGAATCCCAGGCTGCTGGAGTGGAAAGAAGTAAAAAAGAAAGCCTTTCTGAAAGATAATAGTCTATATTTTTTTCTCTCACACTCGAGTTCATATTATTTTCTTTGTCTTTTAGCATCAGCCTCAGCCCTAAATAATTACACTTTTTTACATTTTCAGTGATTATAATGAACATGGTGCAACCGAAAAATAAGCCATAGTGTAGCGATCCTGCCAATTCCCTTCCATTCCCATCCCTCTCATAATTTGTTCCTTTACGCTGGTTCCAGCAGCCACTCTCCCTGGTAGCAGAAATACTGTAACATTGATGTCTGTCGGCTTCTCTTTTTTTTCTCCTCTCCCCTTCAAGTATATAGCTTACTGCTCTTCTCCAAATGGCAAAAACTCTGAGGAACAGCCCCTTGCTTAACATGTCAAAATGTGAGTTCTGGCTGGCGATTGCTTTGGTTTCATTCCCTGGAGCCCCGGCGGTGCCAGAAATCAAAGCATAATTTTGCAGATGTTGAGATCCTGTAAGCCCCCTAGGTTGCAAAGCTAAGCCATAAAGCCAGCTGGCACTGTGTACGTGTGCTAAGAATGTAAAAGTATACATTTTTAGTTTTCAACCAACAATGACCGACTGCTGGTAACTTCAACAAAGTGAAGCATTACTAGCTTTATTTTTGGAGAGTAAGTGGCTCTGTGCATTCCCCTGAGCTCTTCTTCTGTTCTAGTGCTGCTGTTTTTAAGATGCTGTTCAGAAGTATAGAAGTTTCTTTGGTGTTTTTCCAGCATATCTGCTGTTCTTTAAAGAGATACCGCACTCTGACAGCGCCTTCAGTTCACGGCAGAAAATTTAGAAGTTATTTCAGCGAACCTTAACCTTGTTGATTTCAAACTATTTTACCTTTCTTCTAAAGGAAATACATTTGAGGGGGTGAAAAAAATATCTAAATTAAAACCAAAAGATGAGGGGATAGCTTTAACAGGCTTTTTGCAATATATTCTTATCTGCAAACAGACACTTGACAGTCAAAGTGTGTGTAGGAGCTTAGACAGACACGGCATGATTCTGTTCTGTGCAGTAGCAGCAAAATTAAAGAATATATATTTAAATTTCTGAAGGGTTTGGTCAACAGACAGTAGCATCAGATTCTTTCGTTTGGAATTTTCCTTTCATGTATTTGTTTGATTTCTTTGGTTTGATGTAACATGCCTTTCTTGAATCACACGAGTATAGATAGCCATTTAAAGCAAAGATGCTGGAGAATTGTTTTCTGAGAGGTTTGCAGATAGGTCTGCACAGAGCAGGGTGGGAATTTCTCCCCCCCCCCCCCCCTTCCTCTGGACTCTTTTAGAACTCAGATGCTTTTTATTTCCCACCAGGAAAAAACAAGATGTGAAACATATTCAGGGGAGAGACTGCCCCTTTGCAGAAAGGTTTATGGTCACTCAGGATTTGACTGAGTCAGCTTCAAACCGAAAAGATAAAATTCATCCCCAGATAACCAGCAGGCTGAGTCAGGACTTCATTAACAGTGTGTGAACAATGTAGCAGGCGCTCATGTTTGGTCCTCCAATGTCCAGCCAGGACATTACTCTGACTGCAACATTACTCTGGGTTTTCTTTTTCCAGTTTTGATCAGAAATTCCAGGACCTGAGAAACCTTTCCCATAGCAAATTGCACCAGAGCTGCTACGTTCTCATGAACAGTTTAGATTTCAATGAAGTGATATTTTCCAATGAAAAAAAAGTTTAATTGAAAAATTCCTGACAAGCTTTAATCCTATTAACTTCACTGTGGTTGCACATATGCTAATGAGAGCCGTGTGTGTGAGACTGTTGCTAAATTTGCAAAACACAATACCCAGGACATGCATATTATATGTAGTTTGACATAGGCACATATGGTTTATATTCTACATTCTAAAACAATATTATGAACATTTTATAAGGTTGCAAAAGCGAGTATTGTAAATTCAAGAAATGCAAAAGTTATTGAGGCATATACTTTGGACTCTCTCTCCAGTGTAATTGGCCATATACACCTTCCACTTCCTCTTCGCTCCCCATTTGTTCCTCATATATTCCTCCTCCCTTTCTCTTAGTGTCTTTCCTGTCTGCCTAGCCTTTCTTTTTCACAAGTAGCGCCTCCCACACCATCTGTCTATCGAAACCTGGCTCTATCATGGCACTGGAGGCCATCATGAGCTTGTATTATTATATTGCCTTCTCTTATCGTCTTTCTTTCCTGTCTAGTCAGACTGTAAGTTCTGCAGAGGGAAGGATAGTCACTGCATGGAGCATGGACAGCGATTTCCACGCTGGTGCATTGTTCGTGATAATTTTTTTGGGTGTTTCTGTAGCAAACACAGTTCAACAAGAACTCTCTCTCTAAATGTATGTGTTACGGCATGTATTTGCATTTAGTCAAGCAATTGTTAACTTGGAATAGACAAGAGATTACCTTTTTTTTGATGAGAGATACTAGCTCTCCTTGCATACCTAAATCATTTTCATTTTCCTAAAACAATATGTCTTTCTTTATGCGTAAGTGTTTACACTTTTGCTAAGGTATATGACTGATTCGATTTGAGTCTCTCTGTCCCAGGCCTAGGCAGACGACTTCTTTGCTGGTGTGAAACTCCCGTGAAATTATCAGAGCTCTGTTCAAGCACAAGGACTGCTTGTCCTCGTGAGACTTGTAAGACCGAAGGCTGAACAGAAAGCTGATTAGGAGGGTCTCCAAAGGGCAGGAGCATCTCACTACCTTCAGCCAAGTTAGTGTCTAGTCTAAGGTAGGCATCTGTGCTCTGTCATTAACCGATGGAGAAAGACGGCTGAGATGAATGACATTCATTTATCTTAATCGTTTATCTTTGAGGGGATAAATTGTGTTGTGGAGGAATTTTATTTCTATAATCAAGGGATTTTAGCCACCTTGATCAGATATTATTTTTAGATAGTCAAAGTAGGATGAAATGAATCCCACATTTTGTTTCAGTTTAGTTAGCATACCAGGCAATGCCTGAGCTGCTGTACTGAGTCCTGGTGCTTTCGGGGTGAGGGTCTTGTGCTCCCGCTTGCAGGAAGACAGGGACGTCAGCAAGCGGGGTGACTGCACTGTGTGTGTCCTGCAGCAGAGCACCTGGTCTAAGCTGCAAGTGATGCACCACAGCAGTGCTGGCAGATACGCATTAGTATCAAGTTGACCTGAAATGAAATGTTTTTATTCCGCTTGACAAGCTGAAATATTTAGAATCCAGTTGACTTGACCCAAAAGGGTGTATTTTGCTTACATTTTCCCTATGGAAAATTGGAGCAGTTCTGGAAAAAGTAACATTTTCCCACAGAAAACAGTTTTTCACTGAAAAAAAAGCCCAAAACATTTTGATGGAACATTTCCAACCAGCTGTAATTATAGTGCATACATAAAAGGGCCAAATTGTCGTTGTAAGGACATTCCTAAATGTAGATGATCCATAATCTCTGAGTGCTAGTCTTTGTAGCATCATAACTTTTGAAAGTTATGAAATCTTTGTAACATTCATAACTTTTAAAATTCCCACATAAAAAGACTGTTGTATTCTGTGTACACTGACCTGTGCTAAATCAAAGGGCAGACCCATGGCATGGACGGTCACCTATTAGACATTTGGCAATAACGCCAAACTCAAGATTGTGTCTGAAGCTGATTCCAGGCCCCTGAAGGGTCCATTTTTATATCACTAGCAAGTCAAAAGGAGATGTAAATGATAATTCCTAAAGTGTGAAAAAGAATTTGGCTGTTTTTAGATGAGCTGCAATCCAGTGTTCTTGGAAATAGGTACATTTTGGGGAGAAAGGGGGGATTGTAGCTCTCCTCCTCCAACCCCCACTGGAAGTAACTAGCTTATTGCATTTTACACCCAGGTGTTTGCCATAGAATCTGACACATAACCGTGCCCTGGAAAACTATAAAACAATATAATTTATAGAAATAAACTGAGTGAGAATCATTATTTTTTATTGGTACCACTTAATGTGCAGAAAAAGCATACTTTCCAAAAATATGGAATAAACGTTCTGTTAGCCTTATTGGGTCCAAATGTTAGGGTTTAAATTATTTTACTATGCAAACTTTCTTTCATATCTTGGCAGTAGTGATTTCCATTTTTATTCCTTTGGTATCCATAATCTTATTAGAATCAAAAACATATGCTTTGAGATCATTGGACAGATCCCTTCTCCCACCCTACCCCCTTCTCTCCACACTAAAAAATGCACCGAAAAGACTGACACTCTAGTATCGAGAATAACAGGAATGGTATAGGAGAAAATGATGCAGACTATTGAGGCTGAATGGGAGAACAGTTTGAGAAGTGCAGTTTGGTTTTCATGCTTTTGATTTGCAAGTCATTAAAGGCGCAGAAGTCTCCAAGCCTCCTGCTGGCTGTCATTTGGAATCCTGCTCTCTCTCCTACAACAGGAGACGCTTGCACCAGGATCACGGATTTACAATATGAAAAAGAGTACAGCGGGATTTGAGCTTTATAACACTTCTGGGGATGTAACACTTGCTGCAACCCATACATCTCGATGTCAGGGAATCGTATCTGTGGGGCTGAAATGTTAGCTCATTGCTATGGATTTATGAATATCCCTTTTTTTAAAGAGTAGAGCAATGACAAATCTCTTAACATGCAAGCCCAACAGTTCGGGGAAAAGTACTGTACCTTTCACCTGGTTGCTTTTCAGCCGTGGGATACTCAGTGGATGACAAGGGCGTAATGGCCTTTACTCAGGTATTTTCATGGTAGTAGACAGAATTTTTTCTATCTTCTCTTTAAAAAAGCACTTAAATTTACATTAATTTAGTGCTCATGAGAGGTACTAGCTACTGGAGGTAAAGGCCTAACAAAATACTCCCTTTTGTCTTCTGAAGCAGTCACCATATCCTTTTATTTTATTTTATATATTTTATCTTTTCATTCATCTGAAGCATATTCTATACGCAAGTAGGTTTTATTTATTCTGATGTCCAAATCTGGAGTGAATATTGAGATTCCTATCAGTAATATGAGGAGAAGATGAATTAAACTGACTGAAGCAACTACTCCTGAAGCTCCACAAAAGTGTAGCTCAACAGCTATACTTAAAAAGAAAAGCAAACATACAAGCAATGTAGATTCACTATAAAAGCACCCAAATCAGCTTTATTCTACTTGGTAGTAACATTATGTAATAGCTTTTTGAATATGGCTAGGCATATTTAACAGTAAGTATGACTCGATCTCTGAATTTCTTAAAGGAACTGTCTTTTATTGAATAGCAGCTCATCAACTAATGGTGCTTGGAAATATCACTGGGCATCAATAAGCCGATGCTATAATTTTGGGAAGGACATTTTTTAGTCACTGTTTTAGGAGGAAAACAGAACTCCGCCAAAACTATGGAGATGCAGCTTGTACTTTTTTAAAGACAGTGTCCGTTCTCTCATTGTGAGACACTCAGACCTGTTCTGTGATTTAAATGAAGAACCCCCACTAATTTCGTGTAGGACGATAGACACATACTGGATGTGGAGGATTTTCGACACTTTCGATCAGTTCTGACATGGCCCAACTTTGAGCTGGGTAGTTGAGAGGTAGCAAGCTCTCAGTTCCTTTGCCTTTTGATCCACAGTGTTATCCAGGTATCTTCCGATATAGCTGGTGTTGCATTATATGATTCTGGTGCTTTGGGGACTAGTCAAGATTCAAACCTGTCCCTTTATAGATAGATGGCACTGAACGGTATATTTTTAGATGATGCGTCATTTATGCTGCTTGGTCCAGTACCAAAAGTTGTGAGGTAGTATTGTGCTATGAACTTGCTATGTATACATAAAGAAGTACTTATTTGAGCCTGATGCAAAATGCACAAGTTAATCCCCCTCTAAAATGGATTAAACCTGCTGTGAAAGAAGCACTTTTAATAGAGAAAGACACATCCATGATCAGAAGGAGAACTGAATCAGCTCCCTTTGGCCAGTGAACTGAAGTTTCGAAAGAGAGCAGAGTTGCCCTAAGCACCCTTTACGGCTAAGAATGAGACATAAGCACCTCAGCCTGGGGTCGTAGCACTTAGTTTTTCACACCTGAAGTTGGAGTGGTGGCACATGCTTCCTCTATGCAAATGCCAGGCACTTCCAGAAGGTGGAGGTTCCTCTTCCTCTCAGGACTGGCTATGTCAAGAACCTGGGATGACTGATTCTGAAATGTTACCTAATTTGTAGGCCATGTTATTTATATTATCTGCTGATTAAACTGAGAAGGAACAATTGCCGTTTGCTTGAACTTGTCATGAACTAAGGCAGTTTGTCAAATTGACGGTTATGGCTGAACTATGAGCTCAAGTCAAATTTCTCAAAAAGTGTACTTAAGACCCCCAAATCCATATTTAGTCACCAAAATAAAAGCAATATAATAGGTAGGTAAAGAAAAGCACATTTATTTTAGGGGGTACTAAAGCAGCTCATATACACATAGTTTTTAGGCACCTAAACTTGAACACAAATATCTTTATTTTGTGGCATTTTTTTCTTAAATTTGAAGGCTAGTTAATTGAACATACTTTCTGCATGATGGAGAAATGATCTGAGCTATAAATAGGAAACTGTTGAAGATAATTAACAGTGATTTTTTTCTCTTCCAGAAAACATCCGTAAAAATAACAAAATTTAAACAAAAATATTTTGCTGAAAAGGAGTAACTTTTCCCGGAAGACATGAGGACTGTTTTTCATTAGTATGAACCATGGGAAATACTGCAGCTTCATCAGTGAAGGCCTGACATACGATTTCTATCAAACACACATTTCATTTACCCTAGGCTTATTCAGCACTACTCTTATACAATGTTCCCTACCAGCTGTTGTTGCTGCTGTTTGCTAGTAATTGATTGCTTTGTTCCTGGCCTGAGAAATAGTGTCACTTAGTGCTTAAGCTTCTAAGGGGCTACCAGTTTCTTCCTTTACCAAATACTAATTGTGCCAAAAAATATGGAGAGTCCCTCAACAAATCTTGGGATGCAAGTAAAGTTTCAAGTTGTGTTGCTTAATTTCATTCTTCCCAACATAAATTATACTGCAGTAAGTATTCCTGAGCCTCTGAAATAACACTAATTTGGTAAAGTATCTGCTTCCTTATGTATCGGCCACATGTTCTATTTTTATCTCAGCAGTGAATCCAAGAAGTCAAATTACCCATTACTAATGGTCATGTGGCTGCAGTAGCTAGGAGTCCAGAAAATGCAGAGAAAATGCGTGAAAATGTCTTTGGGAACACACAAGAAAAGCAGAAGTGCGAGCACTTTGCAGAAAACGATTACATGAAGTAATCTAGTTATATATATTTTTTGAAAGCTCTTTAAAGACTAGTATTCATGGCCATTCTCTGTATGGATTTTCATTCTGGTTCTGCTTAATTCATCTGGGTTGAGATTACATTACACACTTAGGTCACTCGGACTTCAATAGCACTGCTTGCATGGGTAGGTGTACACCAGCATATGTCAAGACCATGAAAAAGGACAAGCTATGATTCCTTTTTGGCAGATGGAATTTTTTCTACTTACTGAAATGGGCAGAGAGTTGGTCTTGAAGACTAATTGAAAAATGTTATGAAAGCGATGAATTCAAGCACAGAAATGAGAGCAATGGTTTAATGCAGGGCCAGTTCTTTTTTCTCTTAGGGATTTTTTTAATTTTGTAGCTGCATTTTGTGAGGGAGAATGGCCATGCGTATGTTCATTTAAATTTAATTGATGGATATATATGTTCTCTGCATGTGGTTGGAAGGCAGTCCCATCGTCAGTGCCACCCCCCTCATTCTCATGATTCACTCCATATCAGCATTCTGATAACTTTTAGATAAATTTCATGGTATATGCTCACCCTAAAGGGTTAGGCATTTATGATTTACTCAGCTATATTAGTGCCTCCAGTAAAAGAGTAAGTATAATCTTCATTATAATATAAACATCACATAGGAAAGAAGAAGTCACAAGTTTTCTCAGAGGTGTACGCATTCAAAGAGTTTTGGGGAAATGCAGTACAATATACTACATAAAAATGTTTAAAAAAAGCATGGAATTCCCTCAAAGACAGTGGTTCTGTAATTAGATTAGGCCTCAGCATTTCTGTTACTGAAGCAAACATTTAATAGTTTTTTATTCCAGATAGTACATCAAATAAGAGTAAAATAATTGAGAGTAAAAGATGGTTTAAAAAGTTATAGGCATAAGATCTGGACCTAAATAGGTAGGAAATAAAAAACTTTATTGTTCTTCAGCCGTTCTAAGTACAATAATTTAATAAAGATTTTTTCCCCTTCATGTGTGTCCAAAGACAAAGGCGAAGAGAGTTTTTAAATTACAGTGAGAAAAAACTTTTATACAGGATGTTGTCCTGTCTTGAAATACTAATTCCAGAACTTAAACTGCTCTGCAACGGAAAAATTCTACTGGTTTGTAGTCAGATGCTGATCAGTGAGAGTTTTACCTGACTAATGAGTAAAGATCAGACCAGAATATCCTTCTGAAAGGCATAGCTGAGCGTATGATTTGGCCATTATTGGTGTTCTGGGTCTGCTCATGGGGTGTCACAACACCTCAGTGATTCTTGCGCAGGACTCCTTAGAAAGCGTTGGAATAATGTAGTAATGAGATAAAGATTTATGGTTAAGAAAAATTGTGATATAAAAAATCCAAAGAACATAGTGCAGGTACATTATGTGCTTAACGAGTGCAATTTGGAGTTGGCTGAAAAACAAAACTGGAAAGAAAATGGCAAAAATATCTCGTCAATTTTTCTCCTCCTTGAAGCTTTCTTAAATTAAAGGGTAAATAATGTTTCTGAACTCTAGACATTTCTACAGTGTTGATGCATTAAAAATATTAATATGAGAATGTTCAAAATGCACAATGCTTAAAGAAAAGTCTGTCCAATCCTGTACTCTTTATTGAACTAGATTCACAAGAGGGTCTAATTTCGTATTAACTTTTCCACGAAGTGCATTTCGCCACTAGGTGGAGATGCATCATTTTAGCTCCCATGCTGAAGGACACCGTGGGTTGCCTCCGACGGCACATTTGCCTCCTGCTCCTGTCTGGAACACATTTTCTTTAAGAACTATATATCTCAGGCCCTTTTACTAGACATGTTTCATAATTTTACAATAATAAAGGAAAAATTGCATAATAAATGATAAAAATAGTGGCTTCGTTCTTTCGGGAGAGAGCAGTATTTGGTGATGTCCCATTTTTGAGGGCTCACAGTCAAATGACCATGACTTGCTGACTATAGGGTACTATACTGAAGTACCCAGGGGTTATAAACATAAGGACTTTCTTCAGATACAGAAGTATGGGAAAAGATCACTGAAGCTGGAAAGGAAAAAACATACTAGATCATCCAATAGATCGCGCAGAAAGTGCAAGAGAATTTCCTGCAGTACTTTATAGTCAAAGCCCATGTTAATAATAAATTTGTAGTCTAGGATTTTTTTGCACGCACTGCTTTTCCTGTTGTCCATTCTTAGCTTCTTTCTATTCCGGTTCAGATACAGAGTCTGTCTTCCTTTCTATTTCTAACAAATTAAGTCTTATTAAACTGAAATGTTCTGCCTTGGCCTAAACTGCAGGCAAATGTTTTTGGGAAGTTTAGTTTAAAATGCTTTTCCTTAGTTATAAATGTGAAACAGCATGCTCTTTACAGCTGCTACAACAATAAAATTTGTACTTAAAGCCTGGCTTACGCATGTCCCATTGAGTGCTGAAGTTCAAGCCAAGTTTTAAGCAAATTCGTTCAGTAGCTTTAGAGGTTTGAGTGCTTAAAATTCAGGAATATTTCTTCAAGTAAAACAACCTAAACAAATTCCATTTGGACAATTTCAGGACATTCCAGAGTCGGTTATGGCCTCTGAGTTGGTGACAGACCAGAATGTTTCATCTGCACTGCAGAAAAGTTTAGCAACTTTGGTCAAGGATCTGGGCCTCTGTGCGAAGTAGGATGCATACTTAAAAGGAAAAGATACTCCTTCCACATCAAATCAGTGTCTGCAAAATACCCGCTAAATATTTATTTCTATGAATATTTACAATTACTGTGTGATTCTTGCAATAATAAAGACACCCGCAGATGTAAAAGTGGACGAATAAATTTGTGAATAATACATTTTCTGCTCTGCAAGATAAGGCTCCCCCAGCTCTTTTTTATTTTCTTTTTTTTTCATCTTAGCAGTGACTCATGTTCTTTGTTTTCTTAAAGACAGAAGAAGAGAATTTGACATGCACAGAAATGTATCCTCAAGAACACATTCAAGCACCAAGAAAATCCTTAAATTAAGCATGACTATCTGAAATGAATATGAAATGTATTTATAAATGTGAGTTTCCCTGATCTACTTTATACAGTACTATTTCACAGAGTTAAGGACAGAAAAGACATTGGCTATTCTAAGCTGGTGTGTATACCAAGGTTCATTGCCTTACTCTCAGATAGTCATGTACTGAGTGCGGAGAATTAAGTTAGACTAAGGCATTTTGATCCTCAAGAGGAGTAACATGACAGTTAAGGGCACTGAGAGGTAAAGGTGCATTGTCTGTTTGTGTGGCGATCCAATGAAGTTGTACCCTCCTTATGGGAAGAGCTAGAGAGATAAATTACTCAAAATATTCGTGACTATTTGTGTAGTTTCCTAAACTTTAAAGAGTTTGAAAGTCATAGAAGTTCTCACCCTATGCAACTCTGCTTTTTTGCTAGGAGGGTGGAAAGAGTACCCTGTTCCATTCTTCTGCAGTCCTCCTCTCCCTTTCCACACGCATTCCCAGCATTGAGAGCTCAGGAAAACCCGAGAAGGTCTCAAGATTTGTTAGCATAGATTCACCTCACTTATTTTTTTGATTTATTAATAATGAGGAGCTCTTTGTATCCTGTGTTAGCCTTTTAGGACTCTGTCCTCCCAGTGTCTTGGATTATATTGAGACCACAGCATCCTTCCTGCCATTCAAGTGAAATCCTCTACAAAGCTCCCCAATGACCTTATTTATCCCTCAATAAACAGGCTATAACGTCTATTCTTAACTATAACTGTGTTCTCAAGGCAGGAATTCCTGTGAGTAATGAATGACAGCAGATTTGGGGTAATACTAGACTGCACAGAACTAACATGAATATTATATAATGCTTGGATTTCATAAGCATCTTTGTGATAGGGCGTGATCAACTAGGTCCATGTCCCCATTCATAGCAACTGTTCTTTATTTAAATTCCTTATTCCTCCCTGCATTTCAGGGAGCTTTTTAATTTTTTTTTTTTTTTTTTTTTGTAAATCATTACTCTCTAGCCAGATATAAAACTAATATTTGAAACTTAATCACCAGGTAGAATATTTATAGAATATATATACGGCCCTCAGTGCTTTTGCAAGGCTGATAAAAAGGTTTCTACCAAGCATCATGATTTAACTGAACAACCATTTTGGTTTGTACATCCTGCAAATGCAGAAATAGGTGACAATATTTTTTCAAAGTTTAATTTGTTTGACTCGAATGAATGTGGTTCCATCTTCCTCTTATCTAATTGCACTATGACTTCATCAACAAAACTCAGAGTACCTCCCTTCTACCTCCTTCACAAGGTATCTTTTCCATCTGTGAGCTCCTGTAGCGAATGATCAGTTCACCTTTTAATCTTTGAAAAACTGATTGAGCCGGTCTCCATTTCAGTATGGCTGAAAAGCTCATTTAGGTGGGAGAATTTCCTGACAGAGCTCTCTTGACCTGGTCTACCCAGCACGTTTCCATCCTTTTCTCATTCAAGTCTTTCCTTAGACGGCCTCTTAAGTCCAGCCCATATGCGTCTATCCTTCATAATCACAAAGTCACAGCTTGGTCCTGTGCTTTCTTTAGAGCAGCCCTGTGGGACTGGCTTTTTCAAGGCCACCTTAGAAACTTTCTGTTACCGTGCAGATGCTCTGTATTGTTCTGCCTCCACTTGTTCAGCTACCTATAGCCTATCTCTTTTTGGTACCTCTTAAGAGATCTTACCTCTTGTTCTCTCATTCCAAGAACTGACAAGCTGCTTTAAAATCTTTCCTTCTCCACTTATGGACAAGCAGCCTAGTCTGTACGGAAGAAAGAGCCAGTTTATTGCGGTCATGGTAATCCAGAACAGTTTTCTATATTTTGGCAGAAAATCTTGATCTGGATCTGCAGTGAAATCTCTCAGAGTTCCTAATACTTTCCTTTTGTTCCTTTTTCTTTTCAGTAACCAATACGATTTCCACTTTTTCTTTTCAGGTTCTATAAAACAAGGTAAACAAATGCCTGTCAGGGTTGGTTTAAGTAAAAGTGATCTCACCTTGAAAGAAGGAACTGGAGTAAAAGATATCTTGATCGTCAGCAGACCCCCACTGCCCTATATTCTGTAAATCAGTGATTTATCGTCTTGAGGATTTTTCACTAATATTGATTTCTAGTTCTCCTCTGAAAAATTTGTTAAAAAGTAATAGGGACTAAGGAAAGAGGTACATTAAAGAGCTTAGTCGAGAGGTTCCCCAAATTCTTGCAGCTGTCAGCCAGCTATGTTATAGGTGATCATCTTTTCTTTGTAACCCTCTTATGCCTCATTCATGTGACATGGAAACAATTATATGAAAATGCAGATGTAGATTCCAGTAATCTCTTTGGAATAGATAAATAGGCTTTGAAATAATTTACAAATGATGCACAAAATCTGTGGGCCATCTGCTCACTGCTGGGGAAGAAAAACACGTTTCTCCCAACAGGCTTTTTATATACAGAATTGCTCTTTTCACACAGCAAGGAGGAAAACAACAGATAGCAGCAATCTGGAATGCAACTCACTCACACACGCTCGGAGCACTGCACTATGATCATCTCTTGAGAAAGCAATTAGGGCAAGGACTGTGCTTATATTAAGAAACCTCTTTTTCATCCACCACATGTGCAGCCAGGGCAAGGATCACTCACAGGCAGACCTGCCTGTGCTTTCTACTTTGCAGGCTGCAGATGAACAGAGGTGAATATAAGAAGACGTGAGAAGGCCAGGTGGGGTTATAGCAACAGATCATAGGCAGTACTACCTCTGCTGCAGCATCTGCACCCAGCAAGGCTTTGACAAATTTGAGCACAATTTCTTCAACTCTTTATCCCAATAGCTTGTGGAGCTCTGCCTATGCAAATCATCCAAAGGGCTTTCCCTAAAATCCTTTATATGGGGCGCATAATGTAAGAATCTGCATTAATTTGGAAGTAGAAAAGAGCTTTTCTATGTGTTGCCCTTGTATTAGCTGATTCAACAGTCAGAATTCTTTTGCACTAGTGACATGTAGACTGCACTCTAAGAATAATGTTTTAGAGGTCTTTTGTGTGATTCTTAATCATGTAGGTCACATAAATATTACTAGCGTTTGCCCAAGCCAAGTCACAGCATTCTTGATGGCAGAATTGTCAGCCTTGTCTCCGCTATCTAGAGGATAGCTCTCTACTGTGAGTCATAGTCTGCACGTGGCCATATCAGCACTTCAGATTTTCTTGACAACCCCATCTGTGTCTGCTGGCAATGCTCACTAGCTTTGACCAGAGTGGAAACAATTCAGTATGATTCTGAGGCGATTAAAAGCTGGTTGCCAAACAGTAAGATTCTCAGTAAGAAAGTGGCTTGCCGCAGCTGACAGTCACATTCTTTCTACCAGAGAGATCCCACTGAAAAGTCCTGGCGTGAGAAAGATGAATTAGAGGGTTGTCAGGATTTGATGTGAACTACAGGGAGGTCAAAGGGATTTTGGTACAGTGGGAGGTCAGGTGAGCTATCAACACACGCCACCATTCTGGCTGAAGTGTCTTCACGGTGAATGTGAGACAGGCCTGGGCATGGCAGGCATATGGGTTGTATACTCCCTGATATGATGCATGGTCTTCACATGGTATTGCACATCAATCAACTAAATGTGAAACAAGGGGGCCCAGAGTGGAGTCCAATATCCTAATAATTTGTAGCATAGGTCAAGGGTAGAGTCCTGAAGAGCAAGGGTGCAAGACACCCAGGTAGATCCAGAATACTTAGCTAGTAAATCATGCCAGCCCACTAGATTGTTATGGGTCTTAATTTTGGCAGCCAATTTTATGAGATGTCACAGGATGTCTGTGTCCTGTTAGGAATGAAGTCAAGATAGTCTGAGTGCGGCACACGTTTCCTCCATTGCAGCATCAATCTCCTGAGTTCCACAAGCTTTTTCGAGTTTGAAGAACGCACAAATGATTTTCAAGCATTCAGCTTCATATGCCAGTTGTGGGCAGTAATAAAATATGACTAATCGTATCAAAATTAGGAATGTCCTTATGGTAGCAAATGACGTAAGACTGAGTGCTAAAGCAAATCTCATCAGAGATGATAGACTTTAAAGAGACTGGTGATGTAAAAGTTTAAAAGAATTGGCTGTAGTTTGGAACCTTAAGATAAGTTTCTCAGCTGGGACCTTGAGGAATCAGCATTTGTGTTATGCTTTCCCTGAGCCCTTGGGCTACACTTTCCAGCCACGCAAATTTAAATGATTACTTACATGACCAAATTTGGAAGAAAAAGCTCAAAATCTCCATCTCTGTCCAATGCAAGAACATCCTCCAATTTGCCAAATTGCATACTACTGTGGAAAATCCCATTGAGCTCAGTTTCATTTGAGTAAATGCTTATCAGTGTGAACTAGTGTTATACAAGCAAAACTAATGCTGTTTAGATTCATACTTGTTTATGGTATGAAGGGATAGATTTTTGTCTCACACTGGCCATCAAGTATTAAGTGTGTGAAAGATCACTTAGACCAACTGGTGATAATGCTGATGTGATAGGGTACTGCCCCAAGGGGATCTTACCTTGGCTTACTGTTGTTTCAAAGGCTCAAAAATAAGAGCTGTTTAGATCGTTTGCAAATTTGGGTGGGGAATCTGTAGTACAGCAGTGTTGCCGCACAGCATTCCCACATACGGTTTTTGTTACCCATTGTCTGTTCAAAGTGCTAGACACTGGCCGTGTGACTCCTATAAAACTTTCTTTTGTAATTTATTTATCTAGGAAACCACAGTTTACACTCAATGTCTGGTTTCCAGTGAAGTCTTGCTTTTATTTCCAGCTGAACTTGCTCAGGCACAAAGAGGTCAAACAACTAGCGAAAGGTCACTTTGTGATATAAGCCAATAGCTCAGGCCAAATCACCACCCAACACCTTCTGGCTAGCTGGTAATTTTTTTTTTTCCCACTTTGCTGCTCTTCTCACCTGTTTAAACTGTGTCCATGTCCTTAATGGAAGTTATAATGCAAAAGCCCCACACATTACTTTGTGACCACATTTGAGGAAAAACTCGGAGGACAGATCTCAACAAGACCATTTGGTAGATGCTGGCTGCATCCTAAATGTGGGTATATTCTAGTGTATATTCCACAGTTGTGGTGCCTCAGTTGTTCAGACCTAGAGACCTAACTGATCACACTTCATTTCCTTCCTTGCCTCTGCACAGTGTACTTTCAAGTGGAAAGCAGTGGAAATGAGGAGAAGAAGCACAATTCATTCTTATCCTGGCACAGAGCTGGTATGCTTGCCCCACAGTGACGGTGTATTTGGAAGCAACACTGGTTATAAAGACAAGATCTTTATGCAACCTATTTCATCCAAAACTACTAAATTTTGGTCCGTATGGGAATCTGAAAGGATGTGCCTATTCCGCCACTACCCCTTGCTTCATCAGTTCCGAAATAAAATAAAAAATCTCTCTAATGATAGGAAGGCCTGTACTGTGATTGACTTACTGGGATGAAACTGTGACAGAGCAGCAGGACCAAAAGTAAAAGGGTTAGAAAGGAGCAAGATCTAGGGTTAGAAAGGAGCAAGATCAAAGAAAAACAATGTGATAAGCTCTAATATTCAAGCAACGGCTGAAAGGAAGGAGAGTAATATACCTCTACCTATGACGTTATCCAATCATTTGCTTAATTCTATTCCAGTAAAAGATATCAAATTTTCTAATTAGATAGACAGCAGCAGTCATAAGAGAACTGACAACATAAAGAACAGAAGGAAAATGAGGAGGATGCTTCTTGCTTTACTAGAAAGGTTCAACTCAAGAATTGGCCGCTTTCATCCTAGGTCGCAACTAAGTACTGTTTCCACCCCTGTGTGGCCTACGGAAGAACTGATCAATGTGCGAGGACATTGGTGAGTGATGTTCAGATAGTGCAGAAAAGCCTTACGGATGCATGAAGACCTTAGACCTGCCGCCTTATAGATGCATGAAGACCTTAGACCCTGGCAGTGGAACAATATGCCCCAGACTAAAGAGATGAGAAAACGAAAGAAGCAAAATGAAAGGAACAAGTAAGTTTTATTTGATTGACTGGAACAAAAAAATCCCTTTATCAAACTGCTCAGTCTTGTGCAAGTGATTGTTGACAAATCATTCCTCTTTATGAACTTGGTTTCTCAGAGAGGAAAATAAAGCCACTTCAGCAGTGTTGTAAATGCTTTGGGAGACACTTAAATGTTCTTCTTTGTTCTTCCACATACCAAGAGCTGTATCACATTTGTGTTTGCACGCTGTATACAGTGCTGATAATTCCAGAGGATCAAAAATCACAAAACTGATTTGAGTTACTTTGACATTAATTCCAAAAATGATGAGTTTTCTTCAATTTATTTCTTTAAAAATTACTATATTGAATTGTTTGGTCTATCTTTAAGTTTTGAATTTCTTCCCATCTGTTTTCAGTCCGAGAACAGCTAGTTCCCTGGAGTTTGTCCCTAGATCCTCCAAATGTATAGTATAAGATGATTCAGTCTCCCATTCCCAGAGCTCTCCTATCATTTCTAGCCTCGTCAGTCCTGTCCTCATCCATTTATCTTTTAATCGTGCACAAACCTCTTCTTCCCCCTCCGAGGACATATATTGTTAGTTCTTCCCCTACTTTGCTAATGTCATTTTTGTTCATCCTGGATCCCCTGAAGATAAACATCTTGCCTTACCATACCCACCTCTCCATTCAAAGTAAGGGTGTCTGTCTTAGGACTCCTCTATTCTTTTTCCTGTTGTAGTAGAAGAAAGGCTGGTAGAGGGACACACAACAGCCAGAAGTCTAGGGACAAAGAAGTTGTGCCCTAAGAAGCTGAGGTCTTCCTGCTCTCTCCCCTCTCCTGTAAGAATGACATTCACTCCTCAGTGGAGCAGGAAAGAAGCTGACTTTCCCTCATTAGGTCCTCTTCTCTGGGGCAGGAAGAGTGGGATATGATAAGCAGTGAGGGCAAGCTGCTCTTGCTGTGCTGGCAATGGCTTTACCTGCAGCTGAAATACTTGAGCTCCCCCCTCAAGAATCATAATGTTTTTTTCCTGGTGTACAACAAGTTATGAATGTTGTGTCTGTGGAGCGCACTGATAAACCATATCACTAACCATCTACATTTGCAACAGAGAACGTTGGTGAGAAATTAGATCCTATTTTTCTCCGCTTATCACATGATGCATACCACCTGTGAGAGGTCAGTACTGTTTCACAGCGGGGGTATGCCTCCACTGATAGCCATGCTACTGTTTTTAGGTAGAGTTCACCATATAATAATTAACCTGAAGCTGCAGAATGTGTTAGGTCATAGGAATATCTATGCTGGGACCCAAGGCCCGTCTTGCTGCTGTCCTGTCTATGAGAGCTGCCAATACCAGCTGTTTCCTGTTGTAGATCTACAGCATCATTGAACATTACAAAATGTTTTTAGCAGGAATGGGAAGTGTTCAAAGGAAGCAGACAGGATGAAAGGAAAAAGAGTTCAGTTTGGTTGCTGGCACTGTAAAAAGAACTCGGAGTAATTTAGAAGAGAAATACAGAAATGGTTAAAAATTTCAAATAAGATGTTGCTGCTTCTTGCTGTGTTCCTGTCACCTCCATAAACTGTATTTCTTTCTTCAGATACTTGGAACAATTTCCTTTTATCTTCGTGGTAAGGCGAACTAATGGCAATGATTTGTAGTACTCGAAGCAATTCTTGGGATATTTCCAAGATATAGCAGTATTTTCAACATATACATATACATATAAATATATATATGTATATGTGTGTGTATGCATTTCCACACTGTTACTAATCCTTCTTCTGACATTTTACCTGCATATTTATATGCATATAACTTTAATATGTGCATAGCTATACACATTTCAGTGCTAGTCGAAATTTTGTGAAAAACAATATTTAGTTAGAGATTTAGCTCTAGTTTTGGAGTGCAACCCTGTGGTCTTTCTTCTTTCAAATTGTCCCAGTGACTCTGTCGTAAGTTATAAAGACAAAATCATCTTGCAACAGAGCTGCTAGGAAGTTGGTAGTTATTATCATCCATTCACAATGAAAAAATGAAGCTGAAAGGAGATTTGATTTACCGAAGAACACTCGACATCTCTGTAGCAGCCTGTAAGCTCATCTCTTCAAATGGAAACTCTGGAAAATAGGACCTATATTTTTTTATATTGCTTTGGTAATACAAAATGCCATGAGATCCTGAACTAAAATTTTAATACTGTATAACTACACTAATAACTATAATGAGAAATAGAACTAAAAAGTGTTGACCACTGTGCTCTCATTCTTTTGTGGAAATATACTACAGTGCTAATTTTCCTAAGATACACACCAGAAGTTAGGATCTACTATCACTTTAGTATTTTAAGAAATATTGTGGTAATTGGGATTATACAGTAAATTGAGTGATTTTAAAAGGAATAAACCCACTCTAGGCATCCTATTTGATGCATAAAGAAAGTAGCTGTTTGTCAGGCTACAAATGTTTTTGTTTTTAAACATTCAGTGTGGAGGAAGGAAGGTTTTATGATTGATGTAAAGACTGAACTGGGAGTTGGAAGACCTGGGTTCAGTTTGCAGCTCTTTGCAGACTTCCTGTGTCACCTTGAATAAGCCATTTACATTTCCCAGTTCTTCTCTTTCCTCCCAACAAAAAAGGAATAATTGTATCTACCAACATCACAGAAGGTTCATGAGACTAACTTAAGAGGGGAATAACTTTTTGGAAATTTCTGGCTCTCCGGACTTACTCTGTAACCTCATGTTCTCAATATGCTGAGAGCATTAGACTTTAGGGTTTGGAGGGTCCATCTTCCTCTGCATATGAAGAATTATATTAGAAAAAGCTGGGTGGGAGTGGTTCTGTTACTTGGTACTGTGCATCTGGGAAGGTTGATTTCTGTCATCTTTACACTGCTGCTGACCCGAGCTGGCGTCATACTTGTGAATGTTAGTTCATATTTAACAGGTAGTCTAGGTTACTCAGAGTATCTGTAGCAAATATAACAATTAAAGAAGTGAAAAAATATAAATCAGTAATATCTGTAGAGGGAACGGAAACTCTTGGAGGGGTCTTGCAGAGTTTTGTACACTTGAACAAACTCTTGCTATGTATTATTAAAAGTTTGCAATAGAAAGGATTTTCTGGTTAACAATTCTTCTCTTTCATTAACAGACCTTAATCTTCCTTTTTTATTCGTACACCTTTGACATCAATCAGGATACTCTCACAAATAATGTATAATTTGTGAGTATTGGTGTATGTATATATTTACATGTGATAGTGTGGATTTGCATGTGATATATATATCCATAAAGTTGCCTCTGAGTGCATGAACTTGTGTATGAAAGTGGGAACAATAATTTTTGTATTGCAGCTGTGGCTGTTTTCAACATCAAAGTGAAATGAAAACAGTAAAAGTAAAAGAAAAGAAGAGAAAAAAAAGAAACATAAACCAAAACTATTATTAGAGAAGAACAAAGGAACTGATCCCACAGACAGTTTTTCAACAGCTGGCAAGGTTCATCAGCTATTTTTACTGGTCTGGTGCCGATGCTGTTAATTCTGCCATTTTTTCTGTTTTGTTTTGTGTATTTTTTCTGTGCATGAGTATCACTTATGGTTGGATTGATTTCAATAATGCAGGTGTATGTGTTAAATTAAACCATAGTGAAGTCAAGGAAGTGCAAAAATCAGCACCTTCCACAGTTCTTTAGGGACTTATTCCCTTGATCTGCCAGGCAGGTGGCCTTTAGATAATATACATTAACAACTGGTCCAGCATTTCAATTAGCCTTACTGAATTTTGTCATGTTGTAAAGCAAGCCTCCAAATAAGCACCTTCAGTCCCCTTTTCTAGCGAGCTAGGAGACCCACAAGATTGCTAGCCATTGGCATCCAGAAATTATACCAGTCTTCAAACTGTCAAAAATCTGACATCAAAATCACTGAACTTAAAAAAGTTAGAAAACTCCTGGTTTCTTTTCATTCATGTTTTCTAGCTTGCAGCTCTGGTCTAGAAATCAAAATCTATTTATTTGATAAGAGGAAAGCTGAGATCTTTGCTTAACTATATGACCCCAGGAGCGGAAGCTTAATGGAAAACAAACAGCAAACTGTCATAAGACTCAGGATGCAAATTATGAGAGTTGGCAATGCTGAAGTCACATCCTCTCCTGCTTCTGAATTTTGGATTGACTAAAAGAGATGGGTTTTCATCATCCTGCAGAAGTTGTGTGTATATCCAGAAGTTTCCTCCATAAATGATTCCTGCTGAAGCAGCTTCTCTTTCTTTTATGGGGCTGATGAAAACATTGTAACTGGTAGTAAAGATTCTTCATTACCAATAACGCTGTTTCAGAAATAGATTTGTTGAGGCAAAACTGAGAGAATATTTTTAAGAGTGCACTTATTAAAGAAGCTTAACTGTGTAAGAAATGGGATCTGCCGGTCAGAGGGTAATAATTTACACTTAAGGCTTTGGAACAAATTTGACTAAAGCAGAGCAGCATTCATAGATAGGGTGCAGATAGGAACAATAAAAATTGTTTTTTTCTCTCCTGGGAATATTTTCTAATTCTGACATCTAACGAGGGCACTAATTCACTGAAAGCAAAAACTGGAAAAAGAGCCAAAATTAAACCAAATCAATACAAGATTGTTTGCCCCATCTGTGACATTATGATTACTTTATCGCAGGTATATAATTATCATCTTCCATTTGGCCAGGTTCAGAACTCCTTCTTTGGGCATCTGTTTCTGGCAGTGCTATGTCTTTAAAGTACGTTTCTGGACACAGGAGAGGAATCCAGACGTATATCCTTATACGGTCCCTGGTGGGGGATGCAACCATCTCCAACAAGGAATTCCTTACTCCTGAATGTTGAATAGGAGCTGTATAAAACTAGCCAATAGGATAAACCAAGTTCAGGGACTTGGAGTTAGCAGCTTCTTTCAAAATGCAGGCCCTAGTGCCTGGATGCTGATTAGGCATCTTCATCTGCCTCAGTGTGGAGCAGACAGAGAACCTCATCAAGGAACTTCATTATCTGACATTTATATAACTTCTCAGGAAGTGAAGACCTGGCCTCAGTCTCCTTCCCAGTAGGAGGGATTCAAAGACATAGTTGCTTATCCTAATCAACAACAATTAAGAAGGCTGGCTATGTAGATGAAGATAACCCACTGCTGCCTTCTTTTCTTGGAGCTGGGCCACTGTGCGGTTAAGAGTGCCATAGTCATGGGAATAGTAGGAGCCCTTCAGGCTAAAAATGATACTGAACTTGAATTTTCCACCTGTTCAGTATGATCTTACCACTCCTCATTTTGTAAATGGCCGTCTCCTTCAGTCCTGGTGAAAGCCACCAGGATAGCAGTGCTCTGTGTAGAAAACAACGTCCACAAATATTCACCAAGTGCTGCTTGAGCATCATGAATCAAGCCTTTCTGAAGGGCAAAGGGATAGAAAGGTTGTTCCTTGCCTTATGTATGGATTGCTTTGACGTCAGACTGGGCTAGTGATTGGCATGATTTAGGGAACTAACAAAAACCTAAGTGGACTTTAGTTCTTTCCCCGGGAGCTGGAATGGAGTTTTAGCTTTCTTTGAGCTACCTTTAATTTATATGAACTGAGCCCTTTCAAAAGAACTTTGTTAGATTTTGATCATGACCATTCTTGGGGTGAGTACATTTAGCTTTGGAATTACTTGATAACATGTGAAATAATATTTACATTGGCCTGCTATGAGAGGAAAACATGAGTATTTCAAACTGTGTTCCACATGTTTACTTTTTAAATCCTCCTAAGCCAGCTAATTTTTACACTGAGTCTGTACATTCATTACCTGGTATCACACACTCAGAGAAAATGTCTATGGACAAGACCTAAGAGGTCATCATGCTGATTTCCCTGCACATACAGAATCGTTCCCTACAGAAATATTGTTCTTGAGAGTTTTGTTTTGCCTTGTTTTAAGTAGCTGATCAATGGTTCTACCATGAGTTCCCTAGGGAAAATGTTCCACTGGCTAAAAGACCTCATCATTAAGAACATGCCTCTGCTATTCAGACTATTTTTTTCCTGCATAATTTTGTCCTCTATCATTTAATTTTTGATTTACAGTGATATCTGCTTCTTTATGTAAAGGGAAAAATCCTTCTAAAGCATCAACAAAATGCTGAGGAGAACTAGAAATCGTGCTGTGACTAGAGGAAATGTGAACCTTCATGGCTGGGGCTTGATCAGAGCTGGGGCTTTATTTGGTTGCCCACAAATAGGCACCTTGTGTCATTTTAAGCTCAAAGTCGTATCTTGCCCTGCCTCCTGCTGCTGCACAAGAAGGACCCATTTCAGAGCTGCCAGGCTTACAAGGATGTCTCAGAAGGTGTCTCAAATAGCATATGGTACTTGTGTTTAGGCAACTGAGCTGTACCACGAGTCTCCATTTTAAGGACCTAAGTCTTATGAGTAAGATAATTACATTAAGACTAAATGTTAAGTCTAATGAACAGTCTTCTTAACGCCAATGAGGACTTCAAGCTTAAAGTTGAGGGTGAGGTCAGCCTCTTTCTGAACGAGGATGATTTGTGGCTCTTCCTACTTAGTTTCTAGAAGGGAAAGCTTCCTTACTACGTGTATAGCTTTCAGAGCAAGTTGCCTAAATGAGAGCTATTACAGACACCTGAGCCTGGGCCTCTCTGTACCAGCTGCCCCCTTTGGTGTGGTTCAGGGGCCTAAACGTAGCAGCTCTTGCTACATGAGCTGAATCTCTTCGGCAAAATTCAACTGTGTATGCATACATGTCCGATGCCATTTGAAATGCCTTGGTATATCCAGACTAGACACATGGGCTGTTATATCTATTACACAGGTCCTACAAGGGACCCATATGCTTCTGGAAGGGCTGGTGGAGGTAGGTGGAACACCTTAGGGCAGCTGAAGTGGTGCTACATACCTATGTTTAGACAACTGAAGCTCACCCTGAATTTCTGAAGCATAAGTGTACAGAAGACTCACAATTTTTCAAGAATTGTATTTATTCAAATAGTTTACCACACAAGGTCATTTTTGGGTATGTTTAATGCCTTTCGCTTTCATAACGGTGCATTAAGTGAGCTTTAGTTTATAGTAGGACTTGTAGAGGTAAAAAAGAAAAGTAGGGTGCTCTCTCTTGATACCCAATTCCAATATTTCTATGCTTAAAAAAGAAGCAGAAAGGCCAAAGCAGGAAGATACGTCTAATAAATGATTACATCGGGCCAGGGGTATCTGAAGTGTTCACATTGTCATCTGACTTGGCAAGCTGGAGTACCTCATTGGACACGGCTTCCTCTGCCCCCCTCACCTGAGCTGGAAGCCTAAAATCAGCAGCATGTGACTGTCAGCTACTGAAAGCAGTTGCAAAATGCAATTCTGAAACTTTTTTATTTGCATGCTTATTTCGGAAAATTGAGCTCCCTTTATGGGGGCCACTGCGCAATACAGCAGTGATGAGTACCAAGAAATAGACTAAGACAGACATTTCATAGTCAATAACTGAGAAGCAGCGTAACTGCATACTCAGAAAGTAAAGTGTTTGTAAGCATGATAAATTTTTTTTGTGCTTGTTGTTTGACTTTTAGATGACCTTAATGCAGTAAAACTAATTCCATATGAATAATTTATGTGGTTTGCCTTGTAACTAATTTTATTTCTAGAAGGTCCAAAGAAAATTATTTTTGTTGGAATACTTAATTGGAGTTAGACTGTGAACATTATAATACCCTCACCTTCTCCATGTCTTCATATCTGAGATGGAAATTGCAAAATTTGTTGTTTTGCTTCGTTATTAGGAGTTGCATAAGGCTTTTTTTCTCTACCATATTTGGATGTGAAGAGCTCTTTGAGAAAAGCTTTGTATTCCCCATGCATTAATAAATACTGAAAAAATCATGTAAATGGAATTTTAGACTTAACAAAGTAAAGTTTATTTGCATGATAACAATAAGCAAATTCAGGGAGAACAGGTGAATGCTATTGCTTACTGCTTTGAGTGAGGAATATAAACCTGATGAAGGCAAAAAATCCAGTAAGCTGAGTTGGTTTGTATATGAAAAGAATGCTATTGAGGTACTTATTTTAGGGTAATGTTTTGCAAACACACTTATTAACAGTATGTAACATAATATACCAGAACTTGAACCCAAAAACTCAGCTTTGCAGTTACTCATGTAACAATAGCTCTGAAATTAGAGGTACAAATAAAATCTATTTGAAAATACAGACTCTGGAATTTTGCTGTCAACTCTAAGAAGTAAGAAGCTACCTCTGGTGAAGCATGTGCCTTGTGCTTTACATTGAGACTTGCAAAGCAGAGTGTGTCTGCATTGCTGCTGACCCTGAGCATTACAAATCATGAGCTGCATCCTCTCAAAATCATAAGATTAAAAAAAATCATAAATCTGGAGTTCATTTGATTTACCTTCTGTCATCAGAGCTGATAGCTTTGAAGTTTTCAGGGGTTTCTTCAGGCTTGATATGTCCTTTCTGAAATGAAAAATCTAAAGTTTGCAGTTGTTCCTGGACAATAAAGTACTTCAAGAAAGAAAGAAGGAAAAAAAAAAAAAAAAAAACCCACACATGCCCTTTTATTAGGGATCCCTTATGAAAACTGTAAGGGCTCAAAGTGCTGTTTAGGCACTCGTTATTCCCCGGCTACACTTCACTCATGCAACAGTGCATATTTGTATTTGCCGTCTAACTTTACTAACTCAGATGGGAAAATATTCCAGAATATGTTGCAGTGCTCTTCCTCATATTCCAGACTAACGCACCATGCCTGTTCTCATGTTTTTGCATTCCCTGCTAACGTTATTGATTGATATTCATGTCAGTCAGTTGTTACCTCAGCACAGTGAAAAAGTGAACCATCTTTACTTGCCTGTTCCTATTAGGAACAGGCAGCTCTCTTTAAATTTGGTTGATATTACAGCTCAAGATTTCCATATCCCATTACAAGTGTCATAGTCTTGTTTATCTCTTTAATCACCTGTGTATGCAGCCTTGATAGTCATGGCTAGCTGAAGCCATGATTTCTGCAAATGCAGAAATTTACTTTGTGTCAGTTAATGTGGCCTTACACTTGCCAGATGGATAAATGCAGCTCTTTCCTCACAGTGCACAAAGGCGTTTATCCAAGCCTGAAAAGTATCCAACCACACCCTGCAGAGACAAGGCGGCACATACATGTAAAACTACTTGTGTGGGTGCAACTGCACCGAATTTCATCCGGACAGCCAGGGGAACGAGCACTGGGGTGTGCCCACCGCGGCTCTCATGGCAGTAACAGGCGCAGCTTCCAACTTGGCAGCTCGTTGCAGCCTGACCTCCAAGTGCTCACAAGAGGAGCTAGGGGGGATAAGCTTTCTGGGTTAGGCCATGAAAATTGGTCCCATTCTTAATTCTCTTACCCTGAACATAACCCACTCCTGGCCATGTATTTACATGAAGGTTTTGAGGAAGAGAGGTGGGATGAAGTACGGGTGTATTCAAAAGGTATCAGTGGCAACAGTGTACGTACGTGTAGATGTCTCCAGGCTTTTCCCCTTTGAGCCACCATTCCGCAGAAGAGGAGCTCAGAAAGTTGTTCTTTTTGTGTAATTGGTTTAAATAATAGGTTTCTTTACAAAACTATATTCACCAGGGTAAGGGAGAGCAAGTTCCCTTTCTTAACTAAAAAAAGCTTTTGCTCCTTCTTGTAGGAGTAGTTTTCACACAAGCCCTCTGCTGTGAGCTTTGTAAATCTTGTTACAGTTCTCTTTATGCTGTTTCCAAAAGCAAAGATTAGAAATACTTTTTATATTTACCAAATGTTGCTGCCCAAAGCTAACGAGTGAGCATCAGCTAGCTAACACTGTGAGTACTGAAACAAAAATGGATGCATTTTTGCCCCCCAAATTATTCAAAGTACACTTTCTTCCCCCCAAATATGCAAAATTACTGCATGTATATTTATATTATGTATATATCATAGAATCTCGGAGACACACAACAGTTGGGGTTTGAAGGCATCCTTGGAGATCACCTGATTCAACCTCGGTGCTCAAGCAGGGTTACCTAAACCAGATTGCCCAGGGCCATGTCCTCTCAGGTTTTGAATATATATGCTATCATACATATGATATGTGAAATATACTATATTATCCATGATAGGACATGATGCATCATATAGAAATGTGTATTAGTTTTATACTTTATTTCTAGGTAGAAACTAGTCACTTCTACCTGAAAATTTGTATGAACATAATTATAAAAACAGGAGGTAGCAAAGACAAGAATTATTTATCAGAGAGCTCTTTCTGTCATGATATGTGTCATAATACTGTTCTGAATGTTGATGAATACTTTGCATCATTCTACATACATCAAAGCGTAAGTTAAGCGCTTAAAATATATATTTGTACTGCATCCTGACAAATAGTTTTCCTGAATACATGAATTCGCCATGTTTTTCTTATCTCTGAATGTCTAAGTTCAGCACGTTTTTATAGCTGTGATAAGTAAGCCACACGTGCATCTTATATTCTTTAAAAAGGGGCTAAAGTTTTCTCTACTCTGCTTATATTTGCAAAAAGAGATTAACTTTATATACCGACTGAGGCTAACCAAACTAGGTTAAGAGCTGCATTGGGTTAATGGTGCTGGAACTTGCACGGGATCCACTCCTGCTTATTCGGAACTGGTGGGAACAAAACCAGGCTCATAGTGTAGAAAGCTTGTATTAAACTTTGGTTCACTAGAGGGTATGGAAAGAATATAGTTTCTTAAAATGATTTATATAAATTGGTAGACTACAATTATACTTAAAACCAAGTGTCTAAATGCACCTGTTTAAGTCAGCTTCTTGTTCTCTCAGGTATTTAGGCATTGAATTTTCCCCATTAGCAGCATGATTGACACTGTGGTCCTTACAATAACACATGATTATAACTCTGAAAATAGCAATTACATAAAATGGAAACCAGATGTTGCATGGAATTTGACTCTCTTGGTTTCTCAGTGAAGTAGATGAATTTGTAAAGCAGAAAACCACAATCATTATTCAGATGGATTGTACATGAATTAATGACATAATATCTAAATCATATATGCTTGAAAATAATGATTAACTTCAGCTATCAAGATAAGCTAATGGAAAACAGAGTCTTTTAAGAAAAAAATCGAGCACATACTTTTTTTAATATATTTTATATTTATGGTAATAACAAAACCAGACCTATTTTAACATTTCTTTATCCCTCGGATATCAAGGATATATGTTAAAAATAAACTCTTCACAGCTTTTAACCTCAAGGAGTGACCTGAACAGCAATTTTTGTTATTTCTTTTTGAAGGCATGAGATTTTACCTTTTTAGGTTGGAATAAATTTGATCACATCACCTCTGTTTAATAACAGAGAGTACTTAGTGAACCAGCTTTAGCAGTGGTTCAGCTTTGCATCTGCACAGAATGCAAGCTTCATGGTAACGATAGCTCTGTGCAGCCACATTCACAACACAAAGGCACAAACAAACACACACACCCTTTGACAGATCAGCAGAACAGCATATTGCTTTGCAGAACTTCAGTGCATTTGTAACTACATATATCACACACAGCTCCCAACCCTCAGTTAGCAGCATCGTAAGTGGTTAAATTTATGAAAGCCTTGGCACATCATTTTCGCTATCATGTATGCTCAATGACATCATCATTGTAAAATTAGGAACTTTCTTTCTCTCTTTCCTGCAGATGTGGAAGTTTGAAATTGCATTCCATGGTCCTGTGCCACATTTCATCAGCGTTTTTCCTTTGCTTTCTCCAAAGACTGGCCACATGTGGTGTGTAGATTGCTGGTGCTGTTTGGGATCTCATATCAAATACTGCTACCTAATCCCAGGCGGGCCTTGGCGGGCCCACACCTGCAGCTGATTGAATCCTCCCGGAGTACAAAGGCCTGATTTACAGCATCAAGGATACAGGGCCTGGTTGCAGCTGGGCTCCAGCAGGAAAAGGAAGTTGTTCATCATCTTGTGTGCATTTCATTAACAATAGTGTACCCGATATGTAGCTTATACAATAATTTCAAATCACTGACAGAGAGCATTATGGTATTTGGCATTAGGAGGAAAAATACTTCAGGATGGGCAAATTAAATGTGAGCGTGAGGTTTTCATGTGACCCGGTGTAGTTCCACAAGCTGATTTACACTGGGAGGGCTAATCTTGAAATATTTTGTTTCTTTAACTTTATCCCATTTCTTTCCCTTTGCCTGATGAGCAAACCGTTAGAGCGCAGTGAGCCTCGGTGTACAAACGTGACGGTAAGCTGCTTCAAGTTATACCCCTTTTCAAAAGAAAGAGCCCAAAAAAGAGTACCAAAGAAAGGGGTGGTAATAGCTACAAACTTTTTATCATTTTAAAAACAGGAAACTCATGCTTCATAAGTGAGCCTTGAGACACATTTTGCCCCAGTCTCGCTGAGGGGACAGAGGGGTTCATCTCTTCAAGCTTTCAGATGCCTACATTTGCATTAGTTAGCCGTATAGCCGTAGGAAGAAATAGGCACCGTCAGGGTACAGTTCTTCAAGCCTAGATGTCCCACCATAAGTAACTACAGTCCTCTGAATTCAGAAGAAGTTGTGGGCATTTGTTTCTTTGCAAGATGCATTTTGCACTCTTGGAATTGATCTGGAACTTTTCTGTCTATTCAGTGACTTAGCTCATCTGTAGTGAATGACTCTTTGCAAAGTTATATTCTTTGTGAAATTGTGTCTTTCATGTATTCAGCTCTCATTCCACATTTTTGGGAGGGTGACTTGATTTCTTATTTCAGCAGAGGTAATATATATTTCAAAAATGACGTTGTTTTCTTCAGTGTTGCCTACTTGGAACTGTCTCCCATGCAGGGCTCACAGAAATGACTGTCGTATATTTGAGCCTTTCAAATTCAAAAGACATAAACTTCGGTTAAACAGTTTCTAAATCGAACTATCAATCTTTTTTCAGAAACAATTAAGTAGTTTCTGAGCTAAATGGTACTATTTACACTTAAAAGTCATTGAACTTCTGCAATTGCAATGTCAAATATAATTTAGATTTGAGGGCATTGAGCTGCGGCTTTTATAAACATGCATACAATATCCTTCCCAACTGGGCACAGCTTTGACGCTGCTAGGACAGGTAACAGTAAGAGAACAGCAGAGCTCTCTTGTTTGCTTTGTTATCACGGAATTTAAAAAGATATACTGAAAGATATAAAGAAAAAAACTCATTGATTTTAGTAGCTGCATAGTCATAAATGCAATTTAAACGGGGTAAGATTTGCAGTGAGGCAACGTCCTAGATTTCACTAGGAAATGATGTATCATGGTCTAACAGTGTTCTTGCCGAAAAGGTACGTAAAAAACAGAAAAAATTTGTACTTGAAAAAAGACACGAATTGTTCTATAACCAATCATTTCAAAAATGTGTAACATGAAGTATTTTCCTTGGTAAAGAGTTTTCTTTAATTTGTAAATCCAATTGCTAGCTGCAGTTCTTTAATGAAGAAAAAGCTTTAAACAATACAATGTGAAATGTCTACAGAAAGAAAACAGTTATTCTACCATCTCATATTCTAGTGAGTATATCTTATATTTGGTAATTATATGAATAATATTACATTAATTTGCGTAGTTTTCTGAAAAATTATTTGGAAAGCATGTAAGAAGTTACCCACAAGTCTAAATTGTGTGGATAGTTTTAGAGGAATAAATCATGGGGAAAACTCAGCTGTGTCTGCTGGTCTGTGGGGAGATTCCCCTTGGCTTTGGTTGCTTAGAACTTCCGAAATTACCAGCTAAACGATGTTCTCAAAGGACACAGAGCAACAAGACTAGAGGCAGTGAGGGTCTGTGTGTCGCTCTGAGGTGAGTTTGCTCACCTCCAAATTTTCTTGAGCAACCCATGCTGAGCACTATTTTGAAACTCAAGTTCATGAGTGCTCAGTGTTAGGCCAAAATCTCCTCTGCTTGATTTTCCTTAGCTTTCTCAATATCTCTCTCTCTCTCTCTTTTTTTTTTTTTTTTTTCTGGAATCGTTGCTTGTATTGTCCACTTACCGCCCCCAGACTTGTAGTTTCTAACTTGCAGTATGGCCTATCCTAGAGCCTTGAAATAGCCTCCTATTTGCTTTTTCTCACCTACTCCTTACTCTACTGTTCCTTCTCTTCTCTAATTAAATCAATCCTGTTTATTACTTTTTCCTTCTAGCATCAAATGTGTTTGTGCAGTGTGTGTTGTAGGGGCAGGGTTCCTTCACCAAGGTTTCGAAGTCAACAGACACTCAAGAAGCAATTGGCACCTCAGTACATAAACTCCTAATAAAACTGAGACATCTCATTTCTCCACCTTGTGAGCACCTGAACCAGCCCTTAAAGCCTCAGTTTATCCAAAAATACCTTTTATTCTCTATTCCTATAATCACGTACCTGCCTACCCTGCCAAATGCTCAAACTGCTTGGCTCTCTGGGCCACCGAAAATGACTGACGCCAGCTTTGTAAATTTGCAAAAGACTCAACTTCTCTATGCTCTCTCCTATACCTTTTTGCTCATGCTCAAGGTTTTGAAAACATCATATGAAAATGATAGGAAATAGGCAAACTGAAGAGATCTGTCCTAGGCTGGATATCCTGCTTTCATTATGTGATGAGTAAAGGAGAAGTTATCTTACATTTCTGAATTCCAGAAATATGAATCTAATTGCGAGCTGGAATAAATCCATTGAAATTGCCTGTAAAAATAATTTCTCTTGAATAGTTATCCATACAGTATTGTTGCTTATACAGTTGTAAAAAATATTTAGCACTTTATAATCCAATCTCAGCTCCTATGCAGGCCTGGGAACACATTCTGCTTAGAAAATCTTGAAATGCCTAGAAGGGTAACAACTTTTACAAAGTGTTCCTCCTGGAAATCACCTGGAAAACTTCCAGGATGGCATTCCAGATGTTATAGTTTTAGCAGTCACAGAAATGCACTACACTGCATTTCCAGATCCTACACAGAGTGCAATGATTGCATGTGGTAGCACCTTCACTTTAACCCAAGAAAACTGTTACTGAATTGCTCAGCATTTGATGTGTAAGGTGGGATATTCTAAATCTCTTAATCATTGCTGGCCTACCTCTGGCTCACAAGGAAGCCAAAGGTAAGACCTGAGTTGACTTTATGAATAGCAGAGTTAGATCAATACTGAAAACCTTTGGCAATTCCATATACACTTTCAGGTTGGTCAAGTACTGTACACAATTCAATGTGCGTGTAGTGGAAAGGCATTGTAGCTTCTCTTTGAATACGGTTCCTTTGTTAAAGGTATTCAGTGTACTGCCCTTTTGATATTTTTGGCAAAATCATTACCTTTTGCATGTCGGTAGTGCCAAAATTTTATCTGGCAATGTACACACAAAACAATGGCTTTAAAAAGTACAAATGACTCTTTAGACCTACTGTATAGCCATTAAAAAAAAAATTCAGAATGCATCAATGTTCTGCTCTAACTCTTATCAGCTTTTTAGGCTGTTCCATGAGTAATGTCATCAGCAGTTGAGCCATCTATCAAACAGGCTGTTAGGCTGTTATTTTGGTGCACAGCAATATGAATAATATCAAGCCCAAAGCCTGGACAAGGTATGAAACTTATCTCTGGACCCATTGCCAATTCAAGGGTCACATAAAACTTAAAATATATTTGGCCATATTTGGCTAGCTGTTTTTTAATAAAGCGTAAATTAATCCAATACAATATCAGGAGTCTATTGTGCTAGCTACTGCATAAAATAAAAATACATTAAAAAAGCAGTATCTCTTCCAAGAAATGACTACAGAGGTATAAAATAAGGGACAATGACTAGAATCAAACAGCCTGAACAAGAACGTACATAGAATCCCAGTGCTACGTCAAGAATTTTAAAGTGTGACTTTACTGGCTCTTTACTGAGAAGTGAATTTCACCCCAAATCTTCAGAAATGGTACATATGCACTGATCTGGTGCCTCTTTTATCAGATCTGAGTCTAAATGAGACATGGTGCAAGGATATGGTTGCATCATGCACTCTAAGTAAGTGGCTTCAAGTACCAGAAACCATGTTAAGCAGCTACTTTGTGTTGCAAGACTACTTCATTTGGAGTTAGTTAGAGGATGTCACCTCATTCTTTCCTCCCATGGTGCTTCTTTAAACAACAGAAATCTGAGGAAAACTTTTGGTTTACAAAATCTCTTGATTTTAGGTTATTGGCATTTTATTTGCTAACATGTTATTGCCTTTCCTGATTCTGCCTGCTGTCTCTTTTTAATGCCCCCTCAAGCAAGAGCGTTATTTCTTTTGAATTGTTCAGCATCGACAAGTTTCCTAAGGTTTATTTTTTCCAGAAAAAGGGAGTCATTGGAAACTGCTGAGTATACTGGGGAAGATCTCAGGAGAAGAAGGCCTCTTCTATTTATTTATTTATTATTTTTAAAATATGATCTCTTGATGATGCTAACATGTGAGGATCTTTCCATCCCCTGTAAAGTAGCTACACTTTACTGTGGAGAAAGCGTCTCCTGAGAACAATTTCTATATGTAGTTTTTCTCGTCCTGCCTCCTTTCATTTCAGTTCACAAATCATCATTTTTGCAGCCAAAGACTCCTTTATTTGGTAAGTAGCAGAGCAGAACTTTATTCACATGTTGTCACCACTGGCTTCCAAAATAGCCTATTCAAGTGGGTTGGCAAATTTAAACTAAAATGTGTGTGGAACTGAAAATAATATCTGGATTCTTGAGTTACCAGACTTAATTGTGCCAATATATGCTATCATTGCTTATTGCTGTTCCACAACTTGTTCAAACATAAACAAAACAGACTTCCAAAATATTAGAACTTTCCAGCTTTGAGAAAGTTGTTTTCTTCCTCAGATCAGGTAAGGGATTTTCTAGCTGTCAAAGAATGGAAAAAGTGTTTGATAGTATTTTTTTCTATCCAACCGCCTTCTGATGCTTATTTGGTATTGCATTTGCACACACCGTGCTATTGATGCTATTGATGTTCGATCACACAGCAGAGGCTATTTACCTACTCCCGACCAGCTGGATGCAGTAGCTATATTGGCATAACTGTTTGCCACCCCAAAAACCATGCTTAGAGTTAAGCATTCACAGGCTGGTAGTCGGGTGCCCTCTTCACCAAACTGACCATGCTATATCTATGCATGTTAACTAAGAACAGACAACATTATAGAATAGAACTGATCTTGAAGGATTTAGAGAATTAAATTTAAACCCTATCAAGTGTGTTACGCTTGAGAGTCATTCTGGTAACCACCTGCTCTTCACTGTCTGCTCTTGCGATTCCAACATATCATTAGAGATGTGTGCATGAGTATACTTGCACAGGTTTTGTTTATGCTTCATACATTAGATTTCATAAAACCAGGTAGAACCCTCTCCAGGAATGAAGATATCATAGGGCAGCTGCAGCTCAAATTTCATTTTTCAGTGGAAAAAAAAATGGATGGGAACAACATAAAGATGAGTACAGAAAATTCCGTATTCTAATGTCAGGCAGGTAAGTGACTTGGAATTAATTTGATTTATTTTTATGACCAAGATTTGGTGCAATATTGCTAGCTTTTCCCTGTGAATGCTAATCTCTTGCAGTGAAGCTACAGAAAATTAAAATAAAATCCCATTACCCGTGCAAAACTTGATCTATTTTAATGATCCCAGTGAGTTGCGGTATGGTTCTCAGGTTAAGGAAAGCTCTAATTAAAACAGCTGCTCTGCCCTATTTGCTTCAGTTTCCTAACTGCTTGAATTCTTCTTTACTACAATTGTTTGGAGAATTTTTGAGGCTTGAATTACGAGGGTGTGGATTAGAAGCTGACTACCCTAACTGCAACATCTGTAAGCTCTTAATTTCTGTTGCAGCAGGTGTCAACTTTTCCCTAGATGACTGTCCTGCTATTGTTCTGGTTACATGTAGCCTTGTCAACAAGCTGTTTGTCAGCTGGTTCTCTCATGTTTCCTTTCCTGCATGACCACTGATCAAGCCAACAACTGGAGAGGATCTAGGGTGGAATTCCCTTTAGTTCTATACTGCTTGATTTAAAGTATAATCAAGCAGGTCTGAGATTAAGGAATGGCATAAGAATATTTAAGAGTGATACTGTCTTTTATGACACTATATTTTTTCAAGGAGTTGTAAATTTTAGTGCGTTGGAACTAACTTGACTTCCTACTTAACGTAAGCCATAGGAATTCCCTGGATGTCTGAGGACGTATTCTCTGGATATGTTCCACTGAAAAGGCCAATATGACGAGCACATTTCCAGTGATGCAGAATCCACCACAACCCGTAGTGTGTTTTTTCTTTAGCTAGTAATCCTCACTGTAATTTCATGCCTGAGTTGTATTGCTCCGGTTTCCAGCTGTTGGAAGGCATTTTGTCTGCTAATGTATTATTCTCTTGCTTGATACTATCCACTATCTCTTTTTATAGATTACGGTAAAATCATTTCTTAGCTTTTATCTTCTTGTTATGCTAATCACAGCTAAATCTTTGTGACTTGCAAGAGACATGCTGTCCAATGCTTTAAAAGTTCTTGTGACAGCTCTCTGAACCATCCTCAAATATCTCCGTCCATATATTATTGAGCGTGCTTGGTTAATGACTAGCTTTGAGACTTGAGACATGTCATGGAACAAAGAGTCCTGATGACAGGCTGAATATGTTAACCCAGCCAGGCTCAGTGCCACACTGATAGCTGTGTGCTTAGCTAACAGGGAATCTGTTCCAACGCCTGTTGAAGCCAGTAGCCAAGCTCCCATCAGTTTCTCTGGGCTCTGGAAAAGCCAGATTTTTTTAGTAACAAATGTACTTTGTGAGATTTCGTTCCTGGTGTGACCCTGCACTCAGTCCCAAGTGACTTCTTCATATTTTGAATATTTTCTCTTTTTGAGATTTCTTCTCATTTTGAAGATCAATTCCAAATAATAAAGAGATGAAAAATTATTAGTAAATTTCAAATGAAGCCATCACTTTCTGCTGGATTTTCCCATCAGATATGAAAATTTCAGTTTCCAGTCTTGCCACTCAATTTTTCTGGTTAGCTATTGATTGTTAACTATTACTTAATGAATAAATATTTTCCCAGTTATTCCATTTAACTCTGCTTGAATCTCAGCCTGAATTGCCAAAACCTTGCCCCAAGCTTTGGATTTCCTAATGTCATGGAAGTTTCTGCTTGTTTTTAAGGACAGTGAGCAAAAAGTCTCCTAACACCTTATTTGCACTGCATGGAACAAGAAACTAGATATGTAAATGAGCACCAAAGATTAGATATGATTGTGGTTGGCTTGGTAGAAACTAACAGGTAAGAAGGGCTCACTTTAAGGGTGAATAGGCTTCTCTGGTTCCTGCACATAGTCATAATTCTGGTCTAGCGCTTCACTGTGCATGGAGAGCCTTTTCGGCACCAGGTGCAGAGGACTGCATGCCCACTCTGTCCAGGATCTCAAAAGAGCTGGGAAGCTGATCTAGAAGCTGCAGAGCTGCATCAGTGTGACATTACGCCTGCGGTGGTAAATCCCAAGGCAGGGCATGCTAACCCAGGTTATTGCTGCCCCTCGATTCCTGAATTGCCTCCGGCAGAAGGCAGCCACCTTCAGAAGAAGCTGATATCATTTTGAACTTCCTGCAGCTGACTGTGCTGACAAACTCTCACTGTCTACAAGCTCCAAAGCCTGTTGAAATCAGTGGCCATAATCCCACTGGTTTCCCTGAGTTTTGGAATAAGTGTTTTGGGCTTTTATGCTTTGGAACAATCCCATATCTTTTTGGACTCCAAAGTTTCTGAACCAGTATGTTCAGTCTGTATTTATTTCTGCGTGTTTCCATTTTTCTGAAGGGAGCAGAGGATGGATTATGAGCTGGACTGTGTGCTTACTATGTGACAGTCGGTGTGTGTGCCATAGATTGCATACTGCTGCTGGAATAAAAGCAAAATAGGTTTATGGGGAACTTTATGGCTATGAGAATAGTGTAAGTCAGTCCAAAAGTGCCAAGAAAATCCAAGAATCTGATTCGAGGAACCTATTTTAACTGAATATGAAATCTCATACCTTTAACAAATAATTTTCTTTCTTTCCCTGTATTTGCCTGGAACAACTAATCTGTTTGTTCCTATTGCTCAGCCCTTTCACAACCCTGAAGCAAAAGAAGCTTAGCAATCACATAACTGCTGGAAGAACTCTTGATATTTCTTAAATAGATTCTCTATAAAAATATTGCTCAGTGAAGATTCACTTGTTCACTCAACACCCAAAGAAGCAAAGCAAGGAGTCTTTGTGCAGGTATGTGTGCCCATTTATTGGACTTTTCTGCACCCTGGAGTCATATGATACCAGTTATAACATCAGTACTGACCTTATATTTTTATCTGAGAATGCCCTCTGGCTTTTCTCAATTCACTAAAGATCACATAGCATGTTGTTCTTTAACAACAAATACCTATGGTAACACAAGATTTCTGTTACCCTCACAGGATATTATTTTCTTTAACATCCTTTGTAAAGCAGGAAATCTATGAAAAAAATCAGAAAAATAGAAAGAAGGCTTGATAAATAGGAGCTACAACTTATTTCTGTGATGAATTGCCTCCAAAAACCTGGTTAGTAGGGTCACTCAGTGCATATTTCCCTGATTAACTCAATTTTCATTTTAGCTTTCTAGTTCACCTTTAAATATTTAGCTTGGTTCCTGTGGACAAATGTTGATGTTGGCTCTCTTGTCAGACTGATGAAAATGTTACACAGATGTCCTTTGGTGATCCAGTACCACTAAAAGGCCTGCAAATTACTAAATGATGAACTCTCTCCATCATTCTTCTGGTTGATGGCTTTCACTTAAGATCCTTTACTACTCATTCTGTTTTCTTATCTAATGTTCCTGCTCTTCCTAAGTAAAGCAGTAATTTCTCTGTGAATATTCTGTTTTCTGGACAAAACTGGCAGTATTATACTCCCCCAGAAGGCTATTTTTTATTGGATGCTGATTAGGACTCCTGAGAAATCCTACCTTTCCTTTAGAGGCATGTTATCTCAGATGTTAAAGCAGAGACGTTGGTAGTTCTACTGAAGGCTCATAGAGAGCCCATCCTTTAATAGAAGAGGTTTATATTAAAAGAAATAAACCAGTGGCTCAACCCCGCATGCCATTTCAGGAAACATGATTTAGTCTACACAAAAATACCGCTTCTCAGTCAGGTCTTTCATGGATCTTTTATCTGTTTATTTCTAGAAAATTATGTGAAATCCTCTTTTTCCCCATCAGTTTCTACAGCAGACTTGGTAAGAAAGGAGATGTCATCTCTAGTCCCTGGTCATTTGGGGGATGATCTGTTGTGTTCATTGTTATTAGAGTTCCACCGTCTTTGAGGATCTTCAAAATGCAAGGATGGGAATTAATGAGAGAGGGAGCAGTATTCACAGTAATTTACGTGCCTGAAGTTAGGAAACTGATTTCCTCAGCTCCCTTTGTATGTGGCTAACAGAGGCAGATAAACTACTCACAGGGCTATTTGAAGTAGGAACCTCTTTTAGGAGAACAGCCAGGGTCTGAATTCAATTCACAGGTATCTCATGCCATTTGAGGTGCTCTGGGGCATCTTTGCTGATTTCCGTTTGCTACCTAGAAAGCTGCGAGTCTCCAGTAGGTGCTGTGTAACATCTGCCAGTCCCAGGCAGATATACTGAAATCCCTAGGGCACCTGTGTTCAGGTGAGTGATTTGAGCCCTGACTGTTCATCTTTGCTCAGTAAGTTATTTCCAGCCTTAGCCTATTGTATGCCTGACTTATTCGTAATGAAGATTGCTCTCCATCAAGGAGTGGCTGGAATTTATATCATAACTGCATTCAAATACTTCATCTGTTACATCTCTAGCACACATCCGGCTGCAGAACACTTGGAAGAAATAACCTTTCTAGTAGCACTTACTATACAATTCTGTCTGAAGCCTGCTTGCTCTTATATTCTTTACTGAGAACAGGCAAGGGGGAATGGGGAGTCCTATCTGTTCAACATTTGCCTGTTACCTAAAGATCACCTTTCCTTTTGACTGTTCCTTCAAAATACATAACTCTCATTGGCAGGATGCCCTCTCGTTCTCTAAAACAACATTTCCTTTAAAAGTTCCTCTAAATTCTCTTTTCATCCTTTGGCTCACCTGGTGATCAAGCTACACCTTACCTTACTGAGGTAATTGAACCTGGCCTCTGCAAAGCCATTTGGTATCAATAAAGTTCTTGTGATACATTTCAGACACAGAGAGCACTAAATATATTTTTTTATCAATTAGTGCAACTCAATGTTCACTCTTGTCTATAAAGTTGAGAAATAACTTTCTTCATCAGTCTGAGTTCTGTACACCATAACTGTGCAATGCGTGAAAACGCTTTTCAAGGAGTTAACTTTTGTCAGCTATGAACTATTCTTTAACTTAATTATGAAACAGTCTTCCATGTCTTGAGCACAGCATTCAACCAAAAATGCAATGACATAACTTCACTTAGGAGAGTCTTTGGCTAGAAAGGGTAAATAACGGACACCACAGTGAAATGTTTAGTAAATGCATGGTACTTTCTTTTCAGCATCTACAGTTTCTGCGGTACCTTTGTTTGAGTTTTGTATGCTATTTTCCAATGCATTTTGGACAGATTCTGAAATCTAGACTATTATTTCCATGCTTTAGAAATTGTCCCCTAATTTTGGTGAATGATTTCAGTCCTTTAGTGGATCAAACATTTTGGGGATGTCTACACTACACAACAGAGCACTGTACTTGAGACACGTTAGCTTGCTGTAAATGAGCTAGTATGCCCTAATGGGATAGACTGGTGCCACATAAGACAGCAGTTCTGATCTAAGAAGCGCAGCAGCTCAGAGGTACAGCTACGCAATCCCGAGCAGATCTTTGCAGACACGGCTATGGTATGTAGTTCTGAGGACTGCTTGTTCAGGATTAGTCTGGTTACGTATTCCTGAGTTTGTACTGTGTGGTTATAGAAATACTGAACCTCATGGTAAATCAAGGGAACTTAAGCCGTTTCTTGGTTAACTGTGTTTTGATTTTTGTTTTTGTTTTTTTTCACGTGCTGATTGAAAGTTAACCTTGTGTTGATTAATTGATGCAAACAAACCATAATCAGCATTGCTCCAGAGGCTAACTTTCACTGCTGACAAAATGAGGTTTTGCCTCATTCAGTTCAGTGGACTCGAGCCTGCTTATGTCAACACTGACTTTGGCCTCAGAGAATGAAAACAATAGAGTCATACAGAGGAGAGTACTCTTTTTCTATCAGTGTATTAAACAAAGGATAATATTAAGTTTGGATAGTGGATAAAGTTAAGCTATGCTAATACTTATAATCAACTACCACTCTGTTGAAATTAGAAATCACACATTCCTGAGGTTTCTAGCTATTTTTCCTGCCAAGAACATGTAGTGCTTCTACCAATTGCATAGTAAAAACAAGAGACAGACTTTCTTGCACTAAAGCAGTCAGCAGTTACTGTAAGTTCACCTTTAAATCATGGACACCTTGGTTATTGATCATAAAAAATACACAGAGGATGGAGAGATACTGCTTGATAAAAAGTGATGAAAGCATTATGTAGTTTGAGAAACAGCAACTGAACAGTGTTCCTCTGTGGTGTCAAAAACCTCCTCCCCAAAAGTAACAGGGAAGTGAGTAAGTCTCTTTGTCTTTCTCTCTTTCTCCCTGTTTCTCATTACTTAGAGGAAATTTGCCTGCTCCCTGTGAAACTGTCACCCTGTGAAAGTGAAAATTTTCCACGGGTGCGGGGCCGCAGAAGTGCAGGGGTGCACCCTGGGGTCATGTGTGGGGTTTGGTGGAAGGATGGTCCCTGAGGCATCGTCTACACTAGAAGAACTGAAGTTCAAATTAGACAACAGAAAAACACTGTTTTCAGCAGGAGAGTAGCGTAGCACTAGAACAGGTACCCCAAAGAGTGGTGGATCTCCAGCCTTAAGAGATTTTCAACACTTGGCTAAACGTAGCCACAGATGACTTGATCTAGTGATAGCAGCTATTTTGCAGGAGGTTGAACGGGATGATACAGTCAGAGGTCCTTTCCAAACAAAATTTCTGTGTGTTTACTGAGTCCAGGCCTCAGTATAGACCCATTAAATTGATGTGATTTAGCCTGGGTATTTTGCATAATAAAGTTCACCAGGGAAAATACCTTCACATGTAGTGCAGCACATCTACGTGGGCAATCATACTAAAGTATGATCCTTTCGTTATGATGCTGAAAAAACACCATTACAGGAATGTGCAAGGTCCAGGAATAAGATTTGTGTTGAGAACTTGTATTTTTCCATGATTATATGATTTACAGGAACTTATGAGAAGATTATTCCTGTACCTCTTCTTCCTGTTTCCTCTCCATGCAGTGTGGTAGGAATAGGCCATTTTATGATTTAGGTGTCATATTTCTGTTAACTCTTTATGGGGGAGGAAATTTGGTACAGTTTCTATTTTACTTTCAGATGTACTATGCCTGAAACTTATCTGGGATTTAAAGACTCTTCTTCTGGATAAACCACTGGTCTCAAAGTACTTGTAAATTGATTTGACCTTGGTAGGCAATGTGGAGTTTCATTCTTTTTAGCACTGAGAACAGATCTCAGGCTCAGCTCTGACAGAAAATTTCTGAGAGGCAGAGTGTTCCTGTATTGTAAGAAATTATGCCAAAGGGAAAATTTACTCTATTTTAATCTAAAGAGACTGTTAGCTTTCAGAACTGAAGCACACATTTGACCTTCTAACTGGAAAGTGCTAGCTTATATGTTTAGCCAAATAATTTTTTTCACTTCACCCAGGGTTACAAGACCTTTATATTGTGTATATTTTTTCCACTTAGTGTAATTAATAAGAACTCACTTCTAGGCAGTTTCGTTTACCCTGAAGGATGTAAACAGCTTTATGAACTTATTATTAAGAAATAATGGACTCTCCATAATTACAGTGGCCATTGACTTCCATTCCAAGGCTTTATTTTTGCCACCTTATAACTTTCACTTGGGGGGAGGGGTAAATTTGGCCTTACAATTGCTAATTTTGCTCTGAGGGCAAAGGAGAATTTTTCTGTAGAGTCTGATGAAAACCCACCAAACTGCACCTGAGTTACAGGCCATTAAAAATCACCCATATTTCAAATTTTGGAATTTGGCTTGAACTTTAGGTTTGACACCTTTCTTCTTATGAAAAGTGTCATTCAGTCTTTAATGATGAATGGTCAAACTCTGGACCTTGCACTTTACGTCCCATGTGAACAGTGGTACCTCTTGTAACGCATTGAACCTTGATTTAGAGGTAACATAGTGCCTTAGAGCTGTGGCTGCAGCTTCCATTCTATTGTAAATCCTAAGGGGAAGACTGACATTTGACTGTGGAGTTATTTCAGTGAAAAATTACTTAACTGCATCACCAGCACTCCTCTTAGCACAAAGTATTTATCCAAAGCTTATAATACCTGTCTGAAGTATTAATCCTTTTTGTTTCCTGTCCTACTGGTATCTTGTCTCATTTTTTGACTCTCTAGAAAGTAACTGATTTACTGATTAGTGCTCCCCAAGTGGTTATTAGTTTATTTTTTTAAAAGGCTTTTAAAGTTTCCATGAAATCCCAGATCCCACCGGAGATTTCCACTTCCTCAGTTAAAATAAGACAAAACACAGAATTGATCTAGAACTTGGCATGAGCAATAGAGCAGAGACCTCTATATCTCTCTGAGGGAGAGATAAGAACAGCTGGTGAAACAGAGCAGCCATCAGTGAATAGGAACCTTCTGCAGTAATATATTTGTTCTAAGAGATTTCTACCCTTTTACTCTCTTTTTCCTAGTCTTTCTTCCTTAGACACTCCTTGAGATATCACCACGTGGATGTCTATATGCGCCCTAAAAATTTGCATCCGCAATGCATTCAATGCAGGTTACAGTTAAAAGGATCCCTACCTAAACATTTGCCTAGTTAAATGTAACTCATTTAGAGTCAGATTATAATTTTCTAATATCTGCTGATGGGGGAGAGGAAGGTGTCTTTGTTTTAGGATCATAGAACCATAGAAAAATCTGGGTCAGAGATGACCTCTGGAGACCATGTGGTCCAATCTCCCTTTGAAAGCAGGACCTTGAATTAGGTTACCCAGAGCAAAATCAATTCTTGAGTATTTTTAGAGAAGGAGACTCCACCACTTCTCCAGGAAGCCTCTTCCAATGTTTAATTGCTGTCATGAAGATTTTTTTCTCCTATATCCAGATAGAATTTCCCCTCAAGCAACTTGTGCTTTTTGCCTTGTGTCTTGTCACAGTGCACTCTTCTGAAGAGAGTACTTCCATCTTCTCTAAAATCTTTCAGACATTAGAAGGCTGTGATTAGATTGTCCTTCAACCTTCTCTTCTCTGGGCTGAGCAAACACAATTCCTTCAACCTCTCTTCATGTGTCAAATTCTCCAGTCCTCTAATCATCTTGGTGGACCTCTGGTGGAGCTTCTGTAATTTTTCAATGTCTGTTACACTGTGAGGACCAAAACTGGATGCAGTATTTGAGATGTGGCCTAACAAGTGCTGAGTAGAGTTTAATAATCATATCCCTTAATCTGCAGGCTATAGACTTGCGGGTGCAGGACAGGATGTTGTCAGCCTTCACCGTTGCTAAGGTGTAGGCTTAGCTTGCTGTGCACTGGGAGCTCCAGGGCCTTCTAAGCAGACCTGCTCCCTAGCCAGTTAGACCCCAGCCTGTACAGCTGCTTGGGATTATTCCCTACCAGGTGCAGGACTTTGTATTCATCTTTCTCAAACCTCAAATAATTCTTATTTGCCCAATCTTTTAGCCAGCTGAACTCTCTCCGTATGGTGGCTCTTCCCTCCGATGCATTTGCCTCTCCTTCCAGTTGTCTATAAGCCTGGTGAGGGAGCATTCAGTCTTGTTATCCAGACTGTTCGGGTAGATACTGAATAGATTTGAATCCACCATCTACCTCTGAGGAATTCCACTTATAATTGGCTGCCAGCTCTGCTTTGAGCCTTTAACAGCCACCCACTGAGCTTGGTATTTTAGCCAATTTTCCACTCACTCGATTTATGATCCACTTTCCCAACGCAGATCTTACCAGCTGATCAACAATGATGTTATGGGACACCGTCAAAAGTCTTGCTAAAATCAAGGTAGATGACATCCATTGCTCTCCCCCTATTCACTGAGCAAATTCTTCATCGTAGAGGGCAACCATATTGGTTCAGTATGAATTATTCTTGGTACACACATGCTAGCTTTTCCAGGTCATGTCCTTTATACCCTTCATATGCCTAGAAATAGCTTCCATGAGGACCTATTCCATAGTTTTCTCAAGGACTGAAGTGAGGCTGATTCGTCTGTAGTTTCCTAAATCTTCCTTTTTTCTATTCTTGTAGATGGGAATAATATTTGCCCTTTTCTGATCATCTGGAACTTCCTCTGCTCTCCATGACCTTTCAAAAATGGTAGAGTGTCTTTGCCATAATGTCAACCAACACTTTTAATGCCCTTGGATGCGTCCTACCAGGTCCTAAACACTTATACGTGTCCGACTTGTACAGACAGTCTCTAACTTGACCCTCCCTACTCACGGTTCACCATTTACTGTGTTGTTCCTTCTTGGCATAGAGACTTGGGGGATGACCTTATCTGTAACTAAGACAAAGAAATTTTATCTGTATAGGGCTTATTACAAGTAGGTCCTAGCCTCTAGAGATTATTGCAATGCAAATAATAGCAATTGCAATGATTGCACTAAGGCTGTCCACCAAAATTGAGTTGCTATGCCTTAATAAGTCACTGAAGGGAAAATTAATTTTGCACCAAAATTAACTTTTGGTGTCTGCAATATGTGTACCTACATCTGAGCTAGTCATTTACAGCTCCTTTTATTGTCAATAGAAAGAAATAGGTAGTTTCAGAGTGATTTATCTGACTTATTTTGGATGTCTACTACAGGACAAGATGGGTTGTGCCTTGCACTGACTACATTAACTAGATCTCTACTGACTACAGTGATTGCTCAGACACAGATGTTAACAGCTGTCAGATAAATCCCTAGATTTGTCCACTCTTAGCTTGTAGCAAGCGTGGGGTAAAATTCTTGCTTTAGCATCAGAGAAAAATCGCTAAAAATCTGACTATGATGACATAGTGTAGCTCAGCTTGTGCCCAGAGACTGAGTAGTTCACATTAACCCTGTCATACACCAGAGTTTCCAATGACTTATCTCTGTGTGAAGCTGTGTTGAAATCAGCTGGACATTGGTAGAACTATTGAATAAGGCAGTAAACTAAACAGTTAACATGAACAAGTTTAAAATGCAGAAGAGAATAAATGAAAAGTTATTTAGCTTCTAAGGCCAAATAAACCTCTTGGGCTTCTAAAAATTTTTAAAGAGAGCAGTGGGTCTCATGCTAGTAGCAACATAGTGCTTCCCAACGAACACACCTACTGTGCATGACACTGGAAAACTCAGCGCCCTTAGCCTCAGCTGTGGCAGCTGCAGAGCAGATGGAGGCTAGTGTTGCTTGACTCCTCCTCCACTTCTAATTAACCTGTACAAAGGGAAAGGCAGTCATAAGATCTTAAGCGAAAAACCCTATGTCTTCGCTAAGGTTTTTTTTTATGTTAGAGTAGTGAAAAACAAGGAAAGCTCTATATCTTATCAGGCACAACTCTTGCCTTTCAACACAGAGACCACACTTTGAGTTTAAAGGACCTGCTTATATTAATTCAGTAGGTCTCACCTCAGAACCTAACGTACTGTGGCCTAAACTGATGGATGGCTTAATTCACAATACTCTTGGCAGTTGACAGTCTCATATTCAAGAGCAACTTCAGTTGTTGTAAAAAAACCTAAGTCCATCTATAGATGGACAGAGGAAGAAGGAGCCACAAAATCTGTGTTGGCCTACACTGTAAGTACTGAACTGTGGAAGCTGTCAGTCAGCACAGAATCTGGCCTTAGTCCTCCTACCCATGGGATGCTCTGTATAGATATGTATGTGTTACGTATGTGTCTATCTAGATGTATGTATATATACATGCATATATATGTGTTCTAAATGTTTGCAGTGTGACAGTAAGTTTACAACAGAAAAAATATTTCAAGAATTTCTGTGTAACAGAGGTAGAGCTGACTAAATATATAACTTTTGCATGTGATGAATGATAGCCATTTGGACATAAATTTCAATAGCCATGAACGGAGGTGGATTCTCATCTAATCCTTTGTTTGCTTTTTATGGTTTTATTTATTATTTACTCCCACTTGAGAATGGGACCGCATGATGAGACACGTTGAGTGATTCAAAAGTATAAAGTCTCAGGTCTGAAGAATTTATAATCTATTAAGACAAAAGAGAAGTTGAGTTTGGAAATGGGGATATAGGAAGTGAGCAAGCGGAACTGCTTGCAAATGTCGTACCTTTATGTCATACCTCTTGAGCATTAAGGTATGGCATGCTATTGCCATACCTCTAAAAAAAAGAAAGCGTGTGTAAATCCTGTGATTTAATCTTGTGTTGTGCTGAAATTTTGGCAGGTGCTTGGTCAGATGCTTACTTAAAATCAAATTTGAAAAAAAATGTATTTTTAAAATAAGTGGAAAAGTTAAAAAAAAAAAAAACCCACATCCGAATTAATAATTACAGATGGTGTTAGAGGGAAAAAAAATGTTTAACAGGTGTTGACCCAGCCAATTTTCCAACATATTTTATGTTATTGCCCAATGTAATAACATTAGACAACTACCTCACTATACCACTTCAGAGGTGTAGGTACTCATCAGAGAGTCATTAAATATTGGATTTTCTCAGTGTCACACAATTGCAGAAACAGTCTTGCTGGATATTTGTGCTGGTCCACGGAGAAATGTGTCACTGTTGAATGGCCCCATAATGTCCTGTACTTTAGATACACAAAGCATGCACAGAGTTGCAGTTTAAATCTAGGTTAGCTGGTAGACAGTAGGCTACAGCTTTTTTTTTTTCTCTTCCTTTAAAAGAAAAACACTGTCCAGGTTACTTCTGAGATTCCTAACAAGGTTCATTTCTTGCACAGTCTGTACTTTGAGGATGCTGTTCTCTTCCTAGACATTCATTGTCTTAATTCTCTCACTCAAATTCTTTCTCTTCCATCCAAAAATGCCATTGCTGACTTTAGCTCCTCTTTAAATCTCCCTGATCATTCTCGTTGCACTTGAATGTCCTAACAGATCAATCTCCTCTGTAGCATTCAATTTGGCCTTCTCTTCCTTCTCTTCAAAGTGAACCCAGACCATTGTCAGAGTCTGAATCTTGCCATATGCATGCTCTCATGCCTAGATTACAGGAGAATGTCTTTCTGCTTTTGCGTCACCTGTTTTGGGCTTCAGCTTGTCAGGCAGTCTAAATGTGTGCTCAACTTTAATCAAATGATCTGACCTATGCTTAAAGCAAACACGTGTTGGAATCCACCTTGGTGGATCAGAGCTCTACCAACTTCTTTCAATCTTGGAGCAGCTCACTAATGTTCTACAAGCTACTACTTATTGCCATTGTTGTTATTATTATTGTTACATAAAACATAATAGTCCCAGTCATAGACTAGCATCCAATGAGACCTAATATGACACAAATACAGAGTGAAAAGACTCAGTGCTTTTTCTCCTCTGAGAACTTCAGGCACAGAGCTGGACTGAAGATCATTCAGCATCTTCTAGGAGCTTCTCAGCAGAAATGGGCAGCAGCGCAGGAAATGAAAGGACTGCAGTTAGCTTGTACAGGGTAGAAACTATTTCCCACCAGAATTAAGTTGTGTAATTTGGATGCATCTGGATTTTCTTGCAAGAAACTAGCCTATGTAATCCAGCAGCTGGCAATACAGAACAATGCTGTTATGGCCCAGAGAAAGCTGTGAGAGTGTCCCTTCTGGGGAAATCTTGCAATCAGTTGTGATAGGAGAAGCCGCCTACCCCTTTTTGTTTATTTGTTTTGTGGCAGCTAGGAAATGCAGAATAGTAGTGTATTCTCAAGTTGAATTTTGCAGGGCCTGCAGTCCTTCCTCTCAGGGGTGGCACTGCACTAGGACTAGAACTGTGCTGGTTTTAGAGGGACAACACTCCTGGATCAAATATTCCACTCCTTTTAAAAGAGGTTTCCATGTCAAATCTCCTACATTTTTAAAACCGTTTTTACACAGTTACATCAGCACTCCTACAGCTTCTTACTTATTAAATATAGTTCCCAGTGCAACTCCTTGGCTTAAATACAACAGGTACTTTTATGAAACCTGGTTTGAGTTTTTAGTGCAGCTGTGCAAAACTTTTGTAATGAAACCCAAAACTCGCCCAGGCTTGAGTTTCATTACAAACCTGAAAAGCACATCAGGTTCTCTGAAAGGTCCATCAAAGTTCACAAGTCTAAAGATTTGAGGCTGGATGAAGCAAGTCTATGCTGAGTTATGGCTTCAGGTGCAAGCCAAGGAAAATGCAGTGGTTTGACCCCCAACCAGATAAAATCCAGTGGTTTAGGTTAAAAGGGAATAAGTCCTTGCAAGGGGAAAAAAGGACATGAGTTTCATAAACTCCTGTGAACCAATGCAATCAAATTTTAAGCTGCAAACCTGTGTAGGTGTATGCTTCACCAATAGTTATGAGCCCATACTTTGACTTTCTCTTACTCATTAGTATCTGTTTAGTATTTGCGGAATTGAACTTAAATCTGTTCCAACAATTCCTAACCATTAAAATAAAGGAGCAGCACAAATACATAAGAATTTTATAATCTAACAGAAGACTCACTTATCAGGGAGTCAGGAGGTGAATTCTGCATGTACTATGGTAACTGACTAGCTGTCTCATCTAGAATAGAGGAGTGAACATTATTTGCCTTGTATTTCCATGTCTGAGAAATGCTCTAAAATAAAGCACTTTAAGCATATCCGTTCAATGCAATTGAGCACTGTATTGAGATTTCCATGACAGCGCACTGCTGTAATGTCTACATGGCATGATGCATTGACAGTCGCAAATACTAGCCACTTCCCAGAAGTGATACAAGAGAGTCAATGTGGTACACTGAGAGCACCAGTAATTCTCACAAATGAGAGAATGTGGCTCCTTGACAGAAACTACTATACTGGGCACAAATCTGTGACAGTTTAATCATACCATTTCTCATTACACTGCTAGCTTGCTCAGAGCTAGCTTGTGTACTTGCCCACTGGGGATATGAGAAAATCAGGTCATCATGCAATAAGACCCTAACGTAAGAGATATAAAAATATGAATACTGCTATCTTAGAATTATTAGTAATTGTTCCTGTTCTTGCTTCGGACTTCTTCCCCTTTCGTCTTTCATTTGGTACATCCAGTAAGCGTCCAGGGAGGATATGTATCAGAAATGCCGTTCCGTACTTTGTTCCCACAGTTTCTAGGAGGGAACTTGCATGTTTCTGTGGAATTTTACAGCTTCTGATTTTAAAAAGTAGCTTAGGTATTGAAGAGAGTCTCACTGAAAGTTTATGGTTTCTTAATCACTTACAAATCAATAAAATTTCCTCAAAATATGAAGCTTTGAAGGATTTGTGGGTGGAACCATGGCTTTAGAGACTGAGTAAATTGATATAATGACTTTTGGTCCAGGTCCATTAGTATTTTTAGTTAATTGTGAAGAGATTGGTGCCAATGCTTATGTCTGTAGAGCTAGAGTGTCAGTGCAGCCTCAGATTCTTGTCTCCTTATTAATTAACTTATTTAGTGGAAAAAAGAGCCATTTTTTCTACCTCTTCTCCAAAAATTATCTCAAAGAAAGTCAGTGCCAAAAAATCATAAATCCATCAAAATTCACGGAATTTACAAGCTCATCTTTGTAGGCTGCGAACCAAGTGGGATTAACCTTTACAGCTTTAATTAATTTAAGTGACATTCGTTCCATAGTTCAGTGTCACTGTGTGTATCCTGAAAATTTTCAATGTGGCTCTGTAAATGTCAGCTAGTCTACTAGCTTGGAAGGACACTGAAGATAAAAGGACATTGTCCAATCATCTAACTGGTCCAATATGCCATAGCTAATAAGTATATCCCAAAGACTGGGCAACAGAGTCCTATGTACATCAGGAGATGCTGGCAGTTCAAATCCTCATTCAGCTTTCACCTATCTTAGAGTTCAAGCTGCTTTTGCCAAATTAATGGTGAAAAGAAGAGGCCTGTATAGGCTTGGATGGGTGCAGGGAGATTGCAGGAGCTGTTGCACTCTTCCCTCAAGGATGAAATCCTTAATGTGTGTGTGATTTATTCTACCTCCTCTTAGCCTGTGAGCACTTTAAGACCTGGGGCCTGTCGTGAGTAAGAGTAAGGTGTTTTTGTTGGTAACTGCGACTGGTGACGAGGAATGTCTACCACAGTCTAAGTTACAGGTGGCAAGTGACCATACGTCGGGTTCCCTAGAATATACGGAATAAATTAATTATTAAGTAAAACTGTACATTTTAAACTCAAATTCATAACTGGTTTTAATAGTATATTGTATCATTAAATAAATCAAAAATATTACCTTAATTCTCACAGCCACCAATGAAGAAGAACAGATGACTGGGCCAGACTCTTCTCCGTGGTGCGCACCAATAGGACAAGAGGCAACAGGCACAAACTGAACCACAGGCAGTTCCATCTGAACCTGAGGAAAAACTTCTTTGCTGTGAGGGTGACAGAGCACTGGCACAGGTTGCCCGGAGAGGTGGTGGAGTCTCCTTCGCTGGAGATATTCAAAACCCGCCTGGACGTGATCCTGGGAAATATGCTCTAGGTGACCCTGCTTGAGCAGGGAGGTTGGACCAGACGATCTCCAGAGGTCCCTTCCAACCTAAACCCTTCTGTGATTCTGTGATTCTGTGACTGCAAGTGAAGCATGCGTTGATTTGTGGGTCCCATGTTCTCTTGAGGAAAGACACAAATCCACATGATGCCCATAGCATTGGATGTTGCATCTGACTTTCTGCTTTTGCTGAAAGATGTACAAAATGACATGCAGCCAGACAGCTCCCAATTGGTCACCCATCTGAGGAGAGTCTGTGTTTGGTCTAATTTAAAATCAAGAAACATACTCTGGGAATGACTACTTGAGATGATAGAATATGAATAACTGGAAACAAGACTCACATTTCCCATTTGTCTCCAGCCCTTTCATCCTTAAGGAAATTATCAAGTACAGGCTCTGTAGATTTTGAAGTATATTTTGGTTATGATTTTGGAGAGTTGTGGTTGCCATGTAGTGAGCTGTTAGTCCCTGGGACACACAGATCTTTCCATTCCTTGACAGTAAGTTGTTGTCCCTGAGGTTGGATGAGGAATCTGTTCAACCTATGCAACAGTTTAGCTACAGTAACAGAGACAATTTGCATGAAAAATTGTAGAGAAAATGAATCTGCGTTACATTGATTAAACTTGTAATTTTAAACCTGTTTTCGCTTCACTTTCTTAAACAGTAAACATACAAACTTTTACTGATGGTAATGTTGGAAATATAATGGGGACGAATTATAATTGTAAGGGAAATACAATGGGAATGAATTATAATTGTATTTATGCTGATAGAATTAGGATAAGCTTTCAAATAATCTAAATAAACCACTGAGCAAGTGGGTACCTTAAACTGGAAGATAAGAAACATTTAATTTTATGACTGAAACTTATACTTTTTTTCTTACGATGAATCAGTGTTAGCTGTGTGCAGATTCTGAAGCTGCATAGAATGTGAAGGTGCTCGTTTCTTTTTTTATGCTACATAGATATTGGTGGAAGGTATCCACTTCTGTATTGTTGCTTTGAATTGATAGGGACCACAGCTCCAGTTAGAAACTGGTGAAAGCCTTTCATCCATTTCATATCATCTCTTGTGAAAGAGATGAGACTTTTTAATCTGATTTATTCTCGCTTTCCCCCTTAATCCCTTGTACACACTTGTATCCAAAGAAGATAATTCAAAGAGGACTGAAAGCAAATCAGAGGAACCACATACAAGCAGAGAAACCACAAACATTTTGTGTAGCCCCAACCCAAAATGACCCTTTGCAACTCTGGCATCAGTGGAGTGATGAATCAACATCTTCCTATGACAGCCATAGTCCTGATGGAGTAGTTCCTTCTCATGTTTCCCTCTGAGCAGTGCAGTTGAGGGTATGCAGAGGTCAGGCTGGAGCCTTGGCCCATAGTTTTACTGTGTGAATCATAAGAGCATGCTGCAATCAGAAATAACTCAGTGAAAGACATAATTTAACTTGCTTAATTATATTGACTCTTATATAGGCCATGAGTAAATAAATACCCTGCACGCAAGGAAATATGTTTATTGAATAAAGCTTAGCTGAACTACAGTTTTGCGCATTTAATGCATCTAGAGTACATTTTTAATGCTTTCATATGGCCAAATAATACTTCCACACTGATTTTTCCCCTTATTATTTAATCTACTGTACAGTGAACATACGACAATGGCTCATTGATTTATTATGAGTGTAGCAATAGGTTTATAACTGCATGAATCATGCAGATTGCTCAATTCACCACATGCCTTAATAAAGGTTTCGCTTTAATAAAACAGAGCTAAGGCAAATATGTCCAGAGCCTGGTCTGACATTCCTTATACATTACCCTGCCTCAGGAAATTATTACTATATATTTTACAGCAGCTACAGTAGGTTGGGGATCAGGATTAGAACATAGTAACTACTGTGACATTTAGCAGAACTCCTGTGTAAACCATTAACCCTCACAGAGTGGACTGGAGCAGATATGTTTCAGGACAGTGGGTTTTGTCCTTTTTGATTGGTGGACCCACCTAGAAAATTTCCTGTAAAGGTATGATTCCCTACTTACCAAATTTAAGCCCCTAGCTTTTCATTTTTACCTTACACAGATGCTTTTGAAGTAGTTCATGAACCTCACAGGAGTCTACAGGTCTGATAATGCTGAAAATGACTGTTCCAGGACAGCTTCTGACATTTGGCTACAAAGAGATGAATGTAATAAGTCTCTATTTAATTGTAATAGCCATACTTGAAAGACATAGAATAATTTCAGCAGTTACAAGTACTTCACAGTGGTATCTCAAAGTGATTATGACAATCAAACCCCACCAAGATCTACCAAAATAGATTGAAATCTTTTCCAGGTGGTAGGAAGTATGAATTCCTATACCCAAGCCTGCTCTTTTCTTGTGGGAAGAGGCTAGTTTTTAGGCTATTATGCAAAAACAAGCCTGTAGAAGGGCTGATCCCTGGACATTTCCTTCCTTCTAACAGAACTAGGCTCATAAAATTTCAGATTCAGATAGCGAAACTCTTCTGACAGTATTTCAGAATTTATCTAATTTGCATCAGCACTTTAAACCTTGGCTGGAGCTAAAGTGACCTTTTTTCTCTTTACACCAATGAGTAAACGTATACTTATTTGCTCTGTCCAGCTTTCACCATTAATCTCACTTCCCTCCTGCGTCTTTCTTAATTAACAGAGCTCAGAATATTAAGCATAAAGTGGTTTATAGCATTAAATTGTTAATAGAAGTAATTCGTGTGGGATTTTAAAAGTGCCCATTGTTGATCCGACTAGTGAACTCAGTATAAAGAGAGCTACAGTAGTACTAAATGATGATGAAAACTTGATTGTCCATCTGCACATTGCGAAGATCTCCGCTTGCAACACGCTGAAGACTTTTGCTGCCCTTGGCAGCAATACCAAAGTTCTGATGTGAAACATCAGAGTTTGGCAATTTATTTTATTTTTATTATTTTTAACTTTTTCAATAAAAAATGTGAAATTAATAATTCGTTTCACTTGTTCAAAACTGTCTGCAGCATTAAGATTTGCTTTTCTTGCTGTTTCTCACAATAAGGAGATATTTTTGAACATGTTTCTTTATTTTGAACATTGTTGCATAAAGGTAACTTGTTTACAAACAAAATGAAGGAAAATATGCAGTCTTAACTGCTATTAGCGAAATTCCCATTGGAAAGAAAAAAAGAAAAAGAATAGAGAACAATTACTCAATTTGATAAAAATCAGTTCTGGCATTTCTGTCTTCCACTACAAAGAAAAACTTTTCTATTGCAAGACTGTCATTGCTGCAGAGTGTTTTTAATGTATAAACCTCAGGCATGGAGATAAACCCAAGTAAACAACAGCCAATAGTTGAAATTAGTGCTTGAAAATGTCTTTAAAACTATCTTGCCTGTCAGGGGAACTTTCTGTCATCTAGAATTATAGACTTCAAGGCATCCCTGGCCTTAAAAGGCGAAGAGAAAGTGTGCGGGCTTCTCTATTATTCTTTTGTAGTTCAGCATCTGAATTATTCCTGTCATGCTAAGTTCCAGTTATTGTCACGATGCTAATAATTTTAGACACGTTCCTTCAGGTTCTAAGCACAAAAGGCTTGAAAGTCCACCCGGTTTCAGTTCTCTGCAACCTGATTTGCTTGTTAATTCCTAAGTCTCTCCCCCGTTTCTGTCTTTCTTCCCTTGGCTTTTGATTGAACTTCCTTTAAGTGATCAGGAATTAGTTCTTCTGTAACTGTCCTGAAACATAACAAATCTGGCAAGGGATGTCAAGGACAACAAGAAGGGGTTCTTCAAATACATCAGCAGCAAAAGGAAGACTGGGGAAAACGTGGGCCCGCTGCTGAATGGGGCGGGTGCCCTGGTGACGAAGGATACAGAGAAGGCAGAGTTATTGAATGCCTTCTTTGCTTCCGTCTTCACTGCTAAGGCCAGCCCTCGGGAATTCCAGACCCTGGGGACAAGAGAGGAAGTCTGGAGAAAGGACGACTCCCCTTTGGCTGAGGAGGATCAGGTTAGAGATCATTTGTGCATAATTGACACCCACAGATCCATGGGCCCCGATGGGATGCATCCACGAGTGCTGAGGGAGCTGGTGGATGTTCTCGCTAGGCCACTCTCCATCCTCTTGGAAAGGTCCTGGAGATCAGGAGAGGTGCCCGAGGACTGGAAGAAAGCCAGTGTCACTCCAGTCTTCACAAAGGGCAAGAAGGAGGAGCCAGAGAACTCCAGGCCTGTCAGCCTCCCCTCCATCCCCGGAAAGGGGATGGAACAGCTCCTCCTGGAGGTCCTCACTAAGCACGTGGAGGACAAGAAGGGGATCAGGAGTAGTCAGCATGGATTCACCAGAGGGAAATCATGCTTGACCAATGTGATAGCCTTCTCTGACGGAGTGAGTGGCTGGGTAGATGAGGGCAGAGCAGCGGATGTTGTCTCCCTGGACTTCAGCCAGGCTTTGGACACTGGCTCCCATCACATCCTCACAGGCAAGCTCAGGAAGTGCGGGCTGGATGAGTGGACGGTGAGGTGGATGGAGAACTGGCTGAATGGCAGAGCTCAGAGGGCTGTGGTCAGTGGCGCAGAGTCTAGTTGGAGGCCTGTAGCTAGCGGTGTCCCGCAAGGGTCAGTACTGGGCCCACTATTGTTTAACTTATTCATCAGTGACCTGGAGGAAGGCACAGAGCGCACCCTCAGCAAGTTTGCTGATGAGACTAAACTGGGGGGAGAGGCTGACACACCAGAAGGCTGTGCTGCCATTCCGAGGGACGTGGACAGGCTGGAGAGCTGGGCGGAGAGGAACCTCCTGAAGTTCAACCAAGGCAAGTGCAGGGTCCTGCACCTCGGGAGGAAGAACCCCATGCAGCAGGACAGGCTGGGGGTTGACCTGCTGGAAAGCAGCTCTGCCGAGAAGGCCCTGGCAGTGCTGGTGGGCAACAAGCGGTGCATGAGGCAGCAGTGTGCCCTGGTGGCCAAGAAGGCCAATGGTCTCCTGGGGTGCATTAGGCAGAGCGTTGCCAGCAGGTCGAGGGGGGTGATCCTGCCCTTCTACTCAGCCCTGGGGAGGCCACTTCTGGAGTACTGTGTCCAATTCTGGGCTCCCCAGTACAAGAGAGACATGGCGCTACTGGAGAGAGTCCAGCGGAGGGCTACAGAGATGAGGAGGGGACGGGAGCATCTCTCCTCTGCAGAAAGGCTGAGAGAGCTGGGCCTGTTGAGCCTGGAGAAGAGAAGACTGAGAGGTGATCTCATCAATGTGGACAAGTATCTGAAGGGGGGGTGTTAAGAGGATGAGGCCAGCCTCTTCTCCATGGTGCCCAGCGACAGGACAAGAGGCAACCGGCACAAACTGAACCACAGGCAGTTCCATCTGAACCTGAGGAAAAACTTCTTTGCTGTGAGGGTGACAGAGCACTGGCACAGGTTGCCCGGAGAGGTGGTGGAGTCTCCTTCGCTGGAGATATTCAAAACCCGTCTGGACGTGATCCTGGGAAATATGCTCCAGAGGACCCTGCTTGAGCAGGGAGGTTGGGCTAGATGATCTCCAGAGGTCCCTTCCAACCTCAACCCCTCTGTGATTCTGTGATTCTGTCACAGTTGAGCCATCTTGTTGAGTTAAATCTCCTTGGACTGTGCTCAGAGAGAGAACAAGGCCTCACATTCCGCCTACTCTCTACCCATGCTGAGGAGGCCACACTTTGATGCCTGGACTTTCGTATTGAAAAGAATTTAAGGTCTCTCCTTAAGATGTTTTACTTTTTACAGATTTTACTTTTTTAGCCCTACTTAGCAATGCATCAGTGTTACGTTTGGACCCCAGAATGTCAGACGAGAGGAAGGATATTCAGAAAGTCCCTATGTTTATTTGACATTCCAGAATGAATGCATGTTGTGTGGACAAAAGCGATGTTTTACAAGTTTTCACATCACATTCTGAAAGGAGTGTTTTCTTTATAATCTATGCATCTTTATATAGGCTGTAGGCCAGGCTAAGCAATGTGATGCAAAAGTTGGGCAGAGGGCCTCTATTCACAAAGGAACACTTATTTTACTTCATCTTACATGGCTATCTGTACCACTAAGATCACTCTGAGGGGTATATTGCACACATTATACAGTGTGTGTTATGCTCCTGTGTCAATTCTGTATTTTAATCTCATTTGTGCGAATTAGTAGGTGGGACTAACAAACCTAACCAACAACAGCAGTGATGGGGCAGAGGACAGCTTTTGAGAGGGAGCCTTCAGTCTTCACTGTTTGACATATCTTGCTATCAACCCTTGCTGCTGTCAAACATCATTTCTCTAGTTTTACAGTGTCATGCCCTGAGAGAGATCCTCTAGAAAGTGGTAGCAGAGCAGACCACTCTGGAGAGATGATTTAGTGATGCTAACAGCCATAACATGGCATAATGCCATGCTGTCTCTTTGAAATGTGCAGTGAGAAATGGTCTGTACTTCCATGGAAATATATTATCTGCCTGAGAAGTAAATTTTGTAAAGCACAGAAATTCAACCCTGATGCATCACAAACACAGATATTTTAGCAGAAAGAAGGTTACTTGTAGAAATCCCAATATCCTTAATGTGGGCTGTATAAGTGCTATTCAAAAAAGCTTCTTTTGTAATGCTTTAGCTCTCTCATTTACAATCAGAGAAAGGGGTAAGAGAAGGATTCCTGAGGGTTCTGGCTCATTTCTAGTAAGATGCACGTTCAACACCTTGCTGGCCCTTCGGCTTCTGAAGTAGCTTTGAACGAGCAGATAAGGCTACGTCCTGGTGAAAATGAAAGGGTCTGAAGCAAAACTAAAGCAGATTGCAGAATTAAGGCTGAACATTTTGATCCTAACAACACATTCTGCACTGCTATTTCTGCAAGGTTGTAAACTCATATAAATGCTTCCTTGACAGGTTTCTACACATTTAATACTCTGTCTCTGTGTGTCCTCCATACAGCTGGCTTGGTACACCTCTCCTATATACCTCTAACTGATCAGTAAATTATAGTGCTGACATATAAGCCCTGAATATCTTAAACTCATGCCCAGACTATGCCTCATTTGCACACTGATTGGCTTGAGCTCTACAGTAAACACAGTATAGCCACGTTCTTCTAAAAGTAATTACAGACATTGTTCCTCCACCCTTGTTATGCAGTATCCCAGTAACTAGAGCAGTTGCTCAGGCTGTGGGAGACACCAGGCCTTGGCTAAGTCCCGTGACATCTCATCTGCTCAAGTCAAATGATGGGGCAGAAATGAACTGACAGCCATGACCGCATAAACACAGATGGGACGAAACAGAGCATGACTTAAAGGACTAGTGGCTAAGGTTGGCAAAGGCTACTTGGCTGACGTATAAGCTGGATTTTGTTTCTTGTTCCTAGACATTTTTTGAATGAAAGAGACGTTGCACAATGTGTGTAATTACATGTAATTACACATAATTGCAGTGTTGGAAGTAGAGCTGGAAGGTAAATTCCCCCCAACATTCCCAGTGGAGTAGCCAAGTTTCCTGCCTGTTTCTCCCTATAGGTCTCATACTTCCTTCAGCATAGTAGCATGGCTTTCACAGGAGCGATAGAAACTACCTTCAGTCCCAGTTTACCTACAGTCCAGTAGGACAAGATTGTCTTCCTAGTAGAATGATGCACGTGCTTAACCCACCTCTGACAGAGGAGTGCCTGATACCCCACTCCCTGCTTCATCAGCAGCTGCTAGACTATCACATCAGACCTGCAGGCAGGCTTATCTGTTACCACCACTACTGGCAATGGCTGAATAGCTTAAAGTCAGCTAATGAGCCTCCCTGAAGGAATACTTAGCTATCTGCCTTTAAAAAAGGGTAGGATTTAAAAGTGCTGCCCTTCCGCATTTCCTGTTGAGTAAGTTTGACATTCATCCACACACAGATACTAATGGCACAGACTCTCACAACTGCCCTTCCTGTACCTCTAATTGAGCCCGCAGGGAACAAGGCACCTAACTCTGGTTGGGGAGTTTTGCTCTGGAAAAAGACACCTAAATATTAATTATGGAGCAGTTAGCGTTGCCAACTCTACTAATCTGCTAAGAGAAGGAACTGCATAACCATCTCCGAGATGTGCTGGCATCTTCCATTCATGCATTTTTAAATGATTTAGAAGCCACAGATGAAGGCTACTATTGGTCTGTTGGTTTTTCTGTCTATGAAGGTCCATTGATTTTTAACAGACTGCAGATCATTGAAAAAGTGTTTTATGTGCCATACTCAAGACAATACCTATGTAGGCTTTCTTTAATTGTAGAAAATGTTCTTTTAACTCTTGTTAGTTTCTCACTCTGTTTTTAAATCTCACAAAAATAAAATAGACAATACTTTTAATTTATATTTCTTCTTCACTTAGAAACATTATAATGGTAGGTTTCAGTCCTTATTCAACACAGTGTTTTATTTATCCTTACGAAAAGCACTAGATTCAATATAGTAAGAGAGCAGTATATTTCTCCAGAAATACATTTCCGCTGTGCTTCATAAACTATCTCTTGGTATTCCTCCCAAGTGTCCTGTCCCCCTTTCCACATTCTGTGTACTTCCTTCTTCTTTTGGACTTTTGCCAGTAGTTCCTTGCTCATCCATGCATCCATTACCTGAACTTTAAAGAATATAGTCCTATTAGCTCCTCTGCTGCCAGGTAGGACGATTTAAAGATGCTGGAAGTAACCTGAAAAGCTATTTGGAAAGGTAGCCTATTTTGATAAAATGTGCAATATATATATATATTTTTATTTTCCCATAGGAAAGGTGATTTTGCCTGATGAAATTCTGAGAAATGTCTTTCCTTCCTTGTCTTCTACCATGTGCACTTCCTGTGATCCTTTGCTTCGCATTCTTTCCAGTTGGGTAACAAATTAAAAATGTGGAAAAATATTTTTCCCACTTGGTTACTGGTTCCCATTGAGCAAAAGCTGTAAAATAGGAAGAAATCAGGAAACTATAACAACTTTTTAAAAATGGAAATTCTCCAAAATTTTTGTTCCTTCGAAATATCTTCATTTTAAAAACCTAGAAAATGAAAACACTATTTCCAAAAGTACCTTGTTTTCTGCTAAAAATATTATTAAAATAATAACAATCACCATGTGTGATAAGCATTATTCCCAGTTTCTTCTAGATAAAGACTCTAATTTTATTTTTCATTTGCTGCTTCTAGGACTAGTTTCTAGACTATCCTTTTTTAAAAGCGCTTATTGCTACAGCTCAATACAATATTAATCATAAACAATTAATACAATATTACTCATAAACAGTATGATGTGATTTTCAGCAGATTTTTTTCTCTTTAATTTTCACTTTTTTTTTTTGAATTCAAGGATTTTCTTTGGATTTTCTTAGTTAGGAAAATTAACAGTAAATAATGCTATCAAAGGAGGAAAACACAGCTACTTTCAGCTACTGTATGGATTGTGACTTAAATTCTAAAAGTAAATAATGCTACTATCACGATAAAATACTTGTTTGCTTTCAGAGGACCTTGGCTTGCATTAATTATTTTAGCAACTTCATTTAAAGAACTTGTTGAGGAAGATGGTGTGAAGGAATCTCTCCCAAATATAGTGTTTCTGTTTTTTGCTTTTACACTCCTCTGGATACTTCCTGTGTGCACAATATATCTTTGGGAAGCTCGGAGTAAAGCCTGGGATATGTCATCAGTAGGGGAAAAAAATGAACTGAGTAGCATTTGTCAAATATCTGTGATGATTACATTATCATATGTTTCTTATAGGATGTTCTGCTAAGGAAGGCCCACTTGCAAGGCCTCTTTCTTCTCCCCCATTCTTCCACCCTCACCCCATCAAAAAAAATATTCTAGCTTCTGTTGATCCACATAACGCCTAATGTCATTTTAATGCATGGCACAGAGCTGGCACCCTCAGGTTGTGAAAATTATGTTCTGGTATGTGATGTGGGGAAGGGAACAAGTGAAAGATACTGCCTGGATTTGGCAAGGATGTCAGGAAAGGGAATGGGAGTTGGAAAAGCTGTTAGGAAACATAGATTGGTAAGAGTGTCAAACAAAGACTGAATGGGCAGGACTCAAGGGGGAAACTGAAAGTTTTGTGGAGAATATATGAGGTGACCGGCTGTGTTTGAAAGCATCCCTATCAACCATTTCAAGTGTGTTCTTCTCTTATTTCAGCCTCTCGTTTACTAGCCATTCGTTACTCTGGTGGTTTGCCTCTCTAGTGACTTTTTCCCTTGCAAATGACATTCCAAGGCTTAAGTCAACCAGGTGCCCAGGTGCTTCCTCTCTCCGACCTTTGAATAACATCCCTTGAAAGCCAGGGAGCAGATAGGATACCTCATCATTTTCCTGGAGTCCAGGTTAGTGTTTTCATTTGCATTCAGCCTTGTGGCACCCATCCATGCTTGAGGAAGCCAACCCTGTCTGATTTTTTTCTCTTACTGCTGGTGCAGCTTTCAGAGACTGGGACTCTGTAAGCTGTTTGAATGGTGTTCAGTTTATTTCCTTTACCCCTGGCTTTCAGAAAACCTTCCATTTTTCTTCTACCACATACCTCTCCCTGCTGACTCCTCTGGCTATATGTGGGATCTAAGCTCCTTCTGTAATTTCCTGCTCCCTCTCACCCCCTACTCTCAACTTGACAACAGCACCACTTCTCCCTGGGTAATATTTACTATGACTTAAGGGCCGTCTCCTATTTTCCCACCTGACTTGGCATCCTATTCAGATTCCATAAATAAGCATGATTATACAACATATTGGACGGGTACTCCGTTGGCACAGGTGTCCAAACATTCTGTTCTTTCATGGTAACATATCAGCTGTTTAGATCTCACAGAATGGAATAGGACGCCCAAGCTGTCCATATGCTTCTACTTTCTTTGTTTTGGTCCGTAGGCAGTGATTTTCAGATTGCAAACCCTCTGAGATGCATATTCAGGGAAATTATATTTCACAGGTCAGCCCTTGCTATTTGTGGCCATCAAGGGGCTGAAGACGTATGATAACGAAGTCAACTGCAGAAATAGCTCTCCAAAATGTCGCGAGGAATTTAGTGCAATTTTTTTATTTCCATGTTACAAAAAAAAAAGTCTTTAAAAACCCCGTAAACAATAGTGGGCATCACAGGAAAGTCTTTACTTCATAGCACAATCTTTTGTGAATGATTTTAATCCAAACCACAAGCCTCCTTAAGATCAGAGAACAATGAAAAACTTACATCAGGAAACAAAGGAAAAAACTAGAGGAAAATCCAAGTCTTCTCATTTCAGATTGGTATAACTTAGTTTTAGTTGAAGAGGGGTTCAGCTATTAATCACTTCCTTGGCTTCAGCTGATTCAGTTCTCTTATAGTTGTGGCAACACTGGAGCTCCCATGGTGGATTAAATCTGTGTTCAAGCTAGGCCGTACTCCTATCTCCAATAGAGGCTGATACCAAATACTTTAGAAGAATGTTTAAGAAGTGAGGGGACAGTTAGCTCAATTAAAGCCGCTTGCCTTGGCTACATTACGGCAAATTTTTTCCTGTTGCTTGCCTGGTGGTGGACACGTCAGCTGGGATGTGTTGGCTCACAAATCATCACTGTATCTCTACTTTTTAACCATTTCTACTTCTTCAGAAGCCAATGAGTACTTGCAGAAAAAAGCTGATATCTTACTTATGTATTGTTATATATTTTTCCATGCTTTAAATATGAGTTTCTTTGCTCTTATATTAGAAGAGCACAAGGCAATGAACTGACTAATGCTGTTTATAGCATGCATTATTTTACAAGATCTCAGACAAGGCTCATAGGCAGGTTGCTGAAGCTATTAATTACGTGTTTCAGTCTTTTCACTCTCAGAAGCATTTGACATTGGGGATTGAATGATTAAGCTTTTTTTTTCCCCATAATTGTCACAGAGGCAAATTTTCAGTTCCCAAAGCTACTCTATCTTCTATGCTTTTGAAGTCTCTCAGGGAGGTAGACAATACCCCTGGGAAGCTTGAAGAGGGGAAGGAGTGAATAGACTAGATTATAAGTAGGTTTGCAAAGGTCAGTTGGTTGAGATAAGCTCAGTCAGAGAAAGAGGGAAACTTCTGGCATGAAGGTTCACTCTGTGCCTCATTTTGTGTGATCACAAAAGCGTAAGATTAAGGCCAGCTTGTTTCTCGCCAATCATTTATCGTTCGGTGGCTGAGTACTGTGAGATGAGTAGTCTCTTCAGTGCCCTTCTGTTCAATAGGTTCAGATCTGAACTGCTGCTCTAGGGTTGTAAAGGGGCTGGGGAGAGCACAAGGAGCTTCTGTACTTATCTTTGTCAACAGAAGTGCGCTTCCCTTTTTTAAATGCAATTTCTGGCCTTTTTAAATACACCACGGCTCAGAAGGAGCAATCAGGGAGGGAGGAATAGCTCTGGCTGTCTTTGCTAGGGAATTATTTTTGTTGCACCTCCTATTATGAGGCAGCAGGCTGAGTGCTTCATGCTACTCTAGGGAGGGAATGATTATTGCTTGAAGAAAAAATCCTTAGGCTAACAGCACCCTGGAAGTGGAGCACTATTTGAAAGACAGAGTTATCTCTTGGATGTACTCAAACTGCAGGCTTTTGGCACAATATGTAAAAATATTTTTTATTCTAGTGTTGAGTTGAATCTGATAGCAGTACTCTTTATTTATAGTGAGGCAACAGAAAAGTATAATCCTGGTTTTTCCTTCAAGAATTTCTCTCTTTAAGTTTCAGCTCCAGGAATCTTATGATATTATCAAAATATTCTAGATTAGGATGTTCTGGAACCTTTTTACTCCAGATCCCTTTTTACTTGACAGTATTCTGCCTGGCAGAATGGCTCTGGGAAGTGAGCCTAGTTTAAGTGGTTAGAGAGGTATCCTGGAAATAAAACCATGAGAGACATCATTGATCCCACGTTTCAAAGAACAAGGCTCTAAAATTAGTCATCTTGCATCCCCTTACGTGTACTGCATGTGAGATTTTGACTGCCAAGAGTGAACGACATAGAAGGTAGAACTTGTGTTGACCTTTGACCGTTTTGAAATGGTTTATGCAGCAACAAAGATGATAAAATTTCACCTGTAACTTCTGTGATACCTTTTTCAGCATTTTTACCTATACTGAGCGGCTGTGTAAAATGAAAACCTAAAACAGCTATTGAGAATAGTGGGAAGGCAGTTGATATGTCCACATAAGGCTACAAAACCTTGCAGCTAGTCATTCAGTTTGCATGAACAGCCTTTTTAGGTGAATGATCCAGTGCTGATTGAAGTCAACAGAAGGACTTAGTCTACCTATCTAAAAAGATCGATTTAATCAAACCCAATTTGCGTATGAATAATGAATTCATATGACTAATACAAATCTTTTGTAGAAATATATCAAAGCTAGAGAAATATGCAATAAAATTACTTCTTGTTTTGTTTCTCTGAGGAGAGAGTGAAATCTGGAGCAGGATCAGCTTCAGGATCTAAGCCTCTCAAGGCAGGAGGCTGTATGTGAGCTGGGTATCTAAGATCTTATTGCAATTAGCAGGGACATAGGGTTTAATTCAAATGCTCACAGAACAGCTAATGTCTTTTGAGATAGCTGAGGTATCTGAGATATCTGCTTGAAGATAACATATGACTATAGCAGACCTATGCTCTTCTGTAGTTGCTGGAGGCCAAATGAGATAAATTAGGGGACCTCACGGTCTTTAGATGCCTGCATATGGACAAGAGAATTAAACCCTAGTCGGTATAGCTTAAAGAATGCTGAGAGTCATTCATCTCACCCTAATAGAGCATCAGATGGTCATCCAAAAAGCGGTAGATTGGTGCTAATATAATTGTAGCCTTTGCTTTATTGCAAGACCATAGCTATCTAGATGGACTCTGTTTACGGTGCCTTACTGCTCAGATAATTTGTTCAGCTACTCATGATCTAGGAGTAAGTCCCATATGCCGTTTAAGTCTTTCCTTTAAAATAGAATCCCATCTCACAAATACTATAATTTCAAAGGAACGTAACATGCTCTTATCCTGTGTTACACTGAGATGGAAGATAGGCAGTCACCAGATAAGGTCTTTAAAAGACTGTATAAACACCGGAAAAGACGAGGGTCAGAGTGTTTCCCCTGGCGATATTAGGAGTTTAAAGACACACAACAAATGAAGACAGTGGATTGGAGTCTCTTGTGTCCTCATCCCTAACACCTATTCCAGCCCTTGAGGAACCATTGCTCAATTCCATTTATTGTTCAAGCAATAAAAAGGCAAGCTGTTAGCAAAAAACAAAAACAAAAAACCCTAAACTTTCTACTGCCTTCTCTTGTTCTCTATGAAAGACGGAACATTAGTTCACAATTTTGAATATCTGTCACCACATCATCTGTCTTGCTTGAGTATCAAGACACAGTTAGTGGGTAATAAATGCCCTCTAACTGAAAGAGAGGGAATACCCTGTGTACCAAACTGTCATAGAATTTTATGCTTCATGCAACATTTTATTATGTTAAGTTACTCTATATAGTTTTCACCAGAGGTTGTTTATTTAACCTCTGCCTCATGATATATTTATCAACTCAATTACATATTCCATGAATTCTGTTTTAGCCAAAGAACATTAAAAATGCTATAAATCAAAATTTTATTTTCTCCTTTTTCTAATATTTAATTACCTTTTTTTTTTTTCATCTTTTCTCCAGGTTTCTTTATTTGGCTCTCACACATAGTTTAGCTGATGAAGAAGGCTGGCTCCAGATCCATTTCATAGTTCCTTTGGGACATGCCAAGATCGACTATTTAAACTATATTTTCTCTGAATAAGCAACACAAGGTTAATTTACATGGTTGTCCTTTGCTTGAATGTGTGACATGAGCTTTTTAGTGCCACGCAATCAAATGCATGAACACTAGATGAGCCCCAGCAATACAATGGCATTTCCACAGTTTCATCAGGGAAAAAATTAAAGTAGCCCACCAAGACTTTTGGGAGAGGTCAGATCAGCTCTAACACTGTAATTGTGGAAGGCAGAGGTTTAAACTTGGGTGAAACACTTCAAACCCATCGTAAAGCTAAAGCAGTGGCTTCATGCAAAATACAGCAAAACCGTAGAGTTTGTTACCACATAGATTAATTCCACAAACACTTCAATGGCTTTTAGAAAGGAACTAATAGCAGTGGCTACATAGCTGCTGAAGAAGAATTAAATCTGGGGTTTTGACTGACTTCTTTCTGCATGTTTTCCAAGAGTATAGGTATTATACATATGGTACTAATTCTCTTGTACCATTACATTAGACACCGTACTTCCCATGAGCAAACCAAACCCATCCCTCTGCTGGCTCCAACCTACAATTACACTTTAGGCACAAACCCCGTTCCGGAACAATGAAGGTCTCTGTGATAAAGCCATTTTTGGATTAGATGCTCAAAGAGTTTCAGGTAGGAGAAGGCAGTTTTATAGCCTTCCATTACCTGTTGTGCCACACCACTCCATCTTTTCTGCTATTGAGCTGTGATACCCCCATGGCTATGGGTCATAATAGCTTTGATGAAGAGAAGGTGCCTGAATTTCAAGCAGTGCTGCACTTAATGAGACCAATTCTACATTGCCATGATAACTGCCTGCAAACTGCCTTTGAGGCTTTCCCCAAAATGGAAGGACCTAGAGGCATTTTCTTTTTAATAAAAATTTACAGCCAGTCTAGATAGAGGTGGTCTGTTAAAGAAATGACAGGTATATATTTTTGGCTACTGGGACAGAGCTGTAACAGTTTGCAGAATGGTTTCCCTCTTGTTCTGTAATCTACCTGTGACAGTGACTATGAGTGGTGCTCAGGGAAGCTGCCGGGTAAAGTGAACTCTCTCTTTCTCTCTTTTGCTCCCTCCCAGCATCCTGCCATCAGCAGGTTTGGGATATCCTGAAGCAGTTTGCCTTTGGCTCATCATTTGTAATAGCTCTCTCTGGACTCCTGTGAATTAGCTCCTTTTCAGCTGATCTATGCTTTTAGTCTCCAAAATTTTCTGTAGAGATGAACAACAGTGCAATTTCGTTTTCTGGAAAAAATAATAAAAATATGTGTTTATTAAACCTTCTAACTGATAGTTTCATGGACTGCTCCTTTCTGCTTGTTTTATGAGTGTAGTAATTTCCTATTCACTTCTCTGCAACATTTTGGTTTTCAGTCCTCATTCTCCCCTCCTGGCCTTAGTCACCATGTTTTGAAGCCGAAAATGATGTAGCATTCTTGTTAACTCAAAACGTATCAGCCGGGAGAAAAAATATGAATGTTACCTTTTAAAATACAATGACAGCTGTCATTTCAATTCCTGTGGTCATCCATGTTCCTCAAGATAGCTCTGGAGTAAAACCAGGTAACTTTATACCTATCTTCTCTGTGGTACCAAGGTAAAAATTTTAGTGTTGACCCTACACTGAGTCCTATCCACAGACAAGGCCCTATGGTTTATTTTAAAAGACGTTTTAAACCTGAGATAGCTGGATGTGTGGTTTGAGTCTTGACTGGAATTGATGTAATTCTGTGAAGATATAGCTACCTGGGCTGTTAATACAATCACCTTATATTTTATTTCATGTCTGCTGTCACTTAAGACCACACTACTCTGCGAGGAGCAATTGTATGGGGATATTTTGAACTAGTTGGCCAGCAAAGAAACTCTTAGATTACAGCTTTGAAGTAAGGTTGTTTTATTTATAGTTATGCTTTTCTATACCTTCAGTATTCCAATATACTAAGTAGTACTGTGATTTTTATCACTGAAATGCTAGAACTGCCCCCGCTCTCCCCCAATATGGGTGTGCTGTAACACTCATGTTTGTGATCATTTCTCTTAATTAAGATATTGAAAACTTTATGGCATGAATTCAATTAGAAGAATGCCATAGTCTGGAGGACATGCCCAATTAGGTAAACGAAATGGCATGGGAAAGACAGACCAAATGATCACATATAGGGGATGTAAAAGGAATCACAGTCTAGTCCTTTTTGTGCATGCATATTTATGAATCTGAGAAAAAATGCACTCCCCTGAAACAGCTGAGTGTGCTGATTCCAATGGTGGAATACATTTCATCTACCCAGGATGGCTTCGTTCCAAGGCCATCATTCAGTGACCTGCTATTTTCACCTCAAAAATACCACACGTGTTTCACAGCAAATCAATTTCTGCACTCAGGCAAGGCCAAGATCACTGTAAATATCACACTTCCAGGATAACTCTGTTGCCACAGAATTGCTATTATCATTGCACAGAAAGAATTCCAAAGGAAAATGAGGATATTAATGCATAGCAGCATGGCATGTGAACGACATCTTAACATGTGGCCTCAATTCTATCTTGATTTAAATCCCTACTCAAGGCCTATGAAAACAAACTAACAAACAAAATTACCGACTAAAAAGGAAAAATTATATATAACGTGATGACTGTATCCTCTAGATCTTCCACTACATCTTTTTAGTCCTATGGATAAACTCCAATTCAGGCATGTAGCGTTGCTGCCTAGCTCTTGAGGATCTCAGTGAAGAAAAAGAGGCACTTTCTGAGAGCTGTTTAGAGCAACGGAGTGAAAGTAGCTGGTTGCATTAGGTACCTAATTCACAACGGCTATTAGTACTCTCTTTCCCTGTCTGTCTCGTAGACAGTAAGTTCACTGGTGGCTAGACTGCCTTTATATTTTTGTCCTATACAAAACTGAACAGAATTATAAGCACAGTGCACTCAGAGGAATAGGATAAGGGTCAATTTTCAGCTAGTGTGTCTAAACATCTGTAACAGGGAAAGGTGTCTGCTGTGTCAGAGATGGTAGATCTCTTGGGATACATCATAAATATGTAATGCTTGTACCTCGTTTCAAAAGTATCATACAGACTCACAGGAAGATCCCAGAATGTGAAAAGTTCCATAGGTTTCCTTCAACATCTGAATGAAAGTGTACTAAGCAGAGGGGAAATATAACAAAAAATATTATGGGATAATCCTTTCTAAAATTTTTAAAGGATACCTTTGGAATCACAAGCATCAGCTTGTGAAGCTCTTCCTGCAAATGCAGACACCATTTCAAAGCATATAATGATGATGATCAGCTGAAACCAACTAACATATCATGCAGTAAAGATAAAACATGTTATTTTTCAGTCCATGTATATGAAAAAGAAAGATATAGGTTATTCTTCTTACTGTGAAACGTGCTTATGTATTCTTGAGAAATAACTAGGATTTCAAAGCATGATGAGATATGAAATACAGGTGGATCAAATGCCTGATGAAGACTTGGTCACTGTGCATACCAGGGTATCCTGAATTTGGCCAGTGCATGAAATTTGCAAATGCCTGATGATTCACAACTTTCAAAGGGCTATAGAAAACACAGGGACCGCTTCTAAAGGATACTTACAAATATGAAGCAGCCCACTGCTGCAGAACTCCACAGTATATGAGAAGTTACCCCTCAAGGTGCATTAAAACATATTCAGGAGCATCTGTACCTTTTTCTTGAAAAGAAATAGCTTAGAGAACTAAACATAAACATTATTTTGTGTCATCAGTTTATTTTTTCCAACAGAAAAATTCATATATATCTTTTTCCAGGGAGTAGGATGGAGTATTTGGGCCTTACTAGCAGTTGTGAAACAGCACTGTTTTGCAGCCAGAGACTAGGAAACACAGACATATTATTTATTTTGTGACTGTAGCCAGTGTGAGTTTTTTTAAGAAAGCCAGCATAAGAGACCATTAGTAATCACTCATATCCTCAAAAGGATAGCGACTGACATCTGTGAATTAAAGGAGAAGGTACTTGGTTGCGATTGGCTTCCTTTCCAGACATTTAGAGATCATACACTTCTTAGTGCAAGTGTCATAAATCAGCTGAACAATATATTGGCAAAACAGATGAAACTATCACAGTCCAAGGCCCCCAGACTGATGGGGAAGAATACATATGATTTATGGACGTGCATAACTTTTATCACATTATAACTAGACTGTGTTATCCTCTCAGATGAATGGAGAGGCTGAGGGAAACGTGCGATCTGCAGAGCACATTCTGGAACAGACCAGCTTGAGTTGTTCTGTTACGGAGCAACACCCATGCGTGTCCCAGACACTCGGCCCAGCTCTGCTGACGTGAATCACTGTGGAGATGTCAAAGGATGAGATGACCAGAGTTAGACAGAAGCAACCTGACTGGTAAAAGTTACCTTGAGTGTCCTTTCGACAAAAAGGAAAACTTTACTTATTTTGAAACAATAGCTGACAGAGTTTATAGATACTTCTGTCGCAGAAAAACATCCTGCTTGCTGCTATGATCTTGAGCATATCCAAGCTGCAGTTCAGTGTTCAGGTAAGAGGAAATGTGAATTATACATATCCCATGTAGCAAGAGATTGCGTAGAAGGATTCATTTTTCCAATCACACTGTTGCCTAAAGCCAGGAGCTCCTCTGGGGCTGTACTGTTCAACCCATTGTTTGTGTGGAGCTTTTATTGGCTTTAATCAGAGTCTCGTGATTATAAATAACAAGATAATTAGGTTCCTAAGTACACAAGCCTTAAGAGACAAAATGAGTAACCAGGTGGGATTCATCTGACCTAATCTTTGCTGTAAGGCATCTAGTCTCAGTCTGGGCTATTATTTCTCTGCGGTCAGTGGAAACAAAGGCACATAAAAAAGTTAACTCATTTATCTTAGGAACTTGTTTTAGGAAGTCGTTATGCAGTGACCTGATTCCTGCCTCTACGATGACTACAAAGTTAATCTGGATAACCAGCTTAGACAAGATGCTTTCATTTTAGACAGCTAAAGACCACTGTCTATCTTAACCCATGCAGGAGAATGCTTCTGCAAATTTCCCATGATTTTCTATGTGTTGATGACAAGTCATTTTCTTTAGTGCTGTGACCAAAGCCAGAGAAGTGATCAGACAAGCCTGATAATTTTAGACATTTAGATTTAATGAAATAAAAATAGACATAACTGTAGTAGTAATACTGTACTTGTTATTACTTGCCTACTTACTTAAAACTTATTTGTTTACTACCATGGAAAATAAAATGCAAAAATCCCAGGGTATATTACTATGTTTTATGACTGCATTCAGAATGGATGGGAATTTTGTTAAACTGTGAATTAAATTCATATCTTATAGATATATAGTAGACTGGTATAGACAGACTGGTAAATGTTGTGGCAGTGGAAAGAGAATGAAAAAATACCTTGCGGGCTGTTGAGTATACACACAATGAAATGTTCACAGTGAGAACATCTGATACTAACTGAGATATATTTGGAGAGCTCTGAATTCTACTTCTAGAAGTTTGCCTTTGGATTTCTATCCAGTTTATGCATCATTCAAACCAATTATGATGGTTTACTTCTACTCTACTAATTTATCCTTAAACTGATATTTTTGTTATTGGTTTCAATACACTTTTTCGTAGGAATTTCATGCTAGTTCCTAACAAACTAGTGTGGCCTAAAATGGAGGCAATTATTGATTTGAAGAATATCCAGAAAGATATCTGGATATCCCTGAAAGAAGTGGTAAGGAACTGTGAGTAGTCTGAACTTCTCTCTGACGGTGCTATAAGCCTGGTACCATCTTAAGTGGATTTTATAGGACATATTCTAGGTACTTAGTATGGGTAGTGCAATCACTAAAGAGAAGGTGACGTGCCCTCACACCAACAACTAAACTTCTTTTGCAGGCATTGGAGACAGGTTCCTCCAAAGGTGATTTTTTACACACTTAAGAAAAAATTCTACCTCTTTAATTTAATACTACAGAGAGTCTAAATTAGACAATCTGAATATGTGCTTAGGGATATGAATGCATACTTAATCAGTCAAGGTTGCACAGAGAATCTGTACCAGAGGCAGGAAATGAATTTGGATTTTCTGTCCCTCCATTTAATGTCTTAACCAAACCCCTTTTTCCTTGTCAACAAATTATGTTAATACCATTACTTCAAAACTGATACATTAAGGCTGTATCAGAAAGTCAATCTTCTCTAATATTAAAGTATACAATTTTAACCTCAATCTCACCTTTAGACTAAAACCACAACGATTCTAAACGTAAAGAGTCTGTCACGAGCCAATAAACTGTCTTTAAAATCTTGAAAACTATCCGAGGGCACAGTGGAAGTCACATAGTTATATTAAATTTCTTTTGTATGTAGTGATTAACATTTAGTTTTTCTCAAATACAATATACCTTTTTTCACCCTGACATACAAGGAAATGATTATTTTGTTACATAGGAAGATACAGTACTGGATCAGAAGTTTTTTTGTTGTTGTTGGGGTTTTTATTTTTCATTTCTAGGCTTCTAAAAAGTTCCAGTGCTGATCTTTGCTGAAATAGTATACTGTTGTATCCTAAGATGTATGGAGCACTGAACCTAGTTTTCCCTTGTCCTGCACCTGGCAGATGATTTGAAATGGTAATCTGCCACTGGGCAGGCTAGGAAGTCTGCTCGTAAGAGCAAGCTATGCAACTGCCTCAAACTTACCAAGTGGAAGTAGATCAATTAATCTGGCATTTCTGATTGATAGAAATCAAGGTAAAATTAGAAGGTATGTAGGCAAAATAACTAGACTCCTCCACCTTTCTTAATCATGGGTTAATTACAAGAGTTGAATGGCAATACCTATTTTTTTTCTCTCTTTTAATCTTTTTTTTTGTTAGATTACTTAGCACAGTTTCAGGGCAGGATGTGATCCTCTGTTGCAATAAAATTAATCCATAGATTTTGAAACGTGACCACCATAGCAATATAATATGACACAAAGCATCAGGTCACCCAGTAGCCTTTGACTTAGGCCAATGATTTATATTGGTGCTTTAACGTATAATTCCAGAAATTGACTCAAATTTGATTAAAGTTTTAAAGTGTTAAAGGGCTTATCATAACGTTAGGCAAGCTGTCCTAGTGTTTCGTTCTCCTTATTGCTAAAAAATAGTCACATGTTGTATTTTGAATCACTTGATCTTGGTATGGGGTTTATATTTTTTTCTTTAGATTGAGGATTCCTCTCCTATTAAACAGCTGAGCCAAGTCTTTCCTCATCAGATATGAGCGCTGCGCTGTAAGAATTTATTTTTGAAGATTTAGACCTGGCTAAGTGGTTCAGACTCTCATGGTAAATTATACTAATAAAATATAAAGGCTGCATGGCTCACCTTAATCCCCAGAGGAGGTGACCACTGTCTTTCAGGATTGTGAACAGAAGAAGTAGCAGGGTACTCAACACTTTTGAAACACAAATTTTATGATTAGGTGCATAAATTTTAACCTATGCCCTCTTTTTTTTTTAAAACTTGATCTGATCCTGTAGTTTGATCAGCATGACAGAGTCTTAGGGGCAGCAAATTCTTTGAGCTTTTCACAGGTGGAAAGCTTTTTCTACAGGGATCTTTTTCCACAAAGGAATTTCAAGAAAGTGAAGAGGAAATGCATGGTGATGATATATAATAGGTTTACTATGGGGGAAAGTGAACAATATGGAACAAGAAATTGTCAAGTTAGCTTCCTAAAGGAGTCTTCAAACAAATGTGTGTAAATGTTAGCTCTCCCCCAAAACATCAGTTAATAATCGGTTACATTTTTATGTAAAAATGGTAATGAACAGCAACAAAACTTATGCTTTATAGGAATGTATTTCTCCAGAATTATCAGAGAAAATCAGAGAAAAGGAAGAAAGTGAGTAAAGAAATGGAGATGGTGGATTCCACTAAAATAGAATACATTTTCACCTAAAAAATACATGTCTAGCTAAAAAGCAAAACATTGCTGACTAGCTGTGACGTTTGGATCAAAAACTCAGTGAATATTCCAAACAATCCAAAATTCAGAAGTGGTTAACTCTCTCTTTTTTATCATTTTTTCTTCTTAGAACATTAAAATAAAAAGAATAAAGCAGATTGGTCAATTAAAATTAATGAAAATATTGTGGAAATAACTGACAATAAAGAAAAGGAAAGGAAATACTTCAGGAACACTAACATACATAAAGCAGTGGGCAAAGGCCAAAACAGGCAGAATATCAGGGGGAAAAAGTCCTGGCAGAGTGGTCTACAGGAAGGTGTAGAAGTGGCAGAAACTCCATTGCTCATGACATTTAAATCCACTCTGGACAAAGCACTAGAAACTGTGCTATTGGGAATAGTTTTATATTAGCTTGAGAACTGATTGGACGACTTAATAGATCTTTTCAGAATCTGATTTCTATTAGTCTAGGATTTCCAGCTGTCTTTTGCTTCCAAAGCCTCTTCAGTCTTTGAATTTCTTTCCTCAATATTGACTAATAATAGCACTTTTACCAGTGGCCACTAACACAACTTTAATTTTTCTTAAAAAAATAATAATATGACAGATAATTAAAGCTTTCCAGTTAGCATTCCTTTTAAAAAGGGTAAAGTAAAAATGTCTGTATGTTTAGCTGAGATGTTGTTGATAGCTCCACCTGAGTTAATGCTACTTGAGTTTGACAAAAATCATTCTGCACAGTAAGGAAACCAAAGAGGTCAGAAGTCTGAGATGACTGACAATTTGAAACAAAGTCTTTCTTTCCCAGAATATCTTTTGGGTGTAAATAGGTCCTAATCAAAGTTTGTTGCTACATGACAGCTACTCGACTTATTTCTGTGTAAGAGGTTCCTAGCTATTTGTAGATGACCTTAACTTGAGCTAGTAGGTAGTGTTTCTTCCTGCATTTTGATCATCTCTTCTCCATTCATGCATTGCTCCTTTGCCCACTCAAAATCTAAGTCAATGAGCCTAGTTATGACTGAGCTTATTTCTTTGGGCTCCACTGCCCCACTGCTTTGTATTTGTGTCTTCTCAGTGAGATGGGCATTACTCTTTGAGAACCTTCATACTATATGAAATGCACTGAGCCCAGATTCATCCTGGTTAACTTCAGGTTCTCAATTTAGTACTAAAGTAGAGTGCAGTCATCTTAATGCTCTTCATTTTTAAATGCCCACCCAACTTCATGGACCTGCTAGGTCAGCCATGGGTTCAGACCAGGTTGCTCAGAACTTTGTCCTGTTGGGTCTTGGACACCTCTGAGACTAGAGGCTGCTCAGTCTCTCTGGGTAACCTGTTCTAAAGCTTGGCTGTCCCCATGGTGCAAAAAACAAAACAAAACAAAACAGTATATTTATGTATATTTAAATTTCATATCAGCAAGGTGGATACCCCTATTTTACCATTTGTCTGTAAGCTTCTCTTTTGGGTGAATGAATTCTATCTATATTGAAACATTTCCAAAGCTATGGATTTCAGCATCTTATTTAGCTTTCTATTATGGGAAACTGCTATAAATTCAAAATTCAGCTTGCAAAACATGAAACTGGGTGGATCATCCAGTGTTAGCTATCTCCTGTAGTCTAGATTAGTCATTAAGACTCCTTCTGCAATCACTATTGAGAAATAACTAATTCCAAGGGACATCTAATCTCACTCACCTTGGTTGTTTGTAATAGAAGACAAAAAAGGAAAAAAAAACCCTCTAGTCTCAAGCATGAGGATTAGTCCACACACTGAAATACTAGAACTTTCTAGAAGGATTTGCACACCCCATAAGAGATGGGATAAATCACCCTTTCGGAAGTGTCTCTTTCCATTGACTTCTGAGGGAGCCTAGATTCTTAGTTACACAAGATTTCTAACTTTTGGATGGCTAAAATTAGAGATCAATATTTTCACCCATCGTATTTTAAAATACATTGCAAGCAAGAACAAATGTGTAAAACAACAAGAGAGGAAGATATGGGATGGTAATGCAACTCTTTGTTACCTCCTCACGCTCTGTATTTTTATGATGTGATGTTAATGAAGCTAAATATAGTCATGGAATAAGAAACCATATTTAATTTGAATGTGATTTGGGAAGAGATAAGCCTGCACACATTTAACTCTGATTAACACTCAGATTTTTCTCAAAACTCATTTCTGTATAGAAGTCATCTTTTGTAAGATATAAATTGAGTACCTGTGAATATATGAGTAGAGAGTAATAAATAAACTACAATGTAGATTGCACTTGAAGGTGAAGATTCAGTAAAAGATATTGGATAGACATTTACATTGGAGAAATGGAAAGAAACAACATTATGACAATTTTGTTCAAAAAGGCAAGTTTAATTTAAAACATTTATAGGAAAATGGGAGAAAGTAAAATGTATTTAAAATTCTTTTTATTGTATATCAGTCAAATAAAATGAAAAGACTTTTTTTGAGATGGATTGCTGGAATACCATATTTATAATGTTTTAAATTTCTAGTTTAATTTACCAAATAGCCTTGATTCAGTAAAAAAATCGACAGCATTCAATATGCCTCAAAATATCTCACTTCCTAACTGTGGTCTAGCTATTGGATATTAAACCGTCATATAAACCCTTCAACTATAAGGAATTAGGGGAAAACTTTAACTGTAGGAATTTTTTTTTTCCCCCTCTCTCCCCAAACCACCTGTTACAAGGTTTAGGAAACCAAAGTAGAACTTACAGATGGGTTAATGTCCTGTCCTTCAAAGTTCTCTGTCTATAATCCTGTCAAAGTAACCTCTGTGCTGTAATCAGGGCAGAACCTTTGCGATTTAGTAATTCTATTACACTTATCCGTGTCAGGTTTTAAAAGCAGGAAATTGATGTTAAGGTAGCAGACTATAGGTTGCGCATTATAGAAGCACAAGAGGGTAGCCAGGCGTAAGTTATTGACTTCTTCAGCGGGACAGTGATATGTGCCCTGATTGCAAAGTGCATCTGAGAGAAGATAATTGTTACACTGCTGTCAAGTGCCCTACTAACAGCTTGGGAACATGTAGAAATGAATAAAAGCACTGCTGTTAAAAGTGGAATAATGATTCTAGATTTATGACCCTGTTATCCCACGGTGTTCCTCTGCATGTTCTACTTCTCATTTGCTTGCAGGGTTAGATGCAGTATAAATAAGTAGGTACAATGCTTCCAATTTAATTCTGGCAGTGGGTAAATAGTTATTAGAGAGGAAGAAAATCTGAAATACACGTACATATAATGAAGCTGACCAGCAGGAGTAAAAGGATGCATTCTTAGAATGTCTCCATAAAAGGGAAGTTCTATCACAGGATGTCATATCTATTCTCCTTTTTTTTTTCTAGGATCAATGAATAAAATGAACCACCAATGAATAAAATGAACTTCAGAAAAATATCACACAAGTCTATGGACAATGTTGTTGCATCTGAGCTAGCAAAGTAAATAGTGGCAAGGCCTGGCTTCTGGCCCTAAAGACAACTGCAATGGCCTGGCTGCTTCTGCACCTGTAAACTCTCCTGCCCTCCAAAACTGGAGGATCACCTCCAGCTACTTAATGGAGTGGCTTTGCTCTAACTCTTACACCATTCCTGGGAATCATCTAGGAAAGTGTTAGTTGGTCCTAAGCATGCAAGGGACCATTCAAACAATTTAACTGAACTGAGTTTCAGTATCTTCAGTGATGAAGATGTAGCCTGTAAGTGCATACTTTGACTGCTAACCTCTGCCGAAATCCAGACTATAAGCTCACAGCCCTGCAGTAACTGTACAAGGTACGTATGAGTGTCCTTCCCGTTCCTGCAATCACTGCTCCTTGCCCTATGTAGGCAGGCTGCAAGAAGAGGAGCATGACTCGTTGCTTTGTTCTCTAGACTTTGACTTGATTTGTTTGAAGCTGAGTAAGATTCTCTCATGGAGAATGTCATGGAGACATTTCTGTCTTACACCGTTTACACTTGGTGGGGAGAAACAGATCATTTGGCTTACTGGTCTAGGCTCTTTAAGAAATGTATGTTAGGATAAGGTCAGTCCCACCCAGGAAGCACCTATTTTTCTCTAAGGAGAGTGTCCAGTGGTAAGTTCAGATGCAGAAGTCTGTATTTTAAACACATCTGTTTGAGCATATCAGATTGCCCTTTCCTGCTTTGTTAATTTTCAGTCTTTTTCATCAGCAATTCTTGCACTTCATTGTTATAACTGAGAGAACACACAAGATTTCAACCAGTGTATAAAAAAAAAGTTGAGGGACAGTTAACAGCTGAGAAGCTGTGTTTATCTACCCAACCTTGTCAGAGCTATCTGTGCATGTTAGACTTGCAGCATTGCCAATGTGAACTATAACTTTATGGGAGAATATGTATGTTGTCTGCCCTTTTACATTGACTCATCCGAACTTTATCTATAACTCTATTACACAGACTTGGAAGTGGAAAAACAAACGTCTACCATCTGCTCTATGTTATTTATGATGATTTCTACAATTAGGTCCAATTAACTTGCTGTCAATGATTAAATGTAATGGATAATAATAACTTGACTTCATCATTACCACCAGTATTATTAGCTCATTGATTGCAATAATTTCAAAAATTGCCCATCAGAATAAAATATGTTTAGCACCTGGTTTGTCTGTTTAGGAACATCTGCTATAAATGTGTGATATATGCGGAATTTAATGTCTCTTGAAGTGAAAGGGAAGCATATAATCCTTACTTTGAGAGGCTGTACTGGCACAAATTTATCGTTAGACAATATGAGGATCAAATAAAAATCAGTCCAAAATTTCCTGCTAGATTTGCAGAATTGTCAAAACAGGAATGGACCTATCGTATATTTACCAGCCTGAGTTTTCACATCCAGCAAGTAGAGAATTTTGTTCAGATGATCTGAGTCGATGTGCCTGTGTCACACTGTAACTTGCTGCTCACAGATGAATTAATAGTGGGTGTGTACATTGCTGGATAACTAGCCTACCTTTAGCAGACTGCTCGCTTGCCAAAGATAGCTGCTTCCCTTTAAATCGTCTGGCCTAGTTCATTTGACCTTACTTGGAGTTTTGAATAAGAGCCTTACAATGGTGGGCTGCAGTGTGGGTTTTAAACTTTTGTCTCATCTCCCTAACCATAGGGTGCCACAAATGGGAGCATAATCTTAATTTCCCTTCTTCTCTCCCAAAAGTAGTTGTTTTCTCTCACCATGTTCCTGCTCGGATCCCTGGTTCCATGCAAACAAGCTCTTTTATTTGTCCATGCTGAACTGCATTTGCCATCTCCTAAGTTTGTCGTGTGTTTTAGGTCAAGTGTTGTCTTACTGTCATGCAATTCTGGTTTCCCTGTAACCATATGGAAATACCACGGAGTAAGTGCTGTCTGGAACAGCTCACAGCAGACTCTGTTCAGTCTGCTAATGATTCCCCAATCTTTAAGTGTGCCAGTTTGTTCCCTTCCCTGTAAACAATCTTTTTTCTTGAGCATCACGAGTTTCTTCTTCAGGGGCTGAGAAGGGTATTTACAGGAGCAAATATTGGCCTTAGTTATAATTGTAATGCTCTTAATTCCCCCTCAGAAATGTTCAGAATCAATATTTTATTTTCACAAGCACCTAAAAAACAAATCTCAGTTTATGATTCCTGAAAACTCAAAAACTTGGAGAAAAACTAGTAAAACGTCTGGCTGTTATTTATATATTGAATGTCTGCTTATTGGCTTGCCAGATCTGAGAAGCTTTAATTCTAGTGGTGTATTTCTGTGACTACAAGGGTTCGAGCTACACTTTTTTTAATTTAACCTAGTCTTGGAAAAACAAGCAAGTCTTTGGCTGATCTCGCCCTTTTTCTAAGATTTCATTGCCCATTTTCCCCAATTTTGACATCTGGAATGTAAACCAAGTATTTCTTTTTCTTCTTAAAAAATGATGTTTTATCAAATTTTCATTATGTGGCTATTTAACAAGATGCAGAGTGGTAAGGTAATGCTTATTTGCTGTGATTATTTCATTAGATATTTGGCATAAAGTTTTCAGGAAATTTAGTAGTCCAGCTTTCAAACCTCTGATCTTTTTCCATTGGTTGTTTCTAAGAAATATTGAATGATCAGAAGCTAAATAGCTTCCTGTATATTATTTGACAGCTTGCTTTAATGTAAAAATGTGAAAAGTTTCCCAGCCCAAGTCCTGATTCATCTCTATCTCCAAAGCACTGCATTCTGGAGAAGGTAGTAGGCATTGTCTTCCCTATCACGCAGGTGAGAAAATCAGTTCACTGGACACCCAGGCTCCTGAGCTCAGCAGTTCTTACTTTCCAGTATTTTACCCAGCCTGTCACAAACTTTAAATGATGGGTCAGATTTTCGCTTGAAGCTCTGTTGATTTGCAAGAGGTGAGGAAGAAGACCTATGTATATTTTAGACCTTCAAAAAAAACCATTGCTACGTTGGGTCTGCTGCCGTGTAATCTTTCCTTTTAAAAGAAAGCAGCTTTTTAAAAGTACTTCATCTTGAAAATCATGCTATGGTGCTACAGAAGGAGGCAAGACAATTATCCCATAGAGAGGCTCTTCATGCTCATCCTCTGCAGACACTGTTTGATTGCTGCTCTTGAACCAGATCAAACTCAGCCATTTCAGAGATAAAACCATACACTAAACTAGATAAAACTAGGGATTTGGGGGGAGGGGGAGAGGAACAACAGAGAGGCAATCAGAAGGACAAACTTCAGCCTACAGTGCTTCAGCTCTGTGGGTCTGCTTTCTATATTTTTTCATAGATCTGATGCTGGTGTGAAGCAGAAATAACGCGATTTCAGGGAGCTGGTCGCTCAGATGAAAATGGAAAATGTGACGATAATCAAGCTCTTTTTGACTTACTGATATTTATCTACTAAAAATATAAACCTTAGTTATGACTTGTGCATTTTTATTATATTGTATCCAGAAGCTGACCAAGACAGTCTGTCTAAATTATTTTCTAAATTTTGGATTAAACATTTTATTGTTGGTGAAAAATGCCCTGTCTGTGTATGGTGTTTGGGGGATTTGGGAGTTTATCTACTTGTTTCATTTTGATCAAAAAATTCCTCTAAAACTATATTTGAGATAATCACAATATTTTACTTGGATTTGTTGCTGCAGTGTTGAGTTTAGTGCAACCAAACAGGAGTTAAGGTCCAACCCCTGCAATGCCACAGCTCAGAAGGGTATATCCTGGAGGATCTGATAATGTATCACCCCTTGTTACAGAGGCTGGATCCCATCCTACCCTTCAGAAGACCCAGCTCAGCCAGGGAACCTGAACTTGAACTGAAAAGAGGATCAAAGGGCTCCAGAACTACAAATTCTCTGAAGCATCACAGTAGAAATTTCATAAGCAAAAAATACTTTTTTTTTTTTCATTAAAAGTTAGATTTTCAATTTTTCTTTTCCATGGGGAATATGGGAATTCCAGCCAGCTCTGGTCGTGCCAAAACAAATCTCTTCTGTTTAGTGAGAAAAATACCTTGCACTGTCTGCCTCACATAAGCCTAAAAGCCTATTCAAATGACTGACTAACCTTGTCGTGAAGGGTATTTTCCTTAGCATCTTTTTCTTTAGACGTTTAAATTGAAGTGTCTACACATGAGGCTGAGTTCCACCTGCCCCGTCTCCTGGGAGCCAGGGAAAAAGCTCTGCATCTCAAATTCATCACACCAAACTTTGGGCACTGGTCCGAGGTGCCTAAGCTGGCTGCCTAGTTAACCTAAGTAGATATGTTCAGAAAAATATTATTTACAGCTAAGATCTCTGGCCGTGTATCTGTCTTTCCTATTACTAGAGCAGCTACTTTCCTATCAGGAGATTGTAGATTATGTGACTATGTTTCTAATGCAGATATCTCAGTTACCTAAAGCAAGGTGGACAGATCTAGGCCAGAATACAGGAATGTATTTTACACCATGCAATATATCATAGCCCAGATTTTTAGGTGCTACAAAATGGTGTAATGCAGCTGAAGTCAATGGAGCTATCTTAATTTATTTCAGCTGAATCTCTGACTTCAGCTCTGAATGTTGCGTAAGATATTTTGGTCTCTTGTTAATGTTCCACAAAAAAACTTAGTTGGAATTAATACCTTGTTGAAAAAATAGAACAGTAATGGAAAAAAGGGTTTAGTTTTCAGAAAATATTATATTTTTGTCTGAGATTGTTTTATAAAACAGAGGTAAACATGCTGTTTTTTGGTTAAAGCAACCACGATGTCCTTAAAAAGATATCAGCTGTGCAGGCCTATAAATAACAAAGCTAGTTTAGGGATGGTGAATGTAAATTACTACTTAGGGGCAAGTAGGCAGTTTGGAGAACTTATACTCCCTGTGTTAGTTCCTCTGCACTATTGAATAGATGAAAAACATGAGGATTATATGGAAAAATATTGATAATACCAGCACAACAAATAGCTGCAGTTTGGGAGACAGAACTTTCATTAAAAAGCTATGATAAAAAATATTTGCATTTTGTATTCCTTCAAGGACAAACACAGAAAATGGATGCTGTGGGAAGCATTTCATAGCAAGCAAAAAAATCATTCTTCATTAGCAGTTATAATGTATCTGTTTGGAAAAATCTGCTTTAAAATAGTATTTAGGTTTAAATTTCCTCTCCTTTATATGCTCATCCTGTTTCACTGCGGTATATGGAAAGACTGCCCAAATACTTACTGATGGGAGAACTGGGCTTTTGTTCTGCTGTGGGATTTGGGCCTGGTGAAGTCCTATTTCCCAGGATGTCAGTTGCTGCACTTAGGAGTAGTGCTGGAGTAAGTAAGTAATAAAACCTACTGGTTTTATTATCTCTGTTTAACAGAAGGGAAAACTGAAATATAGAGACATTAAAAGAATGTACTCATTGACACAGGGCACCTCTAACAGAGCTGGGAATAGACCCCAGCTCTCTTGACTTTTCAGTCACCCTCAAAATCCTCCTTTAAGATAGACTTTAAACTAGAGAGCTCTAATACTTTTAGATACTGCTAAGTGCCTAGAAAAAGCCATTATGTGATTGTTGATTATTGCTTTAAAGACTTCATATTTAAGGGTCCCTGCCTTTACTGAAACTTCATTGTACTCAACACAAAAGCACGGTAGGAATTAGCTTTTTGTCGAAGATATTATCATCTAATTCCAGGGAAGCTTTAGGTGGAGAAAATCAGAATAGCATAGAAGTATGATTGTAAGGCCGTATTCATTTGGAGTTGCTCACCCAAATCAGCTTATCTTTTAAAAATAAATAAATATAACCTCAGACTAACTTCCTCAAGATTCACTTAACACTTAGATGCTCATTTTACTACATAGCTTTACTTTGATAATATATTACACTATATTACACATAAGAGAGGACCTCAGAGTGACTTCTCAGTTATTCTACCGGAACCCCTTTCTAAATCAAAAGGTTCCCAACTTTTCTTTCATATTCTTAAACTCTATTTCCACCTAGCATGCTTTTTGGCCAACTGCCTCGTGACTTGTTTTATATATTCATCTAGTGTATGACTGAGCGTTGCTATGCACAGCCATTCCCTTTCTCTTATCATGGGGGTGGTGTCTTCAGGCAACTCTAGCAGATCAAGTTTATTATTTATTTATTACTGGCATTTATAGTTAGTTAAACACAACCTGCTTGATTCGACACTGCTTGCACTTAACCAAACCACTTTCCCAGGTGTTCTTCCTACTGCATAGTGTAAGGTTTCCAAGATTTCCCTTCAACAGATGTTAAACTCACTGGTCTCTAGTTTCCTGGTCTTTAATCTCTTGACCCTTTTTAAACTGATGGAGTTCTATTTGCCACTTCCTAATCCTTAGGAATCTCCTCCTCATTTTTAAGAATGTCAGTTAATTTCGTGCCTTTAACTAATGCCTGTGAAATCATGTTATTTGGACTTGAGGCTTTATCTACCGTAAGTGCACTCAATTTTTCTTTTTCTAATAACAAATTTTGGTTTTTATCTGTATGTTGTCTTCCTTTTGTCTCTGGAAAATGGATCCATTGTGTAGTCAGAGCATTGTTCCACCTTATTCTTCTAAGACAAAAAGAGAATAACTTTTCAACAGTTCTTTTTTATTCCCTTGTGCCTCAAATGGTAAGCTTTACTGGCACAGAGGAAAATGTGGATGCAGAAAGATAGGCAGTTCCCATACATTTTGTTATCCTCTGTGGGACTTGATCATTTCCAGCATTACTCTAGAAATGTGAAGTCATCAAAAAAATCTGAGTCTGATTAAAAGTCATGAGATAGCCAGCAGTTAAGAACTTTCGGGTAATGCGTGGAATAAATGGTCTCACTACTTCTCTTGGGTTCCCTTTCTTCCCAGTTAGTCTTAGTGAGGGAATCACTTACTGTTCGTAAACCAGATTAAGTGCTCTGTTGAACTGAAATCCACATCTGTAGAAGTGCAATGTGCTGGTATATTTGCTTTGATAATTGAAACTCTTTCTAGGCCACCCTCACCTTCAGATAGTTATAGAGAATGTCTCTAAACATTTTGAGACTGAGTTTTTCAGAGACTATCCAAATAGGAGTTAAAAATATAAGCAGCATAGCTTGACTTTTTGTTGAGACCCATGGAACATTTTTCCACTGACAATTTCTTCTTCGTACTTTAAGATCTCTTTCGCTAGTTGCAAGGCATTTTTGATCTTATTCCTTGGAATCCTGTCTCCTCGTAAGTGATACATTAAGAGATTGGTAGTCCTAAGAGTTAGATCTGCAGAAGTGGTGCATATCCCACATGATAAGGGTCATATTGTCTTTTGGCTTCTGCCGCTAGGTTTGCAATACCTGTAAAATCAAACTCTGTAAAAGGCAATCCATTCTGTTTCTGAAGCCTCTATTCATGTGATATTTCAGTGGAGCTGATTTGGACATCCATTACATATTTTGAACTATATAGAGATTTAAAAATTAAGAACTAAATTGTATATATGTATGAGTATTTCATAGGCTCTAAGTTGGAAAGGGTTAATTTGTTTCTAAAATCAAGGACGTATTGTCCAATGTTATCGTGGGCAAAAAGGACTAAAGTCTAAGTTTAATTGGAGCCAATTGTTATCCAGGGTTACTAAGCAAGGGGAATCTAAAAAGCAAGTAAATTCAAAAAACGTTGATGGGCTGTACTCAGTCTAAAACTCCTGCAAAACTGAACGTCTTTAAATTTAATATAGATCATTAAGTTCTTCACTTCCAAGTCCTGACTCTCACAAAAGTTGTTAGTGGTATTGGATGTGTAAAAATAAGTTACAAATTCTATTGCTAGTCTTAAAAGCCCAGCAATTTCAACTTGCAAAGTATTTTTTTGCATTGATGAAGAGCCTTAGAAATAAGGAAAGTACAGCAGAAAATCAAATGCTACATTTAACATATGCCTTGTTTAGACTACCTGTTAAATTCTACAGTGATGAAAGACTCTTCACTATCTCCAATATGCAGGTATTCTTGTTAGACTGACAAAATATCATGGAATCACAGAATAGTTGGAGTTGGAAGGGACCGCTGCAGACCATCTGGTCCAACCCTCCTGCTCAAGCAGGACCATGTCCAGTTGAGTTTTGAATATGTTCAGAGATGGAGACTCCACAACCTCCCGGGGCAGCCTGTCTCAGTATTAAACTACCCTCACAGTGAAGAACTGTTTTCTTGTGTTCAAGTGGAATTTCAAGGGTGAACTTCAGCGAGAAGGCTAAAAACTCAAAAAATCTGAAAGAAAGATCCGTAATCTCAAGACTCTTCAGCCTAAAGGCTTGTAGTGGTAACAGAAAGCAAACACTGTTATAAGCAGATGTTATCACTCTAATATTCACCAAATGGACATGAAAGTCCTTTGAGAAACATGGGACAGGGAACTGGAAGAATCAGAGTGTGTGTTATCTGAGGGTTTGCTTTGAGATGGGTTTGCTTTGATTTCATGAATGAAATAATGAAGCGTGGGAAGAGAAGTTACACTGTAAAAGCAGTAGGAGGATAGAAGGAAACAAAAAAAAGTAAATGAAAAGGTTAAAGTGTGGAGGCAAATGTGAAATCATGACCAGCAGAAAAATGCAAGAAGGAAGGTGAAGATATGGATAAACTTTCCACAAAAATCTTATCTAAACTAGCAGTGAAAAATATCCAAAAATATATATCACTACATCTCAGATTTCTTTCATATAAACTTCTGTGAACTGGTACCTCACTGTATGTATCTGTATTCAAAAGCAGAAGATCTAGGTTATAATACCTACAAACAATGCTATTGGAATTGGCTTCCAGTATTACCATGAGTTTTCTTTTTCTGTGACCATAAAAATGACAGAAACTAAGACAACATCTTAAGGTATCAGCTTGACCAGTTCTATGATCTGTACATGGCTATTCCATGATTTTTTTTTTTTTAATGATATTATCAGAGTTTCTAACTCAGATCTGGATGAGTACAATTAACCTTACATTTTGCAGTTATAGATTATATTGCTGGAATAAATAGTTCTTTACTGTTTCCATTAGCATTATTCCACTCTTCCAATTAGTATTTAGGTAATCACTACACTAAAATTATCACAGACGACTTGATTTAACTAAATATAAATATGTCAGAAGAAAATATTCAAATGGTTTAAATGACATTGAATTTCCATTTTCAGAAGGGATTTAGGCACTGAAAGATAGTAATGGATTAAGTCTTGAGTGTAATAAATCATCTTTGAAAAAGGAATGTAAAGTCCTGAGTTGTTTAAGCACTTTTGAATTCTTACGCCTTTATATAGCTCCATAGATACTAAAGTCTAGAATCTATTTTCCCATCACCTTTTGCCATTTATTTTATCCTTAAAATACTGTAAACATTTTCTTCGTGTATTAGCCACATGCTAATACATTTATCTTTTCATGCAACACTGTTTTGTGCTGGTGTTTCCTGTACCCTTCCCCTAGCCTTTATTTCCTTATTTCTTGTCACTTCTCTGAACCCCAGAGAGCATCCGGATTTAACTAAGTCTCTCTGACTCCCCACAGAACACATTCCTCTGTCAGCACATGTGCTTTTCATTCACCAATATTGTTATGCATTCAACTTTTTTCCCTCTCTTTTTACTGCCACTACCTTGTTGGCATTGTAAAAGAGAATACCTTTAATGGGCCCTGGACCACTGTCATTACATGCTCCAGACAGCAACCCAGGGTGCAACTGGCACCTCACCATAAGTAGGAAATGAGAAATTCTGGGCTGTAATGAGCGCTATTGAAATTTTTTACAGCAGCTTAACATAGGCTGTTTAGCTCAGGTGTTTCGGTAATGGTAATGCACATGGAAAATGCAATGCTTGAGGCCCTCAGGCTTTTTCATCTCTCTCCCTGCCTCAAGATGTGAATCAATGCAATTCTCATGAAAATCCCAGTAGCCCTGGTAAGATATAATTGCAAGTGTATGTCATATAGCTACTTATGTTCTTACTTGTATATCTTTGGGAGCTGCTTGATTCTACATTTTCCCTTGGTACACGGCAGAGTGGGTTCTTTAGTACTGTCTTCTCTGAGGCAAGTATCCTTTTCTTTCAAGTGTTTTCAACCAATCTTTTAAAAGAACTTTCGTAACTTTTTCTATTTTTCCCTATTAAAAAGAAGGAAAATCCTTCTCTGTGAACAGTTTCATTTTTTAAAAAGGACACACCACCCATCCTTTGGATTCTGCAGCCCTATCACCTTTTGCAGCACAGCTGCAAAGCGTGTAGGACTTGAGAAAGTGAGGAGAGAGCTAGTCTGGGCCCCTCTGACTTAAGCAAAGCTAGGATTTCACTCCATGTGCCCTGAAACTGGAGGTCATGGTCAATGTCTGCAATATGAGACTGGAATGAAGTCACTAATCTAATCATGACATAAGCCTGTGCTGGAATTCATGTCTTCAGAGTGACAGATGCAAAACAAACCAGCTTTGGGGGCCCTAATAAACCAATTAAATTCATCACAGTGGCTTCCCTGTTCTCTTAGATTTTTGTATTCGTCCAAACTGTGATCTCAAGAAGAGCCAGTAAAGATGCCAATTGCTTTCTGATTTAAAACTACTAGGAAAAGATTTTGATTTTGTTCAGTGAGATTGAACTTAGAATACAAATTTTTTAGGAAAACAGTTATCCCTTATGCTATATTTATAAACTTTTTGGCACTAAGGAACCTAGACAATAAGGGCCTTTCTTCTGAGGCCTTTAAGATCAGGAAAAATGTTCGTCATGACCACAAAAATGAGAATTGCTTTAGCATCGAGAAAATTACCAAAACCTGTTCCATAATTTAAAGATATTTAAGGAAAGAACCATCACTTTTCTTACCTGGATTTGATGTTACTCTCTTGTTACCACTTTTGAGGCTGGAGCTGCTTGCATAAGGCAGGAGGCTGTGGACAATCATTTGCAGAATATGATTTTTTTTCTCTAAAAATTTCTAAACACAAAAAGAAAAAATATAAACAGTTTTATATCTGATGCTTGGGTGATCTTCCCCCCCATTCCTACTTTTCTTATGGAGGAGAATGAGGTACTAATGAATAATGAATTGATGAATGTTATTTCAAGTACTGGTGGAATATATCCAGTGATGCTGGGAATGGGCAGGGTGTAGGAAAGCATAAAGAAAAACAGATCCTCTGCTGTTATTGATGCACAATATGGGATATTAATTGTAAAAATGCAGCAGAGAAAATTTTTGTGTTTTTCTTTCATCCTCTTTTTGGGAAAAAAAAAAAAATCTCTAATGTATATTTAAATGCAGTTTTCCTGCAGGAAACTCCAGTATAAGTTCTTTGCAGTATCAAAAAATGACTAACTTTGGCATGTTTTCAGAATACACTGGGGTTACAAGCACTATGGTGATGAGTGTCATAGAAATGCTTGCAAACAAACAAAACAAATAAACAGATAGGTACCAGAATTCTCATCTCCTGATGCTGGGAAAGTCAAGTCTTTTGGGAACACCTTGTGATATATATAGGAGACTATATATGAATTCATGTAATGTTCCATTGTGATTCTTTTTCAGTTTCTTAGTTAAGAATATGATAGTGATGCCAAGAAAAATGTATGTTTTTTCCTTCTAATATAGCAAAGCATACTCATCCAATTAAAGCACTTCATAACGTATGTGGGGCCTGTAATTTCTGGAAATATTTATTAATACTTAATGTCAACAAATGTATCTTTAAATATAAAAGCACATTTTTTTGTCCTGCGAAAGTAGATTTGCTTTAAGACCATTGAAATACACAAACTATGAAGGGGAGAAGAAGTGATATCTCCACTGGACTTCTTACTTTCGACATCTGGTTGTGGTCCATTGGGAGAAGTGTAAGTAACAGTTTACCACATGGATTACAAATGTGCTGAATTGCAAGAATGAATATTAAATGAAAATATCCATAGCACCTGCAGCTTGTCCGGGAGAATTCCCCTTGTGTGTTGTGGGTGGGTTTTCTAAAAAACCCCTAGTGAGTTGCGAACTGCAACTGCAGCTGCTTGTAGTAGTAGCTCGTATAGTGTTACCGAAGAGTTTGCAGATTCTATTCCATTCAATGAATCAACATTGATCAGGGCTGCCAACATACTAAAAAAAGAAAGGGAGGGAGCAGGAGGATTGTAGGGGAAGAATTATGATCATTACGATTATTCCTTTGGGTTTTAGATGATCAGGAAAATTTTAAAAATAGTGTTAAAAAAGAAGGAAAAGTCAAGTGAAATACATGATGAAATACAAAGCTGATTTGATGTATCTGGGCGAGAAGCAATGTTTATCCTGTCAAAAGGTCAAGCCTGTTTTTCTCGCAATAGAAACCCTGCAATTCTGTATTTTGCTGACTTCACATACATTCTGTATCTACCGAGCACTGCTCACGTGTGACACTTGGCTAGATTTCAGATGTTGTGCTAAGGGGAATTAAACTGTGGAAGACGTTTCTCCGTTAGTATTACTTTTTTATTTCAAAGACACTGAGCTAATTCCACATCTACATGCCTTGAAAACAGAGTGGCTTATTAGAAAGCATCAGACTACCCGTTTTGATGTTACCCTCCAAAGAAATGGTGAAGAACAGATTCTGCATGCTCTGTGCCTTCTTATCTGGTCTCTCTGAAGAGCACTTGCATGCTTAGGCATAGTGAAGTAGAAATCAAAGACAGATCAATGCTGGCAGCACAAAAAGGGAAATATTACTAGCTTTTCTTTTGGGCTTTATAATGTCAAGATAATAAAAAATATTAGCGTCAAGCGGTACTTTTTTTTTTCTGTAAGAAAATAAGATTTTTAACCTTGAGAGTTTGCCAATTTATTCTGTTCTGGAATTTGTGTAGGATCTTGCTACTATTACAAAAAAAAATATTTTTTTTTCTTATATCTTTGATAGTGTCCAAGGAAACCGAATTGTACAGGAATTAGAAAAGGGTTGCATTGCAAACACCTTTTACCCAGAGGCATCCTGGCGAGGTGACTACCCATAAATGATCATTATCCTCTGGAAGTGATGCTTATACCATTAGTTCTAGCATGTTGTGTGTTGTATTTGGAGCACTGTTAACGGAAACCCTTTGCATTGAACTGCCTATATGTGGTTCCAGGTTTTGCATCCCTAGATTTTTTATCCCTGTAAATTACAGTCTGATGCTGACAGACAGCATACGGAAAATACCAGCTTAGTGGTGGAGAGCCTTACTGGGCTCTGGTCAGTTGCGTGTCTTGCCTTGCGCATGTGACTATTAAGGTCTTAATCCTGAAGAGGAGGAGTGAGTGAATCAGAAGAGGGAGCTCCAACTGTGGTAATGAGGCCAAAGGAGAGCTTGTGTGGGAGCAGACCCAAAGCAGGAAGAAAAGAGAGACCTCTTTCTCTCTTTTTGTGGAGGAGGAGTTGTGTTTCCTTCTGCCCATTGTGTGTCCAAGTTCATGTCCTAGTTTAATAGCTCCCAGCATACTTTCCAGCAACCTACTGCACTGTGCTTCCTGTTGCCTTCCTCACTCCTCCTTCCCTCACAGGAATACCCCAGGCATCTGACTAGCAAAGACTACAGTTCTCCAGGAATCTCTAATGAGGAGACCTGACTGGTTTTGTGTATAACATTTTCATGGGTTCCGCTTATAAACCTGAGAGGTCATACTAAGTTACATGTGGGGACTTCTGCATAATTGCCTTTAGAGATAGTGCAAAGCTTCAGACAACATCGTTAAAGGTATTAATCCTGCAGATGTTTCCAAATAAGGGGCAAATGTTGCCTGGCCCTTACAGGAGAGTGAAATGTGGAAGGAAAGGGAATTTCCTCTCATGTGCGGCTCTTGGCAGGCACTATTCCTTTTCTATCCCTCTTCTTCCCTCAAGATGACTAGAAGTTCAACAGGAGTGGACCAGTAAGATGTCAAGTCTTTCTTCGAGTCCTACTGACCTGGCCTAGATGCTGTTATTGAGAATAAAGAAGACCACAAGCAGGAAAAGGAGCTTTTGTCTGGAAGTTTTGGGAGACATTTGATATGTGGTCTATTTGGAAGGGCCACTGCAACCTGCCCCAGCCCTTTTAAAAGTCATATTGGGAAGGGACTTGAAGGAGACAGAAGCTCCTCAGAAACACTGCCAAGTCAACAGTATGCTTGTGTATTCTGTATTTCACAAGTCACTTGAATAACATTTTACAAAGGACATTACTTTCTGGATGTTCAAATAAACTGCTGTATTGTGGGCTAGACACAAACAGTTTAAGAAACCAAGAAACCTAATATACCCGCGTGCTTAAGTTCTGCTGTACAAAGGCACCTGTACCTGAGTTTTGCCAAAGAGGTCTTCAATAAAGTGAAAGAAAGTTTCCTTTTTAAAATATATGCTGTCTGTGAATTTCTTGGTGTTCTCCATCCTGCTTACATTTTTTGTAAAGAAACGGCAAGTAATATCTTTTTGCTGCTGATTAATGTATCATTAGAAATGGAATCAATCATTGTGTCTAGTGGCTGTGAATCATATAAAAGTTAATAAAAACCTTGACTAATCACTACAAGAGATGTTTTAGCTTTCTCTGAGGGAAAAAATTCACTCTGGCTTTACATCTCCTTTCAGCATGCACACACATAAAGTTGGCAAAGCGTTTAGAGGATGCTGCTGCTCTGCAGGGATATATGCAAGTTCTGTGACAGGGAGAAAAGAGGCTAAGGGTCTTTCATATGATATTGACTGTGAGTTGCACCAGGTAAATATAGATCTTAAGTAACAAGAAACTCCTAAAATGAAAAAGTTAGAAAAATAACTAAGATAATAGTTTGTGTTCGCTGAGCTTTATTCAAACTGTTTCTAAAGCCTCCAGAACTGGGAGCTGTTGTCTCACCTCTGGTGAATGTCAGTACTACTATATAGTGATTCAGTGCTCTGGTATGCAGATCAGATGAACACACAGTCAACCATTCAGCACAAGGAGGACCAAAGGAGTGAAGAAATATTTGAGAAAGGCCTTTGAAATCAGCCTCTGCCTGCAACATCCAACTTTGCTTAAGGTCGATGCCTGCAAGAAAAGAGAAGAAACGGAGCAAAAGCACCAACTTTCTTTTTGCATACTAGGCTAGTAGATGATGTGTGTCCAATGGTAAGAAGAGACTGGCATGTGGGCTTTCCTACCTGTTAGGTGGTTTAAGACTCCATCTCCCACCCATGCCTTAAAAACTAAGCTGAAGAAAATGCTGCCGTACAGTCATACATATATGCTACACACCTGACTGTTGTTTGACCTGGGTCACCGTTTAGCCAGTTGTTATGAATCTGAGAGGCCAGAGAGAGAGAAAAACAACAGAAAGCCTGTCTATGTAGTCAGGTGATAAGGATACCTTTTAGAAAGTTGTACGCCTGTGCCTCTGCTCTTCATTTTATCTGAAGGTTCCCACCAAAAGTATACAAAAAGTCCTTGAAGAATGGGCTTAGGTGTCTTCCTGCCTGTCTTTCTGTCTACCTCTCAGTGCAGTAGTGGTTGGGTGCTTTTGCTTTCACCCATTCTTCTAGAACAATGTGCCTCTGTGTATAGGCCAAAAAAGAGCTACTATTGACAGGTAGTTCAGTGTTGACTGGGGGCACCTTCAGGGTGCAGTGTGGCTCTCCACGGCAAGCTCTTGCTCTGCTCCCCAGATAACTCTCAGGTTGGGCTTCCAACATGAAATTCAAAGGTTATTATTTTTTAATTTAGTTCAGATAATAAATAGGGCAGGCCAGCATCATTTTTCTTTGTCTTTTTTTTCTTTTTCTTTTTTTTTTTTTTTACTGATCACTCCAACAGACACTTCTTTCTTTACTAGAAATATCTTATGTGGACACCTGTGTATGAATGTATGGCAGAGCTCATGGGGTTGCATATAATGAGCACAGTAATTGGAAGATTAGCAATTACTCTTTGGGGTTATTTTTTGATATTTTGTCACGAGTTTACTGGAAGTGCGTAGCTGAGATCTGCATTACCATAATGCTAACATGTGTGACTTTAATAGACAGAAATTGAAAGAACTTATCTTTCTGGTTAGTGAAAACTCTAATTACTCATTATTCCCTGCTGCCTACTTCTACCATGCTCCTTGGAGCCTGCTGGAGAGCTGCATAGAGGTGTTTCTTTTACAAGGGTTATTATAGAGACACCTGTTAGGATTGATATAGTTAATGCTGCATCAACATTTCCATTGATTTGGTTTATGACCCAGCTGTAAAAACTCCTTTTAGTCTGAGACTTGATGAATGATGACTGAAGCAAAGAGCATAGGGAAAATAATGATTGTAACTAACTAGAGGGCAACATCGAATTAGAGGAATCAGACATAAGGAGGTTTCAGAAGCTTGTTTTATATATTTATTATGTGAAAAATATTTCTTTCCACAATGAAAGTTTGGAAATTTCTTAGGCTGTTTAGTGGTCTGGAGCCTTTGAGTACATTAAAAAAAAAAAAAAAAATTAAATCAAGTGCTGTCAAGTGGAGAAATGGTTAGCGTGCACATTTGGTAATTATTTTGCTTTGGGGAATTAATTGTTTTTTTAGAAGAGAGTTAAGAAAATAGTCTATTTGAAGGCTTTTCTATTTTGACCAGCTAGGAGAACCATCTGAGACTTACTGGGAAAAGTGGAAGGAAAATCACCAATATTTTCTCTTCTATAACTTGGGTAAGTAATACGGAAAACTTAGACCGTCTGCCCTGGTGGATAATAAGTGATGGCACAGACATACTGCACATTCTGTCCATAGACTATCCACAGAAACAAGTGACCTGTATGAAAGAAAATTTTTGTAAGGCGACTGATATGCACTAAATACTTTGTCTCACCTCCCCCTTCTTCCGAGGGTCCAAAACCACAAAATGCAACCACATGTTTGGGTAATATTCCACCAGAGGTGAAAAGAGGACTGTTAGGGGATAACAGATCTGTTTTTAAACTCAAGAGAGTCAACAGTTATAGCGGTAACAGATGCACTTCTGTGAGTGGTCCTAGTGAGGGCCATGTGTCCAATCCCTTCTGTGGCAGAGATGGAGGCAAGCACGTGCAGGCTGGAAGTAGTTTTAACCCCAGAATAAGGTCTAGGCTATAGCAAAAAAGACAATGGTGCCCCAAAGATGGGAAATCATGGAGAACTTCATCTAAATATCTGAGATAATCTATGTCCCTTAGAAAGCAAGGAGTGATGTATGTGTGTAACTACTGATACCAAACTTTAGCTCATTCATTGCACCTGACTTGGGGTGTGCACTGTTAATTCCATTACACTATATTGTAACTTAATATTTACACATGAAAATATTTGAGTGAGCGGCCTCAGCCCGGGTGACTTATGCTACACTCATCAAGGCAGTCAATCTCCTGGAGGGTTCCAATTTTGCTTAACTCCTGTGGGTTTGCTAAATGTGATATAAATAATGGAGCTGGCATCACTTTCTTCAACAAGACTGATTTTATAGTAAAAATATCCATTTGTGAAGACAATATTGTCTAAGTTAGAATGTGAGAGCTGGGGTCTCAAAGGATGTGGAAGTTTAAGAAAGTGTGAGATCTGATCCAGAGTTCTCTGAAGTCATGGAAAGACTCCCCCCTCCATCAGTGGATCAACAGAAATAGAATTCTGAGCCAGAAAAAGTTATCATAATGGGTCAGAAAGATGGCTGCAGTACCCAGAAAAATATGGAAGTGTGGTATATGTGATACAAAAGTTAAGCTATTATTTCAACGGCTGGCATTTTGTCTCCTAGACCTCTTGGTTAAAGGCCAGGGCCAAAATATTTAATATCAATTATGAGTTTTAGGCTTCATTTTTTGATCATTACTCACTTGCAGTAGCACATGTTCATTTGATGTTCTTTACAGGGTGACTATGGCCAAGTTCTTGCTGGCATATTCCCTTTTGGACCCTTTTGGATAATTTCGTTCAATAATATGTCCATGGAAGAAGGTAAATTTAAGTTAGCAGATCTTTACTAACTTCAAATAACGAACGTGATTATATTGCATACGTTAATTCTAACCAAGTTCCAGGTGAAATAGATGGTTCTATACACCAAAGAGCCATCTGTAGTGCATGAAAATTTTCTTGTAAAGATGACTATGTCATTGCTTACATTGAGCTCAAATTAATCAGAGACTGAGCTGTACACTGAAGAATGAATGTTTTTTACAAGACAGTACAGTCTGAATGTTGCAGTTACAGTGGATGCCTCAGTTTTGCAGTGGTAGTCTTCACAGTCCAGATTTTAAATGACGTTTAGATAGCTGATTTGCAATCCAAGGGGAATAGGTGTCTAAATGTAGTTAAGAATCTAGGTCTCTGGATCCAGTCTGGGAGAATTCTGAACAGTCTCTGCATCTCCACTTACTATTTTACAACTCTAGCAAAGGCAAGATTCAATTCTGTGTCATGGGAATGTTTCTTGAACATATATTGTCACATTTTGGGGTAAAGGATACTATCAACAATCTTCTAAGGAAAAGCTGATGGATAAGAAGGAACGGTATGCAAGAATATACAGAAAAACAGCACGCTCCCGCCTGCCAAGGACCAGTCTAATTGAGATGAGGAAAGAAATGCAATGACAAGCATGTTCTGGTAGAAAATAAATGCCTAAGCCCTCCTGTTCTTTCTGGCAAATCATTTACTTCAGAAGCAGGTTACAAAACCCCTTTTGTTAAGTTTATAACCCAGCTGGGAAAAGTCTGATTAAACCAGATTGAGAAGCCTTAAAAAAGTTGGATGTTTTTATGCATCTTTGAGTATAAAGGAGATATCCTGAATTCTTCCTTCTAGTGATCCAGTCGCATTCCACCTTACTTGGATAGGAACAAAGGACAGTCATATGAAAAAAAAAAAATAGGCATTTCTTTATTTTAAGTGTTATTCAGGGAAAAATAATTTCCTTAGCATTCTACATACTTTTTCTCAAGTGTATGTTAATGCTATGTTCAAATATTTTGAGATCATTAATTTCAATTTACTATTTAAAATGATACACAATGTCAGTAAAGTATATTATTTCATCTTTGCTTTCTGAAACCAGTTTATGAAAGCCTTTAAATTTCCATTTGAAACTAATTTTAGTAGGAAGCTCACATTCAACATTTATGAGGTGTCTGCAATCTGTTCTTATCTGTTTATACAAGGAAAATATTCTTTCTATTTCTATGTTTGAGGTCAAAATAGACTTAAGAGTTTAAAGAAATGAAGAGAAGTAGCACGTGAAAATAGGAGATTAAACCAATTCCTAGCATAGAACTTTTAAGATGTAATGTATTCTACTGAACCTTTCAATACCAGATATTTCTCAATATTCTACCTTTCATCAAATTTCAGCTTTTCAATGATACTTACAATTTTCCGAAAAACGAAAAAAAGGTGGATGAATTGGGTTAACATAATTTTGTTTGATGAAATCAAAGTCTGAAGTTAGATATTTGAGAACTAATGCATATTACTAAATGAAATCCTGTCCCATTTCTTCTAGTTTACCACAATGTGTTATCAGATAAGAGTTATATTTACGACTGGAGAATCTGTCATCAATTCTTTGATGTAACTTAACCTTCAGTTAATAGTTGAATGAGGTAATAAACTTTAGCATACAAAAAATCACATTGTTTTAAATTGAATCACAAAAAACACATAGCCAGTTGTATGAGAAATATAAGCAGTGTTCAGTTGTTGAGTATTTTTTTCCTTCCTTATGACTGCCATCCTTCCAGGATTAAAAACTGCAAATCGTCAGTCTTTACCTAGTATGCAGAGTGACTTTGAATAACCGGAAAACATTTTCTTTCAGTTTCAGGGTACAGAGGTAGTCAATCTTTGAGATGAAATTATAATAAAGTCAAATTGTGATCAGGGTAATTTTTTGTATTACACAACATAAGAATTATGTAGGTGGCCAGACACAAAAAATCATTCTTACTTTGCATTATACTTTGGAAGGTAGAGTTAGTAATGCTATTTAGTTAAAAGGTTAATATCATCTGCAGTAAACGCTTATCCATTATCAAAATGGCACCTATTTGATTGTAGTAAGTGTTTCACATATTTTACTGTTTCTAAGGAAGTTTATGGGTATCTCAAAAACAACCAACTATAACAATCAACAGATTATTCCCCTTTTAATTGTTTGGCAATGACAGTCAAGAAAAAATATTTACATTGTTAAATACACTAATGGCCAGATAGAAGAACACACAACTTGTTTTATTAGTTGAAAAATAAGATATAAGACTATATAATTTCAGGTAAGGGTTAGTCTAGGGGGACAAATCAATGTAGTATGCTGTTAGAATGAAGTAGCCTATATGGATTGTTACAGGTAATGCTACACTACATATTTCCTGCTATTGTAATAGTCACCTTGTTTGTCTTTTTCTTAGGCAAAATATTTCAAATGTTTTGTTTTAGGAGCTATGCCAGAATTACTTTTATGATCTTTTCTGTAAATTAAAGTAGAAATACTGCTATCTTTACTGATCCTAGCAATGTCATCCCAAGACTCATTCAAAAGAGTTATAAGGTTCTTTTTTGGGGGGAAAGGGAGAGGGTTGTGGGTTTTTTTTAATGGGAAAGGTGATTTGACGTTTTATCATCACATTCACTGTAAGAGCCATGATCCATACACAGATGTAATTTGATCAACTAAAAATATATAGATAATACTCTAGATCATAATACCTGAGGGAACAAGTCAGATAGACACTTAAACAAATGTTTCTGAAGTTATGTGTGCCCTAGTGCCCTGCCTGGCCTCCAGCTGCTGTTGCAGAAGAGTGTGCCTCTCCTGTAGGTCCTGCGTCCTATCATATAGGGATATCTTGGACTCCTCAGTTGTCTAAAATGCCTCAGCTGCTCCCTCTTACTGCTTTGCGTATCTTGTACGCTGGCATTAATAGACCTGAGATGTTATGTTTGGTGTTATCTGTATTTCCATTGTAATTAATATTTGGAATAAAGTAATCTGTGGATACCAAGAGGTTAAGTATATATGGTAAATTAATCTAATATGGTACTCTAAAGAGATATCAAGTTCCTCTGTTGGAGAGTGTGTTATTCACAACACTTTTCTTAGTCAGTGTCCAGCCTAGCTTCTGAGGGCTTTTTCTGTGTTCTCTGAAAATCTCACCCAGTTGTTGTCCTAAGACCACAGAGAAGCGATTTTATTTTCAGCACAACGACACAACTCTGAAATGCTCCTTTTTACAGTCACCTCATTAACTCAGTACAATGGCAGAGCCAGAGAAGCTGGTGTCCTAGGCTGCTGGAGCCTGAATGAGGAATTTCAGAGAGCTTTCTGGTAACGCGTCTGCTAGAAACTCCCAGGCCCTGCCAGAAAAAGCTGGCTTTTGCTACCATGTTCTGAAGCCCTAATATACGCACAATATTCATTGACCTTTGCAATAAAATGTACCAGTACTCATATGTGGCAAACACTTGCTGTTTGTTTAGCTGTTAATGAATCTTTCCAGAAGTTTTCTTCTTCGTACACCATTTCCTGACCTGGATTACAAGCACAACATCAGAGGCCAGGGGTAATACATTTTACAGGCAAGTTTCAGATGTGAAACCATATCCATGATTTTAATTTCAGGTGCTCATGCTTAGGACAACACAAAAGAAGAGCCATTCTCAGACTATTTGTGAACTTGAAGGATAGAGGTTTTTGCAGGCTGACCGCTATCTACCCTAATTTGAGATAGCACACACATAGCTTAGTGCTGCATTGCAGAAGTTTGACTCAGCTTTCCCTTACTCCTGCATCAGATAAGTGAAATTATTCCTTAAACCAGAAGGCAGGCAGTCACCCTAGGCACACCATTTGGTAGACAGAAAAACTAGGAATCTTCTAGTGCTAAGCGCTGGCTCAGCACCCCAGGTCTCCCTGCCCCTAACCAGTAAGGGTACAGGCGGGGCTAAAGACCCGCGTTTGCACCAGGACACCAAGTGAATAAGGTCCCCAGGGATGGGATTCACTTCATCTAAATTTAAATATTTGCAATATAGATATATCCTCCCCCAAGCCTCCCATCATCCTCAGTGGGGAGAAATGGACACTTCTGGGCCATGATTCATTTGATCAGCTTTAGATAACTACTTGGAGTTTCATCCTTGCTATTCAGAACAAAGGAAGTCTAGATAACTAGCTCAAGTACCAACACAACCATTGTAGACTCTCCCGGGGCAGGATTCAACTCCAGATTGATTAAAATTTTAGAGGTCTTCAGACGATAGCTGTCTGCACCTGAGCTCCCACTATAGTCCATGGGTATCTCTAGCTTCATTCAGCTATATAAAAGATAAGCATCATTTGAGCTATCTGTGACTCCTCCACATGCTGGTCCGGAAAGGCACAAGTCTCCCATAGGTCCTGTGTCATCTCTGCCAGCCCCATGCAGATATCTCAGACACCCTCTGCTGTGTCGAAAGCCAGTACCTGCCTGTTGCGGTGCCATTCAAGTTGATCGTAAGTGCTCATTCAGTCAAATGGCTCTCAAGACTCCTTAGACTGTAACGGGAGCCTACACACTTAGAGCATAGTCACACAGTTACAGATAGTCCCCTAGGTCTACTTGTTTCAGTTTGCAGCTCAGTGCCATCCTAGGCTCTGAATGGATATGCCAGATGCTCTCGATAACTTCCCTTTGCTTCTTTAAATAATATTTACTGTGAGGGATGCCTACAGGAGTTCTAATTCCTTCTTTTTTTGAGCTTTTTGAGACTATTTCTGTGCAATAGCTTTTGTTCAAAAGAGTGGGGAGGACCAGAAGGCATAAGCTTGCTTTCCCTTTCTTTAGATGTAGCTTTTATATAGGTTAATATATCATTTGCTAAATCTTTGATTGGACTCCCCGGGGATGGAGCAACGTGTACCAAAAAGTGGATATATCTGGGATACCTTGCACAGTGGGTGCAAGGGATACAAAGAACACAGCACCTGGACTGTTCAGTGTCTAGACTGCTTGTGACTGGGGTAGGAGAAAGACAGAGGTTCTGTCTCTGCAAAGAAGACTTTTCTCATGTTTGATTTTCATTTGCAATTGAGATTAACGTTACAGTCTGACATGCCATGTCCAGCCATGTTAAAAGCCCTCAGCTGCAGTCACTTCGGCTTTGCTGTCCCATCAAAGCTAGAATTAACTAAGGTACACGATAAACTTAGGTGACGTGAACTCCAAACAAATCACTTCTCAATTCTGAGCAGCAAAAAGGTTGATTTTTAAAATAAACACAGAGCAAGCTCCACTTGCAATTTCCGAATTTTAAAAAAATGCGTGATAGATAGAAAAAAAACCTCTTCTCCTCACTGGTATAATATGTCCATGATACAGGTCCCCTTCAAAGCTCAGAAAGGCCTCTCTCACCTTTCAGTTTAGTCACTTTTTGAAAAGACTTTCCTGGAATTTGGATAACAGACTCCAAGTCTCTAGTGATCCCTTTCTCACTCTTCTGTTTTGCAGTAGTATATCCTTTTTATGAAATTTGGCTAGGGAATGATACTGACCTTGAAAAAAGTGAGGTGGGTGATTTTAGTGGTTTGTTGTCAGGAGTTTGGCTGCTATTCCTGTGGTTATAATCACCTTATCTATGAGGTTTTGCACTAACCAATCAAACTAAACAAAACAAACGAATATCCCAGTATCATGAACAACGTTTCATTTTATGTTGTTTGCTAAGCTTTGAAGGATTTTTGACAGTAGTTATTGATGTATTTTTTTCCTGATATCATTTCTGAGGTTTATTAAATGTATATATATATATTTTATCTTGCTGCAGTATGTTTAAGTGGCCTAAAGAGACAACAACAACAATCTCCAAATAATTAGAGCCATTTTATGCACATTTATTAGGTCCTCTTCACAGAAAAACTGTACTTCTATTTAACATTTAAAGTGCTCTTCCTAAAAAGCCATATTGCAGGCTTAATCCCATTTCAGACTCAGCTGAGTTGAGTTTGGCTTCTGTTCTTCAGCTGCATTCTGTACAGATTGTGACTTAAACAGCAGATATGTTATGTCCCACCATAACGTAGGTCACAAAGTACTCCAAAAGAATAAATAGCAGAGAGTTTTGAATTACAGGGCTGTAGTTCCAAATAGGTTAATTCTGGTTCATTTACAAATTACAAGAGGGACAGTCAAGATGGTTTGTTGATCATGGCAAGCAGAGTCTGATGACAGAATTAGAGCCTGTTCACTCAAAATACTTCTATTATTGTAGTTATATGGGTACATAAAGAGCCTGGCTGTGATAATCTTACTTATATTGAGCAGTACCTTGTTATGCAAGTAGTCTGTAGAGGTCTTCTTAGTGACAGCTACTTGGGGAGTAACATGTTCTTAAACATGTTGCAGTAATAGATCAGTTTGATCCATAGCGCATGGGTCAGCATTACTACAGGTATATGTGTCCGTGAAAACTGCTGATATCACAAGAAAAGTGCTATACAGAAATGAATTTATGAACTCCTTAAAGTAAATGAAGCATCCTCTGTCCGTTTTTTGTGAGTTAAGGTCTTCAGAATTTTATTTTAGTGAGTAGTTTTGTGGTGGTTCATAGTTTTTCATATCAAATGTGCAGAAAGCAAAAAGAGCCTAATTTGTGGATTTGTTTTGTTTGTTTGTTTAACAAAAAGGGAATGGATGGGACAGCTTTAGACTCCATAACACACTACCTTGCTGCTTTGGAAATTTCCAAGTGTTGTGCAGATGAACGGAATTCACAGCCTCAAGTTTTTTGCATGTGCTTCACCTTGCTATGTACAGGGATAGTGGGAGTTTCAAAAGCCAGAATATTGAGCAGAAATCTGTCCAATGTGGTCAAGATGCAATGCTGAGGATATGGAAGGCCAGAACAATGGCTGTGAGCTGTCTTACCACTCTGGGCACTACTGTGCCCCCCTCTCTGCTGTTTAGAAATCCCTATAACCAGACTTATGACAATGAATTGTAACAATAAGTAAACGTTTCCTTTCCAACAAAGTACCAACTATCTTTCTAAAAGGTGGAGGAGAAATTTCACTTTTACCTCTTAAATCAATGATAAGAGCATCATCTCTGAGGTTAGAGACTCTCACTTAACTCCCTCCCCTGTCTGAACGTATCTGAGTAGGAAGAGCTATGTCTAAACAGATGAGCAAATAGAGGTCAAAACTGGCTTTAGGATGATGGCCAGTGCTGACAGGGTAGTATAGCAGATCCCGCCTTGCTCTTCTCCATCGTTGCTTCTATGTGAACAAAGGAAATGTTCTAGGAAGGAGGAAAAGGAGGGAGAGGCGTACATGATCATTAACCCACCTCAGTCCTCCCCGAAGCTGCTCCCATTGAGATCTCTATCACAGAAGTCCTTGACCTTGCTAACAAGTCTTGCAATCTTGTAATCAGTTTTCACTGAAAGAGGGGAGAGAAATAAATTGATTGCTGCTCCTTGGTTCAGCTCCCAGTAACTGTGAGAGGCCGGAAGCTGCAATCTGACCTATTAGGAGTACACGGTGACACAGTTTTGCTTCCTTCCTCCTACTCAGTGGAAGAGGTAAAGGGTAACACAGAGCTAGCTGTGTTAACACGATGAATGCTGTGGCCAAAAGTAATTCTGGAGTTTTCTTCGTTTCACTCCAGAAAGGGTACTTGGGGACAGAATAGACTGGAAAACTTCTAGGATTTCCGTTCCTGTTGCAAAACTGATGTAGCTACTGCTTGTAGCTACTTTAGGGGAACGCAATAATGAAGGAATGGATCTAAGTGTTCTTACGGGGAAAAAGTAAGAGGTTTTTTTGGTACAAAAACCCAAACAAAAACACCTGCATAAAAATTGCTCATACACTGTATGATACATGCAATTTATCACCATTGTGAGTAGGCTGGAGTGAGCTAAGGTTTCCAAACCTTGTCCTTGCTGTGGAATGCAGCCATTCTTCATGACAGTCTTCAGGGCATAAGTATTTCTAAATCCAAAGCGTTTCACAGCATATTTTAAATAATCAGTCATAATATTAAATGTTCTCGGTGACTCCAGTGTTTCTACATGCAAGCTACTTCTTATTACAGAAAATTTACCCACAGCAGTAGGGAAGATGACTATTTCACCCCCAAATGCTAGCTTAATCAAAACTGTAAGTATTTTCCCTTTGTTACTATTCCAGTGTGGATTTCTGAAAACATATAAGAGGGATAGACATAGAAAGGCTTAAAACGGACTTTTACTCAGAGTTATCCTTGGAGCTCTAGAACTGGCTAAAGTGCAGGTTTAGGTGCTAAAATATGTTTTCCTAATAGGGAAAACCATGGAGAGTTTATTTTGATCTGATACATCTGTGTAACGTTATTCATCTCAGAAAACGTACGTAGCCTAAGCCGATCATTCTGACTCCCTCTGAAGTCAGTAAGAAGAGACACACAGAGACACATATATCCACAGGACAACAGATCCCCTATGTTGTAGACATGTATTTTAGGATGAAATGAGTTGCACTCTGGAAAAGCCTACTTGTTGCTCACGATGGACTCAAGAAAGAACATGGATGATGGTCTTATCAAATGGTGCTTCCTTCTCGTTTCACACCATTTTGGAGCATCCATCAGTTTGCTATATGCTTATCAGAACATATGTCGCTGCTTAAAGACTCAACAATTAAATTATGCATGTGACAGAGCAACAACTATTTGATATATCATACAGTAAAAAGTGTTTTACATGTGTAAAATAATTGAATATGTCCTCTAGATATTTCTCTTTTAAGACAAAATAACTACAGAGACTATGGGTGTGAGGAAGGAAGACAAAAAAAGAACATACGATGACTTTGTTGTTGTTGTTGATCCATTTGCTTTTCTTAAATATTCCAGCCTGAGAGAGATGGAGCACTTGTGGAGAGGGGTTTGAAATCAGTCAAACAGATTTTCATCTGCTCAGCTGGCCCAGTTAATCCAACTCTGAAGCTGACACTTAGGATTTAATCAAATTATTATCGAGTTCAGTGGAAGTTTGGGTTCAGTCTGGACAGGACAAATGAGAGTGAATGTCAGATAAAACGATGAAGGAAGTGCTAAAATGAGATTTATGGAACCACAAGAAACATATTCTACATTACTCCAAATTATGCAAAAATCACATGATTTCATGTTTAATATAACTATTAGATTTTCTGAAGTGAACTTTAAGCCCAGTTTCAAGTGAACCTTGGCTGATTTATACTTTGCATTCTCACATGATTTTGATGAGGAATCAGATAAAACTTGGCAGTTCTGACTATGTTTCATTTTGAAATTTTGAGTTTATTTAGACCTGAAATACAAAGCAAAGCTTGTAGATGAGAACTCACCCAGAAAGAATCTAAAGAAAATAATGTCCTCCAGTCCTCCATAAAATTAAATGATGGAGTTTCCCATAACTGTGACATAAATTAGATGAGATAAATCCCGTGTTCCAGGACCACCACACTCAGTGACCAGAAGCACCCCAAGAGAGAGCAATAACTTGCAGCTCCAGCCTTCGTGGACACCAGAAGGCACATTTCCATATTTTTCTCTCAATTGTCTATACCACGCTCTGAGATGAAAAGGTAGAGTTTTAACTTGCCGAGAACCCACCCACATCGCTACACCAACCTCCTCATCTTCCTGCCACGTACCACTAATTGCACTCACCCAAACCTATTTCTTCATCTCAGGCATGCTTCACCACAGCAAGCTCTTACTTCCAAGAGGCTTTCTGCCTCTTGATATTGCTCCTACTTCCTCAGCCAGGAATATAAGTCTTGCAAATAGCTGGGTTCTGATGGAGGCTGGGGAGTCAAGATGTTTCTGAACTCAAATGTTTAGCTGAAGAATCTATCTGCAGCTCTACTAGATGCTTCCACCTAGATACCTCTGGCAGCTCCTGCTGTTGAGTATCACTTTATTGGTAGCATATGTACCACCCTGGAATCTTCTGCACCAGAATAAGTCAAGCTGTGTATCAATATTGGCTTTCCCATCTTATCAGAAAACTTACATCATACTAGAGAGGTATGACACTTGGAATGAAGTTTTTAGTTTTGCAGTATCACAGGCATGAGAAACTATACAAATACAGGTAAAGAGAGTTAAAGAGAGAATAACTCCCTGCTCAAGGGAAATTGAACTATGAGGACAAAAGAATTTACATGCACATGGAGATTTTATGTCTAATTTTAAGTCAATTGTAGTTTATGAAAGTATTTCCATTTATGCCAGTGGATCACCCCTTTTGTCGTTTTAGTTGTAATTGCCCATAATGGTGCATTGAAGTGTCACTAATGACACCGGTTCTGGTGATCCATTTATGTGCTATAACCAACACTAAGCTGAATAACTTCCTTCATGTATATCTTTGGGCAGCCTCTGGCACTCCATTATTGCTCTCAGAGCTCAATTTTTTTTTTAAAAAAAAGCTAGTTGGCCAAATGATGAATGCACTACTTTATTCCAAGCCTCATCCAGGTGAACAAATATGTCATTTGACTTTCTACTTGTTTCTGATGGTTCTTTCCTGACTTTCTATTTGTTTCTGATTGTTCTTTTCTTTAAACACAGTTCAAGAACTCCAGGTGTTGTTATAGCCTTCAGGATCAAAATAGTAATAATTTTACACCTCGGGTAAAAATGTAGGGTGAAAAAATGATACGTGATCTGACGGAGGAAATCTGCAGATTTCTTCTAGAGCTGTCAGATTTCTAAAGGAAATGCAGAGCACTGGTGAGAAGAAGTCATTCAACAAAACAGTAACGGTTCGTTGTAGTTTCACAGGAATTAACTAAGTTTTCTGTGTGCATCATTCATATGTAAAATTTAAGCAACGTTTTGTGAAAATTTAACTCTCATCAACAGAATCTCAAAGCGTATCAGAAGCTGAAACATGGCAACACTGCAGGCATCACAAAGAAGCAGATTATGAGCAGGCTCAAAATACTAGTCATGTTGACTAGTGGAACTGAGGAATAAGAAGGTCAAGAGCCTTCTTAAGGTTCATACAGTTGAGTGGTAGCAAGGGAGAGAATAAATGAGAAGTCCTGTGCTGCATTCTCTCACTCTTATGGACATTATTGCTTCTGAAATGACATAAAGGGAAAGCATTTGCACCTCAAGGAAACACAGATTTGACCTGTAGCAGGAAGAGCTCCTATGCCAGGAAGAATATCAGTCTGATCTGTTTACTTTAGTGAAGAGTTACTCACATAAACAAATGCACTAAGGTAAATGAGAAAACTCATATGGTCAGCTTCCCAGGAATGTTAGCTGTTTAAAACTGATGGGACACTGGTGTGATAAACAACATTCAACTGTTGGGGAGAAAATCAGAAAAAAACGCATTACCTCCTTCTTCTTTCCTTTTTCTTCTTTCTTTCATCTCATTTCATTTTTCATGACTGACAGGGAGTGACTTAGCCAGAAAGTTTGCTCAAAGGCGTGAAGAGGAGAAGGGACATAAAATGTTTTCATAATGGAAACCATCATTTCCATTACTCATATTTTGGTTTATGAAAAGCTCACTGTGAGCTAAAAAGTGCATTGGACAATTCCAATTTAACAGATGACTTATAAAATGTCAGGTCAATCCCAAAATATTGTCACAGAAAGATATTCTATTAATTCAGAAGGGACATAGCGAGTAAAGACCAAAACAGGTAAACATTCTTCAAAAAAACCTCCTAATAGGAGGGGAAGGACCAACTTAATACATTTACATGGAATGGCAGTTTGCACCAGGCTAAGACTAAAACGAGGAAAGAAAGGAGTAGAGTGCGTCTTGAACTACAAGGAAAGATTAAATGTTTGTTCAGCAAGCCTTCCAAGGTGAGGCCAGGCTTTGAAGAAAGAAGAAGGGGAAATGAGGGAAGAAGAGAAAGGGAGAGAGGTTATATTGCCAGACCTTTGCACTCACTGTAACCAACTTACTGGAACAGCTAAAAAAGAACTGTAGTCAGATATATGTTAAGTTTCCATTTTCATTTTTCATTGTGTTTCCAATTTTGCAGTGAGGAATTTATCTCACTGCTGCTAGCACACTTTTGTTTCCTTCTTTAGATTTGTCTTGTATTAATAATGGGTTTCTTTGGCAAGAGGTAAGCTACAGAGAAATAACCTGTGATGCTGGATTAACTCATGCTGAACATCATTGTTCTTTGCCACAGGATGAAGGACAGCAAGGGAATTAGGATGCAAAATGTCTTCTCAATATCTTTCTAGACACAACTCCCACACAGTCTCAAAAAAGCAACTTTCTTTAGAAATATAATTGAGCCAATAAGGAAATGTGTAAACTTTGAAACATATAAGTGTAAATGAGGCAGAATGGAAATAGAACATTAAACAAGTCTTTTTTTAAAAAATATCCCAAATCCTTCCAGATGTTGAAGCAAGTAAACAGAACTGGATGATTGTGTTTTACTATTTAGGCTGGTATTGGAGTTAACTTCACCTGCTTTTCTCCCTTTTCTCCTTATTGAAACTATTGCTTGAGGTTCCAAATATGTTAATTTTCGCTTTTCATTAAAGGTAAACATGTGCACCAGGTCACTCTTGCCATGGAGTGAGTAAGATAAACTTTAAATGCAGCCCTGCTCACATACATCTTGGAATTTTTATATTTTAACAACAACAAAAAAAAGTTGTTCCACACTCTGTTGGCATGAATGGCAGTTCTTGTGAGTAATACAGTTAGCACTAGTAGCTGAAGTTCTCCACAAGGATCTGATTCAAGGCAGATGATAAAAAGTTAAAAAAAAAAGTAGGATGTGGTTATAGCAGCAAAAATCTCACTTACTGAGGTTTTGTCTTCACTGCAGAGTTACTCAGCTGGTTCCTGACTTTGGCAACAGCAAAGACTTCTGAACCAACTGCAGTGATACCTCTATCTAAGCAAGCTGAATTGCAGAGTGATAGCCTGCAATTATTCTTCTTAGGCGGATAATTAGCTCACTTTGCAGAATGGATTCAGATATCCCTCCAATACCTTCCCACAGTTCCCTCCCTGCTTCACTCTATTCACTAGAAAAAAACTCCAAATGTCTTCTCTGTGCAGTGCTAAGATCCATAAGATGTTTCCATGGAAGTCCTGCCTTGTACCTTTGACTCAGACCTGGCTATTTTTATTCTGTGCAACATAATACACAATCAGATAGCTTAAGTTACTGGTGCAACAAAATAGGGAAATAGTATTTACATGAGTAAGGAGAGATTCATCTCCCCTCACTTCAGATATCTTTGATGAGGAACGTGATCCATCTGATCTATTTCAGGCATCTGCATGACACAGATGAAGAGAACCTTAAAAACACCTATCGCTCCTATCGCTCTTAATTGTTTATAGAGTGGCTAGCTGAGATATAGACATTTACATGTGTTAAAATGAATCCTATCCCAAATGACTAATCTTAACTGGGAAATGGCAATCACTTTTTTTTACTGCCTCTGAGCTCAGATTAGCCTCTGTCAGGGTGATTGCTTCAGTGCAGTGTTAAATCAAAAAGATCAGCTGAGGTCAGAAGAGATGCAAAGTAGGGTGAAGCATGAGCACTCACAGCATAAGACCCAGGTTATCTGTCCTTCCCCAGCCACTGCTCGCATGGTGCCCCTGCCCTTCTCTTTTGTGTGTGTGGTTTAAAACAGTCTGTTAATAAGCATCTGTCTCAGCTGAAAGGTTGTGGGTGTCCTAAGATTAATTTTTACCATCAAGCAGGGAAGGTTAGATCAGTGGCAGTGGAATAAAAGATGAGCACTTGTACAGGCAAGCTCCAGATGCAGCTGAAAAAGTCACCACTTGCCACTGAGATTGATGCAAGCAGATCTTCATCGCTTTGTCCTGCCTGCTGTTTAGGCTAAGCTGCCTGAATTCATACTGGACGGGGAACCAAGAGAAGCACTTGTAAAGGCAGGGATCTGTTTGAACCAAGAAGTCACAGACCTCAATCTCAGCTGAGAGTTAACAAAATAAAGCCCTTCTTGTTGAATGCTGGAGTTTCTGAAGATCCCACCGGCCACATCACACACACAAGAGAACTCTAGGGCCTCAGGAGAGGATTAATTTCTCTCCGGAGAGGTCTTGTAAAATAATAACACCCAAACATTTTGAAAGTTAAGGACAGAGCCAAGCTTGAGAGGTAATATGGTTGATGAGACAAAGAGGGGAGAGAGAGAAAAGCCATACGAGATAATGACACATGTAATCACTGAGCCCTAATGACATGTTTATGTAGGTGTGGCTTATGTGAGATAATATTTCCAAGGTGACTTTGCATTTTATTTGTTCAGCCCTCAACAATGAAGGTCAAATCTGCCCTGAAGAGTTCATTTCATAAAATTAGAACATTTGATTAGCCCTGGAATCAATCAGTCAGTCAATCAGTTCTTCATTGTGTCCCTTCATTTTCAAGAAAGAACAACACATAGACATCAGTAAAGATAGGTTTTCTTAACAGAATATTTGTGGGAACTAGTGGATGACAAAGCTAACCATGATTATCCAGCTGAGCACCAATCCTTTGGGATAGAGGACAGGTCTGTTTGTGGGTACGAGGGAGGATTGCAAGCTCCCCTCTTTCAGGCTTTGTATTGCATAGTGCAGGCAATTCCATAGCTATTAGTTTGTGTTACTTTGTTTATAATTCTGTTGCATACATGGATGCAATAGAGATTATAACCAATCCCTTTCACATATCTGTTCATTGGATTTTGGATCTAACCACCCTGTTTGTGAAGTTTGCTAAGTATATGATAAAGCATAAACTATAGCAATCTAACACCAGACTCCAAGCAGCACTAAAGGCAAACTGACTATACAATACCTTATCTCACATTTCAGCAGATAAAAGCAAGACTACACCACTTCCCCATTTTATGTGTGAGTAGACCCCAGGCCATAAAAATCAAATAAGACTCAACTAGGAAAAAATCTGGGCTAATGAAAAGCTTATGTTAGAAATGAATAAACTCTGTAGGGCCACGTACACATTGATTTCATAATCCAGACCCCGTAAGCTGCTTTTCCATTAGTTGGCAAAGCATTCCTCTAAGCTTTGCCTTGACTAGAAAGTGCTATTTTTAGCATGATAATAAGCTTAGTATCAATTTTTAAATGCTTGACCCAAATAGAATTAAAGCAGAAGTCATCAGAACAGTATAACCAAGATTTTCTTCTATTTACTTTGATCTGTTAGTTACAATCAACATATATCAGATCTTCTTGTGTATCCACCATTTATGTTACGACATTACCTGACAAGCTGGGACATCGCATTTCCCCACAGGTTCCCTTGAGGCTGGTGAGAATGACTTAGTCCTGAATATTGTCTGTAGGTTTGCATGGCTTTTCTATGAGTACGATGCATTTCCAAAAAACATGATAAGAAGATCAGAAGATCTATACGGCAACTGTTTTCCTGTTATTGAAGAGTTTACTTAAGACCTTGCAACTGACATGAAAACTCTGGGTTTCATCCACTTGAAGAAATTCAGACCATCTCCCTTGTGACCCTGATATTTCTGAATGATGATGCTTGTGAAAGTTAATAGTAAACATTTACAACAAAACATTGTAATAGACAGTGTCTGCAAACAGTTTTCATCATGGTCTATTGATGGGCTAAGCAATTCTATTTTTAGAGTAAAAAAGTATGTTAACTATATAAACTAAGTCTGCTCCAGGGTTCATTGGTTTTAAAGCCAAAAGACACTCTCATGATTAAATCTGAGCTTCTCCATTACTGAGGAGCTGTAGATCTTTACCAGTCTGTTCAGCGTATTTTTTGTGATCATCAAGCCTATAATTTCAGATTGACCTAGAACAGTTTATAACCTTATAGGAAAAAAGCAAAATTCCATTTTATAGCTAGGTAAACTGAGATATAGAATGGTCAAGTGCCTTTGTCAAAGCCAAGTATCAAGTCACTGGCACTAAACAGGCTCATGGACTTAAAGTTCTGCATCCTATCTTCTTACTGTCACTGCAGACTTTTAGTCACACATCTCAAAAGTGCTTTAGAAGACGGGTGAATGTCTTCAGTCTGGTGGGATCAGTTCAGAAACCAGGAAAATGTACAAGTTCTGAGAAATAACTGAGGCAATTCAACAGATTAAGGAAATCAACAAGCATGTTCAATGCAGCAGCATGAAGAAGTGGTGGAGCAGATGGTAAAATAAATTTACTTTATTCAATTAAAATAATTGATTTATATATAGCTTTGCCTAGTGTTATTCTGGAAATCATGTGTTGTCTAAGGATGGGTTTCCTATGGCCTCCTTTCCCACTCTGACGGGACACATTTATGTCACTAGAGGAGAGCTAGGAGCATGTTACTTTCCTCAGCGTTCTAAATTATTGTATAATGATCATAGTGTCTCTACCCAATATTTTTTTTGCCAGAGCAGGTATTCTTAACCTCCTGGAAGCCAGAAGCCTCTTCAGAACTTTTCCTAACCATCTGCTCAAGCGCTGAACTGGAGTTTTGAAACTAAGGGAAAGAACTGGCAAGACAAAAGCACTGTTAGCCAGGCCTATTTTCTTACTGGCCTGACCACTGTGATAGAACATGCCACCTTCTGTATCAGTGGTGACAATGCTCTGAAAATCATTCACAAGGTTTCTCCTTGCAGCAGTTTCCTTAACAGCGCTAAAGCAGACCAGGAGGAAATCATTGCTTACGTGAAGATTCAAAATAGACAGTCTACAAGCAACCAACATGAAGAAAACAATTCCTTAAACTATTCCTCATCCCATTTCACACTCTGAACTTGTACTGTTAGTAATCCACCTCATATCTCCTTGCTCAATAGTTGTAGTTACCCGTCCTTCTTTATATTTCTGCCAGTGCTGTTCACCGTCATGTAGCAAGAGTCCATCAAACCAAAATGTACTTAGAAACAGCTAAGATTAATTGGCTAAGTAAACATAGCTGGTGTGAGTTTTTAAAGACATTTTTAACAAGTATTAAAAACCAGCCTGCATCTGTGTGTGCTCCTACTCCTACTCCGCCTTTGCCTCAATCTTGGCAGTGCTTCTCACACAAGTGCTTCTCATGACTGCTCTAGGACGTCACAGGAGAGGATAACTACCTGCTGGAAAAGGCTTAAGAGTATTTTTTAACAAATAAAGCAAAAAGACAGTAATGAACAACATGAATAGCAAATTATGCTGATATAAGGTTAAAAAAGCACTCACTTTTCATTCAAAGCCCACAGTATATGCCCTTGAAATGATGTACCCTGTTAAGGCATTCAGAGGACTTTCAGGAAGACAGAGGGATGAAAGGGTTTACAGTTTGCAGAAGTGAGAATTTCTACTTCAGATAATTAGCTTTTCAGTGGAAGGGGTGGGGGTGACTAACAGTGAACACACAGGAAATATCAGAGCACATTTCCAGGGAAAACCCTGCTCTGTGGCTTATGCTCATCTGGACAGGAAACAGCAACAATTCCATGTGATCAGGTGAAGTTTCAAATTAAAATTGGTGCCTTTTCACCATCACATTTTTGGTTGCAAAATGGCTGAGAACTTAGGGTTTTTGACAGAAATGACCAGCAGTGACTTGTGTGGTCGGGCTCTAATGATTATTACAAAACTGGTCTGGTGTGGCAGAGTGAGCAGGATAACGGGGGCAGGAATGGTAAGAAGATCCTACTGAGAAAAGGGCCCAGGACATCTCTCTGGTTCTGCATGGAAAGACGGGAGATGTTGCTTGCTGGGCCTTTCTATGTGGATGTCTTTGCAAGCTCGTTTTGGTTGTGGATTTTGGTTTAATGAAAGGTGAAAGCGAGAGGTTACCAGAACGTTCTGTCTATTAAAGGTTTGCCCCAAAGACCACACCTTGTGATGACTGAATTTCACTGCTACCCCTTCCAGCGTGCTTTCCCTCTGCTACCTTGTTATTGTATTGATGGTGGCATTGTAAATTATAGTCCCAGCTGGATGAAGAGCCCTTCTGAACTGATCCTCGTGCTGTTCCCTATAGTATAGCTAATGATTACACAGCTGCCTACTAGGCATTCTAGAGTGTAGGCTCATGGCTCTGCCTCCAGCACAAGTTGCAATAAAGTTTATTTTCATTGAAAACAAAATATATTGGGATTATTGTCAGAGCAGCCCTAGAGGCTTGCATAGGGGGTCTAGTAAGCATTGGTAAGAATATTAGAAGCCTTGAGGTTATTAATGTTGCTAGAACAGCAAGCTTAGCGGCCAGCAGAGGTGTAATTTACCTACACTAGCATCACGCACTGGAGCAAGGCAATCAAGTAAGAGGTCAAGGGACTTTAACATAACAGAGGATAGATATATAGCCCCAAGCTTTTGAGACCAGATTCTCAGTTGCTGTAAATTAATGTAGCTTCATGGGAATCAGTGCAATTTTTTCATGGGATCTAGGCAGTTTTTAATGTGCTAAGAATTTGGCCTATATTCTTTATGGAAGTTATCCTGAGATCTGAAGTGAATGCAGCAGCAAAACTCAATTTTCATTTTTCCTTTGTTTTAAAGCCAGCACATGACATTTTTAGCTCAGCTGTACATCACTTTGGAGAGCAGGAATGTAGTTTAACACTTTTGGCAAACATACATCTCAAAATGGTCGTGAAAAAGCTGATGAGATTCCATCAATACACATTAGCTAATATAGAGAAAACGTAAGTGACTACAGAAGGAATGAATATCTATTTTTAACTGATTAGTAACCAAAGTTCAGGTAGCATATAGTCTTTTGCCTGCAACTTTGGTTTGTAATCTATAAAACAGTAATTTTTGTTCCTATTTATAAAAAGGAGCTAGCGCATGTTTGACTGAAAAAATATTATTTTTTGGTGATTTAAGTGACATGAGAATGTACTGCACCCTCAAGCCAGGGGATACGGTGAGGGAGCTGACAGAGATAGCAGAGAGAATGAGGAAGATACAGACCAGTATGCACCGTTTATATGTGGATACACAAAGTTCAGTCCTTCTCCTGGGCACGTATGGATGTAGATCCAAGCCACAACTTTTATTCCTGGATAACAGTCCAAGTCTGTCTCAGTGCAGTTCCAAAGCTGATGGAGTTTCAGGGAGCAGGGAGGGGAATTGTGTCTAGTGTTTTTGTTCAGAATAATTTGTGGCAACTCATAAATATAAATCCTGTGGTAACACTTGAATCCCTACCAGACACTTTAGCCTCCAGTACTACTACTTCCTGTTCTCAAGAAGTCCTTATATTTACTGATTTATCACAGTTATGCATCATGTCTGTCACATACAGAAACTCTTACTACCTTCCTCTGATGCAAAATGTAGAGTTGCATACAGAGAAACTCCAAAAGAACAGATATTTTTCTGAAGAGGGGAGATCAATCCATTCATTAATCAGTCAATTTACCTTTCCTACATATCTGTAGGACCAAGACACTCAAGGCTTTGGGTCCCTGTGCTCTGTAGCTGTTCTTGTCCTTAGTTTAGACAAGAATCTGGCTCCAGTTGTCCCACAAGAGGAAGTTCAGGGCTGCAGTTTGCATTAATGAATTGCACTCCTGGACTCTTATTTGGTATGCATCGAAAGTCTGAGTTTCAAAACTGATCTGACATTACAAGTGGAGCAGACTCATTAACAGTCTTCTTCAATACATATGTTATTTCTTGGCCCTGGAGTTTAACCAAGTCATATTTTCCAGGTCAATAATGTATTTAAAATTGGAAATCCTTCCTTACTTTCAGCTCAGCACATGTACAAAACTGGATCAGATAGTGGTTTTGCGGGTCAGAACTGAAAGGTGGCATAGCTTTTTGTTCATTTCAAAGCTCCTGATAATACTAGAAAAACAAACAAACAAACAAAACTGCAGATTAATAACAATTTAACTAAGGTAACATAAACTGTAAGGTGATAATATATGCTGTGCTGAGAGCAGACAAGAGAAGAAGAGATGACAGAACAGAATTACAATTTTCTCCTCCACATCCTCTTCCTCTGAGTGAGGCTTCCTCTGAGCCTTACTTTGGACCCTTGACTGAAGCCCAGATGCACCTCTGTACAGCCGTTCTGGCCAGCAAGAATGGCAGTCTGTACCTACACACCTTCCTTTCTTTTATTTCCTGTCCATTTACTCACAGTAAATAGAATCAAACAAGAATTTGATGAAACCTGAGGGAGCCTTTGGCCTCTTCTAGCCTCTGGTAAGAAGGGATGGGGTAAATGTTCTGTCTCCCACCTACCCACCCTCCTGCACTGCTGGTGGCTGCTTCTCCCCAGGCAGCAACAGCAGAACAGCCTCCTCAGCTACCAAAGTTCACAGATCAGGCTCATTAACACAAATTGAACTCAACTGTGACTTAAATTGATATACCAGACTGTCAATGGCAGTTGCTGGGGAATCAAACATACTAACTGTTCTGTTGCCACCACCACTGCTGCTGGGGAAGAAACCTCTGGCAGAAAGCTGGGGGCAGAAAGCTGAAGAGGATGACTCCTTAGGCTGCTCTGAACTGGACCACCACAGTGCATTTGCAGGCTCCCTATGTCACAGTTTAAGTAGCCTTGGAATAGAGTTGCAAAGCATCTGTAGGGCCAAGGAGATCAGTTTTGCCAAGCTCCCCTATGTAAGTGAAAATCTCCTACCCTTTACTCAACCCATCTTCTTGGAGGATTCGTGCTTTCTGGAAGCAGAAGTAGGAGCTGGTCACAGGGGACCAGCTGGCATGCTCATAACCCTTTGCTTTTATACAGGCAGTCTGCCAGGCAGATCAGAATCTAAATTTAACTGTACTGCTTCAGGTATTGTGAAAACATTGTGTTTCTGGATCGCTAAGGACGCTGGGCAGTGAGCCACCCTGAGGACCAAGAGCCAGAAGGTTGTCTACTGGCGTGTTCTATGGAAAGCATATAGCTGATTCTTTCTTGGCTGTTTATCTCCCATCCCAAACAAGAGGCATACGTTTGAAGTTTTAACCCTTCCACATGTACACAAGGAGGTGACACAGACATTCACTGACAGTCTCAGAACAAGCTGTCTGGTCCACTGCTCCTATCTAAGAAAGGGAACTTAGCTGGTCAGGATGTAGTCTTCAGCTGCATGGTACACAAGGGCTTGTTTTCACCAATCTCAGTGGCATTTTGCGTGTCAATATTTACACAGAGCCTGACCCACAGTTCTCCAGAGCTGACAGTTTGGGATCAGATCCCATAGACAGTGTAAAAAGCGTCTCTTGGTGACTCCCAAAGCACTTGCAAACAGAAGAGAGGATAAAATATATGAGATGAATGGGAAGCCTGAATGAAATAGGAGTTGTAAACCTTCAGGCATCACTTCTCTCTGGAGAGTTCAGTCTGCTCTTACTAACAGGCCAGGATCACATAGCCAGTGGAGGATCACAAGCAACGCCACAGCAAGATTAAAACACAAACATGATTCCTGTGTTATTTTAGCTAAACCAGGAACAAATCTGACATATTAGTCTCCAGCTTTTCAGCTCTGAGACAGGGCAATAACGGTATTCATGCCAGCTGGCTATTTGCTCTGCAAGAGTCAACAAGTTTCTTGACATGCAATGTCCTTCTATCTCATGTGTTGATTGGAGCAGTGAAATATTTATGAACTGCCATCAGTGTCCAGCTTTTGAGTTTTGACCCAGTAAAGGATAAATATGGGACAATTTGCCTTTGGCCTTTCACTTTGGCCAGCAACCAGCTTTCTGTCTGTTTGTGGTTTCAACTGGATGGGGAAACAACCGTCCCCTAGGTAAAACCCTTTCCATATCTATGACTTACTCCAGAAATAAATGATTTTAAAACCAAACACATCGAGTGAGGAACAAATCCCACACAGTTGTCCAATGGCCTTTGACCTTCTGGTGGCTTGATGCCATCTGGCTGCCAGCTGGCTACTTCACTACACTAGGAAACAAGTTTCTCACAGACAACGCTCTCTTCCATTTTTAGTCCTACCAAAAAAGAAAAAGCAAACACACCTTTCCTACAACACCCATTCAATCCAAAAGAGGGAGAGATGTGACACAGGTGGCTGCTGAACTTTCAACTCTGAGTGGCAAACTACCAGCCAGCTACTGCTGGACTTCACACACCCACAGCAAAACAAAAATTTGCCGAGGCAAAATCTGTGTCTCATCCCTAAAAAGAGATATCCAAATGCAGAGAGAAAAACAATTTTTTTGAACTTAGTTGGAGATATTACTTCCCACTGGTACATGATAAGCAGTGACTACAGATATGTACCTTTTGGTAGATTTACAAAGAGCTAGATTCCGAGCTTAGGGGCCACGCACAAGTGTTCCTGCTTTGCACAGAAACAGATGGAATTGAAGGGATATTTGTCTTGCACTGGAGACTTTCCACAGCCTGATTCTGCAGACATCTGCCTTGCTCCTGAAACTAGAGCACATGTACGCTTTCAATAGTGGGTGCACAACCTTCCTGACCCTCCCAGCTGCCTAGCAAAATCTTCTTAGAGCCAGGATCCATGAGATGCATACGAATGTCTCAGAAAGCTGAAGAAAGGAGGCCCTGGGAATAGTTTGCAAGCAGGTGATGACAGGGGCTGCCAGGGGTTCAAATTCGCTATTTCAGGATGAGGCTGAACTGGGCATGCAGCTGGATTTGAGGATGACCTGCCACTGCAGCTCACTTCCTTCCACAGCTGGGTATTGTGATTCTTTGAGTGTACCCACAGCAACATATATGCTCACATGGGACAAATCCAGCCTGGAAAATGCATACATATTGCTCAAGAGCAATTGAACATCTATAGATTAATTATACAAGGATATGACGAGGATATGTATATCTACATAAGGGATGTGGTTATGTTTCTGCTTGTGTACGTGTGTAGAGTACCAGAAATAGATGATATGGTTCTTATTTTCCTTGGTGCAGTAAGCGTAACGTATATAATTAGTGTTAACTTTTATTGTTCAAATAAACTTTTTGAACTCCGCTGTGAGCCTAGCATTTCCCCTTTCCCAAGACCCTATTTCTCCTTTCTGCTGTTCAGACCACAGCATACTTGAGCTCCACAGACAACAGGTGTCCTCCCATTCTCTTCCGTGCTCTGGCTGCCCATGAAGACTTAAACTGCTGCAGGAGACATGACTCTCCCGCTCTATTTTTCCCATGACAGATTCTCTTCCATCCTGTCATTTACATTTACAGTCTGACTCCGAGCCCATTTATAGCCAGGGAAGTCTTTTCCTTGACTTTTGTGGGCTTTGAATCAAGCCTTTAAAAACCACACATCTACCCAACAGGTATTTATTAACACGAGCTGGCCATGTACTGCATGCCATGAGTGTGGAAAAAACTAACAATAACTTTACAATTAGCCACCTAAGCCCTCTAACAGGCTCCAAAGGCATGTCTTTTTGCCAAGCAAGCATTGAATCAAGTTTGACATTTCTAGGGTAGATCATTTTTGTGTTCTAAAAACCAAAAAAAGCATTTGGAAAAAGTCCAAAGAGTGAGAACATCCCCATTTTTGGACAATAATATCATCCAAATGTCCTATCCAAATGGCTTCAAATGTTCCAGAAGCAAATGTGCATTTTGGGATTAGACTGCTGACTGCTAGGTAAAATTTCAGGTGGGTCTGTTTGAGGTTGGCAGATTAAGCAGAGGCTAAAATGGGATTAATGGTGTTACCTTTTTTTCACATTAGCTGTGGAGATATTAGTGTTACTCGCAATCTTTCTAGACTGTTTAGGCAGCTCTGAATAGTAACCTCCTTACGTATTGACTTCTTACATTCTTATATTGCAGTTATTGCACAAGCTTTGCCTAAAGTTATCTTATTTTTCTGTTGCAGAACATGAAATCAGATGTTATTTTTTGGTTTCTGCTAGAACTGAATAGGTGGAGTCTGTAAAGTCAGAGAGGACGGCCCAGTGGAGTTGCAAAGCCCTTAAATCACTGTGCTTTGGGTGAGGTCCCACAAAGGACTTTCCACACTTTTATCAGAAAACAGCTCTAAGCCAAAAAAAATTTGATCCAGATCTAGATAAAAAGTTCCTCCCAGGACAAGTTTGATGAGCTTGAGGGTTTTCATCCAGGCTGATTTCTGGCTGTGATGTAAGACAATAGAATTTCCTTTACTGTGTAAGTTTTGCGTCATTCATTCTCTATTGACTTTTTTTTTTTTTTTTTTCACTTTCTGCAACAAATAAACCATTATAATATTAATAAAATTTTAGTTTTGTCTTGTACATGTTACAGCTCATCTGGGTTTGGTCCTGGTGAAGCATATATTGCTGAATGAGTTTTCTTTTGGAGGCAGATATGTGCTACCACGTTATTTTCTCTTGTTCAAAAAGGCCAATATTTTTTTAAAAGTAACTGTCAAAAGGGGAGTTTTAGGAGTCCTAAACAAGCATTTAAATAAGTGCGCTTTTTTATTCTGTTTTGGTTCGTTTTTTTAATGATCAGTTATCCCAAGCTCACCTTTAGCAGTTCCTTTTGAAAGCCATGGCTGAAATAAATCAGAGTCCTGTCCATAGTGTTTGGTCATCTTTTCTTCAATAGCTGCCCACTGATGAGATATGTCCTGCATGTACCTGGTATGTATGCACGCACCTTGGCCATTTTTTCTTGGGTTGCTGTAGCTACAAGGGTTAAACACAGGATTGTACTTTAACAGATGCGAGAATGCATACTTTTTGGCAGGGCAAATGCACTAGGCAACTTCTGCATGTTTGTATTTTGAGTAAGGAGGCCACCTGCTTCTAATGTTACAGGAATATGTTGACTAGTGGAAAGGCAGACACCATTTTTGACTAATATAATAATAATCTGTGTATCTTATCCAAATGCCAGGAGATTGCTTCTCTCCCATGATTAGCTGGGAGTTTTGATGACATATTTTTCAAAAAAAATATACATTTCAAAGTCAATTTCCTGTTTGGTCCAAATAATTTTATTCTTAGTGCAGAATGATGGGAAAATGGATATTGGATGAAAGAAACGCTAAATAGGAGACAATCCTTTGCTTGGATTATCCGGTTTCGAGGTAGGGTACTGTTTGGTAGGTAGGTATATTCAACTGTTTGGCACTAGTGCATGGAATAGCAAACACATGTAGCAGTTAAAAGCAAGCCTGCATTAATGATTTCATTGCCTGAACTAAATTTGTAATGTAAATCATTCAGAGGTGCTCTAAGGCATTTCTATTCTTAGAAGAAAATGCACAAACTGGAAAGTACGTCACCTTTGCAATCAGCACCCCCTTTAGCCTATAATGTAGAACACATGGTGGTTGAAGAGGTTACAGTGTTACAGAAATGTCATTACAGAATTTCTCTGTGTTAACATGTATCATCTGTCACATAATTGTTTGTTTTACAACCCATACCTATAATGGGCTAAGTGGGGACTATTTATATCAGTTAACAATGAGTGCCTTTAATTAGTATTTCATGCAACTGGAACATGTTAAAGATTCTGACACAAATCTGGCTTGGGTTGCTAAATTCCATATGAATTTCATTATAAAATTGCTAAGACATTACAGTTGCTCAGGTATTGAGGTTTATAAGTGCACTTCATCTGTTACAAAACTGGAGCAAGTCATATGTATGTTAAAGAAAAATCTTCAAAACAACATCTTGATATCTGACACAGCTGAATGAGAGTTTAAGGCAGGAAAGATGAAAACCTTTTATGATTTGAAATGTGTCTGCATTTGCTCTAAAATTGCAAATATGCTAAAATTGAAGTATAATATAGTATGGACAAAACTGTAACAATGGAGAATCATATCATACATAAAAATGACAATGAAAAGTTATTAAAAATGGATCAATCAACAGGGATATTCACAAGCTGTTGCTAGTATGTGGAATGAAAAGATGATCTTTGGCTGATGGTTGAGCCTGGATGGTTACAAGAAATACCACTGCTGCTCTGTCCTACACTTCCTGAGTGAATTTAATAAGCAAAATATTTAGACTGAGATCCTTACTCTGAGCCTGGCCTCTTTTCACTGGATAAAAAAGACTGAAGGGGCGTATGGGACATTTAGGTGCTGCAGTGCTTCACGCTGAAGGAGACCGTCAGCCTCTGTGGAACAGATCTGTGAGACTTTCCTCCACGGGCACTTGAATTTGCAGTGTGAAGCCTGTGCCAGGGAACAGTGTAATATGATCTGAGGGAAAAATATATCTGAGATACTAGAAGGTATTAGAAGGTTTTGGACAGTGTTGTGATCCGTTAGGGTAGATCGAAAGAACGTGCTAGGTTCAGGTGTATAACAGGTTAGAGTAGTTCAGACAATTAAGACAGGGGCAGCAAAGGATGACAGGAGATCCCAACAGCTTCCTGCCTCCACATTTTACTGAGAGATATGGACAAAGTTTCCATCCCTCCACATGCCTCAGATCCCAGACCTAACTCTGTAATTTTCTTCTATTCTTTTTACTAGACTTGTAAATGTACATATTAATCACCCTCTAATCTAGTATCTTTCTCTAAAATCATTAGTTTTAAAACTTTCTTCAAGATTTTTAGATGCTGAGTTAGGAAAAGGAAGAAGCTTGGGATGTTCTTATGTTCTTCCTTTATCTTCTCTCCCACTCCTCTCCCCCAGAGTGCCTGCAGTTCTCTGTCAAAACCAATTTTCGGTTCATCATCTTTGTTGTTAGAGAAGATAGATAGCATATGCTTTTCAGCATTCGTGAAAGGAGAGTTCCTCTCTAGAGGAGCTCCCACTTGAAGATTAGAGAACAGAATTTAAGGAAGGGAGAGGGGCAACTTATATTATCATGAAGTTATTTTACAAATAACTTCATGTAGAAATTTATGGTTCATGTCTGATTTATTAATTAGTAAACAGGTTAAACTATTTTTTATTTGCGGCACACAAGAAGCTGATGGGTTAGTCTATATAAACTCATTGTAACTCCTTCTGAAATTACTAATTCAGATTCCAGGAAAAAGTTCCAAAATAGAGCTGATCAATTATTCTTCATTTTAATAGATTAAAAAGAAAAAAAAAATCATTTTAATTTGCCCACACACACCATGCTGGTTGTCCTGTCCTAACAGAATGAAGTTAAGCAGTGAACTGTTACCTCTCTTAAAAAAATGAAAATGAAATAAAATAAAAATTCTGAAATATGTTGCCAGGATTTCAGACAGTAGTGGTGTAGGTCTTACAATGCCATCTCTAACTTATTTAAATTATTTATTTGTTATACGTTTTAAAAATTATTTATTAGAGGGTTGGTATTAGAGTTGCATTTGGTTTCTACTGTGAGTTCCAAAATCTGAACAGCTACTGTTTATTTGCAATTATATTCTCCTCCTCCTTCTATTCACCTGATTCCTTATGAAATGCTTTGAAAAGATCTATTAGCAGTAATAGCTGAGGTAGTCAGCAAACATTTTTAAAAGGAAATCGTAGACCAAACGTTAAAGAAATAAGGGCTTCCAAAATTTTATCCTGCTCCCTCATGTGATTGCCTTAGGTTCCTACATTTCCTCTCTCAGTCTTAGTTAAACTTATATTTCAGTTAAACTTAAATTTAATCCTTGGTTAAGCTACATTCTTCATGAAGAACTATAGCATTTTTCATGATGCAAAGAACAAGGCGTCCTATGGGATAGGCCTAGGACATCATGGTAAATGCTATCTTGACTGAGTGTTCATTATATAGAAGAGAATGGGTATTTGGAGAACTTTCGCTGCTATGAGAGAGCATATCAAAAGATCTGAATCAAAAATATTCCAAAACCTGTTCATGTCAGATTTTGGCCAGATATTTTCACCTGTACCCTCTTTTTCCTCTTCTCTATCTGTCCCCTCTTTCATCCTCCATATAATTTTCTTGCAAAATCTGTTTTTTAACTAATTTTCCCTATTACTCTGAATAATAACAAAAACTTCCAAGGTATGCATGCAAGGAAAGTCCCAGTTCTTGTGAACTTACAAGTTATGCTAAAAGAGACAGAATTTCAGGAAATGGCAGGAACAACAGGTAATTTCAGAATTTTTATATATACATATATATAAATGCATATATATATATATATGTGTGTGTGTGTGTGTGTGTGTGTGTGATTTGGGTAGTAATTTTAAAAGCTAAAGAATAAAGAGAAATTAAATGAAACTGATTAACTGATTTTTGGACACTGGAAAAACAGTGGCTATCTTCTATAAATGGTCAGTCTAGGTTCAGTACATTGAAGTAACAGTGATCACAAAAGAAACTGGTGAGCAATCACGCAGCTGACTTGCAAGGAAAAGATATAAGACCAGTGGCAGGGCTTCCTCCCCAGTGATCTGTTGAAAGCTATGAGTAAGGAGGAGTAAGCTTCCTCAGTAGGATTATCAGTGTAAAATTTCAAGGGAGTTCCAGTGGCAAAAGACAAGTTCTGGATCAGTGTTTTGTTTTGGGTTTTATTTTGTTTTTATTTATTTTGTTTTTCTTTTTTTAGGGTTCCCTGCTGATCACACAAAAGCATTTGTGCCTCAAAGAAGAGCTTCAAGATGTGGTTCACCACCACATGTTATTATACTTTAACACTATTGTCACCCTGAGGAAGAGCAGTATTTATCCTGGCAAATTAGCTGAAGCTATACAGATGTATCTGGCTTGTCTGGAAGGAGGGATCCCAAGCCGTGGTGGTGTGCTCATTTGAAATATTAGTGCCTATGACCCTTATGTCCTCACATACTGTCCACCCTCTCATACTTTCTTCCTTTCTTTCTTTCTTTTCTTCTCCCTCTCTTTTGTATGTGTGGTTACTTAGACTTTTAGATCTCTGATCCTAACACATCCATCCACACATCTCAAAAGCCCCTGGAAATATAATGTGCACAGTAGTTTGTAAATTAAATATGCTTAAGTAGCAAAAAACTGCAGTAACTTGGGCTGATATATGGACTTGGAAGAGTAAATCCAGCTTTGTGGATTCAATTATAATTACAGCTGTATGAGCTGGCGCGTTGGCAAGATGAACCTGCCAAGACTGGCTTGCTAGAAACCATAGCAAGGCTGACCACATCATCAAAGAATAGCTCTCTGATGACATAGTACCCGCAGTTCTCCAGCTGATGGCCCGCAGGTCCAGCTGAAGACACTAGCAGATTTGATGGGAGGTGAGAGAAGAGAAAGGACAAAGATTTGCTGCCAGGGTCAAGGGTAAGAGGAATGTTTCCTCTTAGAAAGTTCAGGAAAACCTAAGAATCCAGAACAAAGAAGGGGAAATTACAAAAATATATTAGATTTTGTAGGAATTTGGATAGCTGAGGTGTGTCAGAGCCAGGTTATGCTTACTTATTAGGGAGGAAAGGTTCAGAAAAGCAGTGCTTAACACTCTCCTCGGCTCTGCTAAACTATTTATGAAGAGCTAACTATAATTAGAAATCCAAATTTAAAAAATAGTAAACCAAAAATTTACTTTAAAAAGTGGGCAGATGGCCAACTATTTTTACTGGGTAACACTGGAATGTTAATGCAGAACATACGCAAAGCTGTTATGAAATAAAATAATGAACAAAAATACACCTCTTTAATGCTAATATCCAAATAGAGTAAATGATAATTGTATTAGCCACCAGCTGGGAGTCAGCACAGGCCCCTGAGAACTGGAAACTCACTGACTGTTAGAGGATAGATTGTTACTGGTAGAGCTAGTCTGGAACATTTTTCTGCAGAAAATATATATATGAAAGAGAAGGAAACATAATTTCTCTTGCAGAATGAATGAATCTGTTTCGTCAGTTAGTAGTAAGCTGAAAAATACCTCTAATTACATCATTTTTAAAGTGCCTTTGATCTGAACTGCATGGGATGTGTATAACCTCAGATGAAGTAATAGAAGTTATGAATAATCTACATAACTGCTTTCCCAACTTGGTTAATCCATTTGGTTAAGATTTTAAAAAAATAATCACCTAAATCAGCAGTGTGATTTTGGCCCTTAACACATACCTACATGGAATCACAGGGAGAATTTATGGTGCGTGAAATGCAATTATCTGACCTGGAATTTGCCCAGAACATATGAGGTTAATAATGCAATGCTTTCCAGGCACATACTTCAATTCCTAATCATTATTTCTCTATGGTGGTCTTGATGATGGGTAAGCCAAAATCACTAGGGTGAGAATTAAAGTAAAACATTTCAAAACCTGAATTCAAAGCTTAATGCTTATTACATATTTTAGCAACAGCCACACCACAGCGGCTCTACAGAACCAGGCTTCCAGGGCAGTGGTTCCTGGCCAGTGATGGTGATCCCATTACTGAGAGGTGTAGCAGGGAGTCCAGAGGGAAAAGCTTTGCAGAACTGGTGCTACTTCTCTCTAGGACCTGCCTGAGTGCCTCTGCACCCTGCGCCTAGAACTGGGAGATGATGTGTATAGCTCTGGATTTAGTCAACCAGGTTCACCCAGAGCTCGTAGTTGTGTCTCAGCACTGGTATTACCAGCACTAAAAGCAGAGCCAGCTATGGCAAGGGCAAAGAAGATCTGTGTGTGCGGAAGGAAAGGAAAAGCTGGAGAGGACATACTCTTTAGATGAGTCAGGAGAACACCAAAATAAGAGCTAAAGGGAGAGGGGGATCAAACTGTAACTTATTTAAAATGAAATTGTGACAGTCAGGATAAATATAAGGAAAGCAGAACACTAAACCTCTGTATGATACTGAATAAATGCAGTACGCCCACATCTTGAACTACTTTAGGTCTAGTCTTGAATCCCAAAAAGGCCATTAAAGAACCAAGGAAAATACAGAGAAGAGCTGCAATAACTGGTTAAAGATATGGAACAACGCCCAAATGATGAAAAAATTAACTTTGGAAAAAAATCAGGTGAGGAAGGACATAAAATGTTTTCTATGCAAAATTTAGGTATATAAAATCATGGGTGCTATGGAAAAGGAATAATTTTTAATCACATCTCAGATTATAAGAAATGGATCTACCAAGTGGAATATTTTTTCATACAACTCACAATGTAACTGTGGAACTCATTGTCACAGGATGCTAGACACCCTAAAAATGGAGAAGGGCTCAAAAACTGGTGAGGCTTATCCACTGAGGAGAAGTACTCCAAGGGCTATCGGACACAAAGCTATTAATTCTAATTTGGGAATTTCCTAATGCTCTGATGCCTGGAACTGGGGGAAGGCTTACTGGGAAAAGAGCACTTCATGTTGCCCTGCACTTTCTCTCTTCTCTAGTCATTCCCTATTGTCAGAGGCAGTATACTGGAATGAAGTGATTTTGATCCAACCAAAAATTGCCTTGTATAGTGTTCTTATTTTGATATTTCATGATAATATGCACACAGAATGCTTGCAAAGGATAGCTATTTCCTAGAAGCAGTGAACCTACTGCACAGATATATAGTGCCTCTGTAACAGTTGTACACTAAGCCCAGCGCTTCCTAAAGGGAAGTCTTCAGGTTTAAGCCCCATAAGTAATTCCCTCTCATGGAACAGCTGAGTTGGAGGTGTCCAGCTGGTCAGGGAAATTCTAGGCAAATTTATAAAACCCCCAAAATCTGCCCAGATAAAATTTCCTGGCACAAAAAGGAAGACACGCCCAGGAAAGTCCGGGTTCAAGGTAGCTTGAAAGGTACAAATGCATTCAGAACAGATTAGTGAGCAAAAAGAAGGAGGAGGAGTGTCTATGGCACATAGGAAAATAATCCTACAGGCTACTAAATCCAGGTCTTATAGAAAAATCACAAGATGTAGTGCACAATCCACTTTGGAAACTGAGTGACAGGTTTCTTTGCAGTCTATTGCGTGCCAGAAAAAGGTAAGCTGTATTATCCAGGAGAATTTTAATACAAATGACTTGTACTGGAAACCTCTGCTTAAAAAAAAATACCGTCAGAATTTCTACAAGTAAAATGTGACAAATCAACAGATCTTGCAGTCAACAGAAGTGAGTTACCTAGTTCTCATCTTGGCATAAGCAAACCAAGTAACTGAAGAGGTAAAATCTAATAATCACCTAGGAGCGAAAATTCATGATTTCTTTTGTTTGCGAAGTGACAGATTAAAATGCACGTCGCTAGTGTATCTGACTGGTGCTCCAGCAGGGTTAATTTCACAAAGTTGACAAGCACAATGAATGCAAATCGACCACAGAAAACAATATTCAAAAAAAGGAGAGACGATCAAGAAGTGTTTAAAAAGGCATTTTCTCTCTTACCCCAAATTCACAGGCCCAGCAAGTATAAATGTCAATGATGATAAAATAAAGTGACCTAAAAGGGAGGAGAAATTATGGTAGCATTACAAATACGCAAACACAAAATAATTATAAGGAAGAGGAATAGAGCAAAGCATCTATATTAGACAAGGAATGTGGCAAAAATGTTGAAAGAAGCCAAAGGATACAGAAAAGAACAAATACCCTGCCAAATCAGAGAAGTGTAATAGCACCAAACAAAACCTGCCAGTGTCCATGTCATTACGTAGTTGGGAATGTTAGAACTACTACTACCAACACAGAGAAAGCAAAGTGTTCAAAGAGTATTTCTGTTTTGTATCGAGAAAACAGCCAGGAGACACATTCTTATCAGAGGACAGTGCAATAACAGTTTCCAGTTCCACAGCAATGCCGGAGGATGTTAAACCAATAGGTGAGGATACCCGCATCTGAGACCAGGAAGAGAGGAAGCATGTGAGCTGTCTGAAACACTGAAGACATTTCTAAGTTTTTAAAGAAAGCTAAAGTTTAGGTAATATTGTGAAAGGCTAACTATAAGCATATGAGCCTGGCAAAATACTGTAGTGGGTCATCTATAATTTGTTTAATAAGGAATGAAAGGACGATATAATGAACGCCAGTGAGCACACATTAATGAAAATCTTGTCTGTTCAGACAAAAATCTTGATCTGTTAGATCTTGTCTGCTTTTCCGTATCTTTTTGATGAAATAATTAAATGTTTCAGTGCTAATAGTGTTGACATTATAGACTTTGGTAGGGTATCTATCGTAGCATTAACTTTTACTTTGAGAAACACATTTTGAAGATTCGGAGTGTTGCTCTTATTAAATGAAGCACTGATTAAGGAGACATATAGAATTATGAACAACTGTGAACAACTCACTTGTGAGATGTATGTGATGGAGTCCTAAAAGCTTTAATTGACGGTCATCTGCTACTTACCATTTTTATCTATTTCCTGGAGGAAAACAGAATTTTTATATATAATGTTTAGAGGTGACTTAAGCAGAAAAGAATGCTAATAGTGAAGAGAACAATTCAGTTACACTGAATAATTTGGCTTCTTTGTTCAATTGCAGGCCAATGAGATGGATTTCGGTATAGGCAAACCATATTTACAGAATATGGAAGAAGCACCTCTGCCAGTGACTTGTAAATAGACAGATGAGTACAAATTCCCAGTAGTGAGGCAGAAAAGGATAACTGAACTCTTTAATATCTTAGATTCCGAATCTGAAGGAAGTTACATCATCTCTGTATGTGCTGATGGAAACCGCTAATGGCATGCTGTGCTCTAAGTTGGTATCCTAAGGTCCTGTAGCATACTGTGAGGATAGGAAGAACTCAGAGGCAAAATTCTAGCGTAGTAAAAGATTTGTATAGCAAAGACTTATGAATGCCATCTATTTGGCATATTTGTGGAGGAGAAAGTTGACAAGACTCAGGTTTGACATGCGACTGGATGAACAGACACTTTTTAGCAAAAGATTCTTCAATTTATTAGAAAAGTTCTATAATAAGACCCAATGACTGAATAGAAAAAACAGTTAAACTTGGCTTTGAAATAAGGTGGAAACTCTCTTGTGAGTTAGTTGATCATTGAAACAACTTGCAGGTTTGTTTTGGGTTGCTCTATTCCTGGAAAGCATTACATCTTGATGGGAGATTTTTCTAGATCAAACAAAAATATTTTGAATAAGGCTTATTGACTGTTTATTATTTTAGTCATTTTAGCTAATCATACGATATTATGCCATTTGTAAGGCCTAGAGCTAGTGGTTCTAGTCCATTTGTGTTATTTTCTGAGATATACTCCTAATCATCTGCACCAAGGAACGGATGCATGCCCACTCTTGAAGTTGACAATAGTTATCCATACTTATTTGGGACAGCATTTTGCTACAGAGTGTTTGCGGACTTAAAGTAAACACAGAATGACCAATGCATAAGGAGTCAATAATCAGAATGAAGCCCATTCTGCAGAGTGAGCCTACCATTAAGCACCCCAGGTTCCCGTGAACAGACCAATAGTGAATTCAGAATGACTAGAACACCTTAGAGCAAAGACAACGTCTTCTGTCACCCAGCTTTCTCCTTGTCGCTAAAGGGAACTCTTCATAGGAGGTCTTAGTGCTTAGCAATAGCAAGGCTGGAATAATGTTTGGAATTACTGTGGAGTGGAAACGTAACCCCTTGTTACGTGATTGGATGGCTAGTCCTACTAGTTAGAAGGAGCAGCTTTTGGCACTACAATATCTGTGTTGCAATTCTGAGTTGCTACAACACTGTACGAAGTCTATATCTTTTCTGAATACCTAACAGAAGTCAGTGCAAGAGTACCTACTCCCATTTGCATGATATTTTCAGTGAGCAGTCCTCACTAGCTCTCTCTAGCTCTTTTCTCAGGGTTTTGCTGACCGTTCTACATCAGATCATTCGGAGAGGATCATCAAGGAGAGGGCTTCCTCCTCAGGTAAGGCAAAGATTTCCAGCTCCAATCTGGAGTAGGCAGGGAAGAAAAGGGCACAGAAAGGCCTTCGGATGTGTTGGGTGTGGACAGCACTCATGCAGGGGGAGAGAGCAGACACTAGCTGCCTGTACGGGAAGCAAGATACAATAGATCATGTGAACAAACCAGACTCAGCTGCCTCCTGCAAAGACTAATATGCAGGAATTTCTTTTTCTAGGTGTTTCTGGAGAGTACCAGGGCAGCTAAAGGGACTGAATCACATGCTGTAGCTCCTTAGTCTTTTCATAAGAGAGTTAAACTTGCCACAAAGGTGTAATTCTGAGTCCTTTAGAGTAAGCCTTTCATGCCAGATCCTTCCTGTCCCTGGCAGCTCATGTAGTTCTCTGCTTCCGGGCTGTGTTTCCTTGGTGACAATTCCTATCTTCTCCTTTGTGTCAGCACAAATGGCTCTCTCAGTGCTCTCAACCACAGAAATCATTTGGTTTTGTGAATATATATATATATATATATATAAAGAGGGTTTTTTTGTTTCGTTTTTTCCTTTAAAACAATCTAATTCTCTGGTACGCCTGAGAAAGCAGCTACATGGCTTCAATAGCAAAATCAAATAGTCAGTCAAGCCCAGAAGAGGGAACGTGGTATGTGGAGGGAAGCAAGCAGACGGAACAAGAGAGAAATGGAAAGGCACCTTTTACCCTGGTTTTACCACAAGATGAGTCATAATGTGAGCTTCTCTGCACTTTATTTTTTTCTCTCTTTCTCTAACACACAGATACGTGTGCACACATACCCTTCTAAAAAATATCCAGCAAAGCCTTCCTCCAAGATAGTTCAAATTCCTTTGTGGCCTTGGGTGTGCCTGCTTCAGTTTGAATGTTGCTCTCACATCATAACTGAGCCTGTTGCTACTATCTTAAATGAAGAGTGACGGTCACACCCAGAAGTTCCAACTAGATTCAACCCAGCCTATAACAATATTAATCCTAGATCACAACCATAAGCTCCTGCATATGTTTCAAATAAGGGAAACTAGTGTAAACCCAGCGCAGTTTTACAAGACATTGTTCTAGTTCACGAGTGGATAAACTGCAGTTTCAAAAGCTATTTTAGCATTAACAGGAAACCAAATTATAATAAAAATGACATGCAAATCCTGCTTTCACTACAGTGCTTAAAGCCATAAAAGAATAAACTGAGATTATCAGAGCACCCTGCAGTTAACTCTCTTGATGGCAATTTCAGCTGCCATCCACACCAAGATCAGGTACAGAAGTTGAAGAATTCTTCACTAGTACAAAAATATCTTTCTTTCAAAGGAGGGGCTTTCTCAGGAGTGGAGGAAATGCTGCAGTAGCACTTGTACAACAGTTCCTTGGATAGATAGTTTCTTGGACAAAACAGATACCTCTGCATCTGCCACACTTTGTTTTCTATGTGGATAAAAGCAGTTAATAAAGTTTGTTACTGTATTGGGCTTTATGTGATACTTATTATATATAATAGCCTTCCTTTTTGAGTGAATTTTGATTAAAATAAAGTAGAGGTTATGTTTTGTAGACTTATATTTGAGAGTATAGACTATACAAAGCACGGTGGTAAAGACAGTAGGATATAGGCACGAGGATATTTAAATGACAGGTAAATGAAATGTACAGGCGTACATTGTTACAAACTTTAGCAAATATCCTTCTGCTCTATGAATATGGATGTTCTTTTTGTTCGTAAGATTTCTTATGACTGCTTGTATCCCTGAAAAGAAATAGACACCAGCTAAAAATATTGCAGTGATACCACAGTGTTTGAGACAGTTTAAATTTGTACTCAGTAGAAATATATTTATTTTTACATCCTTATTTATTCAAGATAGTCAGAATCTAGAGGAAGTTGCTATTAGAAGCTGACATATACACAAGAATGAGATGAAGTGCCTTCTGCAAGAAGCTATCAAAGAGATGAACAAGGCTACAGGTGAATTGATGACTCTATTGATTTCAGTATTTTACCCTTTTTTTATAATGATGATCAACAAATCCTCTGTTCATAGCGTTGCGATAATCTAGGATTTAGACATCTCATGATTCTTTAGCTATATAGTTTGCTGACTATTCCACTCCAGATGTCTGCTTCTGTGAAAAGATAGTGATTTCATTTTTCAGAGTGATAGATAAAATGCTAAAGAACTGCACTGATGCAATGTTTTTTCCAATATAATTTCCTCACTTAGACTGTATCTGAGTTCTGAAACGTCAAGGTGACAATTTAGGTGACCACATTTCAACTAGCCCATTGCTGACTGGTTTAGCAGAAGCTGCCTGCCAGTACAGTAATGCAAAAATTCATAACAGCATTCTCCCGATCCTCAGCAGCCCACACTCGTTCTCCCAAACCTCACATTCCCACTTCTGTGATGAACTTGTCCTCTCATGAATTCAAAATAGTAAGCACATTCCAAATGGAAATTGTAGGAATAGAATAAAATTATGTTTAGTATCAGAATAAATAACACAAGGACAGCATTACAGACTACATTGTTCATTTTACATGTAGTCATGAAAACTTCCATTATTCAATTTAAGTGAATCTGTCACATAATTTCCAGTCTCCCGTTCCAGAACACTGGAGAATCCAAGCGCCTTATTTCAGAACTCAGGTCCAGCTTCCCATCGAGCGTACAGGTCTTGGAGCACATAGAAGATCTTGGGCAGCTTGTTATGCTGTGGTAGCAGAAGCAGTCAGCCAAGAGGGTTTTTTTCCAGCTGTGTTTGGCAAGAGGAGCACAACCTTTCCTGTCACATGTGGTCCCTGCTCAAGTTATCATACTTTTCTTACCACAAGGTTAGATTACTGTAACGCACTCCGTGTGAGGCTACATCTTGAGAGCATTTGGCAACCGACTCTCTTGTACACAATTCAACCACCTGTTTATTAAGTGGAGCATCATGCAGAGAGGACATTAAAAAACTCCAAAAAACAAAAAAACAAAAACAGTCTCCAAAATCTGAAATGACTGCCAATATGTTCCTGGGCTGAGTTCAAGGTGCTGGTTTTAACCTATAAAGACCTAAGTGATTTGGGAGTTCGTTACCTGAGAAACTGATTTTCTTTCCCCACGCAACAGAGCTTTAAAAGTTGATACAAGGGGAGGAATCTGAGGTTGGTAACTCTCAGGTTTAACGAGGGTGCTGCCAAGACTTTTATGTGGAAGGCCCTCCGCAGTGTATATGCTATAAAATTATCTATTGTGAAACATCTCTGTTAATGGAGATTTCAAAACTCTTATGTCAAAATGGGTATGAACCTAAGTTATAACCCCTCACTCTGAGGCCTATTGTTATATCCTGGTTTTCCTCTCATCTAACTACAGTTGTTATTTACATTGCTTAATCTTAGAAATGCAATTTGGTAATCTAAGTTAAACCTCATTCTAACTGCTACTAATTTCAGCTATCGCTGAAACTGCGTTCTGCATCCTGCTCGAAGGCATCCATTTCTCTTCTACACAGGATGGTGCAAAACTTGATGAAATGCCTAAAGAGAGTGATATGCTACAGCAACCTAGACATTTTTGTTTGTCACTTTTCTAGGGTGGCTGTCTCTGAGTCATGTTGGACTATTCCAAGCCTTCACATCTGTGGCTAGATCTCTATTAGTAAATTATGTGGTGCAGGGCCCACTGTCTGGCATGTAGAGTGTCACGGTATGGTTTGCATCCATAAGACTGAACCCACAAAACTTAGCAGTCTCATGCATGCTGTTGAGAACGACTCCTGGCCCATGAAATTTCTCAAACTATGCCTGGGCACAGTTTGGAGAGCGCTCATTAGAGTAACCCAGAACCATGCCAGGGGGTGTGCCAACCTTTAAGCAGTGTGCATGGTCATGGGAAAATTCTTGAGTTCAAGCCTTCATATGTTTAGTTTGCTTGTATGGAAGTAGCCTGGAAATCTTGGAGTCACTGGCCCAAGACAGTCTATATGGCTGGTTCCTGTATATCCAAAGACCCTCAAAGATTGATGTTCCCTGCAGTGTCCTGGCCTGATGAGCAATGAGAAGGCTGAGTTTACAGGAGAGGTCACGGAAATTTGGCAGTACCAGGCCTAATCTCCCTGGAGCATTTCCACTAAACCGAATTAGCATTTTTCCCCAGCCAACTCTAGCGGAAGCGGCTCCTTCAACCTTCCTTTTTCTTGGTCTAATGGATTCTGAATATCTTAAATTTCTGGACAAGTTGCAAAGTCCCCAAAACAAGCATAAGGTAATACATGGAAGAATAAGTGTGAGGAAAGATTATTAATGGGAAAAAGCTTCCTAATAGAAGGGATATTCGGGACCAGGAGGAGAAGGAGAAGACTTTCGGTAGAGACAATGAGAGAAAAGTGAAAAATCTGTTCATGGTCTTCTGTGGTCTTTGCTGTACTAATTTTTCGTATCTGACAATTGTTTGAATGTTTTTATTCTCATAACATCCTGGTAGAATAGGGACACACTATTTCGTTGTATTTATGAAGAAATAAAACACTGCAGAGATAAAATGTGTTACCCAAAGTCATACCGCAAAGGGGGAGCTGAGCCAGGAGATAAAAATTTGCCTCTGAAAGTCCAGACTTGGATCATTATCTATATTGATCTTTCCAATAAAACACAGGTCACAAAAGAATGAGATAGGCATTTGCCTCTTCACATGTTAGAAAACAAATATAAACATGTTTACAGTCTTGTGTCAGTGGGAATGAAAAAAAGGCTATGTTAGCATTTCTTATCCAGAGAAGGTTGCAAAGTCTCCATCACTGAATATCTTCAAGACTAACATAGGTATAGATGATCCTGCTTTGGGCAGAAGTATGCGGTAGATGACTATGTGAAGTCTCTTTCAGTGATATGATTCTATAATCACACTTCACTGAAAGTACATTTAAGTTACTTCAAAATACAGCTGAAACCATATCATTCCACGTAAAGTTGTTTGTGCATTGGGATGAAGGTTGGTGCATAGTTTTGTTCTTCAGGTATAAGAACAGGGGAAGATAGAATTTTCTTGGGGAATAACGTAGACTGTGGAATTAGCAACATTTACCCAACCCCTTTGGCTCTAGTTAATTTTTTCTAAGGAAAGTATGTAATAATATATTCATTAAAAATCATAGACACTGCTCAGTATGTTTCACACATTCTCTGCATAAAGAAGACTCACTATGCATTTCTGAAATCTGCAATTTAGATCCAAGACCCAACCTTCACAACAATATCTATTTATTTTGGTTGATGTCAAAGATTAAAGGCACCCATATGACAGCAGACTGAGAATTTTCCAGCTGGCTATTCTTATTCCATCGGAAAATATTGATTTGTCAAAATAAAAACTTGCCTCCAGAAGTATAGCCATTTTCATGAAACTTTCTTTGAAAGATTTTTCGTGTTAACAATTTTCTTATCCTTATGAACCTAGAGAAGTAAATAACTCTGTTACAAGGAGCCCGAAGGATAAGAGGAAATCCACATTCCACCTAATTCAAAAAAGGAAATTGTATCTCCAACTTCTCGTCTACTAGAAACTGTGGAAATGTTCTCTTAATTACATAAACGTTGAAGAGTCTGAGTCCATCCTGGAGCAGGCACCAAGACTTCTGATGTCTAAAAATTTGTCTTTTTGGATAGACTCATTTCTCCTTCAGCTCTACGCCAAACTGATCAACATTTTTGATCAGGTTTCTAGAAAATTCAGTATCTGTTTGCCTTTTAATCAAACTTTTTTGTTTTCATCAGATTTTTAAATCAAACTTCAGTGACAAAGACTGTAAACTCTGACAGTAACATTTTTATTTGCTGCATACTCAAAATCCTTTTCTTATCTGTCTGCACTATCCATGCTAACAGATTTTGTAAGCATTCTTAACTATAATGTTCAACATGTCATGAACCGTAGCTGCTTCCCACCATGGCACTTACACTGTCTGTCTTCTAAGCTAGCAAAAAGTTGACATTACTTTGACCCATAACTTCTTCTCCCTTGGGAATGATGAGGCCTTGGGCTAAAAGACCTTTCAAGCATCGTAGACCATAATCACTTATCTCATGGTGAGTTCTACCGGCTATATCAGCAGAGGGTTCATGGTTCATGAAATGGAGATATTTTGACAATAGGAGTCTTATAGGTTCTGCCAGCTGTACCAACAGAAACAGTGACGTCCGTGAGCTAGCCAAATGCGACATTCAAGTGAGATACGCTTTAACCATTAGTGCCCCAGACAATGCACCAAGTCCATCAGTGCTAGCTGGCAAGCTTGAGTTCCCTGTTAGGGTCTTGCAAGCTTTAATGTCACACTTTACATTCACTGCTAATTTCCAGAAGACTGCATGGGGCACAGCTGGGACTCCAAATGATCATTACTATTGCTCTATTGAAAACAAATACAATAGGTTTGACAGGAAGAAGGCTCTCCCTTTGCCTTTATAATGTGTTTCCCCTAGCAGAGTATTGTTAAGGCTACTTTTATTTTGGTGATGTGACTGACTTGCAGATGCTATTTTTAACATCTTTTTTCCTACTTTCAGCTGAAAATAATTTTAATTAAATTCATTCAGATTCAGAAGCCCTGCACAAAGCATAATATCTAGTGTCAGTCTCGTCTTTGAGTTCACACAAGGGTAGCACCTTTCTTGTTATGCATCGCTTAGGGCTTCCAAACACAGGTAGAGTTCAACTTTCATCAGCTGGGTAGGGAGTCAGAGGGCTGGAGCTGTATACCCGTAGTGGGGAAAACAAGTCTACTCGAGTTAGGTTGTGATTAATGGCAAGTTTAACAACATTTGCCTGTATCCACCTCGCCAGTTGCACTTGTGTTGCTGAGAATTGTATTTAATTGCAACTGACTCTACATCAACAACTATTTTTCAGATGTTCTGGTTTGAAGATTTTGGGTTTTCTTCTTGTCAAAAAAAAAAAAAACCTCAAACCACTTGGATACCTGATTATTCACTATTCTATCAAAATCAAATACATATGTCATTTCATCTGTGAATATTTGTACCTTTAAATGAAAAATTAAAGTTAGTCTAATTATAAACATCAACTTGAAATGAAAATTTTGGTAGATTTTTTTTTTGAATATGCATTAAGAAAAAGTTTGAAATATTTTTGGATTTTTTTGGTAAATGTCTTTTCACTAGAAACTGTTTTATTAAATTCAAATTGGCTTCAGTGAAAATTATTACCAGTTCTGAGCTGCATTTTTCCATTATTTTGATTAATTCAGTCTCTTATTTTGATTTTTTTTTTTTTTTTGAGGTTCTAGACCTCCTTCCGTTGTTCAAGGTCTCCTGTTACGGATCACAGAGGTGGCTGCCCCCATGCAATGCTTTTAGCACTGTGTTTCTCCAGGCTGCCCAAACCTTGATGGCCTATGCAAAGTATGATCCTCTGGTCAAACGCATGCAATTTTTTGTCATACACACTTTTGATAGGTCCATAAGTGACCACACTGACTCTTGTAACAGAGTAACTTCTTGGGTCTTTCCTCCCCAATCTGCTAAGTTAAGACCCCCCACAAACAGTACTAGCATTTGCCCCTCACAGGGCTCTCTTCCTTGTCTACTCCTCCTTCATACCTCCATGTAGCTTTCTACTCTAAGCTGCTGTACTATATGCTAATCTATTTTTAGCAACCCATACTCTTGATGGGCAATTTAGTACTGAGGGAAAAATAGCCATGGCACAGGTAACTTCTTTTCAGACATTCATCTGGAGTCCATTAGGCTGAAAGGAACTTCACAGAATAGTTTTCTCTCTCTTAGAACTGAACCTGAGTAAATGTGTTTATTCCTTGATAGTAAGAATAAAGCGCAGATTCAGCTGTATCAAACCTGAAGGCTGACTTGCTAGTCAAGGTGTACTGTCTCTACCTTCTTTGTAAATGTCCCTTCTATTCTTCTGGGGTCAAATTTTCAGCTACAGCACAGATGTCACTGGAGCCTGCTATTCTTGAGAGCAACAAATGAAGTTTAATAACGAGACTTTCTTTTTATTATTGAGATAAATAAAGAACTTTGAAACATTTGTGTACCACAAAGAACGAGTGCACCTTAGTCAGGAGAAGTAACAGGAGCATACTCTGCTGTTGAGGCATTACAGACATTATAGACTTTGTTAAAATTGTGTATCTTATGCGTGTGCATCAAGATAAGATGTACTTCAAGGTGTGAGGGTTCTTAAGAATTGTAGGTCAGCCCAGAGGATCTTGTAGGACCCTTCTGGCCTCTAAAGTTTCTAAATCTATGGATCAGAGTGTGATAACCTTGCTCACAAAGGTTCAAGTAACAGTTTCTTCCTCTTTAAATATAGCTACTGAAGTCAAGGGGATACTTGAGAGCTCCGGTGGGAAAGAGTGACTGAAACAAAGTTATTCACTTCAGATAGTTAAGTTTTGAGTTGTGTACAAATGATCTGAGATGAAGTATCAAGAATATATGGCAGTAATCTTCAGTAATGCACTGCCCAGTAGTCAACGTGCTCTTAGGCTCTTACAAGGTTTGCAGTTTATGAAAAACATGTAAGTGTTTCTGTTACACATTTTGGTTGCCATGTTAACTTGGCTTCCATCAGACTGCAACAAACCCAAAACACCTCCTTACATACTTGCTTTATGACATTTTATTAGAATGCCAATATAACAGTTTTATAGTAAATGTAGGATATGGCAGGAGACTAAAATAACACCATATTCTCTGAACACTTTAATCTAGGTTTAATAACGCTAAGATTTTTAGACATTTGTAACTTAACCTGTGGGCATAATCTAGTAGTAACAGTGCTTGAGAGAAGTTATGAGCAGCGTGCTCTGCGATTACAGTGGCTCAAATAACATAGTGGTTCCAAGGGAAACTAAATCTTTTAAAAACCCCTCAAACATCAGTTTAAACTGTTAACTTTAATTTTATTTTAAATTCATGTTACTGTAATTGCATCAAGCTGGGATTATGTGCATTCTCTGATTCTGTCTTATAGCACTTCTACCTCTTCTAACCATTTCTTATACCAATAATTCTCGCTGGTTGCCTATTAGTGGAGGTATCTCCCTAACAGGTACATTCAATTAAAAAAACACCTTATCAAGTAAAGCTTTGTTGCAGTATAGTTGGCAGCATGTGTAGTTTATGCATTGCGAAGGGAAGGATGCAGTGCTTAGCATATATAAAGGTCATTTTGCAGAGGTTTCATCAATTAAAAAATAGATATTCAATATCAGGCCTCATTATGCAGGAGAAGATTTCTACTTTTTACTGTTTCAAATGTACTTTCTTTTTAAATATCTAGGAAGAATGGCAAAAGTAAGAATTTTTCCAAGTTCTGACTGTCAATGTGTGTCCATGTTGTGGTACTTAACAAGGTGCACCTCACAGGAGTCCAAGATGTAGAACCTGTTAGGCAAGCACCTCTGAAAATCACACCATCCCTTTTGGCTGGAACATGTGTAGCTCAGGGGAAACAGAACTATTCTGTGAATTACAATAAGTCTCAAGATAATCTTAGAGAAACAAATAATATTAGCTTTGTTTTAAAGCAGAGGAAACTAAGAGACAGAAAGGTTCAAGACAAAAATGTCACAGACGTAGTTAACAATGAAAAGAGCTTGTTGTTTGAGCATTTTGAGACTGACTCTCATTTCAAAGAGACTGAGAGGCCTACAGCAAGTAAAACAAGAAAGAAGCTTTATAAATGCTCATTCATATGCTTTTGTATATTGAATTTAATTCAATATACAGGAACTACCTTCCTGGTTAATAAGCTCATTTTCTAAATGGGTAGAGCCTCAAGGCCTAGAGACTGTTGTTTCAACAAAAGAAGGCAGAAAACCTCATCTGTGTTAGCAGAAGAGAAGGAGATAACACCTCACGAGGAGAACCCAAGTCCCCAGAGCAAGAGTACGGTAGGGCAAATGGCAAACACCAGCTGACATGCCTCAGAACTGAGGATGCTGTATAGGACATACTTAGCTAAACTTCTGTCCACCTTTCCATTATGTTGAACTCAATGTAATTCATTTAGATTTTACTTTGAGAAGAATTAACATACAGAGTATGACCTTCAAAAAAAAACCAGCTGTTAAAAGAATCTGAATATGATCTGAGTTTCTTTCAGTCTTAAAGTATCCCTTACCAGATTCTTGAAATGTGTGTCAAAAGCTTTGATCAGCTTGAATTATTCTGGAAAGGCAACAGTATTTTTTAACATCAACACTTACTTGCAAAAGACTGCAAGAACAGTCAACTCTCCTTGTACATGGGCGTATTGTTCAGTTTATTATATTTGGAGCCTAAATGAACAAAATGTTTCTCCAGAAGTTTTATTTATAAATATTATCTCTTAGTCTCCTGAAGTGTCACATTAAATTCCCAACTAAGATTAGGAATTCCTTCTCATTGTGCTAGGCACTGCCCAAACCAGTATTACGAGATAACATCTACTGCAGGAGTTTATTCTCTCAGTAAACAGGCCAGATGCAAGATGGAAGAAGTAGTAACCCACAGTCAAAGAGTAATCTGTGAATAGAGCTGTGGGGCAGGTGGATAAGAGAAGAGGGAAAAGACAGAGTGGACATTCCTTGCTACTGTTTGATTTACTAGTATAGGCTTATAATTCCTTTAGTTCCTCGCACATATAGGACTGATGCTTTAGATTCCTCATGCGTGGGCTTTCTAACAGCTTTTAAGAGGTTTCTTCAGCAGCTGAGCTAAGATAATAAAGGATATATCGTAAAAGTAAATAAATGCATTGGTCCTCCATGGCTTTTGGGTCTCCGATACTGGAGGGTTTTGTTATGACTTGATTTTTTATATTTTCTTCTGTTTAATGCTGAATAGTGAGCATTGTAACACCTTAGTCATACATAATCTGCCCTGTCGTTTCAAAGATGTGAATGGGCTGCTCTGCTACGGAAGGGGATAAAGGGAATTGAACACAAAACAGAGGGAAGAGATAACGGCTGGCCTCCCTGACATTGTGGCAGGGGCAGGGGTACAAAAGAGGCACATTTTCCACTGCCTGACCCACCCTTGCCAGCCTGGCTTCTGAGAATTCTGCTCTAGACAAAATAGGTTGAGTGGTCATAGCTTTTTTATTGGTTTCCAGCCTTCAACTACTGCCCTAAACAGCTGCCATCTGCTCTCAGAGCCAGCCTCTGGCTTCAAGGCCATGATTCCTCCCCTGAAGTTATGTGTTTAATGCAGATTGTGTCTTTGTCACAAAGAATAGCCTCATTTCTGTTATGACCAGCAAGGTAGAGATTAGATTACTTATTTGGTATAGTAGAGACCCTTCTTGATTTATAACAGGAGTCCAAACCAAAGTATTTCACTCCAGGGAGGAGGCACCTTTGCTCTATAGCTGAACATGGGCTGAGGTTCTCTGTCTACCTTTCTTAATAAAAAGTTACGGTTTTGGTTGTGGCCTGTATATTTACTGGAAAAAGCTGGGACCCAGACCCTACTCCAAAAAATACTTTAAAAATTACCTTGGAGCTGTGCTTATGCACAGAGGAGACAGGAGAACATTTTACTGACAAAAAGCAGGATGTCTCTAGGATTCACCCAAGCAGGCACCCTGGAGTTATAGCTGGATTTAAGTGCCTACAGTGGCAGTTAGACACCTAACTCCTTTTGTGGATTATTCATTGCTCTTTTCCTCCTATTTTCTCTTGAATTTCCACTCTTACTGGAAAATCTACATGCTACAAATAAGCATATCCCCAACAGATGGAAGTATGTTAAAGAATACTGACCCTTCAGTTCTTCAGGTCTTAATAAAGCCACTGACCCAAGAAAAAGAAACCTATAAACTTTAGTGCTGGCAGGTGAAGAGCTTTTCTCTGAACCTGTCTTCTTAGATCATAGATTTTGGCTATGCTGTGTTTATACACTTCTCAGCCATGATACAATATGTATGTAAGGGCCACCTTCTGTCTCAGGTCCTGTCCAACCACCCAGTCTGCAAGACAAGATTGTCACAGTTTGTCCACACACCACATCAGCCCTGGTAGATGTGTGAACATCTGTGCAAACAGTCTAAAACACAAAAAGTCTTTCTCTCTCTCTAGTGCATGCATGGTTATGTGGGGAACTTTTCCTGGCCCAATAGAGAGAATTCACCTTGTAAACACTTCTACTGAAAAAACTTGGCTACAAAATCTCTACACAAACTCCTCCTTAATTGCCTTTGACTCTGCTCCCATCATAGACAGTTTTCTCAGCAGGTCCAGAGTTTCTTCATTGCCTTAGTAGAAACACTCTGCCAAAGATAGCCCACTGAAGGCAAATGGCGAGACAGAAAATAGCTACTATGGGATAGAAAGCATAATATGATGGCGCAAAGAACAAAAGGAGTGGAACAAAGAGCAGAAGTAATAGAAGTCTGCAGAGCCCTAGATTTTAGGAAGGAAAAGTTTTACTCCCTTATTCCTGCACCAAGTCAAAGGTGAGATTCAAACTAACTGTATCTGCCTAAGTCTCAACTAAAGAGTCTCAATTTCAGATGATTATTGCAGCTCTGCTCATCTCTGGAGTCATGTAAAATCAGTGTTTTGACTTTGAAGTGGTTCTGTAGGTAACTAAGACACCCTAAACAGGACAACTGAGTGTTGAGTCCAGCCTAAGCATTGTTGACCTCAGGCACAGTGTCTAGGACTTGGAAGGGGAGGTAGCCTAAGCATAGACGTTGCATTCAATGAACACTGCTCCAGACACTCCTCAGCCCGAAAGAGTTTGAGCTTCCTGCTCCCACCTCCTAGGAAAGTACTCAAAGTATTAGACCGCCAATGAAAGAAAGTAAGAGGGTGTTATTCTCTTGCGCACATGTGTACACACACATACAAATACTCTGTTAGAGCTTACCTCTGTTCAGCCGTAAATGATAACTGACCATGAAATTTTGTATTAGGACCATTACCTGAGAGCTATATAAATCCCTACTTTTCATCCTTGCTTCTAGTAGTTGTAAGAAATGTTATCTAGTGACATTTAATGGGATAAAATACAGCCCCTAACTAAATGGCATGGGACCAGGACAATGAATTACACATTGGAACATATGTATCCTCAATTCAGAACTGGTAAAAGCAGCACTGCTCAAGACTCATTCTCCAAATCTCAGTTATGGCCACAGCCAGCCTATTCACCAAGGCTGTTTCCACTCGTCATGAACACAGTAAGAGACTTCCCCTTCCTCCTAAACCTTATTTCCTCTCCTGTGATATGATGGTGGCAAGACTTATGTTCCTAGTGCTTTGGGAATGAAAGAGATGCCTAATGCTACAGCAGGGCATAGAAAATAGGGCTTTTATATCTCATATGAAGGGACCCTCTAGCTCCATCCCCTCAGAAAATCTGTACTTGCTTAAATGGAAACTGCATAACCCATGAACAGATGGCACAAGAAGGAAATCTGACTTGGACATTTTTTCTTCTCGGCTATGGGAGCCAGTAAAGAAAGTTAGCAAAAAATCATTCATCCTCCCTTCCCCAACATATACCCCTTCTAGAACGAAACCTGCATGTTCTGCCCTTAATACCGATTAGTTCTGTTTTCATGAGGAATGAATGGTGACTGCTATCCTTGTCGAAAAGAAAATCCATTCAAATGATTAATCTTTAGTAAAACTTAAAAGGCTCGAGCATGTTCATACATTATTTGGAAAAATAAGTTTAATCAAAGTCAATGAGTCTTAGTGTCACCTTTACTTAACTAAACATGACATCAATGGATTTGATAGGCTCAGGCCAATTCTTACCAGAGAGGATTGTACATTGTAAAGGCTAAACCCATCCACTGGTATTAATCGGCAAGACTTGCTGAAGATTTCTAAAACCGCAGATTTCTAAAACTGAATAAGAGGGTGACCGTCCCTTGTTTTTCACACTGTGTCCTCAGAAAACTAATGATTACCTGTGACCACTCTCCTGGTAATACAAATTAAAAATAAACAAATAAACAAATAAACAAACTTATTTTTAAAAAAATCTTTTGGTTAATTTCTCTGCTTCATCTGTTTTCTTTGGACCACATGAAACCTGGTGCATGTATCAGAGTGGGGAAAGTTCACTGCGTATCTGCAGATTCCATTGGATATTGATATTAAGTCCAATACAATTCAGTAATGACTATCCTTATCAAGCAATAGAGATTGAAGGAAAGCTTCATCTCACAAGATTGCCTTGGAGTGAACGTACCGTCCAAGTCAGGCTGGCCAAATTATGTAAAAATAGTATTTGAGAAGAAGGATTGCTAAAGATCCTTATTTACTTTGAACTTATTTCTACTTTTTGTCATTTTATTCTATAAGAACGTTTTGGAGAATTAAAATTTTTTTTCATGGAAATCTGGGGAAAATGAGGGTGCTATAAAGTACCTAACAGCTTACATGCCCATGCTGAAAGGCCTAGCATGGTGTTTTGAGTCAGAGTAGAGTAATAATGTATGATCAGAAAGCTAATGAATGTGTGAAAACACAAATCAGTCCCCACTGCAAACAGCTTGCAAGCAACCCATTTCCAAATAAACATTTTAATATGACATCCATCAAATAGCTGAGAATAAAGCCCGATTAGGAAGAGGTTCAGAAAAAGCAGATGAAATGTAATGATGTGTTATATATAAGAGGTCTATTTGGTTTGTAAACTTAAAATCAAATGTGAAAAATTTGTTCCCTTCCCCTCTAAGAGTAGTTCACCTAGCAGACCATAGCTGACTTAAACATTCGCTTTAAGATCTAAAGGGTGTAAGTAAGAACAAAAAAATATAGACTCAGTCTTTATGCAAAAAGAAATTGTTGCTGAAAAAGAAATATAATGGGAAGGTCTTTGACAATGACAGAAAAGGCGAAAAGGATACTGTAGCCTGGTAAGACAGGAAGCCAGGATTGTATGGTCACTGGAATGCAATATCATTAGTTCCTGTGAGAAGTAGGATGAAAACATCTAAACTCAACCACAGCTAAAAACATCTGGATGCTCAGCTGCCCTGTAGGCTGAGAGGAACCGGGTGCAATTGTCGTCTTGCTTAGAGCCAGCCTTACGCTGTTCACAGTGAATGTTACTGAAGGATGCTAGCAGCCCCCAAATGGAAACATGACTAGTCCAAACACACAGGCCAGGAGGTTCCCATGCTCTCTGTCTGTACTTCAATGGAAGAAATAGGTACTGTCAGTAACAATAAGAATCTCATCTTTGAAGATCGTAACCCTTTCTATTCTCTATCTTTCCTCAGTAGGCCATGTCCCTTGAGCCAGGCAGAGAGATAAGATAGCCTCAAGAAGACCTCTGTTAAAGAGGAAAGAGACTCATCCGGCCTATACACTGCAAGTTTTCTAGTGCTGAAGTGTGCACCGACAGGATGTACCTGTTTAGAAGGCAGATTCATCGCAAACATTGTTTAAGTCAACTGAATTGGAAAAAATAGTTAAATTGTATAACTGTTAATATGTATAACTGTCTTGTTTGTGAATAGCATTGCGTTTCTCCAAAGATGACTGTATTTCAAATGGCATTTATTAGGCTTACTTATATGAATGAGTGTCACTGTACAGATAAATAGTGAATATTCTGACTAATGAGCACATTTATTGGCACTTTGATTAATGTTAAAGACATCAGTAAGACCTTATCTGCAGTAATGCGTATCATTTGCCTATGTACAAATTCAAAATGAAATAGATGCAGTGAAGATCTATCAAAAGGAAACCGGATATGAAGCACTGATCTTTCTGAACAGGGCTTGTTTACCTTAGCATACAAAAGCTGAGGGAGAGGAATACCAAGGAAGGAAAAGAATTTAAGTTGCCACAAGAATGTGGGGATATAATAAACTGGCTATCAGATGTAAGATGTGAGATGGAGGAGCCTGCAATACCTTTGTAATAGGGATAAACAAACAAACAAATCACCTAAATCACTTTCAGTGACTTTACAATGATGCATTAGGAATTAACGAGAAGACAATGCAAAGTGGACGTCCAGAGAGGAGAGGACCAAACTGCCTTGACTTAAAAGAACTACTCAAGTCCAGCTTCTAACCTTAGCCCATTCCCACACTATAGGGCTTAGTTGTACCTTCAGGTACGACCTACGAATTATGCTGAGTCATGATTTAGAAGGCATCCTCTCCAATGCCTCTGCAATTTCTGAAGAACTGTAAGCATAGACCTCTATTCTAGATAATCACTCATTTTTCTAGATAACTATCCACAGGTAAGAAAAACGGTATCACGTCATTCCAGTTTTGCCCCTTTCCTTTTAGAGTGGATGATAATTATCAGGGCAGTATCAATGTCAAGAAAGCTGCAGATAAATTATACTGAAATAAGACTGAAGACTTGAATAAAGATAACAATGTCCTCGCACCTACATTATTGTCCAGACTTGTATTTCTTTCTCTAGCAATTTAATGTAGACAGGATTAAGACATGAATGAATAAGTTACCTCAAGGATATGAGCTTACAGCAGCTGCTGTTTTGCAGCTCTGCTTTACCATATTTTCTCCCTTGTGTTTCATAACATATGTGGGTATACTGCAAGAAAACACATACAAGCTAGAAATTAAAGTTGAAGCTTCCCTATGCACTAAGTTAAACCATGCACGTAAGTAATTGCTACAAAGCAGCTGGCCAATGTGGGACGACCTAGCTTGTCCCCCAGTAACTGATTTCTGTGTCCTATCTTCTTGTACAAGCACTGATACACTTTCATGTGAATATTATGTGAATCTTGTGTCTGTGACTTGTGCGTTTGTAACCCACATCAATAACTTATGCACCTAAGATTAGCTCTGAAGAATGTACACATCCTGATTTGGGTTATTTTATAATGGTCTATCCAAAACTAACTGGAGTCGATGGGATCTGTCATTTGGCTAAGCTGATTTTGGATCAGATACTAAAGAAAAAGGTAGTGTTATTTACCTGACTCATTTCATTGACCAAAAAAAAAAAAAGTCTCTGCTATTTCTACTACCTAGTCTGGTATTGCTTACTAAATGATCTATCTGAAAAAAAGATAAATCATAAGATGGTTCCCTTTCCCATTGCAGGAATGAGAAACATTTCTAATGACATGTTGGAGTCTCCACTTAATATTTAGTAGCAACAGAATAGTAAATAAAAGACTCAGTAGAAACACAAACACCATAAGGGTAGCCACAAAGACTCCTAATACAATCGTAAGGGAAAGAATGAGGATACATTTATGATATAATAGCATATGACAAAACTCACCCATACAAAAACAATTAAGCCTTGAAAGATGATTATTCCTGCTGAAATGTTGTATTAATATGATTTTTAAATTCTAGGGCAAAATCATGTCATATGGAGATTTTTGGATCTTTTTTTCTTCATTAAGGCATAAGATTCCTCAAATTAATGCTTTAAATGGCTAGAAGGTGTGAGTTCTGAATGATTTCAACAGCTGTAAACTGATAAATAAATTACTTTAGCATATGTTATCTAGAAAAGCACCGAACGAGGAGGTTTTTCACCAGCAGATGGCGAGTTTTCTTCAGGATTACACTTTCCAAAAAGATTTTATGATCCTTTCTATTCAATAATACTCCAACTGTAATATTCCTACAGTTTTGCATACAAAAGCCTATCTCAAAATAACCCTAAGGGTATGACCTTAAGCCACAAATAGCAGGAAATTCTCAGTTAGGACTGAAACTCTGTCAGTACTTAACCTCCCCCTTGGCCCGAGGTATTATAGCATATTTGGTATTTCGGATCACCTGACTGTGCAACCCCCCCCCCCCGCCCCCGTTAGATGACCTTTATCTTTGACACTTCAACATAGTTGTGTATGATAGAAAATGGTCTTTATGACTTTTTACTTCCTTTACTTTTGTGACTTTTAGCTGATCTCTCAGCTTTATTTCCATGTAATTTTCAGTGGGAATTTATGTCCTTTTAGAATGCTTAACTTGAAAAGAAAAAAGAAAAACAAGAAAAATTAAAAGGAACTCTTTTTTGTGTAGTGCTGATATATATTTAGAAAGTGTTAGAAACAGGAAAAGTGTTGTGGGTAATTAAATAATTAAAATGTAGATTTCTTATGTATCATCCTCAACAAACCCTGTTTTAGAATCATTCTAAATAACAAAATTCTTGCCAGTTCAGCTTAATTATATCCTTTAGCCAGATACTAGTTAACAGCTATGTGTTAATAATAATAATACTTTGTGCTAAAATAACACCTTTCCACTGAGTACAAGCCAAGAAACTGAATCCTCAGGACACAACGCTGCAGTTGTTATCTATTATTGTCACTGAAGTCATTTGTAAAAACTCTTATAGATTCCTATGAAGAAAACTGGAACCTCACAACTGCTTCTAAGTCATGCAATCATGTCAACAGTGTATCTGACTAAAGATCAACTGAGCCCTCTAACTATGATCATGGTATTATAGGGGAGAGAAATTTAGAGGACTGGGGACTGATGTCACCAGAGTAAAAATGTCCTTGTCTGCTATGGGGTTTGGCCCTTGTGAGTGCCAGTAGTGTCAGTCAACTAACTGTAGAGCTGCAGCCACAAAATATGAAGTGGTGATAGGTGCATACCTGGTCACTGACTCAAATAATCTCAGAATGGTAAAGGTGGAAGGGACCTTTAAAGATCATCTAGTCCACTCACCCCCCACCCCCAGCTCAAGCAGGGTCACCTAGAGCAGGTTGCTCAGGACCCTGTCTAGATGAATTCTGAATATCTCCAAAGAAGGACACTCCACAACTTCTCTGGGTAACCTATTGTCACCTATTCCAGTGCTTTGGTCACCTTCACATGTTCCTCATGTTCAGACCTGTATCTTAGTTCTTAGACATGTATCTTCCTGTATCTTAGTTTGTGCCTGTTGCCTCTCATCCTATCAATGGGCACAACTGAAAAGAGTCTGACTCCATCCTCTTTACACCCTCCCTTCAGATATTGATTCCTAACAGCATGTGTGTGTGCAGCAGGGAAGAAGGTCCCAGTGCATATGCCTTGCAGTCCTCGAGTGGATTCCTGAGCCAGCCCTCTCACAGTAACGGAATTGAAACAGTCATGAATTAGTGAGTATAACAAACTTGTTTTTAACATTGGCCCCCACTGACTACTGGGCTGTGCTCGATATGTCTGTTCCCCTTCAAAACTTTCTAAGACCACGTTTCTTAGCTGAAGACTGTTGGCCAACACATATGACCCAGTGGAGCTACCCCAGGAGCCCATCCAATGCTGCAGAATGGGTTCACACAGGACCTTCACCGTCTTCATTGCCATATGTTCTGTTTCTCTGCGTTCTGTACGAAATGGGCATGGCAGCAAGGACATAGAAACAAAATGCCACAATGCTCACAACACTGGGAAGAGAGGGTGGGAATTCTGTGGCACAAACATCAGCCGAATCTCCCCTCATGCTACTGCAAGTGCACTGAATGTGCCATTGCCTTTGGGCTCAGGACTCCGGACTCTTAAGGTGAGGAGATATGAATAATGGCAAGTGATTGAACATAGAGCCCTATTTCATAACTTATCTCAGGGTCTGTGCAGTGAAAAGAGCCAGAAAACATCCCAAGTGAAAAGGATATAAAACTCAGAGTCCTGTTTGTATTGCAATCTCTGCTCTTCCTAAACCCCAGGGAGCTGCACGGATGCTGAATTTCTGCCATGAGGTGTTGCTGTGATAGGGTCTAGGAAAATCTTTTCCAGTACAACTCTTCTTGCACAGAAAAGGTCCAATTTTTCAGTCATAGCAAGATTCCTGTCATATAGGCATATAATCTATCAATTACCTCAGGTATATGCTTTGTTACTGCTGAAGATAAAGCCTGGTATGAACACAGTAATGTAAAAAAATCATATCTATCCCACTTGCCTTCAGATACTGAATTGAGATGCCTAAAATAGTGATATGTTATCTCTGTGTATGTGTCTCTGCGTATGATCAATAAAAAATGAAAGGTTTATTTGAAATATGAATCAGATCTCAAAATAGTCTGAACTAACTCCACTCTAAAGAATCTGTAGGCCAATGTCGTTAAATTAGGCATACCAGTTTAATTGTAAGAGGAACATATCTGCAATAATACACAGGTGTCAGTGAGGCCATAGAATAAGTTTCCCCTGGCTTGAGAAAGAGTGGGATCAGCTGTAGATTAGTAGCCCAACTTCACTGTGATGAAATGCCTAAGTGGAAGAAAAATCTTTTGGCAACCTCATGCCAGTCGCATGTCTAGCAGACCACAACGGCTACATGTTGCCCTTATTCCTAAGGAGGTCCAGAGTCCTTCTGTTAACAGTTACACATAGTAAATATAAGCCTCATCAAATACATATATTATTCCACAAATTTCCAAAGACAAAGGTGCCTGGCATTCCTTGAACCAATATAAGTGCACCCCAAACTCTATCATATATACTATAGGACAAATGTCTTTATCTCTCTCTATACAAAGGCGTATACAAAGGTAATTTGCTTCCCTATGTGTAAATATATGTATGTATATAAAATTCCATATATATCTTTTTTTCCACCTAGAAATAGCTCTTTCACCTCTATGACATACCATTCTTTCTGGTCCTTTCTCCTAGCCCAACCTAAGCTGAAGGAACAGCATGATACCCCTACCCATTTTCCAGGCTAGCAGAAAAGCATATTTTACATCAGTAGAGAAAGGACTTTTCTGTAAAATATGTGGCATAGGCATAATCCATAGCAATGTGGTGTGATGTCCAGGCTCTGCTGGCATTCCACTTGAGCATCCCAATTCACACTGGCCTTTGTCTCACGGGCCTAGTCCAAGCTCAAGTCACCAAAACTTTTGTATCCTATGGGGTTATTAAATCCTTGCTTGATTTCCAGCAGATATGGGAATTGCATGTGAGCAAATGCAATGTACACAAATCATTCCAGCCACCCTTGTATTAAATGAACTTTTTAAAAAAGCTGGGTTTGACCTAATAGAATATAATGGTTTCAAGGGAACCATATAGCCATTACAATCCATCATATAAATGAATACTTAGGGACACCTAAATCCAAAGATTATTTGACTGTTATACATATTCTTGCACTAAGGGGGCTGGAGGGTAGACCCCCTCAAATCTGCAGTGAAAACATCTGTACTTTTAGGAAATTCTTGTTAAATATGAGCATGTACATAAACTTTCTCAGATTTCCAAAATATTAGTCCATTTTAAATCAAAATGACCCCCAGCATCAAATTACATTTTGAATGTATGGCTAGCAAATTATCATTTTAGAAAAGTAAAAGGCTTTAGAATGATAAAGAGCATTTTATATGACCAGTTCTGATTGCGGACTCTGGCTTCTCTATAACCTGATGCTTTTTCATGTGTTATTAATTATTGTGCACTGTGCTCCTTTAACATCTATGGCAGATACAGTAAAGCTGAGCAAAAGCAAGCAATATAAAATACAAAAATGTTCTCCAAACTCTGCTTTTGCTTCCTTTTGTTGCTCTCTTGTAATGTAAAAACAGATAAATGGTTTCCTCTTTCAAATACAACAAAAAGAAATGACTCCTGGGAGGAGCCCTAGGATGCCAAGTTTGAGCCTGGATTGAATTTTTATGACCACTGTAAAAACTCCTGAAAATAGGAAATTATAATGGAAATGCTGACTCTCACTGCAGCAGTGTAAGCAGCACCATCACGGCATTATTAGTGATCTAAAGGGGCTGGAAGTTAAAGTGGAATCATTTACACAACCGACTTCACACCACTTTGCAAACAAGGTGGGGCGCTGGTGGGGGGGCGGGGGGGGGACGCTGCACTTAATTAGTTGCTTGCAAAGGCCATTGTGATTCTTAATTCCCTATCACACTATTCCGTGCTCTGGATTTTCGTCCAGTCTGCAAAAGGAGCTGGCAGAAGTCTGTCTTTGCTGGGCGATCAGCCCACGGTGGGGAAGGGTGCGCGGGGCCATCCCATGCCATTACTCCTTGCGCAGACATCCCGGTGACTTTAAGAGGGAGCCCACTTGCTTGCTGGTGGGCGCTAACCCTCTGCAGCAGCTCTTTTGCGAAGGGTTGCAGTATATTCACGCATTTGGTCAGATCTCAGCATCAGGCTAAGAATCAAGCAACTTTCCCCTTGCTAACAAAATGGAGCTGGTCCTTAGTTTGGTTTTTATTTTCAGGGAGTCCTAGAAGTTGAAGTTAAAAAAAAAATCAAAAGTTGGCAGAATGTTTTATACATCTATCTGCGATTTTCTGGAGAGGGTGGGGGCGGAGGGTGGTATCAGAGAGAGCATTTCCTTGCACTGCGTGAGCCGTTTCCACTCCCGTTGCTTGCGGCTAATCTTCCGCGTCTTGTCATTAGCAGCCATTAAAATAAAAAGGCTAGATGGAAATCGAGCTGCGCACTGAACGGGGTGCCGGGAGTGCGGGGTGGAGGGGCTCAGTTTCGGAAAGGGGGTGTCGGGGCTGCCGGGCTCGGCTGCGCGCACCCGCCGCCCCCCGCGCGGCTCGCCCGCGCTCCGGCGCGGTTCGGGCTCAGCCACGGCGGGCTGGTCTCCAGCGGTTCTCCCGCCTCCCTCTGAGCCCGATGCATCCCGGCGGTAGTCACAGCCCTCACTCCCTAATCGTTCACTGCGGTCAACACCAAGACCGCAACAAGGGGAAAAAAATCGGGCAAAGCGAAGAGAAGAAGAAGAAGAAAAACAAAAAGGAAAGAAAGAAAGAAAAAATCACTCAGGTGCCGCTGAAAACCAGGGGTTTGCCACAGGGGAACACCTTGCCTGGGAAGGATGGGGGCGAGAGGGGACGCTCCATTGCACTTGTGCCTACTCTCCCCTGTGGGTTTCTCCAGAGCTGGCTCCATCCCTCGCAGCAAAGCTCCAGGCGCGAGGAGGTTTTGGAAAAGCCGTCGAGCTCAGCCGGCTGCTCTGCCCTGCTCCCCGCTCCCTTCCCCTGGGAGGTTTGGGAACTGCAGAGCTGCCGATCGGAGGCAGCTCTGATCAGCCATCCCCCCACCCACTGCCTCATCGCGGGGGTCGAGATGTTTGCTGAACTCCGGGCTGCGAAGCATGCCTTGAAACCCGCCAAGCAGAGAGACATCCCCACCCTGCCCCGCCGGAGCCCGCTGCTCCTTGCAATCCCGGCGAGGCGCCTGCGGCTGATACTTCGCAAGTGGCATGGTTGTTTCTCCTCAATAAAAGATTTTGCAAGGGGCAAGCGCGGTTCCCCGATGGGGAGAAAGTCCCAAGCAAGCAAAAGGGAGATTTTTCCCGCACATGGTTACGAGATGGGGCTAGGAATCGTTATTTTGCAAAAGGTTAAGTGGGTCCCGAAGGTGAAGCCGGGTGCCCCAGCTAAGAGAGGGAAGAGGAACACCAGCGGGGCTGTGTAACCCTCTCCCAGCACATGTGTAGGTAAATCCAGGGATGCTTGGCATTCACACAAGCTTAAACCAGAGGAGGAGCGAGCCCTTATACCTGCGCTGGGCAGGATTAGCCCGCGAGCCCAGAACTCGTTGCAGACGAGGTGACAGGCGCAGCGGGCTCCGCACGGCAGGGAAGGGGACGCGCCCTTGCCCGGCTCTGCTCGCAGGTGAGGCTCGAAGCCGCCCGCCGGGCGGCGGCGGCGGCGGCGGCGGCGGCGGGGCTGGAGCGCTGCGGCAGCGGGGAGCCGGCCCCGGCGGGGCGGTCGCTGCTCTTCGGGATGACGCTCCCGGGGCCCGGGGAGCCCCCCACCTAGCAGAGACCTGGGGTGCGGATGGAGATAGGTATCGGGATGGAGACGGGAACTGGGATGGGGTCTCTCCAATCACCCCGCAGATCTCTCTTGAAACGCGTTGGGTTTCGCTGTCACGTCTAAATCCTACAAACGTGGCTGGCTTTGGGAGCAGATGCCTTTACTTTTTACGAGTCTCTTGAAGTTGTAACATTCCTAATCGACAGCAGATCTTCACTGTGGAAAAGCGCAGTGTATTCCCTGCGTGTCAGTGCAAATAGTGGTTTTGTATCCCGTTCCCGGTGTTAGGTTCCCCACCGCTACAAGTTGACATAATGCAAATTAGCAAGGGACATCATAAAAAAACATCCGAGAATAAAGGGTTTGGAACAGCATTCCCTCCCATAACTTAAACACCAGATATTTAAACCAAATGCACTTAACAAGGCAGCTAACCTGAAACTTCAGTTCAATCGCCAGTGGGTTGACAAGTCCAAATATTTTTATTTTTAACAAATACGTAAATATCGGACAATACATTATCCAGGCAGCCTTCAGCTACAGCATCCAGTTATGTTCTGGGACGGAATAATAACCCAGCGACCGCTTTGATTTTAAACTATTTTCGCGTGGGAATCATTTATTGTGTCTCCCTCCCCGCCAGACGTTGAGATATTTTACTGCCCTTTATTTCTATGTTTAAGTATTTATTCAGGAGTGATGGTCTCTATAACTGGAAGTGCAATTTTTTTTTTATTCCCTTAAACGGAGCAAGTGCAGTTATTATTGCAGTTGTTGTGTTTATCATCTCAACTAATCCGCTTTATTTCTAAAGAGAATTGCAATTTTTCTACTATTAATACACGCACCCATTCAGAGCCATACAAAGAGCGAGGCGAGAGTCTTCCTTTGGGAACACAGAAACCTCCAGTTAGAAGAGAATATCTCCGGTTTGTTTCTTGGTTTAGGGGATCCTACATTCGTGTTCTGACAACATGATTTGAAAACTATTTCTGAAAAGGCAAACTTGTTCGAAGGCATCAGCTTACAGCGTCGGCCACAGGACCACACTCGACATTTCAGCCCACCAAATAGGAATAAAACTGTTAGCTTTTAAGGGGATGGGGGAAGAAACAAATGAAAAAAAAAAAAAAAAAAAAAAGAAAGGGAGGGAAAAAAAAGAATATCACGAAATGAGGGAGAACTGAAGAAGCCGATATGGGGGAACAACTTTGCTTCGCCTCTGCCTCTTAAAAATGCCACTCTTTTACAAAAGAAAGGAACGAAAATCTGTTCATCTGCCCAGCCCTGCTAGTGAAAAAATGTTGGACCCTAGACTCTTCCCCGAAACAGTGATGCTGTTGGGGTGAAATGTCAGTGCTAAGGTTTATTTTGCCACGCTGCCGTCGTGTTCATGAACACTTATTCTCCAGAATGATAACGCGATGGGCAGTTGTTTTCTTGTTGCTGTTTTGTTTGTTTGCTTGCTTATTTTTCCCCCGGAGATAGGGCAAAAAAAAAAAAAAAAACAGTATAACAACAGCGGTGACATGAACAATAAAAATAACATGCGTATCCCTGAGCATGGTACCATGTTATCCTGACGGATCTGTCTTCGCTAGTGTATTATATTACCCTGAGGCTTCAGGACAATGTAATAGTCCCAAGCAAATTTTCCCTCTTCGCGGATCTGAAAGAGTGTGAATGGATGGATGAACAGAAAAACAAATAAGCAAGGACATTATGGTCTCAGGATTAACTATAAAGCAGGTTTTATATTTTTCTTTCGAGGGTTGTTTTGCTTTGCCTGGTTCTCCCGAGTGGTCTGACCCCCCCCCCCCCGGATGTGTGCAGGGCTCCGCACACGGCTCCGCGGCTCCGGACACCCGGGGGACCCGCGGGGCTTCGCAGGGGAGCCCATCCTGGGGCGGGGGAGGAGGGACGGGCGGGCGGGAGCGAGCTCAGGGCAGCCGGGGCGGCAAGTGGAGCCCGGGAGCGGAGCCCTCCAGGGATGCTGAGACGGGAGGCAGCGGGTCCGGCCCGGCAGCGGACTCCGCACAGGTACGCGGATCTCGGGGTGCTCTCGGGGACGCCTCCAGAGAGGGAGGACAATTTCCAACCCCCTGAATCCTGCCAGAGGGAGCAGATCCCTCCCTCCACACACCCCCCTCTTCCCCCTCTTTTTTTTCTGTCTTTTTTCTTTTTTCTTTCTTTCTTTCTTTCTGTCCCTCTCCCCTCTCTCTCCCTCCCTGGGCAGACCTCGGTGAGTCCTGGCCGGGGGCCTCGGCCCCTTCCCCACGGCTCGGCGGGGAAGGGGCGCAGCGAGGCCGGCCGGGGACGGGCGGCGCTGCGCTGCGCTGCGCGGTGCGGGGCGGTGCGGCGAGTCGGGCGGGCTTGGGCAGCGCGGCAGCGCAGCGGGGCTGGGGGCGCCCCCGGGGGGCCGCTCTGCCGCGGGGGCCGCGCGTCCGGGGGCCGTGGGGGAGATGCCCCGGGGAGGCTGCGGGCTCGGGAGGCCAAAGGAGCGGGGCCGGGGCGGGGGGGAGGGCGGGAGGGCAGGGGGGGCGAGATCACACGTTTGCGGGCTGCGAGTTGTTGGCTGCTGCCGCGGCGGCAGGAGAAGCGGGTTGAAAAGTTGGTTCTTCCCAGCCAGAAACTTTCTCCCTGCGTGCGCATGCCCGGCGTCTGGTGGGAGGTTGAGGGGGGGAGCCGGGAGGGGGGGGGGTTGAAATAAGGAGGAGGCTGGAGGGAAGGGATCGGTTCAGTCGGAGCGCGGCTACTCCAGGGCGCGTTTGCGCTCAGGCAGCCGCACCCGCACAGGCGGCAGCGGGAGGAGGGAGCGCACCTCCGCGCCCGGCAGCGAGGCACCTGGACACCTGGCCCCGCGGCTCGCTCGGATCTGCCTGCACCCGGCTGGAGGAGCAGTGGGGCGGGGTGGGCGCAGAGCCGGGCCCCCCCACAAGGCCAGCAGAGACACTGACCTAGCCCAACCTTTTTTATTTTTTTTGATTATTATTTTTGTTTTGTTTTGTTTTATTTTACCAGCTCCAATTTAGCCCAGGATCTTTTTAACTGCTGCCAGCGGTGGAGCGCAGATCGGGATTAGGTAAATAAAAAGAACAACTCATTTTGTTTGGTTTTTGTTTTGCCAAGCCTCGGGGGCTGGGGGTATCGATCCAGACACCTCCTTTCTCTCCCTCCTTTCTTCCTCTTCCCCTATTCCTCCCACCATCTTCTGGATGGTGCAGAAGAAGTGGGGGGAATTCCGGTTCACGTGAGGAAGGCTATTCTCCTTGGGGTGGGTGGAAGGCCGGGGGAAGCGTTTACATGGGGCTCGGATATTTTGATGCTATTTAAAGATTTGTCTTCCCCTTTCAAAGTTACTTATCCCCCCTTGCGGAGGAGCTGTGCTTTTAACCCGAGCTAAAAATGACACACATGAGCTGCAACAAGAAGTCTGAATGTCCTTCAAGGACTTGAGCGTTCAGCTTTTTCCTTTCCTTTTCCTTCTCTTCTTCCCTTTCCTTCCTTTCCTTCTTCTTTTTTTCCCCCCTCTTTCTTTCTTTCTACTCCATTTTATACTCCATTTATAGCCTGTTAATGTCCAAGTAGCCTTGTCTGTCTTCTCCCAAGGCCATAACAGAAATGAATCTGATGTTTATACTAGTCTGAATGGAGCAACACAAGTTCAGCGTAGGGAGAAACTGGGCTTCTCTCGAGGTCGAGCCTATAAAGTGCTAGTGCAAAGCTGAGGATTAGGATATAGTTGTTATTTCTGGCTTTTGAGTGGGGAACTATAAAAATCGAACATTTTGGAGATTACTGTAAAGCTGCGGGAATTGTCCGATAAAATGCAACCAGAGACGGACGGTGAGAGCTGTGTCCCGGACAGGTGCACAGCGAGCCCAGTTTAGTATATCTGAAGCCAAATGAGAAAAAGGGCCAACTCCTAAAATAGAGTCCAGCTCGGGAGCCCGCAGCGCCGCGGGCTCGCCTCCCCGCTGCCTGCACCGCGGCCGGTGCGCGGTGGCCGCAGGCGGCCGCGATCGGGCCGCCAGGCCCCGGGATGCGCCGCGCAGCCCTGCGTGCCCCGACAGAGATCCGCGCTAAACGCGACCCGGCTGCGCCCCTCGCTCTCGGTCCGTGCGTGATGTGGCCCTGGGAAGCCGAGGAGTGCCCGGGGGAGAGATCGTCCCTGCAGCCGGCCATTAGGACGGGTCATGTACTTGTGTGCAATGGAGGCCGCGAGGAATTCTCGAGAGAGAAATCGAGAATGAATCTTGTATTTGGGGGTCTTTATACACTCGGGGGGGGGGGGAAGGGTGGTTAACGGGGGAAAAAAAAACTGCAGAAGTCCCAGACCAACCCGAAAACTTCTCCAGGGAGATGTTGGCGCAGCCTAGCCCCCTCTGGCCGCCCCTCCGGACTCACCCGCGCTCTCCCGCCTTGCAGTGAGCCCAGAGCCGGGGTTGCGCTCCCGCCCGTGGACCTCGTAGTCACTGTCCCATTAGGATCCGGACCAGGGATTCTTTTTTTTGTTTGTTTTTTTTGGGAGGGTAAAGGCTGTCCCGAGCAGTGTAGCGATCGCTTCTGCAGCTGAACCCTGGTTATTATAATTATTCCTAGGCTAAAATCCGGCGCATTCATCAGCATTCGCAATGGTGGTCTGGCGAAACTTGTCAACACTGATTTCGTGATAAAATGTGAATGATGATTTTATAAGGATTGAGTGGAGATATCCAAGGCACAGGCTGACTGAGTCCTTGCAGTCCTCATTAATGCTAGCAATTAACTCTTTCACGCTCAATTAGTCCCGAATAAACCTGCTTTAATAGATTCTGCACACTTCATTAATACTTTGAATAAATCCGTGCTGAACAATGCACTTTATTCCTCAAGAGCATCACGCTCGAATAATGCGGAGTGAGAGGGCAATTTTATTCCCTTTCCATTTAGTTTCCCTAACACAGATCAATTGTAAGCTCTATTTCCTCGCTTAAACTGATAGGAAGGGAAAATCTTGTACCCGCAAAGGGGACAAAATAAGTAGCCGACCTGGTAGCAAAATACTGCAGACCGCTGCGATGTAGTAGAAAGGAGACAGCTACCAGACCTTAAAGGATTCAGAAAAAAGAAGGGGGACTTTTTTGACAGATGAACCTGATTGCTGCAGTTTGGGGCTATCCCAAGAATGCAGAGTTTTATGCCCGCTACTTTATCATGTTTGTAAAAATAAGCAACGTTCTCAGGGTAATTTACCTCCTCCATTCTCCCATGTGGAACTAATTAGCAAACCTCATTATTTATGAGTCAAGTATGTAATGTAACAAATATCCCTTTCAAAGGATACATCGGAAATTGATAATTCAAGGTAGAAAACAAAAATACTGACTACCCGCAAGATTACTTTAAAATCCATTTAATTTCGCTTCGTGCTATGCTACCGGCAACAAGTCGGCTGGGTTTTTCTTTTTCTTTTTCTTTTTTGATTTATAATAGAGATAGAACTTAATCTGGAAGGTTAAGATTACAATAGTCTTAAAACAATGGCAACTGGACAATAGCATTACCGTATCTTCAAACAGGACAAAGGGTAAGAAAGCTGGAGACAGATGTAGTCTTTCAAGTTTATGATCCTATTTTGTAGGGTAAATTTATCTTGGCATGAGTGGGTTTTGTTTCAGTCAGAACACAAGTGGTTTGTTCTTAATTACTCATCGAGTAAGTTTGTGTTAAAAAAGAAAACCTCGCACAGTTTTGTTGTGATGGGGGAATTAAAGCAGAGAACTCATGGGGTCTTCTTCTTTAAAAAAATAAAAATAATTAAAAAAAAAAAAGCCCCGATAACGATCTGTTTACATGAAGCAGAATTAAAGGTGGAGGTGACACCGAAATCAAAGAAACATTGATCTCTCTGCGGGCAAGCGGGAGAGTAGAGAGTTACTGCACTGTGAAATACACATTCGCTTTGATGTCCTGGAGAGAGGAGACTTCTCTGTGAAATACTCTGCTCTTCATCTATATTTTTGACCGTCCCGGTCGAACAGAGCAAAAGTGTAGCTTACATTTCTGGAAAAGTGCCAAGAAACTTGTAGTAACGTGAACACTCTGCTCTCACCTCCCCTTTTTCTTATTCTTCTTTTTTTTCTATTCTTTTTTTTTGTTTTTTGTTTTCCTTTCTTTTTATTTTTGAATAAGACTAGAACTGCTTTAGCAAAAAACAGCGGAGACAATGGATATTATTATGAGCCAGTTGTATTTCTCCTTCTTTTCTGTCCCCTTCTTCGTTTGGAAAATCGAAACAGAATTTTTTAGATGTTATCAACCAGATATTTTCCCATATTTTCATAGTAGATTCGTGGTTATATATTCCAAATAAAATATTTTCTAAGAATTTGAAGGAGGGAAGGATAACCCTAGAAATGAACTCAATTTGCAGTAGCATGTTTCATACTTCAAAGATCTAGGACTGCCTAATAGACATGTAGCTGTTGTGACATATAGAAACAGACGTTTCAGGTATCTGCACAAGAGTATTTTCCGCGTTGTTTGTTCTTGGGGTCATCGATCGAGGTATTTGTGCTGTGAAATGCCTAACGTCTGGGCAGCACTAACAAAATAAAAAGTATTTCCCCAGTCGAAGAACAAAACAATCTGGTTGGTCAATCGGCTCATAAACAGTTAAAAAAAAAAAGAAGAAGAGGGAGGAGAATGTAATGTGTGCATTTTTCAATCAGTCACTATTCAAAATGTATCCAATTAAAAAAGGTAAAATGTCACACTCTCTTATTCTGGGTCATTGCGATGGAATTCCTCTAAGTTTTGGGTCTCTCTTCCTGCTGCTGATTTATGTAAAGCGGTGTGAAAGGTGGACTGGTGTATAGAGCTGCTCAGAGTGAGTTTCTCCCTCTCACATCCTCCCAGCCACAGCTCCTAGGTCCAGGCAGCAGCTCACATATAAATCAGATTTGTTTCCCCGGTCGTTAGGACTCTTCCATCATCAGTTTTTCCCCCTTTCCCCCCGCCCCCGGCCTAGAGGGACAATTACTGGTCTGCAGCACTTTGCTACCTCCTTTTCTCCCAAAGAGCTTTAAATAAACCCTACCTGCCTGGGCTGAGCGCTGCAGAACCCTGCCGAGACCTTGTGGGGATCTTATGGAGATCCTAATGAGACCCTGTGGTGATCCTATGGGGACCCTGCAGGTATCCTGAGGGCATCTTGAAGGGTTGCTAAGGGGACCCTGCAGGAATCCTGTGGGAACACAGCAGGGATCTTGCAGAGCCCTTATGGGGACCCTGCAAAGATCCTGAAGGAACCCTGTGGGGGTCTTGCCAGGACCCTACAGGGTGCCTGCACGGTTCTTGAGGGGCCCATGTGAGAGTAAACCCCACAGATCGCCGGAGGCAAGCAAGCACAACCTGGGGACCATAGAGGAAGGAGAAGACTTTCTGGGGTGTAGCGGTGCTCTGCATCCAAAAGCCATGGGTGATCTCTCGCATCCACAAGGTGGGCTATCTACTTCTCCACTAAGGGCCCTTGGGAAGCCTCTTCTGCTAAATGGGTGACAGGAGTCAAGGTTGTGCTGAGGGCCAGATGCATCTCGATGCTGCTCTCTGGTAGCATTTTTCCTCCACCTCACTGGGGGAATGGGAAGGGATCTGGCCCCAAGGGAAGGCTGGAGGCTTGGCAGGACCCTGAAACAGAGCAAAGTAGTGGTGGTTGGCCCAGGGAAGGGCTGAGGCCCTGCAGCCCCTGCCTGCCCCAAGGGAAGGCTGGAGGCTTGGCAGGACCCTGAAACAGAGCAAAGTAGTGGTGGTTGGCCCAGGGAAGGGCTGAGGCCCTGCAGCCCCTGCCTGCCCCAAGGGGCCTTGAAGGACCTGGGTCCTCTGGCTGGTGGGCCAGGTTCCCCTGTGGGAAGGGTCTCCCCAGGCCTTGTCTTTTTCCCTTCTGAAGGGCTCTAATTAAGTGATTGCCTAGACTGGGACATGGGCTTGAAGCCAGACGCTTCCCCCTGGGGTGAGCAAATGGCACTTTAGATTTGTCACCCAAGCTCAGCATTTTCCCTTTTTTTTTTTTTTTTTTTTTTTGCAGTAAATGAAAGGAGGGCTGTTGTCCTCCCCCCTTATCTTTTTTTTTTTTTTTTTGAAGGAGGGAGAATGGGCAGCTCTGAGAACCCAGTTCCCCCCACCTTCCAGGAGACAGAGGCATGGCTAAGTCCAGGCTGCAGGGAGGTGTGTGATGCAGTGGGGGGCAAGTTCTCCACACTTCTTCCCTGCATCCCTTCAAGTGTTAGGGCTGAAGGTGGTTTCAATGGAAAGACCCAGTGGGCTGTAGCCTACCATTTTGAAAAGGCTGTATGGCCATGCAGAAAGTGATTTAAAATGATTTTAAACTGCCTAGGAGAGCCATGAGTTTTGGTGTCTAAAACAATATCTCTCTGCTGTTCCTGCATGGAGGGTCATCAGAGGCCTACCTGGCACAGAGATGCTGTTGGGAGGGTGAGTGGACATGGATGGGTCATACCCTTTGTGCAGGGAGGAAGAAAAGGGATCTGGAGGCCTGTGGGGATGGGCCAGCAGCCAAGATCTTGCCTTTCCAAGTCAAAGGCAGCCTCCTTCCATGGCTTTGGAGAGGGGGATTAGGGAGGGGTGAGATAAGAATTCCCCTTTGCTTATATCTCTCTATAAATCCACCTCTCCCTCTTCTGCCCCTCCCCTCTTTTTATTTTCCAGATCTTTTCCCACACCCGAGATCTTCCTCCTGAGCGGTCACCATGGGAAGTAAGACTCTCCCGGCACCAGTGCCTATCCATCCTTCCCTCCAGCTCACCAACTACTCTTTCCTGCAAGCATTCAACGGGCTGCCTACCGTGCCCTCTGACCATCTCTCCAACCTCTATGGCTTCAGTGCCTTGCATGCTGTACACCTGCACCAGTGGACTTTGGGGTACCCAGCCATGCATCTGCCCCGTTCCTCCTTCTCCAAGGTGCCCAGCGTGTCAAGTCTGGTGGATGCACGGTTCCAGCTGCCCACCTTCCCACTCTTTCCACATGTCATCCAGCCTAAGCAAGAGGCCACCAATGTGACCCTCAAAGCTAAGCCTCGCTTCGACTTTGCCAACTTAGCAGTGGCTGCAACACAAGAGGACCACTCTAAACTGGGACAAGTGGACAGCCAGGGCTCCCCTGCAGGGCTGGGCTCTTTGCTTGAGGTGACTAAACTTTCTCCAGAGAAGAAACCCACCCGGGGAAGGTTACCATCCAAAACCAAGAAGGAATTCGTCTGTAAATTCTGTGGCAGGCACTTCACCAAGTCCTACAACCTTTTGATCCATGAAAGAACCCACACTGATGAACGACCCTACACATGTGACATTTGCCACAAGGCCTTCAGAAGACAGGATCACCTAAGGGATCACAGGTAACCATTCTTTTTTTCCCTGTCCCTTCTCTGTTATGCATCCATACTCTCCCAGTTGCTCAGCTACAGTCTTGAAGGTACTTAAAAGACAGGTCATATTCCTAGCCAGCGGAAGATGTTCCCTTTAGGCTTTCCTTTGCTAAGTGTTGCTGGAAGGGCCCAGAGACACTTTGAAAGACAATCTTGTTACATTCACTCAACCTGAAAACATCTTGCCCAGACTACTAGCTTATACAGACATTTTCACCCTCAGTTTGCATCATCCTACTCATGCTGCCTTTGTGATCATTCAGAACTGTCATGAACACAGGCGACCTAGTGGCCGTGAAGCTCTCTAGCCCTTTACCCCTAAGAATGTCATCCTTGTAAGCCTCCTACACACTCTTCTCTTCTTGCACAAACATGCGCGCGCATGGCACACACACACTCAGACACACACACCCCCATCCACCCACCCACCACGCACACACACAGAAATGCAGATGATCACTGGAGTGTCACACTCCAGCAGTCTTGGCCTCAGAAGTTGGTGTAAAAGGCTCCAGGGTGTTCTGAGTCAGTCTCTGGGTAGGTAGATCACTGCTAAGTTGAGGCTGGTTATTTTGACATCTCAATTTTTTGCTTCTCTCTAGGTATATACATTCTAAAGAAAAGCCTTTTAAGTGTCAAGAATGTGGGAAAGGATTTTGCCAGTCCAGAACACTAGCCGTCCACAAGACACTGCACACGCAAGTAAAGGAACTGAAACCTGCCAAACTTAAGTGCTGAATCTCCAACTTCTATGAACTTTTCCTCCCCTTCAGACTTTATACCAAAACTAGAACAGAAACAAAACTGCCAGGATGGGAGCACTGAACTTTGTGTTTTGTTTTTGTTTGTACTTAAAAATGAGCAAAATCCCACCAAGCAACTAACTTCCTAAGTTGTGGGTGAAAAGATTATTCTGCATTTAAAACATACATGAATTACACGGAGAGTGCTAGCTGACTTGTGTGGCTTTGACAAACTTTATGCCAAAAGGTGGTGCTCACGTGTTGGACAGGAATCTCATTAAAATCAAACAAAAACCCACAAAAATACCCCCCAAGCCCCCCCAAAAAAACCCAAACCGTAACTTCCAAAAGTATTACTTAAAAAAAAAAAACAACTCTTATTTTATACTTATTTTTTGACTGTATAAAGCTTCTTACTTTTACACTTCAGGAAATACAGAGAATTCCAGAAGATGATTAAGAACTGAAATGGTGATTTCTCATCCCAGCACCATTAGGACAAGAAGAAGGGCAACTTGCAAATCTTTTTGCTAGTTTGTTTTCTTAAAAGGAGAAGAAAATTAACTTTTGGAAATGACCTAAATCTCTCAAGTGAGGAGTCCTACCATGTGCTAGAAAACACATCCAGATCTTAGATCTGCACGTCCCCTGTAGTCGGGACAAATCAGTGCTTGTGGGACATGGAGACCTTGTCTTTGCCTTGCGGTCTAGTGCGCTGGAAGGAGGTTTGTAACTTGTGGACTTATTAAAAAAAAAAATTAAAGGAAAGAAAGATGGCAATATATCAGACTGACGATATGCACAATTTGGTTTTAGTGGTACTTTAAAATCTGCGCATGTCCTCATGAGAGAGAACAAATCTCAACCTAAGAGCATATTTTTTTAAATGCTGGCTTTCTGAACAGTGTATTCAAATTAAGAGACATTCCAATACGTTTTGTTTATTAAAAAAAAAGTTGTATGGCTGTTTGGCACTTTATGCTGATTATTGGTAATTGACATTTATCACTGGATTGTGTGTGTTTTTTAAGTATTAAAATAAATCGTTATTTTACAGGCAAGTCTGTGTGGACTACCGTGTTCATTTGGTTTCTGGTATCTTCCCTAGTAAACCTTTTAGATCAACTTTCAGAACCTTTTTTTCGAATGTACTCGGTATATCCTCAGTGGTTTGTTTTTTTTTTAAACCAGCCTTGTAAAGTCTAGTTCTCTTCTTTACGTATAAGCTCTCTTTTTCTATTTTCTTTTACTTTTTTCTTTTTTTTTCTTTTTCTTTTTTTTTTCTTTTTTCTTTTGCTTTTCCCTTTTTTTTTTTTTTAAGGTTGACAAAAGTAAGCAGATCTGTAGGGAGTCAAGTAATTTTACTGCTAGTGTGGAAAAAAATCGTCTTGGGTAACTAAATCTTGGGTATTAGCAGATAAGATTAGGTGTCAGAAGTGTTATAAAACAAATCAGATGACTAATGGGCAAACTGTAACTGTTCTCACAGCCTGAAGGCACTGCAGGGAGAGCGGCCTTCGCACCCCCTTCTCTTTGCTTGTCAGGAGTGTGTATTTATCAATCGCATCTTCGCCTGGTTCAGCGCTGATTTGGGCGGCCTTTGATTCCCAGCAGCTGTCTTAGATCAGAGATGTTTATTCCACTGCGAAACCGTTTTGGATCGAGACGGGGGGAGAGAGCTCAGAGCGGAGGGGGGGGGGGGGTCCGCCTGAGACTTTGAAGCGCCTCTTGCCGTCCTTTCTAGTCTCCTCGGCAAGTCCCAAACCCTCTTCCCCCATGACAAGTCCGTGCTCCGTCATGAAAGCCTCCTGCAAAGCATTGTGACACATCCGAAATAATAGCGGACCTAACCCGGTGGCACTTGCATTTCCAAAATGCAGATGCTTGGCTTCGCAAGCCAATCGGTCCAAAGCGGTTCCTTTCTCCCTTCCCCGCTCCGCTTTTAGAAAATACTTCTTTATTTGGTCAAGGAATCCTATGAGCGGCAGGGGAAAGAGTGCTGCGGTTGTTAATGTAAGGGTAGGGGGAAGAAACATCTCTCCCCCTATTTATTGGGCACCAATTTCAGCGCATTGTAGGTAACTAAAGGCACTTTCTGGACGTATTGCAGAGTCCTCCTTCAGCGTAGGAAAGCTCTTGGAAAGCGCAGGGTGCTGAGATGACGGCTCTGTCCGCACCCAGCTTCGAAAGCTGTGGGAAGGGACGGAGTTTCAAGGCGGCTTGCTTCTGCTTTGCTCCCCCCCCTCCTCCCCGCCTTTTCTCTCAGCGTAAAGGCTTTTGGTTTTGTCTGAAAAGGCATCGGAGAAGAGCTTCGGAATAAGCGAGGAGTTGGGGAGAATTCACCCAAGCCCGCAGGAAGCCTCGGCTGTCCTCCCGCACCTCCACAGCGCCTGGCGGGGAGCCCTGCGCGGCGCCCGCCGGGGCAAGGAGAAGCCCTTGACGGCGCTGGCGCGCGTCGCGGAGCCGGATCGGGCTGCTCGGGGGTGCGTGGGGGGCATTTTGCGCTGCCTCTGAGGATTTCCCCCGGCTTCTCGTCGAGCCTTGGCTGCGCTGCCTGCGCCGCTCTGCTCGGAAAAGACCACCCGCCCCCGGCAGCGCGCCGGGCGGCTCCGGCTGCCGCCGCCGGTGCCTGCTGCCGGGGCAGGGGCGCCGCGCCCCGCGCCTCTCTGCGGAGGGGCCCGCAGCCCGGCGCTGACACGGGGCTTGCTGCCAGCCCAAGGGGCGGGTGGCTCCCTCCGCGCATTGCTTTTCTTATAAAGGGAGCCGCAGAGAGAAAATCCCAGGGGAACCTCCCCTTCCGTCTCCTCGCGTCGTTCACGGCAGAGCAGGCGAACAGGGATGCTCGCGGAGTCCGGTCGTGGAAGAGGGAGGTGAAAGACTATGTCTCTTGGAGCCAGTCATTTTTAAGGGTCGTTACTATGAGGTGGATCCAAAGTGGGGGGTGTAGAGGGGGGGGTCACTCCCCTGAGGAGTTCCCACGGTCGCTTCACCGTCTTCTTATCACCACGATAACGAAACACCCGTGGCGAGGTAAGAGAACGCATCGGTCTCTGATTCCTGGGAACTATTATAACCATGGGGTCATAAAGGTGGAGAAAACTTTCCTCCCAGCTGGGCATGAAATGTGTTTCATTTCTATGGCTGAAGCCTGGTGATCTACCTGTCAAGAATTTCCTTGAACATATATCTTTAAGTGCAAAACAACAAAACAAAAAAACAGAATTGGCACAATCAGAGTTACAGATGTATTAAAATTACGTGGGAATACTGACCACGGAGGGCACACACAGCCTCTTAACATCGTTTATACTGTATGTATAAGTATGTGTATTTCCTCTCCTCAGAAGGCCACTTTACTCCCAGTGCAAACAAAAGGTGTCTCTCTGGTCGTGCTGTCAGCCGCACTGGTGAACAGTTCCCCTGTTCTCTCCAGTGTTTTTGATTTTGCTAGGCAGTGTCAGTGCGGTGATTCCAAGGAAAGCAAAGAGATGAAATTATGACAGTCAGAGGAGATAAGTCGTATTAACCCCCCAAATAAATGAAGGCAACTAGATGGGAAATATGCCTTTTGAATCAGGATTGCAAATAATTTAAATGATTAATTACCTCCCCTTTCTTTCTTTTTCTTTTCTCTTCTCTCTTTGCATATGTTTTATAATCTGACATTCATGCAGTGAATAAAACTTACTTAGGCCCCTGTCTGCCAATTGAGAGTTGATTCTGTTTTCACAGTTGCTTTAAATTTTGCATTTTCATCATAAAAATATCACTGAATGGGAGTTTGCAAGAGTAAAAACCAGGGCACCTGACTCCAGTTGTCTATTTCTAAAATGATTTAAAAGGGAAACACTTTTTTTTTAAAGTCTTTTTTTTTTTAAGTCATTTCCAGTTACAGGAGAAAATGTAAAGATATCTTGGCACATCTCTCTCTCTCTCTTTTTTTTTTTTCCTTTGCATTCCAGTCATTCTTTTTCTGCCCATAAACTGTTAGTGCTCTACAAGAGCCTGATTCTGTACAGCCTGCTCAGGCTGGCTGGATGCAGGAACAAGTCCTGTCAGATGAGATCTTCAGTGAACATTCAGGAAGCAGAATAAAAGCCTCCCTCAGATTGTGCTCTGGAACAGCAAATGGTTACTTCTCAGCTGTGGACTACATGTGCCTCTGAAGAGGGGACCACAAATCATTTGTTTTTTAAAGGATCCACATGAGTAGTATATTAATCCCAGTTTCCCTGGGGATGGATTAATCCCAGCTTCCCAGTTGCGTGCTACAGACAATGCTGATGTGGCTGGGGGCAGGGAGAAGCAAGATGGGGAAGGGAGAGGGAAATTATGAAGATATATCACAGGAATACATGGCTTACCTGGCTGGAAGCCATATGTACTTGAGTGTCAGTACCTCCTCTATCTCTGTCACCATGTGAAGCAAATCACACCAGCTCCATATTTTGGTTTCTTCCTCTGTAAAATGGGAATAATGCTGCTGCTTTTGCTCCCAAGAGGACTGGAGCACTTGTGCATAAACTGCAGTATATATTGCTGGATACAGTGAATCCTGCTCAGTTCAACTGTAGTGAAATGAGCTATTCAAATTAATACCTGGGCAGCTGAGAGCTGTGGCTGATCTGGGAGATCTAGTAGAGTGTGCAAGGCAAGTTTGTATTCATGTGTAATTCTTTTTCACCTCTGGCAAATCTATTGAGAGATGGAGTCCTGGAGCCCAGCATGCATTTCTTCTCTACATTCCTGTCTGATGACTAAACAGGAGGAATGGCATGGGCCAAATTCATCCCTGGTGGGACTCTAGTGACATCAGTCATCTTTATAGGAGTTTTTTGAATGAAGTCAATTGGGTTTTACGAGGACTGAGTTTGGCCACGTGTATTTAACTGCTCAGAGAGCTGTAGCAGCAAAGGAAGCTTTCTTTATCTTAGAAAGAATCACTTCTTTGGCTGGGAGAGAGAAGTTAAGCCATTGACCTGTTTTAAACAGTCAGGTTTACCTTATTTAAACTCAAGGAGCAGCTGAAGTGTGCTCAGCATCCAGCAGAGCACAGAAAAGACCTCAGCTGCCCCAAAATGCTTATAGCTTTCAGTGAAACTTTACATTTATCCGTACCACTCTGAGTAGCACCGTGCCATGAATACCCAGCAGACATGTTTACATGACACAGGGCAACACTCTGCAGGAACACTGGCATGAAGCCTGCAAGCAGAATAGAGGCTTCAGCACGGTGCTGTGCTGCACACAGAGCTGTTTGGCATAGCTGTTCCAGAATCTGTGTCATGCTTACATGGCTCAGCCACTTCCAGCTCATATCTCCCTTTAGACAGCTATATCTGGGGCTATAACTGAGTTATATGTGACGAGAATGTGGGCTATCACCAAGAGGGATGTTCCTTCCTCTTCGCACTAGCCTTTGCTGCTGGTGCTCACCTCCCCTTGAGCCCTTGTGCTGGTACTAGTACTCCTGTCAGCAAGGCGGGGAGATGAATTTGGGAACTGATCTGGAAGAAAGCTCACCTAACTGAAAGAACTGGTTTGCAGCAAGCTCAGATCTTCCTCTAGAGGGGACTTCTTTCTGTTGACCATACAAGGAACTTAGACTTGCTTAGATCAGCTGACTAAGTTTTAGATGACTCAGATGAGGTAAGATCAATTCTTTTGTACAGGGCCTTCAGGCACTTTTCAAACATATCCATTATCTCTTGGATAAGGCCTACAGTTTAAAGCCTCTTAGTGCATATTAATTCTGATTCTATTTTCTTTAGCATCTAAGTATCATCAATATTGCAGATTTGAGTGGGAGGTGACCACAGGCAGAGTGGAAGTTAGGGAATATGATTAAAGTAATAGAATTATTGATTATTTAATTAATCCAAGATGAGCAACAAGACAGCCTTGATCTTCTGTATAATACATGCTAGTAGCTTGTAAATATCAAGGCTTTTGCCACATAGTTTCTGTAGTGAAAAGCATCAGGTTTTTCCTTTTCTGTGAGTGAACACTAGTTTATGTTTGCCTCTGAGCAGGCCTTTGCAGATTTTTTTTTTATTACTTACAAGATCTAAGTTACAACAAATTTCCTATTTCTCTTGGTAAAGCCTTTCAATGCTAGTCACTGTCATGACATTAAGAGATCATACCCTATTTTCCGGATAGATCTTTCTATATCCAAACTGAACTGATCACCTGTGGGTACTTCTCTGACTGTATTCCTTCTTGTTCGTTCTCTCCAACACAATTTTAATGCTTTATTCTATGTTCATCTTGGAATCTGGGTTAATAATGAGAAGCTGAGGAGATATATACATGGATAATACTGGGACTTGATGCTAAAGTCTGAAGAACTGTATCGTAACTTGAAATGTGGTACACATAAATATGTAGTCACAATTTTCCTGATTCCAGAAACACAATGTAATTGGGAAATATTAGTTATCAGCGTGCTTTCATTTTATCAGTCAAATCCACAGTTTGAAAAAGGTGTCTGGATTTCTTGGCTGCAGTAGTTTTACTGGCTTCAAATGGACTACTCAGTTTGCTTGTTACAGCTAAATGATTAATCTGTTTAAAAACTTTTTTCCATTCATGAGTTGTCCAGACATAGCATTCCTTTCTTCCAAATGTATGTGAAGTCATTTCGGCATATACATGCCTTGTAAATTCTTCTGAGGATGTTTTTTTATCTATTTATTCTCCAGGAGTTCAGCACAGGGCTACAGAAAATTCTCAGGTAAGGTTTCAGAAAACAGAGGAGAAAATCTCCCAATAAGTAAACATTAAAGGAAGCCAAAAGCAGATCTCAGCTACAGCTGCTCTAGGAAGCAGATGTCCGTAACTTAGTTTCTGTCTTCAGGGAGTTAATACCTAGCAATAGGTGTGCCCATGATTCTACCACCCTTCTTCCCCCTGCCACAGCCAGCGAGTGCAGTCAGACACACACACAGAGGAAGGATCATGATGTGCTCCACAGAGGCTGGAGTAGGACGCCAGCAGCATATAACTGTGTAGGGCTATTGACCTCCTCTTCTGCCCTGGGAAAGTCTTTTCCAGGCCCTTCCTTCACACAAGGTTATTAGTTTCACTATCAAATCTCACAAATAACAAATGCCTGTGTTTCTTCCCAAACTTACACATGCTCCTGAGGCCTGAGGGCACTTTAATTCCCTGCTTTAGGCCAGGTCACAGCCTTCTGTCTCCTACTGATTTTCCTCTGTGTGAGTTGTCTTGGCTGTGTATAAAGACCACCTGCAGCTGGGTCCAGTGATTGATACTCATCTGGTTTGACTAGGATCTGTCCATGGGTTGATGCAGCAGGCCCTACTGTTGTGAGGCCTTAAAGATTTTTTTTTTCATATGGGATGAGTTTCATTTTAATTTAGCACGGTGACTGGACAGTTAATTACACACCCTTATTTTTGTTTCATAGTTGTTTTATCTGAGGTTTACAGAAATTCCATATCGTATTCAAAATGATTTTTCCCCTTTACATGGCAAATTTTGTATTATGAGTAAATCTATATCATTGGCTATGAGCTTACAGGTTCTTCTCCTTAACAGTTTCCTTGCACACATGAACCTTTGTTCAGCATGTGAAAAGCATGTGAAAAATAGCATCATCTCTGGCAGAATGAGTATGCAACATAGAATTTGCAGACCTTCAGGAATGTCTTGTGCTGCTTTACTTGGAACTGTCCATCAGTTCTTGTGGTGCCCGTTGTGTACTGTTTTTCAGATTCTTCCTTAAAATGCATTTCTCTTGGAAAATTACTTCTCCAACACTTTACAAACAGTTTGGCTTGCACCACCCACCAAATGCATTGCTGGTTGTCTACCGAACATTCAGTTAATTGCTGGATGCTGTTGGTATGCCAAATTTAGATTGTGGGGCAAAGGCTGCCATGTACAGCACTGAGCACAGTGTTGGCTGCTGGTCTTAGCAACCAATAAATAATTAAGAAGCTGCATATTTGATGATCCCTAAAGAAGAATGACTCAGCTAGCCCTCTACTGTTGATTTGTTCATTAGCGCAGGCATAGGTCCAGGCCAAGAACTGGTTTTCTCTTATGCATTTGTTTGGTGATCACTTGGATGTGGCTTAGGAAACAGTTAGTATTTCTCCTGCAGTTGGGAAATGTTTACTTCCAGCTGTTTATTTCCCTCAGTGGATTAATAATCCTATTTCAAAGTGCTGCAAAAAGGAATACTAAGTTTTCAAAACGGGAAAGGAAGAGATCAGACACAAGGTTTTCATCAAACTCCCTTTTTCCTGCACCACAAAGGAAAGATTTAGATGAATGGCTCAGAGTACCTTAACTTCCCAATGCGCCTAATCAAATATATGAATCATGTAAAATATAATAAAAAACAATTTCATGAGTTAAGGGAAACAAGGGAATGGAAGGGACGAACGGATGGAGTTGTTAATGTTCCTGAACAGCACTATCACCTTTTGCACTGAACTGATGTCAGCCTGGTTATCTTATCGTGGAATAAACCCTAGCTTTCTGCAAAGATTTCACCCAGTGTAAAAGAGTCAGCAGGGAGGCCTTACTGTTTGGTGTCATTTAATCAGAGTCCTTGTGGCCCTTGAGGTCTTCAGCTCTTTTCCTCTGGCACTTTTTAGTTTTAAGACTTTTTGTCTTTTATACTGAGACCTTCTGTTGATTGTGAGCTGACTAAGGTTTGGAATTTTGTGACTTCTAGTGTGAGCATGAGGGAGAACCAACTATTATACGGCTAGCTGTCATTTTACTGAGCCAGATTTCATATGATCCTTTTCAGTTCTAGGTGGATGTTAGGATGTTAGGATGTTGTCCTGTGCTCCTAAGATACAGTTGGTAGATTACCTCAGACGGAGATCTTCTTAAAGTAGAAGGAACCTGGCTAAAGTTGGGCATGAGAGAAAAGCTCTAATTGCTGCTGGCAGTCCTGGGACAGCAATGAGATGCACAAGAAGGGATTGAACAAAAACAAGAATACAAGCCTGTCTGCTAGGAATGCCAATCGGCATGCAATCCCAGGCCAAGTAACCACGCAGATGCACTGGGAACAAGCCTGTGCAGCACTTTGAATACCCTGGAGTATTTCTCTGACTCATCCCAACCACTATGGAGAAAATGGAAGAGAAAACATCAAGAGAGGAGTGGCTAAACCTAGAGCTGTGAATACGGATTTAATATTCAGGACTCCAAAGCTGAACTCTAAACTTCTAAACTTACATGTAAGCACCAAACTCATGGTGTCCCGATGTTCAGAAAGGCAGAGTGCCAGGAAGTCCCAAATAAGTCTTTGTTGGCTGCAAGTTCTTAGCACTTACAGCATTGGTTTTGGCACTTAAATCTAGTTGACTTTAGTAGGGCTACCCAGTTTATAAATCACTGCTTGTATTTGGCCCAATGTTTGTAGGTCTCCAGATGGAGAAGAGTGTGACCCAAAGGTGGATTTGGCAACTCTGATATGCCTTAGGTCAAACATCTGTAAGGAACATGTGTCTGATTTCCTGACGACTTCATCGTTTCAGTAGATGGTGTATTCATTGCAATGTTATATCTGCTACTGAAATAACTGAATGCAAATACCAGGAACCTCTGGGAAATTTTAGTTAATAGGAAAATAATCTAAAACAAATTCATCCAGTTATGCAGCCAGGAGAAAAGAAATGAAAATAAAAGGAATTACTGATCCAACCAAGTAGGCACAAAAATGAAACCCCTCTAGGATTTTCTTTTTAGCTTCTTCAACTTCCATTAGTTTAACAAGCAAACTAGGTCAACAGCACAGTCTTGTTATGAATAAATGAATGCTATAGATTCACTAATATTAAAGTGGCCAAACATTCAGAATCATTCGCGGCTCCGCTGAGGGAGCTGTGGTGCAGCAACTCCATGTTTGCCTCTAATCCTAATTCTGCCATTTAGCCCTACCAGTTAATGTCGTACAACCGCTATAATGAAAACCTAACTATAGAGAAAGAAAGACGCAATATCGCAAAAAATCAATCAGCTCTGGTTTCAAGTAGGAGTGAGATAAGTCATGTAAACTGCACTTTGAATGAATACATTTGGTTTTCATGCTGATAAAAAACCTCAGAGGTTAGACCAAGATGTGGAAAGTTTTGTATCTCACTGTTATTACAATACTGATGTACTCTGCTGCCCTCTTCAATAACAGTCAAAAATCAAACTGGTTGCATAATTAAAAGACAGATCACAGATACCATTTCCAACATATACCGTCTCTTGTTTTGAGGAAGGAAAGCTTATTCATTGTCATCTCACACCGATTATGGAAAATCTCAGTGGACCTCAAAAGATAGTAGTGTTTAATATAAATACTATTTTATTTCTTGTATGGTGAGTGGAAATCTTCACAGAGGATTCCCTATTACTTTTTTTTTTTTTGTTATTCAGATAGGAAAGCAGAAAATTATGCAATTAAAACCTATTGGTTTAATGTTACCAACAAATGGCTCAAGGTTGGTCCAAAAATGGCTGCTTTCCTTATTTAGAGTCAATGACTTCTTGGAACACAGGTAGCATTCTATGTAACAGACCTAAAGAGAAAAATTTACAAAAAGTTCAAAAATTGTAATGTCTGTGTGAACAGCTCATATATTTATAGAAACAAAAAGGCATCATATAAATGAATAATAGCATATGCAGAAATATAGCCTAAATGCATTTATGGTGAAATTATTCACTTCATATGGCAATTAGAGCATTATGTAAAATAGGGTAGTACTTTTTCCTTTAGATATACAAAGAGCTTTTTAATAAACTCATCCTGAATTTATAAACTGGTTGTATATACATCTGATTAAAAAAAAAGTTTTAATTTTCTCCTTAAATCTAGTTGCTTACCCTTTGTCCCTACCAGATGGCGATAATCATAACATTGTACATTATCTCATTGGACTTTATGGGAGTGCAGGGCAGGTCTGCTGTGGTTGTCAGAGCTCTGCAAACTTGGAAGGGAAGGCTTATACGTATTTAGATATAAGGAAAATAAATTAAAAAACATCTACACAACAGGCTGTAATGTGCCCATGGACAAATGACACCCAACTGAGGTTCTAACAAAAGATCAGATTAATTAAATTCTAAAGTATTGATTATCTATGAACAAGCAGAAAAGCGTCAATGAAATGTCTCTCTATATATACACATATATATATTTTCATTTAGGTGGGGCTATTAAGCTGTGAACCTATCTACGTTGTTGACTTCATATACTTGCTTTACATAGTGTAGCTTAGTGAGCCAGCACATGCTCACGCTGAAAGATATACAGGTGCTTAACCATATGCTAGCTGGAGGCTTTGATTTCCAAAATAATTTTTACCAATCTTTGTTTTGTATTGTATTGCTTCTGTCAGGAGCTAAGAGTAACCAAGCCTCGCTGAGATTACTCACTGTCCTTGAAATAGCCATTGATGGCATTGGTGATTTTCTACATGTATGCACACATATGAAGAGGCATATGCATGGCTCTTTAGCTGCATTCATGTACCATTTTGTTGTCTGCTGGCATCCGTGATGACACACTGATGTTTGGAAACTCCTCGTCTAGATATCAGAGCTTACTATTCTCTAAATTATCTAAAAGAAAGCTTTATGATTCTTAGGATCTTGAGAATGATTAATCTCTCAAAATGCTGACAAACTATGTGAAGGAAGTAGTCTGAGATTTAATTCTTCTTCATTTTCTGCTAGTGTGAAGTGAGGAGTAATTTGTTGGAGAGGAATTTGCTGCAAGATGAGAGCAGTCTTTCAAATAAATAGTAAGCATAGTTTATAGTACCGAAGACTTTTCTGACCACTTCATAGTATAGGCTACCTCATAATAATTCAAAATGGGAACCTTTTCTTGTTTTCTATTATTTTAAAAGTTTTTCTCATAGAAATAGTTCACAGTGACAATTTAACAACCGTATATCTGCCCACTTGAGGACAGTATTCTACATATAGTATTCTGAAAAGGTACCAACATCAACAGTACTTGAGATTTACGATGAATTGGAAAACTTTATTTAATGTGGTCACTCTTTTCACTTATAACTGATGTTTCTATACCCACAGCATATCAAGATATGCATTATTTGGCCTCGAGTTTCCTTCTGTAACTTAGATACATCAATCCATAGCTAAAGTTTGGCAAAAGCTGAGAAAATAAAAATAGATTCATAATGTTTATTTAAAGTATAATACAAAATTAGTCAAATTAATGAACAAATACTGGCTATTTGGGAGTATTAAGCTGTTTATGTTGTATAGATAATCTCTGCTATACAAACTGTTTGTGGACAGCCAATATTTGCTTTTCATACTGTCATTGGCTAGACTGGCTCCCTGGCACTATTCCTTTTTCCTGATTAGTTGTATGAGTAATACTTCCAATGAATATTTTTGCAGTTCTGGGTTCCATGAATACTCACATACGCGACCTTCAAAACTGGTGTTTCTGAATGCTTTGTGCCAGCAAAACTCATGGAAACTGTGGCTCAAAGATATTAGTTAATGAATCAGGCAAAGGGATATTTCTATTCAAAATAAATTGCACTAATTTCCCTAGAGAAACACACAAACACCCGTGCTTTGGTGGTAGACAATGCAGATACTTACAAAGAAAAAAATATACACAAATAAAGCAATAAAATTTTATTTCCTTCTTGCAAACTGTGTGTGGGTGGCAGCATATTCTCTTCTCATACTCCAACTGGGTCAGATTCAAGTTGGACTTGAACGTAGTTTGCATCTTGCCCTTATCCTTGTGAAACTGGGGACTTGTGGAAAGGGGTCTTTTGGCAGGGAGAAGCGTAGTGTTTAGAGTCAGAATCAGCAGCAGTGATGAAGCTTAGCTCTTTGTACTCATGTGCTGGCTAAACTGTGTTTGGTTGCTCATCTCATGTCAACAAATCAGAAGACGTATGTCTTATGCTTTTTCTTAATTTCCAGACGCAGACCAGTAAGTGTCTCACAAGGGTCAAATAAAAATCCATGTACTCCAAAAAAAAAGCCATGATTCTGTTGAAGGGTTTAAAGTCAAGTCTGAATGTTTCAGAATGTTTTTTTGAGTTAATGTCCACACCCGGGCTTTTCTTCCAAAGAGTGATTTGAAAATAAGAGATAAAATACTTTAATATTGATGGAATTTTCAATAACATATATATACATATGTCTATATGTTTATCTATGTTATGTGTAAATATGAATCATCCTATTTTATTTTTTATTGATGTTCTGTAGCCATAATGTCTGTGTAGGCTACCAGGCGTATGAGTTATATGTTGCAAATGTGATTTTTTTTTTTTTCCTTACTGCAAAGCTCAAATTATAGGTTTAAGTTCTAAATATCCTAGCTTCAATGTATTGGATTGGTCAGGACAGAAGCCATCATATATGCCTTAAGTGTAACATCCAGACTGCTCATGACTGACAGACTGTAAGTTCTTTAGATAACATGCTTCTGAAGCTACTTCTGTGCCAGTGTGTGAAATGGGTGAGAAACTGCTCTCTGACTGTGAGGCCAATTGGAACTTATGATTGTACAGTTAAAATGAACAGTTAAAGTTTATGTGTATACAACGAAAATGTCTTATCCCTCATACACTTCTAAGGAAAAGGTAGCGTTAGACATACAATTGCTCCAACTTTTTGTGATATCTGTAAGACATTGTTTGAAGCTGGGGAATGTGTGTGTTGCATCACAAATATATTCCTCAGAAAGATAATCCTCCTGACTCTTACAGCCCATGCTAAAACGAAGCCTGATGCAAGCCTTTGAAAATGATCTCATTTGGCTGTAGGGCTAGGCTAGTGGGATGCACTGGAGTGGAGGTGTTGAGAAGTGATGGGATAGAGGAAAATAGGGAAAGCCTTTTCATAACACAAAATATGGGGAAAAAAAATGTGTATGCCATTCTCTCAAAGAAAAAAATCACCTAGCAGTTAGAGTATACCACAGATTACCTGAAGAAGGCTTGCCGCCTTCTTCTAAGCAGAGTTTCCTTCCTCTGTTCTTAGAGGCTAGAATAATATGACTATAAAAAGATACCCTCTCCCTTTTTCCCTGGCAAATTTGCTGTCTGAAGCTGTTCTGTATCCAACAGCACTTCTAGAATGAGTTAGGCACTAACCTTAATTATCTGATTATTCTACCTCTTTCTCTGCTGAGGCTGCTCAGCCAACACCATAAATCTATCCAAGTACTTGTCTGAGAAGGTGTTTTGGCGTTTCCCAGTTCCCTCAGAAGTGTGGCCATAGGGCTTTAAGAAACAGAGTCTGAAGTCTGTTACTTAGTGGATGCTGAAGTCTGTCTGAATCCTGGAGATTTGCTCCATTCTACAGGAGTTTGAATATATTACTGCTAAAGCATAGCTGAGTAGCATCTCTTGTGTCTAGTGAGTAAAGCCTTTGAAAGATGGTCCCTTCTCATCTGGGCTCTTAGGACATGACTGAGCCCAACCTTAATGGCATTTTCAAACTTTATCCTTAGCCTGCTCACCCAGTGGGAGAGAGGGACCTCCTTCCTAGAAAGACGTCATACACCACTGTAATCGACAACACGTGCGTAACACACATATCCTAAAATTAGATTGATATGCCTCAGGGATTCCATCTGTTGTCAAATCTAACGGACCACAAAGTGAGAAGCAGAGCTAGGCCTAATACAGAGCCTTGTTCTTTCCTCTAAAACTGCAGACAATGATATGAAATAGTGGGGATGAAGAGCATAAGATTTGTCACCATCATTCTTTTAATTCTGAAATTCTGATTATATCTGAAGACAGATATGATCATCAGGATGAGCATGATCATCAGGATGGGTAATAATAGCCATCATTTGGGACAAAGAGAACTTATAATTTTGATTTGTCACTACTTCTTACATCTTCTTCTGATGCATCTAATGCTATTCACTGCTGAGTAAGGTTACTGGCCAACAGATTCATCAGCTGACCTGACTTGCCACACAAATTGTTTCTAGAAAGGGGCCTGACAATAAAATCAAATAAAATGGATTATTAATGAGAATTAAAAGGACATCTGGCATCTAAAGGAATGTACAAATCTGTAAGCCAACAGAATGACTTGTAAAGCAAATACGACAACACAGAGTCTGATCCTGTAGATGTTTTCTGAGATTATTAACTGGGATTATTAACTAGAAGACTCCCATTGGCCTTAGCTGTTCCCCTGAGGGCCAGGTTATGGTCAAATGGTCAAAATGACTTGTGGTAGTGGGTACAGTGTTCCTCACTTTGCTGTGTATTGTCAAAACGGAGTCCACGTGTAGAGACTGCGATATTGATCTTAAAGTGAACAGGAGCAGGCATTTGCAGTTCATCTGTCGGTAACAGACAGAAAACATTTTCTTGACTTAGAAGATACTTACATTTAAAATATTTTTAGCTGTAATAGTAATCCCCAACTATTTTTTAAAAAAACAAACTAATTGGAAAGAACTGTTTATCACAGCCCAGCATTCCCAGAAGGGGAATCAATTTATATAAACATGCTAAAACTGACCTATTTATGAAATGTTATGGAGAACTGAGAAGAGAACCACAACAGATCTTTATCTTATGTTCACTGTTTCAAAAGATCAACGGTAGGGTGAGGATTGAGCCTAGTTATCACATATGTTTTATACGTGAATGTTAAGGTCATTTAAAAACAATTGCAAAAGCCACTGTGACTGCCAGCGAAATGTAAACTAATGTTCCATGGCCCTCATTATATGCTTAATATGAATATTTCCACATAAATCACTACGAATGCAGCAATCAGTTGCTCCTATTAATAAAGTCACTGAATACAAACACAGATGAAAGGCTGCAAACCCTAAAGAAACCACCCTAGGTTGTTGATGTAGCTCCTAGGAGGGGAAAAAAATTACACAAGATATATATGTAGATTAATATACGGAAATTTTATATTAAAGAAGTAACATAGGCATATGAGTGGATTTCTTTTTCACACAGTTTCAATTTAGTAAATGAATATGCAGATTAGCAAAATAATTCAAAACACCAGATATGCTCTGCAAGTTCTATTTCATCCATCACATACAGGCAGATGCTTTCAGATAACTTTATGCAGGCCTGATTTACATTAATTTATATTAACCAAGGAGGAAAATCTAAGCACTATTGAGATCAATGACAACATTGTCATAGAGATCAGCAGAGCAGCAACTTCACCTAGCCTTATATCAGGCAAAGATTCTCTAGTATAAGGACTGCAATATTTAGCTTTTCACTAGATTAGAGACAGTTATGCCTGGCCATGCACACATAACAAAGACTGGGAAAGTGCAAAAAGCCTTCTTCTTTTGTGACCTTTGCATGACAGATAGGCAAAGCTCATTCACGTCATTTGTTCATACCCTTTGTTTCCGGAGCTGTATTCAAACATCATGCAAGAGGTTTGGCACATGCCATATCACCATGCCAGCTAGGATCACAGCTGCCTGCAGTATCATTCAGGAGCTCACTCTCTGTCTGTGATGATGTTTCTGATGTTGATACAGATATTAGGTGCTCTACCGAGCATCCAGTTAACGCAAAAAGATTTAGGTCATTCCAAAGCACTGTCTCCTTGTTGGAGATTACAACTCCCAGGCTAAGGTTCTAGAGCTTCCCTAAAATCAGTGAAAACGTGAGGCAAAGCCTTAAACAGCCTCGTTATTACTAACCTACAAAACCGGGACAGATGGGAATGCTGAGATGAGGTGAAATCATTTTCCAAAAGAGTGAAGCACATGAAAGTTTTAGAATGTGTATGATGGAGATTATCTAATAATGCCTCAGAAAAGTTTTTTCATGTATGATGTTTTCCAGTAGCATTACTCTAAGCTAAGACAATCGCTATGTAAACATGGATTTCTCTAAGAGTGTTAGCTTTTTTTACAGAGGAACTGAGTGAGAGAGAGAGAGAGGGAAGGTAGACATAGTGAGGAAGGAGGGAGCGGAAAAGGCAGCAGAAAAAACAAGGAGAGTGGCCAAGCAAGGGAGATAGTGTTTGTGTTTAAAAGAAGAACTTCAGGCTGTGCCAAATCATAATTTTCTTTAGGAACCTGAGAGCCAAAGGACTCTTCATGACCGTACACAGAGCTTGGGCAGAGGGAGACTGACTGCAAGGTCACTGTAATAGTACTGTAACAAGGCTGAGGAGAGATAGTGGGGAAAAGAAATAAATGACCGTTTGCTGTAATGAACTGAGGAAGGTTCATCCCATGATGGACTCTGAACCTTAGCAATGCTTTCAGTCAGCGTGGCTCAAGCAGTCAACTTTTAACAAAATCCAGTAGCAGGCAAGGAATTTCATACTGCTTCTTCTCTGAGACCAATAAATCAGTGGAACATATACATAAACAATTACATAAAACAAAAATTCTGCTCTGAGCTTGGTTTAGCTCTGAGTTTGTGGGAAGAGGTTTCCGGAAGCTGAAATTCTCCAAAACTCAGGCGATATAAACGGACAAACTAACAAGGGTTTACAGAAACTCCATGCAAGTTCACAAGTTCTTGGAAAGGTACAAACACATTTCGACTGGATTTTGCACCAGAGTTGAGTTCAGCCCAGGAAGTTTAGAGATTTTAGATTTGCTGCTTGGTACACTGAGATCCCAGGCCTACCCAAGACACTTTTGTCGGGAAAATACTGTTCATCTGGGAGATGATTTTGAAATTTTTTTTCCAGTTCAGAGTAAGTCTAGACTGTTTGTGTGTGGACCATAACTGTATCAACAAAATTAGAATAAATTATTTGCTTTTGCTACCATAAACTATGAGATAATTAATCTCCTCTAATCTAGACTTAAAATACGGCATCTCATTTATGGCTGCTTAATTTAGAGAACAGTCCTTCTGCACCACATACCTGGTTCATAGGCCTGCCCTTATACTATAAACTGTTATTTTAAGACAGAACCTAAGGCTCCCCTCTCCATGCAAAGAGATAATGAGAGCCATGACCTCTGGGCCTTAGTGTAAAATGTTCTGAACATGTAGTAGGGGATATTACCTCGCAAGAGTTAACTGTCTTACTATCACTGAAGGTGTTCAATACCTACCAAAAAGGATGAGAGAATGGGCCATCATTTGTCCCTGCCTCTCTCCCAATATGGGGCAGAATGGATGCACTACAGTGAAAGAAACTAAATACACCTGAAAAGGTCTGTAAAATCTCGCGAAGCAAGAAAAAAGTGTGTAAGGAATGACTGCTCACTGTCTGTTCTATGTATGCTCACTGTGTTCTTATATATTCTGCGGGCACCTGCCTGTTAGTCTCTCCTGGAGTCAGTGCACTGGACTGTGTGGATGTTTGGTTGACTTAGTATGGCGGTTGTTCTCATGTAGAAAGCATCACTAATCAGAATGTTGGATGACAGTGTTCTGCTCCTATAGTTTTAAGGACCTAAGATAAAAAATCTTGGCCAACACTTTGCAGCTCTTCAATGAAATATGACAATGGCGTTTTCTCCAATATGCAACTAGGCAGGTTTTCCAGATCACATTGTAGGAGGGAAGGTTAGAGCATCCCCTTTTCCTCCTCCAAGTATCAACACATTAAGTACAAAAATGACGGTTCACAGAATCATAGAGATGGGAGAGATTTCAAGAAATCATTGTTCCTGTCTTAAAGGGCTGTATTTCTATCATTTCTGGCAGAGGTCAGAACCTATTGTAGAAACTTCTAGTGATGGAAAGTCTACAGCTTCCCTAGATATGATACTACTGTTTGAACGTGTTATCCTAAGACCCAAGATGACTCTTACATGTTTCAGTTTCATCATGCTGTTTCTTAGTCTTTTCAGCCTGGACAGGAAGAATAACTCCTTTTATCTATTTATTTATTTATTTTTGCAGTAGCAGACGTTAGTATGCAAAAGTATGTTGTTATGTCCTTCTTTCAGCCTTTTTAATTTCTTTTTCTTCTTTTGGTAGATGAAGCCCTAGTTCATATTTGCAGTCAGATCTTTCTCCAGTTACTTCATTCCGTCTTCAGTAAAAGAAATCATATGTCATATAAGCAACGAAAAAAAATCTATATTAAAAGTATAACATCAGCAGGGAACTGTGGGTGTGCAGTTGTTTGTCCATGCAGACCACAACACTGGATTGGAGTCCAGGGCTCTCTGCAACCGCGGGTCAGAAGCTGGTGAAAGAGAAGCCTGGCAGGAGTATTCTTTACTATCCTACATTTTGCTCAACTACTTCACCAAACATTTGGTAAATGTCATAGTTACTTGGAAGCCACTGATACGCTGACTAGAGCTGATCTGCCACTACATTCATTTTGCACCAAAATAGAGAAAAAAAATAGATCGATATTTAAAAGTAGAATCTTTAGAAATAGTTTTAATTAAACGTTATAGCCTTTCTTTTTCTTTTCTGTAGATATACAAACAACCCCCTGGAGAATCTATGTATCTGCATGCACACTCAAACATGATCAGCTAAATGAGGAATTTATATTAAAGTGTGGGATTTTTTCTTAGGCACTTTTCTTTGAAGTGTACAAAGTTTAATATAATCACAAATACTTACATCTTTTCAATACTGTGATAAACTTGATCTGCGAAAGTGACTTTCATACTCTCAAAATAATTCAAAAGTTAAAGATCTCTCTGCTGGTCTGAATGTCTGTTTACTCTAAGGAATACTGAAGAGTTAAAACAGTATGACTCTGTCCCTTGTCCCTGATTACTAATTCAGTAGAAGAATCGTAAAAAAAAAAATCAAAGAAATGAAAATAAGTGACACAGTAGACCCCATTCTAGCAATGTTGCAGCTCATGCTGGAAATGGAATCTCCAGTTTCATTTGTTTTGATGTACTGTATAAATATTTAAAGAATGCATGCCGCAATTTTATCCCGTCTTCGCTGGATTTGAGTGTCATGTCTTGGTAGGGGTTTTAATGCTGATACTAATTAGTATTAGAATTGCTGGTTCAGCAGACCATTGAGGGATGTGCATAAATCCATTTCTGCTCAGAGAAGCACTTCAACACAGGTTTGACTTGAAGTAATGGTCTAAGTCTCACGAAAAAGCCATGGAAGTCAGTGAGCCTTGTACATATGTTTTGAAGTTCTGCGTATCTGCGATGAACCTCATTTAATATTAATGACTGAATCTTTCAGTCTTACTGACATTCAATCTTACTGACATGAACTTTTACTGTATTTTAGGGCATTTTAACATTGAATCGACACATTCATATCTGATGAAGTCATTAGTAACTGACTAAATTTAAGTGGCTGTGTATCTTAAGGCAAATAAAAGTGTCATTAAAGGATACTTTGTGATTATTTTTTATAACATATGAATATGTATATGAATATCTGATAACCTACTGGACAAGAAATCAGATCCTTGTGAGATTAGAAAGCCATGACACTCCATCTCACCAATTAACAGTGATGTAAGAGTTTAACCTCAGGAACCGAAGATTAAGATACTAATGTGACGGTTGTCATGCTGCCTGACACACTTGGGATTAAATTGAGGACCTCCAGAACTAAAAATATGAAGTGAAGAGCCGAGGCTTTCTAGTATGGGTTAATAATAGACTCACATCCTCCAAAAAAATCTGTATCACGGAGATATACAGTTTATCTGGGAGAACATAAAACTATGACCTAAAAATATACCAGAGACTCCCAGGAAAATTCTTCTTAACTGTGATGGGAAAACTTGGTGGAAAAAATAAGATACACTTCATTTGGTGGTCAGTTCAGCACAGTTTCTGACTTTGTGTTTCCTAGAGAGCCTGTGTCACTTCAGAGAGGAATTCCCTCTGTATTATCAAAAGAATCAGGGTAAGTAGCTGCTCTTTAAGTCTCCATGTCTCCATCTCTGCAAAGTGTCCAACCTCATGCTTAGTTTCACAAGTAATGTCACTGAAGACAATCGAAACATATTAAAAAACTCCAAACTGGTGCCTGAGATCCCAGCTGGTACCTGGAGAACCTGCCTAGAATTAAAATGTTAGTAATCTCATTGCTGTGCTGGAACCCTTCACCAAAGATGTGTCATTGCTGGCTATTTTACTTACTTATCTTTAACCTATAGGTGACTGCTTTGCAGTTCTCAGTGAACTCACGTGTGCAGCCAAATTTGGCCCAAAGCTTAGTTGGGAAAGACTTGGTTACTTCGGATGGACTTCACCACCCTGCTTGGTTCTTCAAAGGTTTCTCAGACTACTACTTTCAGGCTTTTAGGCTCTAAAGGTAACAGACAGTGTTGCCTTTCCAGATAAAATACTGACTTTTTGTTTAAAGAGTAGATTAGGAAGCAGAGGAGAAATATTGATAAATGTTGCTGAGGTAGATGCTAAGAGCTAGACCCCTAAACTAGGACCCTTAAGGACCTTGTGTCTTTATTCTACCCTAACAACTGTGTTCCTCATGAAGACATTATCAGTTAAAAACACAGTGACTAGAGGTTCCCATGTGATGATGGCACATGGGAATCTATGGCTCAGCAAGAAGAGGGATTAAGGGGCTATAATAAAAGATGTAGCCTGATCCTAAGGGGCTATAATAAAAGATGTAGCCTGATCCTGGAGTCTGAGGAGGATAGCAGGCAGCAGCAGAATTACTACGTTTTAAGCTCCGGAAAAACATTTCAGAAAAAAATGTAAATTTTTCTGAGAAAATGAAATTGCATTTCAGCAAAATTTTGTATGAAATTTTATTTCGTTTCTGACTACTTGATTTCCATTGAAAAATTAGACGAAAATGGATTTGATTTTATTAATATTTTCCAAAGGGAATCCTTCCCTCAAAATATTTTCTATTCACTTGAGGGAGAACACATCTTATACAGAATCACAGAATCGTTTAGGTTGGAAGGGACCTCTGGAGATCATCTAGTCCAACCTCCCTGCTCAAGCAGGGTCACCTAGAGCATATTTCCCACATACGATCTCCTTCTGGGGAAAAAAAAAGTCCTGTCCTTAAGCATGCCAGTAAACAAACAAACAAACAAACAAACAAACAGACAAAAGGAGGAATGGACATACTCCAATTTGTTAAAATACTAATGAACCTAAGACTGAACTTGAGTTGCTAATCTGACTTCTAAGCAAAGTTACCTTGTCTTTTCTCTAAATGATAGACCTGTCCTTACTTGAGCTGACAAAAACGTACTCTTTTATGCTCTGTGCCTGACTGTCTTTAAGATTAGACAGTACAGTATAGAGAGACTCCTCATTTGGCATCAGGAGACTTAGGTAATTGATAGTGCTATGTAAATAGCTCTTGAAATTTGGCACATGGTAGATATTTAACTCTAACACCCTTCTGCCTTTGCTGTGTCTGAACTGCAATTTGCTTCCTTTGAGGAGTCTTCTGTTTTCAAAGGCAGGCCTCCATTTTGTTTCTGGTGCAGTGAAGAATTGCAAAGAAAGCATACAATGTTCTGTCCTCTAGTCTTCACTTCCGGACTTCCTTATTTTGTAATTTCTTGTTAGTTTTCTGTGTCTCAGAATCCTGATAAGAACACCAGGGTTAATCAGGAGAAAGCTCAAAGTGGAGAACAGGTAAAGAAACTTCCCGATTAGCAAGAAAAATAAGGATTAAATGGCCCATATTATTATGACAGATCTGCGGTACGCTTCCAGTTAAAAGAGACCAGTTGGAAATATGTATACAAAGGTATAACAGATCTATAAATACATTTGCCCTAAACCATTGTTTATAAACCTATTCACAAAAGATAGTTTAAGAATCTGCTCTGGGACTCTTCTAGTTGAAAGACAGCCTATAAATACAAGATCATTCTCATGCAACCATGACCACGTTACGTACTGTATGTTGCATGATTTGAGAAATTAAAAGCATTAGCATGACTGATAATAGAGTGTGCTATTAAATAGAACATTAATGAACAATTACGTTAATGGGAAAATTAATATATTAAGCATAATATGAAGTGGAATTTGTAGTAGAAAACAAAGTTTTTGCGGATGACCTAGGTTTGCTACTCTGAAAGTGGAACCTTAAAGTAAAGCAAATGCAGATTCATTCCTTTCCTTGTACCCAAGTCAGTTAATTTTTGCTTTCCACAGCACTGAGGGAGGAACCAAAGATTAGTTTTTGGAGTGTTACATGAATGAGTAAAATTAATGTGATTTCTCTATCTCGAAAGTGCACTTTTACATGTGAGGATAAATTACTTTTATGTCACTTTCGAATCTTAAATAGTCTCTGTCAAGAGAATAAAATATCCATTAAAAAGATATTTGTAATGCTTATCGGAGATGTTTCTGTGCCAAAAACACACAATTCTGTGAAGTACAGTGGTGTGGTGGTACTCCTTTGATCTCAATATCCTTCATCCTGGTTTGCTGCCAAGGATCATTCACTCTCTGCACGCATCAGTTGAGACAAGAAAAAATGAATGAAACTGAACTCTTGAGCTGAATTCACATATCACTTCCCCTATTCCTCTGTCTGTCTGACTCTAGTCATTTCAATGAAGTCAATTCTGATTTACTGTGGTACAGGTGACACCACCTACAGCTGTGTCTTCAACATAGATAGATGGCATCTTCCTTGCTTAATAAGATAAAAGATAAAATATCTTAATTTAAGATTGTAGCTGGACACGTTATGATCACTTTTCTGAGGAAGGACAGCCTTTGAGCATAGATACACTACGAAACACAGTGCAAAGATACTGAGCTAGTTCTGCCAGCTTCAATATGCAATCACCTCAGCATGGCACTATTAGTTCAGGTGACATTATTATTAGTTCAGGTGCAGCAGTGTGCTAACATGGCTCTGCTGTTTCCAACATCCACATTATTTTCCCTGCAAAGCACAGTCATGCCCTGCTTGGCTCTACTGTGTGTGGCTGTACAAGGACCTGTAAAGGGCCCTATCTACACCATGCCTCCTTGTAAATACCTCCATTTGTATCAGCCCCTTTATTGGATTTATCCTCAACACCACTGATTGGATAGGAAATATTCCTGTCCCCACTGCTATGAATAGAGATGAAGCAAGGTGACATATCCAGAGACTACAGGAGAACAAAGGCTTAATCCATCAACAGAGACTATTATCCTGACCACTGACTCAACTTCTTTCTTTAATTCAGTATTCAGGTTTTTGTGTCCTTCTCATGCCAAGTGACCATGGCAGGGATTTCAGTGCAGATGCAATCATGAATTTTGGACTCATTCATTCCTTGTTGACATTAGATCTCCAGCACAATTGACTCAAATAAGTTAAGCAAGCGATGAATGGACATCCGGTAAAATCTCTGCCTTGAAGAGTTCACCATCTTCATAGATGGAGAGGAAAGTAAGGGTTTGCCTAAAGAAACAGATCAATGTGTGGTAAGGTGGGGTTTGAATTTGCAGTGTATTAACTCCTCCCTGCCTCTGTGGATGTTGTCTATGAGTAATAAGTGCCCCTGCGCATGCTAGCTTACTTCAAGGGAAGTCATTTCATATTTGTTGCATGCTGCAGCTTAGTTGCTCCTCATCAAACTATAGACACCTAATCCTGACAGAGGGACTGTCCTCTGGCCCTGAGGCCAAGCAGCACAACACACGTCCTCCGAGCCAGCCTTTCCCCTCCCACCACCATGATGGCTGAGTCCATGCTGGCTACCTGACAACTGTGAAGTTCACTGCAAGCTTACGGTGAAAGGAATACTAAATGCTGCCTTCTCATGCTAACACTGTTGTAAGCATAAAGTGTGCAGAAGTTTACAGCACTTTGGAAAAGCAATAACTTATGAGTCACATGGAAACACAAAGCAGGATAATTAGAAACTCCTGGAGTTGCATCCTTGAGTCTTTAGATAACAGTTCCCTCTTGCAATCATGTTATCACAAATACGATATTGCAATATCAGATATCATAAAGCCTTAGATCATCTTAAAGATAATGTATGTTGTTTCTTCAGACTAGACTAGCTTTTCTGAGCAATTTTTTCTTCTTTGTCCTGATTCTTACCATGCTTTTAAGGTGTTTTTAGAACTTCTTTACTATAATATGAGTCTGGATCTGGCCCTCTATATCTTTCATTGAATCATCATGTTTTTGCGTACTATTTCTGAGTAGAACTTGATATGATGAAGATGTAATTCTATACTTTGCCCTGAACAGTTAGCATCAAAGAAAAGATAGCAATGGGTCGTATTCAGTAAGTGCTTTGCACACATAATTCTTGATAGCCTGAACTTTCATTTTTACAGTAAAGCAGCATAAGTGTGCCTTAGAGTGAGATTGGTTGGGATTACTTATATTCATTTTAAAGCTCTTTTATACTGTAGGAGTGGTGGAAGATCCCTGATTGTAAATTAAAATGAGGCCTTTTCAGTCAAAATTTCTTTGAATTGCTGCATTCATTTAATAATGGCAATATGCTGTCTTGATGCACTGCAAGTGTTTCATGCCTGAAACACCTATGACATGGCTCACAGTTGTAATCCTTGCAGAATCAAGTATAGTGGTGAATGCCAGAAATTCTTTCATTAATGTTTCAAAGGATACATGTGTTTCTGCATGTGTGTCTATGTGTGTCGGTCCTTGGTGTTGAAACAGGTCTTGTTGTTGCATGCAGTGCTCACGCACCTGGCTCCTATTCTTGTCTGTAAAGAATCAGAGCATCACCTTTTCTTTCAGTAATGGAGGTTACATAAGGCTGCATTAAGATAATAGTACCATAGCTGCAGTTATGCTGGGGAAATGAGCAGTTTGCTTGTCTAAGTTATCCACTGCAGATGGCAAATGTGATCGACCCGTTACCTGTGTCTGGTAAAGCCTTGCATACTGGTGTTGTTTCTCTTCCCTTTGAAAGACTTCTTCCAAAATTCCTCTGTCTGTTTTCAGTTTTTCTTATGATCGTTTTTATCCTCACACAAGATGAGTAAATTATGGATACCTTTTCATTTATGTGTTAATATCTGATGAAGAAAAGCATTTCTGATGCAATACAACACAGGAAAGTAACATAAAAGAAATGTTCAGCTTCTGCACAAAGTAAGTCTGGTTTTCCAGAGTCTTCTACCTCAGATCAGTGATTATACACATACGAAGCAAGTGTAGATCTCTACCACTATGGTGGGTGCTGGATGAGGGAGAGACCCTCTTATTAATGCCCTCTTACACTACCTGGTATATTAAAACAGCCTTAAAGAAAATATAATTTCATACTCCTTTATATTACCAGACAGTAAATAAGAGTGCAATCCCTGCGTTTTGAACTCATATTGCACAGGTGTAAATGATTACACCAAAGCTATGCAAACTGAGGCACCACATGCCAATATTTGGACACGAGAGTCTTGACATTTGTACAAACATTTCCTGTGGGTACAGTCTGAAAGCCGAAAAATTTCCACTTTCCATACCCACAAGCCAGAACTTGCCAATGCACGGATGCTCGAGAGAGGCAGTGTGAATTAGCAGTTGAAGTAGATTGGTTAAGTATAACTAAAAAGTTTCAGGAACCCTCCAGATCAAAAGGAGAGAGCCCTCAATTATATTTAACTTGCTTTGCTCCCTAAAAGAATATAAGCTACAAAAGTTTCAGTTTGCGCATGTGCTTAGGCCTTTGCACATGTAAAGTAAAGTGTATTAATTTAAACCTCTTTTACTGAGAATGAAGTTAATGCATTTTATGTCACATTCACCGTAGCGTTTAAAGACTATACAGTCATTACCACATTTCAGCTGATGGGTGGAAATTTGTTTTAGTGTGGTACACTGTATGTCTGAGCCATGAAACTGCCTTTCATTATCAGTGACCCACATTCTTAATGATAATTTTTAATTTTGGTGAAAAGGAGTAAGAGAAAACAAAACAAAACAAAATCCTACTGCATGAGAACTGACCAAGTGAAAACGGCTTCCTTCATATGTGCTATTCCATGGTATGTCTAAGCAGAATGGAGCGGAACAAAACCTCTTTGAAGCTCTTTATGTGTTCAGTGTTTGCTGAGGTGTGTTGCTTTGCACCTGCGTTTCTCAAATAAAATGTATTTTGAGGAGGGGAAGGATTGATTTTGGAAGGTGACCTGGCTTGCTTTGTTCTGTGAGAGTCAAGTGCGATGGCAGCACATCACAGGTGCCTGCCACATGTTACAGAACATTTTAATATTCAGTAGCAAACGTTCTTATTATATGAGAGCAAAAAGAATAAGGTTCATTTCATGAAAGCAGGTGAAGTAAACCCCTTTGAGATGTATGTCATATAGAATGCATAATGGATGATGGTCCAGATATAGCAAAAAAATAAATGGGCTTTGTGTGCAGCTGAGATAGGGAAGCCTGTGGTAAATTCTGTCCTTTGTCTACGAGGCTTTGGCTCTGGATGAAGATTCTTGTCATGCATTTCTGCCAAATATGTTAGTATTTAACCCATACGTATTACCGTATATGGGTATCTACTTAAGCAGTTTTGTGTTTACCATGTGCATACTTTTTTCCCTTTTCATTCTAGCAGAACTGCTTAGTTAAGGATTCAGTGGACCTAAGGATTGTTGAGTTTTCATTTGTTTAAGAGCAAAAAGAAACTTCTACTTCAGAGTAAGTAGAATATATAGAAGAAGGAAAAAATCAAGCAAATGGAAATTCTCAATGAGAGAACATTGCAACCAAACTCTACCCTCAAAAACGTACTCAGCTACCAATACCTTTATAAGTGAAGTCATATGGGTAACTGCAGAAGCTGGATTTTCCTCCAGTGGGTGATACAGGTCCGTTTTATATTGGCCATTTTAGATGGAAACTGCTATCCAGGACAAAGGACCTAAATAAAATGTCATCTGTTTGTTCAGTTCTGACTTTTTCTGGAATCTTTGTCCAGCTTAACTTACATAACGGTGGTAACGTGAGTTAGTAGCCACAGGTCCCTGTTCTAAGACAGGGCTTCAATACTTACCAAGTCTTACTTAATTCAGATGATAGAGGTCAGGAGATAAAACAGGCTACCTGAATGTTAGTGTGTTAAATCAGACTGCTTATTTAAGTGTCTAAACATGGATTTATTGCCTAATGTTTGTATTTTACATTAGATATGCATAAGTAACATCTGAAATTTACATTCCTGGCCTGAACAAATGAGTAGAGTGTTTCTTTAAGGAAAACAAAACAAAACAAAACAAAAAGAAAAGGAAAAGGAAAAAAACAAAAAACTAGAAAACCCCAGAGCCTTCATTAGGTCTTGTGCTAACCAACATTCCTATGTTTTATATTCAACCCAACTTATTAACATGAAACAATCATTCCAGATGGAAGAAAATATAGCTTCCAGGGTCAAAAAGGGGGTACATAAAATTCTGGCAAATTGGAAGAAGAAATCTACAGGGGTGAAAAAGCTCATTAATATGTGCTTTAATCCTCTTGTGGATCATTGTGGTTTGGACCTGCAGAAACTGAACTGAGAAAAAGCTACCATAAGCTAACTAGTTTTAGTGCTGAATAGCCAATATCCACAATGTTCCTCAGGCTTCCAGGGAATGAAAGGCCTTGAATGTATATGGATATACGTTCTACTGAACAGCTGACTGAGGAGATGCCTATCCTAAATTTATATGTCTCACATTATGGTGTGAACCTCAACAAAAAATATGTAGCTAGCCAAAAGCCAGCAACAGTAGAACACTTCATATGCATCATATTTTTAAATGTATTTTTACTGAGGAATAGAACAAAAATAACAACCATAGAACCTTTTAGTTTTATCTTGGAGACAGAATTTCAAGAAACTGTGGTTTACGCCATGCTTTAGCTAATCTACCTAAATACAGCACTTATACCTCCTTTATGTGATATTTAGTGTTTTGACAAGAAGATTTTACTAGTTTTCTGTCACAGAACATTACCAGATTGTGCTAGTACATGCTCTAAATTTGAGTTCTAAAAGTAGAATTATATGCTTTTTAATTTTACGTATTTAGCCAGATAATATCAGTGAAAGTCTCAGCTCCTTTTACCATCCTTCTCATAATAAGTTTGGTTGTTTACAGTTTCAGAATTTTCTAGGAGCTACGACAAGGGGCACAAACTCAAAGAATGACAAGGAGCAGTTTTTTAACCTTCTTCAGCTGCAGCACTTGGCTCAGGCCACATTCTGCTGGGATCCACATATCCATCATCTCCAGGGTGAGAAGTGAAACTCATTTTGCAGGAGCACTGATATGATCATGACCCAAAAGCAAGAGCTGAGGTCTCAGCATGAAGCAGCAAAGTGATCAGGTGCTCTTTGAAAGGCAGCCCTTCCATTTCATGCCTTCCAAAGCAGTATGTGATTTACAACTGGCCCGGGACAGGCCTCTCACATCCAAACATCTTGCTGGAGGAAGTTCTTACACGCGCAGACTAGTTTCTATTTTTCTTCAGTTCCTTCTGGTTCTCTTACCTCCGTACGTAATGTTTGCGTGTGTGTTACTCATATAATGCATATAACTGTTGATTACTTCAAGACACTGGACCAACAGAAGCTCAGCAAGAGTAAGGCAATTCTTTCAGCCAGAGACCTGAAACATTTCTGAAATGTTTCCTAAACATTAACAGGAACCAGGAGGTATTTTGATAGTCTTATAAATTTAAACTCATTTATAAAAAATACTAAACTTATTGGTTTATTATGCCAACAGGAATTACATATTGTATTATAAAATCAAAGGCCAACATAGTTCAGATATCTTGAGCTATAATTAAGACTTCCATGTATTTTACTAGATTCTAGAGAGAGAAATGCTATAAAAATCTATAGACCTCATTCATTAAAAAAGCTGCTTATGTAATCAATTCACATTTTTCAATGTATTTTATGGGCATCCTGGAATATCTACATTCAATATACACTGGATGATTTCAGCTATATTTATAGCATTTATGACTGTGGATCTACATATATAGATGAGATATGGCTGCTAAAAGGTAGATCTGTTTTTATACTTGTTATTATTTATTATACATCACAGTAGCACCCAAACTGAATACACGTGTTTAGTGTCACTCATACAATCAGTCCCAGTGCTGTCAGCAAGGTCACTCCTAGATTTGCAGTTGAGCATTTGCAGGATTGATGCTCTGGTCTGTGTGCAACAGAGGGAACCTTTCACAGGAAGGCTGTTAAATAAACCGATGGTTTCTCAAACTGGGTTTGTTTGAGGAGCGTAGGAGCAGCTCCTGGTTTCTGGCCTCCATGTCCTCTCTAACTTCCCCACACGAGGACTCCACTTCCACACCCCTCACCTTGCTGATCTGTCTGTCAAGCCTTTTAAGCCTCTAGCCTACATATATTCCTTCATGTAGCTCTATGCTCCTAGCTTGACACGGTACTCTAGGATCTTAACACCCATCTGGTCTTGTGCCAGTGTCCCCATCACATGCACCTTACCTTATCCAGCCACACATCTGCATCAGTGTTTGCCCAAGAGCAGTAATTCTGCTCACTGACTGTAAAATGGGGCATCAGTGCCAGCTGGCAGCTTCAGGGTCAGCTCCAGTTGTTTGCATGCAAGGTAATGAACGAGAAGTCACAGCTTCTTGCTCTGCAGGGGTACAATTTCTCACAGGGTCAGTGAAGCACTATTGTACTATCCTTGTAAGATGCTGCACATAAGCAGAACTGGATGCTAATACAGTTTAAAGGTCCATATATCATAATTTGGGAACCTCTAGTATGAGCAGTTCAGTTATAACTAGCTTCATTACTGCTGTTGAAGTGAATGGTCTCTGAGGTGGTGAATAAAATCCTAATTCTGCAAGATTTCTATGCCACTAGCATGCCAAAAATGTTAGATAGTCCACGAAAATTATGGGGAGGCATAAATAATTATAAGGCATAAATATGCCTAATATTTTTTAAAAAGGCATCTGGAGGAGAAGAAATTTGTTGGGAGGGATGCTCAGAAAGCCACCTACCTCTTGTCCAGGCAAGCCTAGAGATTTCCTAATCTATTACATCACTTAGTGGTTTCCTTGCAGTAAGTTGTGTGGTGTTTTCTCCACAGCTTAAAGGGTTCCACTCAGTTGAGAGGGTGGCCTCCAGTCATGCCTGGGAAGTGCTTGTAGATTTGCTGCCTGTATCTGCAATTAATTTGTTCTGGAGTGTCTTAAAATATCTTGTAGGCATTCCCACAGGAATTTCAAGTTGAACGTACATGAAAAATTGGCCAGGATCAGATTCAAAGTGATATATTATTCACACTTGTGATCACTTTTTTGATGCAGATTACTGTACTGTAGAGTTTTACTGCAGAGATTTTTCTCTAACAATCAACCTTAGTGTAATATTTAAAGTAAGATGATGCAAAGAGCAAAACACTGCATAATTCACTAGAATGGGGGAAGATTTATTTTTCCGGAGAGATTTCAAGTGGACATTTAGGTACTGCCACTGTGGCAGATGAATTAGCATGGGAAACTGCTGCTGATTCTACTTTCCAATAGACCTAGTATGTTACCAGAACACCATGGACTGGAAAAAATTATAATCTACAAATGGAAAATTGAAATATACTGAAATTGAACCAGGGAGTCAGAGGAACATGTCTCCTGGAATGGCTCCTGTGTTGGCAGAAGTGACTGGGCAGTGATCCCAGAGCGTATTAATCTCCAGTCATGAAGCTAGCACAGGAAGGTCATTTAGTTATTAGGAAAATAAAACAGGTTTTATAAACTGAAATTTGGTAATCATGAAGGGGTTACACTCCTACCTAGGGCTAAGGCAACAGGAATGTCTGAAATAGGGCTACGGATTGTTTCCTGCCTGACACATTATGGCTTGCACCTACACAGCTAGGCTTTCTATCTTCTCCCAAATAAGATATCCACACTGCTTATTGGAAATCATCCCCAAACTGTGCTGAGCTTTATGTCTGAGAGTGATATCTGGCAAGAACTACAACTGTGACAAACAGAGTGTTAACAGTTAAAGAGTTTGGGCAATTATGGTCCACTGCTTTAGTCAGCACATTCTTCTTGTTTTATTTTCTAATACAGACATCTATCCTACAACAGCTACCTGCACAAGGTATCCTACTGTTGTCCTTTGGCCTTCAGGAGCAGCCTAGGACATTGCTACTAGAGAGGAAAGTTTGAATCTTAGCGGGCAAAAAGGGAGGTGGAATACAAGACTGAGATGCTTTTAACTATGTTAGATGTCTAAGTTTAAATTATTTTCCCTAGACTGCTTTTGGATTGAAGAAAGCACTTTTGTAGGCAAGTCAGCTCATCTCAAGTTAGAGGTTTGAGTTAGGTCAGCTGAATAATCCTTTAGAGATGCTTGTTCTCTCCATTGAGAGCCCACGGTGACTTACACATCCAAGTTTTAGATCATAAGACTGTAGGGTAACCTAGACTGGAAGGGACCTCAGGAGGTCTCTAGTCCAACCTCCTGCTCATAGCAGAGACAACTCTGGGGTCAGACGATTGCTCAGGGCTTCATAAAGTCTGGTCTTGAAAATCTCTGAGGATGGAAACTCTGGGCAACCTGCTCCATTACCTAACTGTATTAAAAGTGAAAAGATTTTTTCTTCTACCAAGTCGGAACTTCTTTTGTTTCAATTTATGTCCTCTGCCTATCATCCTCTTGCCATGAAGATACTGATTCCAACTTCTTGATAACCTCCTGGTAGGCATTAGCAGGCTGCTGTTAGGTCCTCCCAAAGACATCCTTTCTCCAGATTGAATCAGCCCAGCTCCCTCAGCCTCTCCTCATAGGGCAAGTGCTTCAATCTTAGATCATCCTTGTGGCCCTTTGCTGAGCTCACTCCAGTTTATCAGTATCTGTCTTGTACTGGGGAATTAAAACTGGACACAGTGGTCTAATGAGTGCTGAGTAAAGGGGAAAGTCGCTTCCATTGATCTCCTGGCTGTGCTCTTGTTCATACTAGGACTTTTTCAAAGTGCTTTTCACTTTGCTTTTTCAACTAGTACTTCTCCAAACAATTTTGGGCACAGTTCAGAAATTAGCATGGAACCAGGATCTTCTCCAATAGGCAGTTTGGATGGATTACCCTCTTTTGGTGGAAAAGAGACTTTAACAGTATGGACATGGTGGGACTCTCCTACTTGGTGTCAGGCCAGAGAAGAGGCCCTGGTGCAACCCAAGTTACTGGTACAAGTGGAGCTTATACGATGACATAGATGCCCCTTGCTTGTGAACTGTGCAGTGTAGGAGTTTATAGGATAACTTAATTACTGTGGTTGCTCAGAAGTCAGATTTTACTGTAAAGACTGCATCTCAGCTTGAATCAATTCAGCCTGAGGCAGCACAGTTATGGACTCTGTCTAAACAGGATCTATGGTTTTAGAGTAAAATCAACCTCCCTTCTTTTCGGTAGGCCTCAGTAACTTTTAGACCCTGAGTACATGCAGTTAAACTACTTCCAGACTTTAGCTGCTGGGTCTGTATAGGTCTGTGCTGTGCAGCGAGGCCTGACAAGCTTGCACCAGGACTGTTACCTGCTCTGAAGGTTGCTCTGAAGTTGCCCAGCTGGACACCAGAAAGCTGGGTAGGGCCATTCTTAAAGTGAGGAATGCAGCCTTTTCCCTCCCGCCTCCTTAGACTTGTACAGTAGAGAGAGATTTGAAAAAAAAAGATGAGTAAGGGGAAAAAAAAGGTTGTTTTCACTAGATCTGTGTTTTCATTTGCTTCATATTTTAGGAGCCATCAGACAAAAGGGCAGGAGAGGAAGCTAAAAATCCTTTTCAAAAGGCACAGAAAAGAAATGAATAACTATAAAAAAAAGCCAAAAGGTAATTTTGAAATAAATCCTTAACTTCTAAGCTGAAGAGCCAGGCCTTGGATATTGTTAATGAACCATTAGTCCTGCCTTAATCACAACATCCCTTTCTTTTGTTCTCACACCCCACTGTTTCTTCGCAGCCGGAGACACTTGGATTTTCAGAAGTGACAGCGCTCCTCATGAGCATAGTTCATGCTGGTTATAATGGACACATCTGTGCTTACAATGTTTGTCCGTCATATCCACTGTTTGCTTTAAGCAGCACGATGAAGAGTATGTGACAGTGTGTGTGCATGCGTATGTGGGAGCAGCAGCAAGGAAGCAGTGAGAATGCAGAGACTACTTAAGACCCTGCTAAGCTGCTCTGTTTCTCAATACTGTATTTATTGCAACTCACTTTGTAGTTAGATGAATGGAATATTTTTTTAAAGGAATTTTACTCCCAATTGTTTTTACTACAACATAAATTTGCTGACTCTTTATTAGACACTAAGAACTCAGGCAACCCTTGGTGAGACTCGATTTCCTATTGAAATATGTACCGCTTTGCCCTGGAAGTAGGTGTTTAAGCTGAATAACAAAAGCTTGCAGACAAAAGTTCCCTTTACAGTCACAGCATTGGATTTCTCTGCAGGGCCAGGGCATGGGCCAGAATTCTTGCATGCAATTGTTGTTAAACTGCTGCACAGCCTTTGACATGCTTTTGGCCCAGGCCAACTAGCAGTCCCCTGGACAATGCCTGGCAGGGTTTGGGGAGCTGCCTAAGCAATCTGGATGTGGCTATGCTGGTGTGAGGGGGAGACGCGTTTGGCCATGTTGGTGTGAGTCAGGCCATGTTCTTTGGCTCACAGCCAGAGACTGGGACCTGCCATGTGCTATCTACTTGAAAAGATGCAATCATAGCATTCTTTTTTTCAGGCTCTGATTCTGCAGTGAAAGTTGCAGGAGTAGCTCTCTCTAGGGCTCCAGGTACTTCTCCTTAGCGTGAAATTGGGTCTTTACATGATGGCAATCTCATTGATCCTTAGTTACGCTGAGGGTGAAACCTAAAATATCCTTGATAAGTCAAATTGCTTACTGTTCCTGAAACTCTTGGAGAAATAACTATACAACCCATTCAGGGGTTGCCTATGAAAACTTGTTTTTTGCTCTCCTTGGTCTTTCACTTATGAAGATACACAAGAATAGGTTTTTTGTTCCCATTTTGGTTAAATAATTTTGTTGTTCTCATACTTTGTCCTGAATTTTCATCTCAGAATTCGAATGTCATGCTGATTTTTTGTTTGCATTAATCTTATAAATTAGTATGTAAGATGCAAGGCTGTGAAGCGTTGGACCTAAAGCAGAGTTAGACTTCATTTGTCCTCTTGTGTGTTTTCCTACCACCATTCATTCAATCACAATCATTCGATTATTATGTCAGCTTTTGTATATTATGTCCTAAAAATACTTTCAGAACATTTTCAGAATACTTATAAGCCAAAATAAATATCATGAAGCTCATGACTGTAAATATCAAATTAATTTCTCTATTGGGTGGATATTCCTGGGTTACTAATAGGCTAGTTTGAAATAATCAACATTTCAAACTCTAGTACTGTTTCTTATGTATTTACTTTTTATTTCATTGAGCCAAACAAGGTAAATGTGAAGCAACAATGCAAAATAATGTTAAGAGAAGTCATAATTTAGTTTTCCTTAATGATGCTGATAGCTAGAAGACCAATGGCAAATACAATTAAAGTTGCATAACTCTTCCATTCTATCCTCTTTTTAATTCTTTCATAGTTTTCTTAATTGATCGCTATCCATTCCCAAAGTTCGTATTTATAGTTTCTGTCTGAAAGAGATTTTTGGTGAAAATCTGTGTAAAAAATGTTCCAGCAATTCTTGAGAATGAAAAAACTACCAAACAAAACAAAACTCAAACCAATCCTCCAAAACCATTGTATTTGCCATGAAAAGAATAACTAAAAAACCCTGTCTTTTATGCACAGCTTTCATTCAAAAAGATTCAGGAAAAGGATGAAGAGCCAAATACAAATACATGGAAAAATCTCAGTAGGAAAACTGGGACTTGTGGTCATTTTCATGTGCAGAAAATTTGGCCCATAATTTGCCATGGAAATAGCTTCTTTTGAGAGGAAGTTTTTTGGTAAATAGTGGCTGTATTTTGACAAAAATGTGAACCTTTGGAAACTGAGTTCTGTTCTGCAGTAAATTTTTTGTGTGTAGCTGTGAGCTGTCATTCAGTGAACAGATGATTTAACTGTGCAGTGAGTGAGAAACATTTTGGAAATTTGTGTAGGTTAAACAAAAATTTTACCTTCATAAAGTTCATAATGTAAGCAAAGCCTTGACACTCATAGTATCTAACGTCACTAAAACTCATCATTTGAAAGAATTATCTGCTGGTCGGACAACACAGCAAGACATAAGCAATCCAGGAGGTTCTTGGAGAACACTGATGATGATAACTTTCTGATACAGATGATAGAGGAGCCAATAAGAGGTGTGCTGCTAGACCTTGGACTAACAAACAAGGAAGGGCTCATTGGAGATGTGGAGGTTGGAGGCAGCCTTGGCTTTGAGATGGTGGAGTTCAGGATCCTGCAAGGAGGAAGCAGGGCAAAAAGTAGAATCACAACCCTAGATTTCAGGAGAGCAGACTTTCACCTCTTGAGGGACATTCTTGGAAGTATGCCATGGGATAGGGCCCTAGAAGGAAGAGGAGTCAAAGAAAGCTGGTTAATATTCAAAGATCACTTCCTCCAAGCTCAAGAACAGCGCGAGTGTTCTTGAGCAAGAAGTCAAATAAAGGGTGCAAGAGACCTGCATGGATGAACAAGGAGCTTCTGGCAAAACTCAAACAGAAGAAGGAAGTGTATAGAAGGTGGAAGCAGGGACAGACCACTTGGGAGGAATACAGGGACGTTGTCAGAGTGTGCAGGGATAGGGCTAGGAAGGCCAAGGCCCATATGGAGTTTAATCTGACAAGGAGATGTCAAGGTCAGCAAGAAGGGCTTCTTTAAATACATCAGCAACAAAAGGAAGACTAGAGAAAATGTGGGCCAGCTGCTGAACGGGCCAGGGGCCTTGGTGACGAAGGATACAGAGAAGGCAGAGGTACTGGATGTCTTCTTTGCTTTGGTCTTTACTGACCTGGGGACAAGAGAGGAAGGCTGGAGAAAGAGAGACTTTCCCTTGGTGGAGGAGGATCAGGTTAGAGATCATTTAGGCAAGCTTGACACCCACAAGTCCATGGGCCCTGATGGGATGCACCCACGAGTGCTGAGGGAGCTGGCGGATGTTATCGCTAGGCCACTCTCCATCCTCTTGGAAAGGTCATGGAGATCAGGAGAGATGCCCAAGGACTGGAAGAAAGCCAATGTCACGCCAGTCTTCACAAAGGGCAAGAAGGAGGAGCCAGGGAACTCCAGGCCTGTCAGCCTCCCCTCCATCCCCGGAAAGGGGATGGAACAGCTCCTCCTGGAGGTCCTCACTAAGCATCTGGAGGACAAGAAGGGGATCAGGAGTAGTCAGCATGGATTCACCAGAGGGAAATCATGCTTGACCAATGTGATAGCCTTCTCTGATGGAGTGAGTGGCTGGGTAGATGAGGGCAGAGCAGTGGATGTTGTCTCCCTGGACTTCAGCAAGGCTTTTGACACTGTCTCCCATCACATCCTCCTAGGTAAGCTCAGGAGGTGTGGGCTGGACGAGTGGACAGTGAGGTGGGTGGAGAACTGGCTGGATGGCAGAGCTCAGAGGGCTGTGGTGAATGGCGCAGAGTCAAGTTGGAGGCCTGTGGCTAGCGGTGTCCCCCAGGGGTCAGTCCTGGGTCCAGTCTTGTTCAACGTATTCATCACTGACCTGGAGGAAGGGACAGAGTGCACCCCCAGCAAGTCTGCTGATGAGACTAACCTGGGGGGAGAGGCTGACACACCAGAAGACTGTGCTGCCATTCCGAGGGACGTGGACAGGCCGGAGAGCTGGGCGGAGAGGAACCTCCTGAAGTTCAACCAAGGCAAGTGCAGGGTCCTGCACCTCGGGAGGAAGAACCCCATGCAGCAGGACAGGCTGGGGGTTGACCTGCTGGAAAGCAGCTCTGCCGAGAAGGCCCTGGCAGTGCTGGTGGACAACAAGTTAAACATGAGGCAGCAATGTGCCCTGGTGGCCAAGAAGGCCACTGGGATCCTGGGGTGCATTAGGCAGAGCGTTGCCAGCAGGTCGAGGGAGGTGATCCTGCCCTTCTACTCAGCCCTGGGGAGGCCACTTCTGGAGTACTGTGTCCAGTTCTGGGCTCCCCAGTACAAGAGAGACATGGCACTCCTGGAGAGAGTCCAGCAAAGGGCTACAGAGATGATTAAGGGCCTGGAGCATCTGCCATATGAGGAAAGGCTGAGGGAGCCGGACTCTTTAGCCTGGAGAAAAGAAGATTTAGGAGGGATCTGGTTAACGCATTTAAGTATCTGAAGGGAAGGTGCAAAGAGCCCGACTCTTCTCAGCGACACCCACTGATAGGACGAGAGGCAACAGGCATAAACTGAAACATAAGAAGTTCCATCTGAACCTGAGGAAAAACTTCTTCACTGTGAGGGTGACAGAGCATTGGAACAGGTTGCCCAGCCAGGTTCTGGAGTCTCCTTCCCTGCGGATATTCAAGAATCATCTGGAGAGGGTCCTGGGCAATGTGCTGGTGATCCTGCTTGAGCAGGGGGGTTGGAATAGATGATCTCCAGAGGTCTCTTACAACCGCAGTCATTCAGTGATTTCTGTGATTCTGTGAATTCACAGCTGCATCTCAGTGGGTACCATTTTTCATTTAGACTTTAATTGCTGCATTGATTTTGCATAGACTCTAAAATAGTAAAATAAGGAGAGAAATGTAGTTGAATTTTTTTTTTTTCAGTAATTGATATAAATTATTATATTATTTGGCTTGATACCTATCTTAATCCAAAATGCTACCTTTGACCTAAGATCTATCTGAAATCTCAACTTCCTGTTGGCTGATAGTTCATTATGTAAGGTCATAATATGTTTTATTCACTCATCATCCAAAGAATTTTCCACTTCTGCTACCCTTTTTCTGCTTTATTCAACATCTGGACATTTATTGACATCTGGGTTGGATTTTACTGAATATATAATTGCACATACAGTGTAAATAAGCAGATCCCCCTTTTGAAAGGAATGTAACCAGGCAAGCCTAATGGTTTGATCCTGCCCCAGATATATTCTCAGTATCATTTATCCTAGAAAAGTTGTTCCTCTCTTTGTGCTTAAATCATTGAGTAAAGTTGTAGTGAATGTCAGAAAGAAAACAGCAGAGGTATTGCTTAACATAGACTGTAGGGTTTTTGTATTACCTCTCAGTAAAAATTATCACACTAATGATGAGAAGATTTGTTCTGAAGCACAGCGGGAGCAGAGCCTCAGAGAAACCTGTCACTGTTAACGAATTCTCACCCGTCAAAATTATTGAGGGTAAAATCCTTTAGCCTTGACTTTAACTGTTCACAATTTAGGCATCTCACTTAAACTTGTTACTGAGGTTCCTCCTGTAGTCAGTGAAGAAGGACAAGTCCTTGTGGATGGTGATTTATCCTGCCTCTTAGACGGTAATTATGAGATGGGAAAAACTGTCCTCTGGAGGTGCTTTTCTCATTCTAGCAGATTTGAAGAGACCTTTATTGACCGTCCACTCTAGGCACATAGCTCTTAAACCACTACAGGCAAGTGAGACAAATCCAGGGCCAATTTCACTGTCACCAGCAGTATTCAGATGGGACCTAAAGAATCTGTTGCTCAAATTCAACAGTTTATTAAATGATTTTTTTAAATGACCATGAAAACAAGGCTAGGCAATGTCTTTTACCAAAAGTGTTCCTGAGGTGGCAGAGGTGAGCTGAGGAGAAGATGTATACCCTTCACCTTCATAGGAACAGGTTCTGTCAATATTGAACCTCAGAGTAACTTCTTGTTTCTGCTTCATTCCAGGTAGAATTTGCTGCTGAAGTCTGAGTTGTCCTGCTAGTGCTATTTATTGTATAGCTAAAAGCAACTTGGTTGGCACAACCTTGCTCCATGCCATTTCTGGGGGGGGGAGGGGGGTGAGAGTGATCACTTTTAAGCAACTTTGATTTACTCATTGTTTTAAAAGAGAGGTCCCTTCATGATATTTTACAACTTCTGTACTATTATCTTTAAAACCTGTTACTTTTGGTCTTGGTCACACATTTACTCCCTCAGTCAGTGCTGGATCAGCTGAGAACTAAATTTTGGCTTCTAACCCTGAAGTTATTATCTGCAGCTAGTGCAAACGTTCATTGCTCTCTCTCTTCAATCCAGCACAGGATCTGTCCCTCACATAGATTTTTTGAGCTGTGACTTTTCGGAATTAATTTCCGCTTTCTTTTAAATATATGTTGTGTTATATGCGAAAATACAGCAGGTTCTGAACTGATAAACACGCACACACACACACAAAATGAAGGTGTGAAAAAGAAACCATTTCATGGCTCTGAAACCGGTGACCACAATACGTTACACAAGACCACCCCACAACAAGTAAGAAATTAGAAATGTTGAGGGCTGTTGAAGACTAAATTTTCACAGCAGATCAGCACAAAGTTATTTAGCACAGATGTTTCTGTAATTGTGATACACTGGGAAAATTCTCAGTATTCAAACTTCAATGGCTCCCAGACTCACGCTTCCACCTGTGTGTTGTGGTGGTCTACTCTTAATACACTGGTCTGTAATGTGAACCATGTGGCAACATGTGTCTGGCTCAAAAACTTGTTAAAACCCCTCTCCTCCCCACAGTATTCTCCTCACATCTTTAGGCTTGTTTCCTCATTTCTATTTTTATGTTTGAAGGATTTACAAAATGGGAGAAAATAAAGACACCGCAAAGCTTGTGGGACTGGAGATGTGGGAGGGAGCTAAGTTCAGGTACTTCCAGTTTGATAGTGCTCAAAAGGTGTTAGCTGCTCTGTGCAATGCATCCAGTGGCCTTTGAAAAAATGAATGTCATGGTGCTTGTCACAATTGATTGATCTGCTTATAGGAAAAAATATTGAATGCATTGATTCCTTTTTCCTGTAAAGATGTTATTTTTTAAAAGTTTATCATTATTGAAAATTGTTTTATATCAGTACATTTCAATCCATTTATTTTCTCGTGAAATATTTATTTTGACCATCATTATTATAATACCAACTAGCTTTCACATAATACTTTGCGTAAGTCTCAGTGTTTTCCTAACAGTGCTCATTATTTGTTTGCTGCCAGAGATTTGCTACCAAACTCACGACTGTATGCTTTTGTATGTGTGTGTGTCTATAAGAATAAATGATTCCCAACCTCATAAAGCAGAAAATGTGAACAAATATTTTGCTAATACTTTTAAAAATATATAGTAGCCTAAGGGTTCCTGAAATGTGTCAAAACTTTTTACTAAAAAAAGAGATGTCAGTAAAAATACTAATAGTTAACAAATGGCATAACTTACATGAATTCAGCTAATATTCTATTGAAAAAAATAAACAAAATACTTCTTTCACCTCAAAGTAATGGTTAAAGAAATACAAGCAAGTTCTATATTATTTAGGTATATATGTATAATTTCGTATACTCCTGGATATGGTGTTTAAGTACCTCAAAATCCATAATGTTCACAGCTAGAGCTTCTTGGAAATTTTCCCACAGAATGTTTTTCCTCTGGAAAATTGCTGATTCACAGAAATCAACATATTTTACAGAAGAATATGGCTCTTAGTGAAATTATTTTTAAAGGAAAAATACAGAACTATTTTGATGAGATTTATGCTATTCATTTCACTGCTTTCTGACTAAAACAAGTCATTTTTTAAAATGCTACTTATTTTTTAATATATTTTGTATTATGCAACTTTCTTAAATTATTCTTTGGAAGACAAATTTAATTGCTCTAGAACATAATTTCCCAGGGAATTTAATTTAATAGAAATTTAATTTTACGAACTTTTTTTCCCCTAATTTGTAAAAGAGTAGATCTAGTTTCTGGCCAGCTTTATTTACAATGTCTGTTTTATTGATACTTGAGGAATGGTGAAGCTAGACAGGGATTCAAGCAGTCTTTTGCAGTATCCTTAAAATAAAAAAGCTGTTCATTACTAAAATTATCTCAGTTTTACCATAGAAAAGCTCATATATTTTTAGAAAGCATTTCAGTATAAGTATTTTTATACAGGTTAAACTTTGTCCGACTTAGAGATGGGCAGCTTTATTGTTTTAATATGGCGCAGTTTGAGCCTATGTGTCGGCTAGAAGTTGAGCATCACCTCCGTAGTCAGCCTGGGTCATCTAGAATAGCCTTTGAGCAGATAGATAAAGTTTCAAATGCACTTTCAAGGGTATATAGACAAAATCTACTATTCCTACAGGTTCCTAAAAAATCTTTTAGAATTTAGGACTGGTTCCTCCAGGAACTATGAAAATTGAACTGAGCCAAACATAGAAGTGAATTCCCCCAAAGACGGAACCAACCCTCTTTTTCTAGTGGTTAATAGTAGTAAAATAATACTAAGACACAGATGGAAACTGTGCCATGTCAGTTCCTTAGAAGCAAGGCTGCACATCTGGATGCTTCACACAGCCCATCAAAAACGTCTGTGCTTTCGGCAGCCCTCCTGGTCCTCCCCCAGCCTTGGGCTAACACCTTGCCACAGGGTCACCAAACAACAGATTGATCACCCTGAACGTGTGAGTTTCGCAAAGGTTATACAAATAACCTCTTGTCGTTGAAACTAACTATAGAAAAAGCCTATTTTTTTTTTAAGTGATTAATTCACTCACAGGTTGAGAACAGAAATGTGGACAAATCCACTGAATAAACTCCTCCTAATAAATAATTTATTTACTTCTAGTTAGCAGGCCTAGAAAACAAAACAAGTAGAGATAGGCATGAATAGCCTTTATTTCTAGGTATGAAAATTATATTCTCCACATTCAAACTAGAGTTGCCTCATATTAGCACTGCGGAATGAAATGCATTACTTCTACAAATGCCCTTTTTATACTTGCTTTATTGTACTGTTGATACATACGAGTCATGGCTTAAGGAATGGCCTTGTCTGTATTATTAAACAGAACAAAATGCTCCTTTAGCTCAAGGAGGTGAAGATTAAAGCTGGTTAAAGTAGGAATAATTTATATGACAAATTTTTAAAAGAAATTCCTTTTTACTGAGGTTCACGTTTTAGTTGTTTAGCACGTCAGAGCTTTTAGTAGCTTTCAAAGTTTTCAGACAGAAGACCTGCAATTCTGTAGAAAGATAGAATCTCTTTTTCTCAAAAGGCAAGCCTTCCAGAAATAATGCTCTGAAACATTTTAATTCAGGGAAAAAAAGTAAAATTATTCTTATTTTTCATTGAAATTAGCTATTTTGACCAAAAAAAATAAAATTCAAAACATTCTGGTAAGTATTTCTCTTTTAATACTTCACTGTTAATGCTGATCTTTTAGAAGAACTGAAAATGCACCTAAAATCATGATACTGAAAAGGTAGAAGTTACTCCTAAATTTTTTGACATAGTGAATATCTTTGTACGAAAAAAACAAACATTTAGCAAGATCTTATCCCCCCCCCCCCCCTTTTTTTTTTGCTTCACTTTGGTAATACAAAATTCAAGGTTGGTATATATCTGAAGACTCTTCTCGCACAGTGGACCTATGCAGTGTCCATATACCGGAACTTCAAGGAGTCTGGTCTTCTGCATTCTGTTAAGTGGCCAGATATAAAGTCTGCAACATGTTAGACATAATAATACGGGACCATCACAGTTGTTCAAACCTTCTGGGATTGCCACCTGTTCTTAAAAACATGACTACATTAGTATAAAATGTTACCTTCCCATAGCTGGTATTTCTGCTCTGCTGGAAACTTACTTCAATGTAAAGTTAGCCAGTGTAGTTTAAACATTTTTCAAAGTGTCTGTTCTACGTACTCCAGCTACCTGTGCAAGAAGATGCTGATGACAGCCTTATAAAAGCTCTTATTTACGCCAAGGACTGAAGAGGTCCAGTATCAACATCACGGCGGGTAAGTACAAGGATGACATGTCTTTGCCCCGTTTCCTGTACTGTCGCACGCCAAGATGAATTGCATTTGCTTGGGCTTATATATTCTTTTCTGCTGGGAAGAGAAGGTATATTATTCAATCTAAGTTTGCAATAATTACAGGTGCACTTTTTAGTTATTTTTTCTCTGTAAAAGCTGTCTTTCACTACAAGTCACAGAAAATTAATTTAACATAATGAATTAGCTCGTAAGGATTCGAGACTTAATGATTCATTTTTGCTTCATGCCTCACAGACAAAAGCTGATATAAAATTTAAGTTTCTGCCTGACTTTTAATAAGTATTTAAAGGACATAACACTTGTCAAAGTATTAAAAAGTCATACTTAAAAGGCCAAATAAACTCTTCAGTTTCTGTGAAATGGTATTTTTTACAAGAAGCAATGGGTCTATTGCAGCACACAAGTGCTTAGGCTAGAATTCACATGCTTCAGCTTTGAAATTTAGATTTTCTGCAATGTCTTGAAAGCTCTTGGGAGCTTGAATAAACAATTTGGAAGAAAATGCTTTACTTTACTGATGTTTGTGTTTTCTTTGTAAACTGCAATGGAACCTGGTAACTCATGGAAGACATTAGTGGTTCCGGTGTTTCTATAGCTGAGACAGAATAGGTCTCGGTGCTAACTGATGCTTTTATTTACGGTCTGGAAATTTGGAAATTCATAAAAAGCATGAATGGTCCCTCTTTGCTTCACCTTACAATGCAATAGGTTTGGTGATGGTGGCTATTTGCTAAAGCGATATCTCTGGGGAAGTACAAAGGCTTCAGCAAACTTTTTACTGGAGATGAGCTGAGCTATCCAGGCCACTTAGACCCTGAGCAAAAAGGGTGATAGAAACTTGGTACTTTAGGACTGAGGGGAAATAACAAAATCTTCCTCTGAGGAGAATTTTCATATCAGTTTATGTGCGACTGAAAAAAAGGAGGAGTTAACAGCTGGGTTAACAGTAGGCAAGCACTCACAGCCCAGGAACATTTGTGAAACTAACAATATTTTTCATTTGCAGACTCCTAATTTAGGCAGCTGTGCCTTTCCAGCAAGTGTGCTCCCTGCAGAGTGAGCTCCTTTCGTAGTGTAAACTCATGTGTCTGCATATCAAATACCTTTTTCATTGTTCATTTATGTCACTTTCTTGCTTCCCTGTCTGCTTTTCTGAGCTTTTCTGAGTTTCTTTTCTTTTTCTCTTTTTAATGATGATTGACAGGTGTTGTGGATTGAATGTGGATGGCACCATTTATGGAGCCGGATCAAGCCGAATCTCATTTCAACTACAAGTTTTAAAGCCAGTCCTTCAGAAATAACAAGTTGGGGCCGAACCCCTTGGCTTTATTCTGTCTCTGCTTACTACAACTCCTGCAGCTCAACTACGTTTGAGTTTCTCCTTCAGCCCTTGTAAAAGCATCAGTCACCTCAGACCTGACCTGTAGCAGCTCTTCTTGCTGCCAACTTGCAGTAAAATTTATTGCACTGTTTTATCAGATGACATGAAACAATGCCAGCAATTTCTCCAGTGCTATCTATATGTGATCAAACAGCACTAAAGTTACGCACACACTGAGCAAAGATATGCTGGTTCCTCTTGAATATTTTTGACCTATAAAGTCTACTGGAAGCATACTTGTTTGACAAGAGGCAAATAACAGATCTTTCAGCCAGAAGCTTGTCAAAAAGAATGCTTGACAAGCCAGCCTTCAAAAATGCTGGGAAAAAGAATCTGATTTTATACTGCACAACTCTGGAGTATCATTTGATTCAGAGGTCAGCCCCCTAAAGTTATTTACTGTTCAGAAGGTGTTTTTAATCAAATTGAAAAAATATGGCTTCTTTCCAACAATGCCTCCCTTCTCCACAAGCACCAGTAGTCAGGATTAAAGAAGTTTAAATAATAACAAACCAAGCTTTGTGTTTGTGCCTAGTGTCAACTTGCACTGCTACAAGAAAATGAAAGATCTTTTAAATTTTACTATAGTGCACTTAAAAATAGAAAAAAAAAATCATTCTACAATATTTACTGGTATCTCCAAGTTCTCTGTTTCACAATGCTCTTTATACCTAAAGTCTTTGATCACTCAATCCTTAAATTGAAGAGCAGGTCAACATTTGCAATGGAGTGTGGAGCCTGTGCTGGTGGAAATGGAAGTCAGTAAAGTCTCTCTGTACAACGCAGCATCCTGCTGATATACTGACAGGAATCCAAAAGGAGGACAGCCATGTTCATGCCTTGCTGTGACCAAACCTCTTTGAAGTTGTTTTAGAGCTTTTTCTCTCAGTGCAGCTCTGTATAAATGCAAAAATCTGCTCTGAAAAACAGCAGGACTGTCACTGCATTGCACTCCCCCACTTTTCCACCAATGTGTACAGAGCCCAATGATGCCTCTTTGCATCTGCAATAAGTCATCATCTAATCTATTTTTATGGTTGTTATTACTGCAGTTTCTGAAAACCTCACACATTTTGCTGTATTTATCTTAATCTGAATTCCCCATTAGGTAAGAAATGTTATTGGCCCATTTTCAAAGTGAGGAATTTAGGCATAGAAAGGTTAAGTGACTTGCCCATGGTCACAGATGCAGTCACATACGTAACCTGAAACATCCACCTTAAACACTCTGAGTTTCCCATTTCTTTCCAGGAATATAGAGAACATCAATTCCTAAATAATTTTAATAGTGTCTTAGTCCGCATTACACGCTGCAACTATCTTGCCCCTGTGTAATAAGGGATGCAGACGTGCTTCTCAATGTCAATGAGAGTTTGCATGTGTAGAGTAAAACTCCAGCATAGTTAAAGTCAATGGGAATTTTGCCTTCGGCTTCAGTGGAGCCCTGGTTTCACCAGCAGACTTTCTATGCATTATGTTCTCATTTTCCACAAATGTGGAATTGCTTATTTTTAATTTGGTGGTATAAAGTATGCTCTAAAGCTAATTGGAAATCACAGTGCAGTGATTTAGATGTATAACTCTTAATTTTCGTAACTTGGTCTTCTATGTTTATTTTTGGATAAGTTCTCTCTTCCTTTCTTCCTTTTTTCTTTTCCGTAGTGGCTTTAGCTACTTCTGTAAAGTTTTAGAAATTTACCTTCTTTCAGTAAAATATTTGGAAACTACCACCCCTTTATAATTAAAATTTTACTCGCTTCTTCCCCACAAACACGTTGGCAGCTAAGTAAAAGCTAAACTATCAAGTGGTATTTATTTAGTTGTGATTTTCTGTAGTTATTTAAGAGGGGTTACTGCGTTAGAGCTACTTAAACCTTTCTACATTGAAAAGAATATGGTTTGTACAGATTTACATCAAAGTTGTATAGCCCATAATATTACACTAATATAGCAGCATTTTTGTTCGGTTTTAGTATTTCAGGGATTCTTTATGGGAAAGATGTAGACATCTACGTGGAAACAATCCCAACATCATTGTTAATATTTTACCAGGAGAAAGCCTGACCTTCTGAGTAAAGTAACTGAATGAAATACGATTGTCTATGAAGATTATTCCTTTAATATTGTACAAACTTTATTCTTCTCTCTTTAATGCTTTGACAATCTGCAATATGCTATGGACAAATATATCCTTCTAAATTGGAGAGATAGAACTGGAATTCAGTTCATGCCCACCCAAGGCAGAAAAGGGTAGCAAATAACCTCTTTCTCTCTTGCAAGGAGCATTCATATCTATTAGCTGTCTGTGTGGCGAGAGGGAACCCTCTGTAGTGTTAATCCTGGTCTATGTAGGTGGGATCACTCAGAGCTTTGGATGCGTTCCCCACGCTGCACCAGCCAAGATGGGCTGGCACATGGGAGTGGAAATAACTTGTGCCAGGTGCAGGACTAGTGCAGATTAGTGCAGGGGGACAAGGGACTGCATTACAACTGAGTCACAGTCTAGCAGTCTGCTCCTGGAGCAGTGTAACCATACTCAGTGCTTGTGGCAAAGCCACCAAAATTAGTCGATGGTGCTAGCTGTAGGTTTTCAGGACACGCCACATAGCTTACTCCCATTAGCCAGCATGAAAAGAAAAAAAAAGGGAATTTGGTATTTGCAGGTTAGGTAGTTGAAGTTCTTTGTTATTGGCTTCTATGAAATGCTGCTTCTTGTGAACCCAGAAACCACCATTGCTGCAGTATGGAAATGGTTCCAGCTTAATGAAAAAAGAAAGGTGATTTTGCTTGCATTAGTAAAGCTTTGTGGAAGAGCTCCTAAGGAAAGGGGGTTGAGAAAAGAGGTGGGAAGGTCAGAGGAATTGTAATGTTTTTTTGTCCTAACTTTTTATAGGAACTGTGCTGTTAATGGCTCTGCAAATGCCTGTTTGTCTCCATGTGAAGGAAGATGGATGTGTGAAGAGTCACCTAAGTTCCAGGGAGAAACTGAGCAAGACAGATTAGTCCCACCTCAGCCTGACACCTGGGGCACGTCCTTATCTAAGAGGGTAAATGGATCAGAATGTTACTACCCGTTTATTTATTCTCCTTCTGTTTGGAGACTTTCCCTGATTAATTACTCCCTAGTAATTGCTGCTGTTAACTAATGTCAAACCCAATTAACCTGGAGTCCCTTCATCCAGTACCTCCACCATCCCTCTGCAAAGAGGAGAAGGTCATCAGCTAGGAGGTTCTGAGGATGGCCACACTTTACCCATTCGTTTATTTGCTTTGGGCCTTGTTTGCTATTCCTGCTGCAATGCCTGGCGACAGCTTTCTAGAATTCCCATCAAGTCTAATTGGCCTGCTGAAGCAGCAGTGAACATAAGATTTAAGAAATGTTTTCTTTAAAAACTTCTGGTCCTACAGACACTTTGAGATCAAATTTCACTCTGCTGAAATCACACACGATTCCCTGTGATTTTCATGAGAAATACTGTAAGAAAGTATTAAAAGAGAAACATGTCTCAGTGGTTTGGAGTGACTGATGGCCAGGGGGGTTGAAGAGTGGGTGGTGGTAACATAGCAAGGCATCTACAGAATCTTTAGAGGTTGCCAAAATTAACACATACAAGGTATTCAGTATCAAAGTTTTCAATATTTGGCTCCATAAACACAATACCGGTTGCAAAAACAAAGCTAAGGATTTCATGCTGATTACTTAAATAAAAACTGTTTAATTATGAACATTTGGGAAATGAAGTTATGAAGAACTGACCAATATTGCTACGGCTTCCTAGTGTTCATACCAGACCGTGAACGCTGTGCCAGCATCTTACTGCTTAGCGTACTGTAGCTTCAGCTATGGTAAACAGTTCTAAGGCTTAATGTGTCTCAGGCAGATAGCTCAATGCAGAAGGAGGTCTAACTCATCATTAAGGCCTGTCACTTTTAACTTCAATCAGTTGTGGACAATGTAGTCCAATAAAAGTTGCCAGCACCATCTGTAGAGGTGCTGATCAAGCAGGTCAAGTTCTTATCTTCTTAATTTGATTTCATCCGCATTTCAGGCATTTTCATAAAATGAAATAAGATTTATTTCAGAAATAGAAGTAAATCGTGTTAGTATACAGGAAATGTTGAATGACACCTCATATTGGTCACAAAGATCAGGTTCGTCTTCCTGGTTCTTGACAAGAGGTCTGTTTTTTTAATTAATATTTTATCATTGATAGGAGCTATCATTTACTGCAACTGCCCTTACTGTCTATTATAACTTTCTTTAGAGAGTGCTGTATCAATGCAAGATTTAGTTATGTGGTACCTCTCCTTTCTTTTCTATGGTTACTACTAAAAATATGCATTTCTTGGCAATTTATTACCTGGATTACTCTTAGGAGTTTGATTTGCCTTCCTCTCCTGTCTCTCCTGCCCACCTTCATGATTGACTGCAATCCTTTTTTTTTGACTCAAGCTCTTTATCTTATCTTTTACAAGTCTCATAGTTATAACCCCACTTGAAGTTTTGGATACATAAGTGAGAGTTATAGAATTATTATGATAACAGAGTAATGAATTATGTTTTCTCATGAAGATGTTTAGGGTCATGTGCTTTACACCATGACTGGAATGGAGCATGCACCCAATCAATCGCCATGTATCAGCTGATGAAAGCTAGCTCTGGGTATGACTACTTTGTTAATATGATCACATATTTTGTTATTTAGGCTCCCAAGCATATTTCTCACTCTCTGTTTTTCAGGAATTAATTCAACAGGTGTGTATCAAACAGTTTTCACTCACAAGCGGAAACAGTAGAACAATCTTGCAGGATTACCACATTGACCTCTCTACCCTACCCTGCTGTATGGGAAAATAGGTTGTCTATGGAGTGATTTCTGAACTGCTCCAGTTTACACAGTGTTAAAAGATGAATTAGTATCATTTTAATTTTAATTTTAATTTTAATCTTAAATACAGCAGTTCAGGAGTTGTTTCAAAAGAAGCTTAGTATTTGTACAGAGGAGAAAAGGAAGGTGAGAATAGACACCTTAGAGTTTCAAGTTTTTTTAGGCATCTCATATAAGATATTACCACTCAGGAATAACTTTAATCATCTGATTAAACAATGACATGCGAATTACTGAATTGAAGGTTGGCATGTTTTGGCATGGTACTCTGTGTGTTACCCATACCTACATCTTCTTTGAGCTCCTCTCATTTTTGGCTTTGTAACTCTTCTAACGTGAAACTTCTCAATCATGTCACCCTTATTGACTATATCTACAATAGTAAAATTAAACTTTACCAAATAATATTTCCAGCACTGAAATTTGGTCATCTATGAATTGTGAGTGTGGTCTGATATATAACATAACTGACCTTTTGGTCTGGGTTGGCTAGCATGTCCCTGACCAACTCCCAAGCACACTCTGGGAGTCAGCAAGTACCAGCCTTCATTTCCAGAAAGTGATACGGCCACAGCCACCCTGCTTTAAAAGTTAAGAGATCTTTATAATATGGAAGGTTTTTCTTTTACATTCAGCCTCAAGGCTGAAGAGTCCTATCCTGTCTTGGATAGGTCACTTTGCCCTCAATCTTTCTCCTCTCAGAATTGCATCACTAGTCATTTGAGAATATGTCAGTTATTTTTAAATAACTAACATTGGAATTGTGTTCTGCTTTGATTTTGCTATGAAAGTAGAGGAGGAGGAAGCTACATAACTAAAGGGAAAAACATTCCTAATGTTTCTAGCTGAAAGACAACAACAATAAAAACAGCAACAACGATGACAACAAACCTTCTCAGTATAATCCTAGAACTCTTTAGATTTTCTGTGAACAATAAAGGAAATGTGCACTCCTGCTAGTATCTAAAGCAAGAAAGGAACACTTGTTGTAAATATATATACATGTATATTTGCTGTAAAAGTATACTGTTATAAATTTCAGCCAATCATATACAATTTTGTCAATGCAATGAAAAATGTAGTGAAAACATTCATTGTTTTTATTTATATGATCTAAAGACTTTAAAAATATTAAATTTCCTGAAAAGGGAGAATCTACTGTATAACATTGTTCTATTATTCACTCACCTTCCCTCTGGAGAAAACAGAATTCATAGGTGCTAGCATGAACTTGTGGAAAATCACAGAATTCTTTCAGTTTTGATATTCATCTATGAATAATATCAAAGTACATATATTCCAGCACGAAAACTCCCTTCCCCTCCCCTTTCCCTTCCCTTCGCTTCCCTTCCCTTCGCTTCCCTTCCCTTTTTCTATTCTGTAGTAGAAAAGAAACCACACTAGAAGAGGAAATATGAGAGAAGGTTTAACTGGTATCATCTGAATCTCAACTTCTGGAGCTCTGAAGTTGTCTCTATAACAGTTAAAGAGTACCTGGAAACATTCCCAGGCATTGAAACTCAACCCTGTACTGTTAAATTGTTAACATAGTCCCTGGCATGGCTTTGACCCCACTCCAACTAGCATCCTAGCATTTCCAGGCAATATGCAGGAGTTAGAATGGGTGGGGACCATTCCCAGGAGGCAGTTTGGATGGGGTTACTGTTGAAGGCTAGGATCTTAGTTTACCGATGTGACCAAACTGTGCCACTTGACCAGCATAGAGGGCTTGGCACTGGTTAGTTTACGAGTACAGATGTTGCCTGAAACTTTCAAGATCTTTCCACACATAGAAGCAATTCTGTTACAGATTAGACCCTGGTTTGGTAGAAAGATTCCAAACTGGTCTACTGTAAGTGCTTCTGTAAATACTATTCTTAACATATTTTAATCTATAATTACCATTTCTGGAGGATCTGCATTTTTCACAGCTTTTAATCCACCTAACTATACAAGATATATAAAGATCTGGACTGAAGAAACACCCACCCACCCACCCACACCCATCCACACACACCCCTTTTTGTTCTGACCCTACCTTTGGTTTTTTTTTTGACCAGATAACAAAACTGAGGTCCAGACCTGAATCCTCTGAAGTGAAACTGAGTGTAAAATTTAAGAGGCCTAAATATATTAAGGAAACATAATAAGAAACATTTAGAGCATTTTCCAGCTCTGTTTCACCTCTTTGATAATAATAAGCAGATGAAAACATGTGACTCAGCTATAGATATCAGTACTGAGTCTAAGTGCTCAGACTTTATATTGATATAACTGAGAACAGAAATATTCACTAATTATGGATCGTTCTGTTCCTACAAACAGGTCTTGTCTACGCTCAAAAGTGACAACAGTCAGATACAAGGTTGGTCTTTTTTTTGCCTTCCCGATGCAGTTATACTGACAAACCTTTCATTTTGCTTTAAGAGCTTAATCTGAGCAGGAAAACTCAGCTAAGCTATTACAAAACACCTATACTTTAAGAAGGCTTGCTGGTATATTTCTACTATTTAATCTATATAAGAAAAATTCGTTATATATAGACAAGGGCTAACACTCATGCATGCTGAGTAAAGAGAAAATCTCCTTGTAAAAATCAGCAGCTTGTTGCACTCAGTCTCAAGGTATATGTGAGGGGATTTACCAGAACAGTTTATCATTAATACTCCTGAAAAATGCGTTTTATTGTAACGAAGACAAGGTATAGGCAAAACCTTCTTAAGAGTCTTTGTGTGTGTTTCCTAGGTGCCTCAGGCAGTTGCCTTTATGCAAAGTAAGTAACGGTGTGGTTATCCATTGCAGACAAATGTGTCTGCTTAATTTTTTTCTAGAAGAAGGTATGTGCATTTCTACCTCACGTGACAGATCCGTCTCCACAACCTCTATTGACAGCTTAGGTTTTCAGAGGATCTTTCATCGCCAAAGAGGAAGACATGTTAATACTAGTATGTGTGGCACAGGATTCCTACTTTTGGGTGAAAAAGCTTAACTGATTGCATTCATTTAGCTACTGTAGTTGGAAATACTTACTGTACAATGCATACTTTTGTGTCTCCCAAGACACGCTAACTGACATGCTTAGGAAAAGTGCAGTCCAAGAAATAGCTCCTAACCTATGAGACAGAGCTCTCCAGCGAGGTCTAAATACATTCTGGAAGACCAGTTATGTGAAAGGGAACAAAAAAAAAGACAAAGAGAGGAAACTGGAAATGATGGATATATTAATAAATGAAGTTCAGCTACAAACATCCTGGGAATTCACAACCTGGCAGAGTTGCGAATCTTAACTTTAGATATCTCCAACTTGGGACAGATGCAGAGTCAAGGATAGCTATGGGTGCTCACTGAGTATTTAAATTTTGCACATTGTTACTTATTCACTGAATTTCTGGCTCCTATCTTAAAGGTAAGATGGAGATAATTATGTTTAGCGTTCATTTGTTTTTCAGGCCTAAAATAAGAAAGAAATCAAGTTTGATCCGTGGCAGCAGCTGGTCTATCTGCTTAGTCCACACAACAGATCATGGTGCAGAGATCCATGAATTAATGATTAGCTTATTATATAACCAGTATAGACATAATGTCACACTGCCATGCCTTGCCTAATCATTGGCTCTTGAGAACACAGACCTCTGGAGTGGGTACTGAGCCACGGCTGGACTGCATCTTGGCTTAAAAGCAGAACTGTGAAATGACAAATGGACCCAACACCACATTTAATGTTATCTTCAGGTAGTATCTTAACACTACAGTGGAGTTAAAGACATACCTTCAGGAGTTTTGCTTTTCTGATCTCTGCTTGTTTCTTTGGGTTGTGAAAGCTGGTAGGAGAATCCTTTCTCATGGTCACCATTAAAATGACCTGAATTTTCTTAGGAACTGATGGATTTTCAATGTTCTAGAAAGTTTTTATTGCACTAAAACACCTCACTGTGCCTCTCAATACTCAATGCTGCTTTTCAACTAGCAGAAATACCAAGGTTTGTTGCCCATGAGATTCCAGAGTGTTAAATCATAGATCAAGTATCAAACCTAAAAGAAAATATTGCTACGCACACATGGAAAAAAAAAAAGGTTCAGTTTTCATGTTGTCCAAAGAGCTGAATGAATTTCCTTTATATGTGGTTTATTCCTGATCTAAAAAAGAAACTTAGCTTGGGGTGAAAATAAGCTCACTTTCTCATTTGTTTTACCTGGGCCAAATTTCGGAGGGGAACACACGCATAAAAAGGGCATTTTATTTTGATAGAGCTCCCGGAACTCTGTCAGGATATGGTAGCCGATTAGTAGTAATATTGCCAGAAAGTCTGAAAATCAGCAACACTGACAGTAGCAAAAGCTACTTTTCAGTTTTAACTAGTTTGTGAATACAAACTAATTACAGAAAGAATCTGAATTTTAGATAAGAAGATTGGGGCAAAAAAAAAAGACGTTAAGAGAAAAAGTGTTAATTAAAATCAGAAAAGATTAGTTAAAAATCAGTCAGTGTAACTGGGCACTCATGTTGCAGCTGAAGTTAGTTTCTTGCACTGGCAAAGCAGTCCACTGAGAATATTATAAGTCCTATAAAAATCTATCCTCCTTGTTTGGAATTGATAATGTGCTATGTCTCATGGTACTATGTAATCCAATCAATACTCCTGATCCTGTTTGTAGATAGCTGTGCCTCAGAAGTCCTATAGCCAAATCAGGGTATAAAGAAGGTGCACACGACTTAATAGTGAAGATAGTTAATCACCTGAACAAACTTACGCAGGAGTTTCATCAGTTCTACATTCCTGGGAGTCTTTACATCAGAACTGGATGACTATAAGACATGGGGTAACAAAAACAGAAGCTACTCAGAAAATAACATAAGATCGAACAAAAAATGCAGGCTTAAAATCATTGAGGTATGCTTCACCAGTCTAGAGCAGTTCAGCACTGGAATACAGAAAAAGAGATCATTGACTTTGTTTTGCTTCTATATGGATGAATTTAAATCTGAAAGGGTTGCAGAACAGTACATGCCAAGTGGATACTGTGTGTAAATAATGCAGCTGAACTTACTTTGTTGATCTCTGTCATCCAACATCGTGAAATACTGTACACTCGTCAGGGTTAGAACAAACCCAGAAAATTAGTAACAGTTTACAATATTTATTAAAGAAACAAACAAACAATTCCTAAAATATTTGGCACCACACAGTAGCACGTGTTTTTAGCCCTTTGACACTCTGTGACTTGATCAGAATTTCCTCCTGCTTTGGATTACTTTCTACACTTGCTCAGATTTCTTAAGCCATCATCAGCTATTTAGAGCAGAATTTAGATACTTCTGCTCTTAAAAAAGGGAACCTCAATTATATTCTTCTTCCTTTCTTTGTAATTAATTCATTCTTTTCCTCTTCATATCTGTATCTTTTATATCTCTCCCAACAGGGCACAATCCATTTATGATGCTTCCAGTGTCACTTTAGTGAGGAATTTCAATAGCTTTTGCAAGAGCTTTAAGATGATGCGCTTAGGATATACCAAAAATGTCCTTTTTAATGACATCTATCGTACAATGCAAGAGAGAAAAAAAAAGTGGATGAAATCACGCTATCATTCCTATCAGTAGTAATTTTGCGATTCTTTTCAAAAGTCTTGTTCATCATTTGGTGTGCTATATTTTACCCAGTCTGGGGACGAGATTCTGCCTTCAGTCTCTTGTGTGTGTAAATTAGACAGACAATCCATTGCAATCCCAAGCAATCCTTTGAGACATTTGCTGTGTGTCCCAGCTGCAGCAAATACATCAAACCAGCTCTTGTTAATACACACAAAGTTGTTTTTTGTTTTTCCTTGGTAGATTTTTTTTCAGGGTTGACAATTTCCTTCACTACCAATTTATCAGTAAACTCTAAGCATCTCTATCCAGTTGTCCCAGCCAACTTCAAGTGGAGCCTGAGATATCTAAATAAGACATCACTGTTTTTACTTTCCTCTCAGCCAACATCTTCTCTTCCTTAGCCTTCTCCTGCCAGCCTTCTCCTGCCAAAAAATTCAAATTCAACAAGTTCCCACCCCTATTCTTAGCATGAACTGGTATTTTCTACATTACTCAGAATTCAAGTTAGTTATCAAGGGATGGCCTCACATACTATGTTCTCTGAGCTATATACAATCAATCTGCACAAGCATAGCTCTGATGCAGTTTCTTTCTTGGCTCCAGTTTCTGTCAGTGGTAAAGAATAGTTTAACAGTTAAATACACTTGCCATGTGTACTGTACAGTAAATCATAGATCCCATTGTTCAAAATATCTCCTGTGAAGTTCCCTTTAAATACTTTTGATGTCATAGTTGTAAAAACCCTGTCTTCTTTTTGGTATATCCAGATCCCTCGTCCGATGGCATTTCCAAATGTCCCCACTGGTTATCTTTTTCTTATATACCTAGCAAAGAAACAATTTCAGACATTTACTGGGCTCGAGAGATGTTTTAAAATTTAGCACCGCTTTCCATAAAAGACAATGTATGGGATTCCTACTACTTCATCCGTCTCTTTCTCTTCCCCCCGGGTGGCTGAGAAGGACCATCCCATCTTGGCTCTGACCCTCCACTCCTGCTACTGTTGTTGATATTGCTGCTGACTCTCTATTGTCATGATTGATGTCTTGCTGACAGGCACATAAATCATGTCTGTTCATAATGGTTAATGTCGGTATTTGCATGTATTAAGCATGTTTTTACTCTAAAACACTTAGCACCATGTGTGCTGCATTCATTCCGCTACCTCAGGGTTTTGGAGGGAGAGGAAGGGAGTTTGCTGTTTATAGATATTTTTGTTTGGGCAACGGGGAGAGCAGAAACCATTGTTAAAAACCCATCCAGATGAAAAGGGATGAACTTTGCAGCTGGAGTGCAATTCACTCAGACTACAAGACCCTACAGGATACATTGCCTGGCTGACAGCATATCGGCAGCTGCAAACAATGATGCATCCACAATATCACTGGATTTTGAACCATACACTGGGGTATGAGTGAGAAAGAAAGATGTTCCTTAACTCCAAAGGTTTTTAATTCTTTTCACAACCCTTTGCAGACACCTAACTTTCACTGACAATTCTTGAAGAAGGTGTAATTCAGATTTTGTACACTTTACCAGTAAAGTCTCATTTTTTTCCCTATTGGCCTGAAACAACGAAGAAACTGTTCTTATTATTTCATAATATAATTATCCATCATGGTTCTTATGTTTCTGTCCTCTCCAAAAGTTCTCTGAAGGGAACAATTTGTCCCAGAATTTGGCAGCCTGGACAGCCTGCAGTTTCTAAGAATCCTCCTGATGGGAATGAAGTTTTGGCAGCTGATGGAATCACAGAGAGATGTGAAAGTCAAGACCGAGGAAAATCCAGGCTCCAACCTCCAAATCTGCAGAGAGATTGTCCCTTTGGGGTTCTCCAGTTCTTCGATAGCCCAGGTCGTGGAGGCTGCCTGTGACCTTCTCCCTGCAGTTGTAGAAGAGAAAATTAATGACATGAATCGACCCATTTTCTTCTTTGTAGACAAGGCTGTTTTCTTTATAAAACTAGAATTGGGGAGCAGATGTTCCACCTGGCCTTATCCTTTTGTGATGACAATCACTGGTTTTCCTTTTTACTGTTAAATTGTTAACACAGTTCCTGGCACCCTGGCATAGTTTTGGCTGAGGCCAGCTAGCACTGTTCTAAAAGATGTCTATATATAGCCTGAAGCTTAGCACAGATCGGAGAACATTATTAAATAAGAATTTGGATAAGGCAATTTTTACTTACTTCCCTTTCTGTATATGCTTTTATTCTCATAGCAACACTTTAGTACTAAAAGAAAAAATACGGTTATGCAGTAAAAACATTGCAAAATGGACCCCAGTGTGGTCTGATTGGACTTCATTAAAACAGATACTACACCAGAAGCTGTGACAGAAATCCAAAATAGGTACACACATTTAAAAAATGGAAAATAGCTCTGCAGATGTTAATGTTTCATAGATAGATAGAGAATAATCATTAAAAGTTGCATTTTCTACTAGTTGTAATCCATCTTATTGCTCTATAGTATTTTTCCATTAAAATTACAGAGAAAGTTTGCCAACATAAGTCCTTATAATGACATACATTCATGTCCTTTACCCCTGGGTAGTGAACCCAATCTTTTTGATATACCAGACACCAGTGATTCTTGTAAATGTCAGTAATGGTTAATTAAGGGCTCAGTTTGAAAGTGCTTATTGAAGTAAAGCTGTCATTTATTTCGGAGGACATTTTACTTGATCAAAATGAAATGCTCAAATTTTACATTGTTTTACACTTTAGCACTAAACCAAAAAAATATTTTAAATTAGCTTTTTAAATGATAAAGGACTGTTATCTGAAGAAATCTTTCCCAGCAAAAAATTACACATGAACTTTAATCCGTGGACTAAGATTTTTGGTCAGGCAAATTTAAGTTCAATACACTGCTATTTCCCAGAAGTTCTTCAGGTAATAGAGACCAGCTGAGAGATTCAGGTTTAAGACTGAGTGGATTGCAAAAGCAAAATATTCAGCCGCCAAAAGGGGTATCTATTTTTATTTTCTCCTGTCCATTATCAAGGGTCTTACAGACAGATTATCATGAATGTTTTGCTAGGGAGAGCAAAAATCTTCATGCTAAGAGATAGTAAAAGAAAAAGAGAGAATTTTGGGCAGGTGAGATGAAGATGTGTTAAATTTATGTGTGTATTCTTAGATAACAGAAGTTTATTGAAAGAACCCCTATTTTTTTTTTTTTTGAGAGCTAAAGAATGTAGGAAAATGCGTCAATTTTGTGAAATTTGCAGTTAAATATACATGTAATCAAATGTCTCTTAAAAATTATACAGTTGTTTTGCTTGCAGCAGTAAAACGTGAGCCAAGGAGGAGATGTCTGACCCTTTTTTACTATGCAAATTATGATGATTTTTTGTTTTATGAATTTTATAAGATCCTAAAGAGTAATTTTCTTTAGTGTATTCTTCTGACCAGCCACATGACAAAGTCTAGCTATTGGCCCTCCAACAAGACGAGGAGACTTTGTGGTTCATTGTTTTTATTTTTCATTTTTTATTTTTTTTAATTTTCAGTTGATTTCTGTCTTCCCAAAAGCATTTGGATACTTGTCCTTACATAAAACGGAAAACATTCCTGCAGAGGTGCAGAATATGTTAAGACACCTCAAGAAGCATTGTTCCCTGGATTAGCCAATAGCATAAGGATTCTGCACATGGCAGGATGTGGCAACTTCAAGACAGCCAAGAATCTGGGTCTCCACCCTCCTTTCTGAGCATGTGTAACCAAGCTGTCTGTCTGTCAGACAGCGGGAGAGAGACCAGTGTGGGAACTGCATGTACTATTGGAAAGCTTTTTAATGAGTATCACTGTTATAATTAAGAAATTATCTTTATGCATTTAAACAGAGGCCCCACTTATGTGCTATATGAAATTCTTACTTTGCATCTCTGGAAATCATAGAATATTTCTTTGCATTGGCCAAGAACCCACAATTTAGCACATGTATTATGGTAAGTATGAAAGGATTTTTTTTTATGATCCATTAAGATTAAGAAGTACATGCACCCGTTGCCAACAAGCACACCATCTAATCAATCTTGCATTCCATTATTCTGTTTCATACTATTTTTGATGGGAAAATTCCACTGGGTGGGCCGTCATCCCTTTTATAAATTAAGGAATAAAATAAACAAACAAATAACCCACCCACAACCCAAATTCATTCTAAGACTCAGAAGGTTCTCATATATTAAACGACTGCATCCCAAAGTAGCCTCTGTTTTGTGTCTGAGTTCAAGCAGTTTCAACGAAAATTAACGGCAGTTGTGCATATTTGGGAAAGGAAAGGTAGATCCTGAAATATAACACTATTGCTCGTCAGTGATGGATTTGCAAGGCTTGCAAGTCAGCTTCCTATCAGAGAAGAAATCAGTGATACAGAATATCTTAGAATCATTTATTTATACTGTGTACAATAGTCACTGAACATAGGTGGTCATAGACTACATGCAGGCAAAACCTGATTTAGAAGTCTTAACCCAAAACCACCTTCCAGTTCTCAGAAAGTAGTTCTCACCAAGAATTGAATCTAATCAGTAAGCATAAGATAGAGTGAACTCTCTAGTTGTTTACAAAAGCTCCCCCATAAACCTGAATCACCAAAAACTAACAATACAGCGTTCCTTGAAAGTGCATGTATTCCTCATAGACTGAGAAGGAATGTGTAAGATTATATTTAACATGACCACCTGGTGACTCCTACCAAAACAAAAGAAAGTTAATATTTTCAAAGGTTTAAGACTTTCTCACTTTAGTGAAAGTTAGGTTTTATATTCCGTAAAGGATTAAAACTCAAAGTCCACAAGCAGGATTCAAAAAGCGGCTGGCATGTAAGCCCCCAGATGCATTAATTGTTTACATGGACATTCTCTAAGCACAGAAGTGGGGTTCATCTGACCAAATATAGTAACCTACAGTGCAGAAATCTATAGCTGAGCTCAACACCGACACTCCCTTTTTAGTCCGTGGAGGGAAACAGCCGATATGGTGACAGTCATCTCATCCTGTAAACGCCTGAACAAGGCCAGAGGAGTCTCTACTGGCAATAGAGGGATTCTTAGAGAGGTTGGCTGAGACACTGATTTCTGCACTGCAGAGGTCTATATTTGGGTGAGATGAATCCCACTGCTTGTGTTATGGCTTACATAGAGATCTAGCTGAGTTTTGACAGTGCTGAGTGGCTTGCGCCAACCCAACTCAACTAAGCTCCAGCGGCAAAGTGTTCCTCTCCTTAAATCCTTTGGGAGGACTGACGCTGAAGCCTCTCACAGCACTCCAACTTACTCCAACAAATGAGGGATCTTCACAAAATGTTACTGTGGCTGCCTTCTTTCAAAACCCCAGTCAAAGCTCCCTGCCTGGTATACAACGGGGACTGTTCCCCCCTGGCAGATGGCAGTCAGGTTCCCTTTCCGCATATGGGGTTCTAGGACCACATTTCCCACATTACACGGGAGCACCCTGACCTCAGTTGCAGAAAGGGGACAACAGGCTCTGCCCCTCTTGCTGTGGATGCTCTGTCAGGCCAAAAGAATAAAGTATTTATTGAACTAGAAGGAGAGACCAGCTGGGACTCTGACATTTGTACAGTAGCGATTAAAGGCATTAGGCCATAGGAAAAGAGAGCTGGATGAACTGGATTACAGTTAGTGCTCTGAGAATGTTTTACTATTTTGTGTGTGATGAATCATGGATGAAATGTGTGAAATGCAAAAAGCTAAAAGAAAGGAAAGAAAATATATGCCTCATAGGAGAAAAAAATATTTCGCTTGAATGTAATTAATGAGAGATAATATTGTATTTTCCCGGCTAATATGGTTTTTATACAATATGCAGGTGACTTGGTTTTTATGTAGTATGAGCAGAGAAAGAAAGCAACAGAGAATGCAGTAGACTTTGAAATTGTGAAACTGGAGAAAATCAAGGACAAATAAGCCTAAAGCTTTTTAGACATTTAACTGTCTCTACATTTAAATGGCAAAGATGAGATTACTGTGAACACAGCCTACATAGTTGTGAATTCTTTGTGTGCATCCTTGAATTTAAAGAGTAGAAGATAGGAGTCAAGTTTATTAAAACTGATAAGGCAGAGGGAAGATTTTTGCAGGCGTGTGCTCGAGCTCGTTTACCTCTCCCAGGCCTCCTTCAGCTAACTTTCCTGTGCATTTCCAAATCCCAGAGGCTTTAGAGCTCAATCTTTAGACTGTAGTAGAGAATTTAAGCAAATATTTTAATAGCTTTCCAACCCTTGTTCAAACACATGCATTGCTCAGCAGCAGTTCAAGGGTTAATAAAAACACATGAACAAAATGTACTATAATTTTATCCTGAGTATTTAAAATGAAGATGTTATCAGCAACACTTTAGTTATTTTGCCTTTCAAAAAATGTAAAAGGGAGTAGTTTAGGTGGCAGATAAAGTATGAAAATATTGAAATTCTTAAACGCTTTACATTGGAACATCTCTATTCACTTTCTGTCGAGAAGAAAAATATTCTCAGAAGTGTCCATTCATGCTGAGGCTTATTTTACTCCACACCTGGAGACAGAACAGTTCTGATTTTCATAGCAAAGGAGACTCGAAACTTTTATGTCCTCTTGGGGCATTTAGCTCTTTCTCTGAAAAACCAGTCCTATCTATCTCAAAATCGGGTATTCAGAAATTAGAGCATTCAAAATTAATGGGAAATTCACGTTCCTGTTGTCTTAGTTGGTTGTCAGATCAGCAAAACCCTCACCATTGCTTCACCAGCTTCAGCAAGCACTGAAATGCTGCACAGCAGCTCATGGAAATAATTTTAAAAGTGTGCCATAGGGAAATGCAACTTCTTGAGGAATGAAGGGTAGGCACAGTGTAATGACCCAAATCAGAATTCAGCCTGGGTAGAAGGGTAAATAACTCTACTACTGCGAAATTCACACTTTAATGACTTTCTCCATCTACCTTCATGGTGCTAGTGACTTAATTAAGATCCTACTGTGTGCAGTGAGTGAATTAAATGTAAAAGATCTACAAATGTGGCAGAGGCAGACCAATCTCAAAAGCATAAACACTTATATGAGTTATTTAGTTGCCTTTGTCCTCTACTAATGGGTTGCAATCTCATGACAGCATTCTCATAAGATGTCAAACGGAGAGAAAGGAACACACAAGGAGCTAGTCTCGCAGTGTTTCACAAATTCTGCTTCCAGCTGCTCCCCTGGCAATTTTGAAACTTCAGAAAAGATTCTGACTTAAACTTAAGACTCTAGACGAAAGTTCAGAAGTGTGCCTCTTCTATCCAGTTTGGCTTGATCAGCTCTCTCACTTAAATAGGTATTTATTACTTCATTTCGTAGGGACTGGTTATATTTGTAGTTGTTTCCCTGTCATGGAGATACTCCCAAACTTAAAGGCAGATGCAATTTTGATGTAGCTTAAATTTGCATTCTGCTCATTATGTCTGTTTGATATATTAAACCCCAAACTCCAGGTTAGAATAAACCTCAGACTTGGGATAAATGCGGGCAGATTCATTTTTGCTCACTGTTAAGTCACTGATTCCATTTTTTAAGTTGCAGCCTAAAAGATCCTGTGGTTTATTGTTTCACATGAATAATAGCTGCTGTATTATAATAGCTTAAGTGCATGTTGTACCTTATTCAGACATATCCCCTAAGTGGTTTATACTCACTCTATAAAGTTTATCCCTTACAGATGCTTTATACTCACTTCTGTTAATGACAGAAAGTTTACCAATAAACAAAGAACCTGCACTCGCAGATAGTTTAAATCAAGCATTTTAAAACGAAACTCCAATTTATGACTCCTCTACCTCTGCACTGGAGCAAGATGGCAAGTAAAAATCATGTAATGTTTCTGTTTAATTTCCTTGGCAGTAAGGATGAAATTTCTAGACTGAAATGATATTGTATGACATCTGAACCAACAGTCTGGCTAAATAGTCTTTTCCTTCACTTTTGGCTGTCTGGATCAATTCTTTGATGAGTTAACTAACAAAGAACAAGACTGATTGTAATCTCCACCATGCTAATTTTACATGAGTGTAATTCTATTGATTTCAGTCACTTTAGCTCTGGTTTACACCTAGGTAAGCAAGATTACTCAGAAGCAAGGATCTCAGTTCTTGCTGGTATAAACAGATGCAGTTTTAATGAGAGGATCATGGTCATATACCTCTAAATAAAGACAGAAATAAAATCTTAGTCTAATCACTTCCAATCTAAGAGTTAATGTTTACACTGTCTACTCAAATAAGTAAGTTTAATTCCATAAATAATAAATGCTGCATTCCAGGTTCTTTGCCAGGAGGAGTAGACTTAGTAAAAGAAAGGAAAGTTGAGGTCCACCTGTAAAATTATTTGTCCCTATAAGCAATAACAGGCATATGTTCTACATCACATTTGGGCCCAGTTTCTGTGGCCCAGAACCAAAGTAAACACATTTTTCTGATGTAATTGTTGATACTAGTTGAATTAGTGCGATGCAGTCATAGCTGTGAGAAACGTTTTATTTGGACCAGCTCTCAACCAGAGCTCAGAGAGGTTGCCTACCTGGCAAACCAGTAACAGTAGCTTGTTTTCACAAAGTTCTCCAAGTTTTGTACTCAGAGGAGCATATAAAAACATTTTAAAGCATGGGCTGTGGTCCTTCTCCAACTGACACTTGAGCAAATCAGAGGTAACTACAAGGAAGTCAAATGCAACCCTCCTGGTGTGTGAGAGATGGGCTTTATGTTCCACTCCGTTGCTGTTTTCCACACTGACATACTTAGCGCTCAGAGGAATGTACTGGTATAGTGTCTGGGGACACATACCATGATTTCTTGTCTCCTTCCTTCATTTCTCCAGCACGAACACTCGTCACTAGACCAATATGTAGCAGTAGTAGCAATAACTGGAGCTCGCTACCTGAGTGCTTCACCAAAAATGCCTGCATTGCACTAATGACTCTGTTGAAACGATACCACTACACGCGCTCCTAACTGCTCAGACAGAAATGCCTAAAAAGGGAGGGAATGTAAGACAGGAACGTACAACTTTTTCACCTTGTGGAGCACTAGCAAGTGCTTTACCCTTCATACGTTTTTGAAGGAAAAAGGTTAGAGTTACAACAGCAAGATTTTTTTCAAATATTTAAATATGACATGTCAGCTCCTGGGTGCATTAAAGTCAATAGAACTCTCTGTTTTGGCTAAAGAGACTCAGGATTTCACTGTTTTAGGAGGGATAAAAACCTACTGAAGATAAGTGTATTAAGGAACGAGTAAGCCCCAAGTAAGCACCTGAAGCTGGGGAGAGGGAAGACATGGGAATAAACTCATAAAAAATTGTGGATAACTAAAACTATTTGCAAAACTGAGTAGATATTTTTAATATATTTTCAAGTATGAAAGGGATTGAACATTTAATTTCTTATACTTTTAAAATATAAAGTTCCAACTGTTTATTCTTAAGTTATATTTTCATTTTAAAAGTGTTTGATTTTTTAAGGGCTAAACAAAAGTCAAATAAAAATTTTCAAATGTTTTTCTTACAAAATTCCTGAAAAGTTTGCATTTTGGACTGTTCTAAAATAATTGTTTCAATTTCCCTGAATCCACCTCAGCACTACACATAGAGATCTACTGATGACATGCCTGCTTGCACTTCAAGTAATAATTAGAAGATTTGGTTTATTTCTTTCCAGCAATGGAAGGGCAGAACTACACAGAAAGAGAAACAGAAGGTGAGAAAGGAAGTGATGGAAGAAAAAGGGAGCAAATAAATCTTTATGCATTTGGAATGTGTTTTTACTATACTGTAACAATGATCTAACAGAGTATAGGGATAAGAGCATTAAATTACAAGAGCTTTCAGTTGTAGGGACAGTGTAATTTCTTGAAGACTGAAAATTTTCTCATAGAGAAAATTTATTTTTTGACTCAGTAGATAAAGACTGTTTATGCATGGAAAATAAGGATCTCAATGCTACTTTTACCCTGGTTTCCTTAGTGGATTAGGGGCAGAATCCAATCTATTTAACTCTTACCTAAGTCTCAGGCATCTAAAAGTAGTAGAATAGTCACTTTGCAAATTTTATTGCTCATGCATGACCAAAGATGTCTGCTGCTGGGAGTTGATGCTTAGCGCTTCCCTATGCAGTGATCCAGTTCCACATCCAGGACAGCCTAAATTCTGATTAACTTCTCCTGAGAAACCACAGTTAATATGGCCAGAACTATAACTAACACCTTGGATGGAAGCAGGAAGGGAAATGAATTTTACAAGGTCTGAGAGGAGAAGTCAAAATCCGAGTTCCCTGCCTGGTCAGAGGAGTAAGAGAGGAAAGCAAGAAAGTTACAAAGACTGGCTCTCCCTTGTAAGTCTTGGTGTCTCCCACTTTTCTCAATTGACAGCCCAGGTAACTTAGGCAACTACTTTAAGTTCGTCTAAACCTAGAACCAAGTGCCTGTGCACGTAACTGTTGATCTCGTAATCTGCTTACTACTTTCAACCACATTTTAGATCTCTTTCAGATGTTAAGTTCCAGTCTGTACTGTGAAAAAAGACAACTGGGTGAAGTAGAAAGGCCATATTGATGCCTGCTGAAGGAAAGCAAGTGGTTTCAACTCGACTTTGACCAGACACCATAAGAAAGCTTCATTTGAGGTGTGCTCTTAATTAGTCTCTAGAAAATGCAGGGTTTTCTCCTCTGAGGAGCCTGTGATGTCTAATAATGTACTTTTTCTCACAATGGCACATTCATTGCACCTTTCTCCCATGCAGATTGTCTGATGTATGAAGCAGATTCACTTGCATGTGTACATTCATTCACATGATGGAGATAGTGCAGGACAGCTTTACACAATCTACAGGCTGCAGTCACACAGAGATGCAGAAGAAGGTGGAAGGGCAGTGGTGGCTTTTGATGCAGCTCAGATGTCTTATGGATTTTCTTCCATGACTACCTCTCCTCTTCTCCAAGTTAACTGGTTCAACAATGAGGAGAAGCCTGGGAGAGGTATGCTTACGGTATTAGATAGAATAAAATATCAAATAACCTAGAGAAAGACATAAGATCAGTGCGAAGATAGGTGAGAAACCATCGTAGAATGTAAGGTACTGAGAAAAAAAAATTATTTGCAAATATTAAACATGTATTATTATGGGCCGTAATTGTTTTCTGCTAAAATGGGCAAGAGCAAGAGTCTAATTTGTTTTGCATTTAATTGAGAAGGGCAGACAGAGTATTCCTGTGTGCTCTAGAAAATAGGCAAAAGCCAGGACTGGAGTAGCATCAAAGTCAGAGGTCAGACTGGGAAGCAACTGGAGTCTTTGATTTTCCACAAACCAATTACACAAATTTTATAGAAGTTTTCTCTTCTCCCTCTGTATGTCTCAAAAGAGGTTTAAAAAGAGTTACATTGTGTTCACAAGGGAGTGTACAGTAGCGCCTAACTCCATGCACGCTCCGTAATCCCATGCAGCTATCTCAATCTCATGGGGTCAGAGAAGGGGTGCCTTTGCAGAGGGGGCAAAGCAGATGAACCGCTGCTTGTGCAACACCATGGGATGTGAGCATGGTCAACAAACCTACAGAATACACAATAAAATGGGGGTTTACCTCTTTGGGAAGCTTCTGCCACTGCTCTACATGGTTTTCTTAACTCTGTTAGCTTAGTTGCTCCTAAATTTGAGATAGCCAGTCCTCCTAACAGAAAAGCATAAGTTCTCAGTACAGTCAGTGGTAAGAATGGTTGCATTTGAATGCCTCTAGAGGGAGATCCTGTCTGTGTAACTTAGGTATCCACAGGAAAAATGAGACCTTACTCTAGGAAGACTGGTTTATAGACCCAGAAATTTTAGATAGAAGTTCAGGGCTTATTTTAGGTGAACTGAATCAGATCTCTAACTTTCATTCCTACAGTAAGACCCAGTTTATATGTTCATCAAAGACCCATAATTTTCAGCTCTCTCTATAAATTCTGTTGGAGTTGCTTGACTTTGTATTATTTACTCACAGTAAAAGCATTAAAATATTAGAAGACCTGAATGGACTTGTTTAGGCAATGCTTCAAATACTCTAGTGATTGTTTCTGGTTTTAGTGCCTGTTTCTGTGAAGAAATCTCACTGATAAATGTGGTTACTCTTACGGTTTCTTGAATGAACTAAAGTGGGTTATTTTCTTTTCCACAATATCTCTTGATTTTTTTTTTCAAGTAGCAAGCCTTGGTCTCCTTGTCCCAGCTCTCTTCCTTCATGTATCTGAGGCACCTTGTAATACTTCTGAATGTACAGATAGACTGTTTTAAAATGCATTTACTCTACTGAGCTTGAATTTTATTATGTGTATACCAGGTGGATAAATGCTTTTAAGAAACTACTTTTGCAGTTGTGTTTTTGCAATTGTTTTCCTCCCGGATTTATATTTCACATACCAATCTTTATTAATGGAGAGAGAAAAATATGAAGATATAAAGATCCTGCCCTCTCCTTACTGCTCATTTTGGAGTTGTATCAGGGGTACACTGAACAGTCTTGTTTTAAACCATGAACTTATGAACTGATGATTTTATGAAATCCAACTCTTACTGCTAATATAATATAATCTTCATTCACTTCATCACCCAATTTTTCTACAAAATCAAATCTTGCTTTCTTTTCCTGTAGGGAGACATGGATGTCCATGCCCAGTTCCATCCATCCTATGTTGTGGCAAACACCAAGTGATCAGATAGGCAGAGACTGCATATGAGTAACTCCCACTGACTTCAGTGGCTGGACGTTTTTCCTATGCAGTGGGTGCACGACCTAGTCCCAGGGTTACAATATATTTGGCCTGCTCATCTGCTTCCTGACAGTTGACTATAAATCTGTCTTTTGGGTTTTTTTTTTTTTTTCCTTCCCATATTGAAGAGTGAAGTGTGCAGCCATTTGCAATTCTTTTTCCCAATCTAGGATAAAGGGAAGCTGCTATTAGTTTATCCCAGGCTTCCTTGTGACATTAGTGCATTTCCATCCATTATTCATTTTGCTAGTTCACAGGTAATACGTTGTTAACACTATTTTCCTGGTGAAAAAATTGCAAGAAGTAGTACAAAAAAAAAAAAAAAAGCAGCAGCAGATCCAGCACTCAACCAGCTTCCTTCATTTAGGTCTACTCCAGAACTTCATGTAACAAAGTCTATTCCCAGCTCTGTCATATCCATGGAGAAAAACACTCTAGAAATCGTGGGCTGGGCAGTGTGGCAGGGAGGAGAGAGGTGGCAGACATCACCAGATGGCGCTGGTACATACGGTCTCACCCGGCCCTGCATGCTTTGAGTACTGCTCTGCTCTTGCTCATTCGCAGTCAAAGGCCGTTGTTGGAAGAGATATCAGGAGGAGCATCCAAGTTGCATCCCTGCTGTGAAGTCCCTTGGAGAACTTCTCAGGGAGGTCTTGCTTCCTCGGCATTTGCATTTAGATTGATGTTTTGGAGAGCATGCTTTGCCTGGGCAATCTACATACTTCCCATGGTCAAGGCATGGGGAAGAAAACCTGCCGTTGTCCCACGCTGGTGAAGTCACCGAATGGGTCAGCAGTGTGCAGCAAACCTTGGGGTCTGCACCTTGGACCTGCCAATCTTGCTCATCTTGCTGTCCCATTTGCCAAAAAATTAAATATACATGGAGCAAAATATTGGATCTCTTGTGACAGAATAAATTCTGTCTATAGTATGGCTGTGCGCTTGTGTTTTTCAGTAGATGGTATGCCCAGACAGCTTGCAACATGATAAATTTTGTTTATGTTTTTCAGATCTTCAACTAAAAGTATAGTTTTCTGATGATTTTTTGTTTAAAAACATCATAATTTTAGGAAAGTTCACAGATTGATTAGAAAGTATCCTCTTTTTCTTTACTTTGAAAAAATGGAAAGCATTCATTTATTTTTAACCTTTGATAGCAAATGTTTACTCTTCTTTGGCTAGCTGTAATAATTACCTATAACAGAATTCTGCCAGGACATTAAAACTGATGCATTTCACTTCTTTCTTTTCCCACTCCCCCAAGAGTTTAGTGGGTTCTTTTCTGATCACAAGTGGTTGGGGGATCTGACTTGTGGTTCAGTATTAGTTCAGTATTGAGAAAAAGTGCCACCTCTTGAATTATTAATATCACTTCTTGCAGCCTCTAGGGATCCTTAGATATCTCAGATTCTTATATGAACCAGCTTGATCCTGTTTAGCTTGTAAAATTTGATAGTATCACAGCTCAAAAGGCTGTGGTAGGTGGACTGCCTAATTTTAACTCCTTGATAACCTCACAGATGTGCCTGAATGTGCAGATATACACATACCCCTCTGGGGCTGCATCCTGTAAGGTGCTGAGCAATGTGGCTCTGCTCCAGCAAAGCACTTAAACAGCTACTTTGCATGGAGCCGCTGGGCTTCGGCCAAGACAGGGGTACTGTGACATGACTTGCATCGTGAATTGCATTCATATTTATGGCTAGAGCTGGTCTGAAAATGAGGGTAGATAATCCAAATATGGTGTTTGTTTTATATTGAAAGGGAGTATTCACAAAGTTTAGCTTAGCCTAATAGAGTCACTCCCAAAGGCCCCCTGGGAAAGCCCATCTTGCTCCACTCACTGTAGAGGATGTCTAGCGGGATTACCCTTGTGAGGATAAAGTGAGCCTTTGTGAATACCCCCCAAAATGTCATGCTCATCTTATATTTCTGACCTGCTTCAGTTCTTGGACTCTGGATAACATTTACAAAAGATTCTAAGGCATTTAAACATTTTGGAAATTGTTATCTATTTGCATTGCTATTTAGTTAATGCTCAGGTGGAGGGTGTAATATCTGCAACAGTGTTTAAAGCTGAACCTTGGTTTCAATGCCTGTGTTAAGCACAGTTTTATCCTTATAAGTTTTCAGTTGCTCCTGCAGTTTCCTGATTGAGATGTGTCACTGACACGTCATTGATTTTTTCTGTGATAATACATTTTTGCTAAAGTGACTTCTGTTTTTCAAGTTGTTGAGGTGGATCTGTGATTTTCAAATTCTCTTACCTTAGCCAGTTATGGTGACATTGTTTGTGCTGAACAAGTGAACGCCAAGGTATTAACGCAGTATACAGTGATTGTGTAATCTGGACAACAGAACAGGTTAAAAATGATGCTACTTGGTCGTAGAATATTACGTAGAATAAATACGTGCAACAGTGTATTAGAGCATCTCCTCTTAGGTTCTCTCTGCATTTTTTATTCTAAGGCTATTTTCTTCAAAAAGTGTCTAACTTTGTTCTGTGTGCAGAACTAAGCTGGGGGTTAATCCTTTGGGGCACTGGCACTCATAATCCTATGGCAGGAAGGACGGAAAAGGAGAAGACAGCAACCAAAATCTCAGTGAATAGGTCTAAGGGGGTAGTTGTAGTGTCTGACTCCAAATTAGTTTAGACATCATATTTGAATGTGATAGTCAGTACAGGATTTCACAGGAAGAGAATGAGTCTAGGAGATTATAAACACCCCCAAGAGCCCTGCAAAGATTTTGATCACTGAACATGGTTGTGGCAGGATCCATTCAAGTTAGTTTTCCAGTGCTCTCTTTGCCCAGTTGCTTCAGTATATACTGTGTATTTCTTCCATCACCTGATAACTCTGGCACATGGGCACTACTGCAGATAAATAATCATTTTATTTGGCATTTCTTTCCCTCCAGAGAACAAAGATTACCTGGTGGTCTTTGTCCTATTTGATTTACTCTAACATAACTAAGTTCAGACTGTAGCGATAAATGTGCTTCCTACCGGAGCCCAAATCTAAAGAAAGCAAAAAACGAACCAGGTGATCAAAATAATGATTTTCTTTTTCCATGTGAAATAGTGAATCATCACATTTAGTCAGCTGAAATACAAAAAAAAAGTCTTACGCTTATTTTAGCATTGATCTTACAACTAATATACAATTTTTAAAAAGTCAAACAATATACAGATGAAGAAATCAGCCAAACACTGACAAGAAACTGAAGGTGTTCTTTAGAGAGGCAACATGTGAATGGCAGGCAAGCTGTATATTTTATATCCAATGCACAATGCTAACATCTAATCTTCTAACGTCTGGTTCGTTATTGTTTCTATGGATGCAGAGCCTAGGGAAGCATCTGTGCCGTTTGGACTGCACAGCTGTGGAAGTTACTCACTACCCAGAGGGAATGTTTTGACTGACCATCACAGAAAGAGAACTGTTTCCTAAGGGGAAGGAGTCCACTGATATAAAGTTCATGTCCTCCAATACATCTGCCGATTCACACACAAAGAAAAAAGTCTTTTGGAAACAAAAATTCTTGAAACACCTTTTGTAGGTGAGAACTTCAGATGATGGAATAAAAGATGGATGGAGAGGGATGTGGTCCATTGTCCAGCTCACATCTGTCATCATCTTGTCAAGTGCAGCATCAGTAGAGAGCAGGAAACTTCTGTCTTAATCCATAAGCAAGTCCTGAATTTTTAGCCCTGAGAGGTAGAAATTTTTTATTTCTGTTTGAAAAGAAGCAGAGCTGAAAACATATGCTGAAGCTGTACATGGTCTGAGATGGAGTAACTCGTGCAGGATGCTAACCCCAATGGGAATTGAAAAGCCAGCCCCACTTCCCATCTACAAGCTTCCTCTCCCAGGCATGCAGCAAATGTGTTATTCGCTCCCTGCCCCTTTGCACACTGGGCTGACCTTCCCCTGAAATAAGTCAGCCCAGCGTGAGAGCAACATATGGAGACTTCTGGGTCCTGCTCTCTCCAAAAAGTTGTGTCATTTTTAGGCAGTGTAGTACCCCCAGTGGGACTGACCTTCCTCCTCTTGAAATAAGTATCAAGACTCTCATTGACTTCTGTGGAAAGGAGATCGGGCATGGAGCTTGCTTCTGGGAAGACAGAAAATAAAAAGGCAAGTTATATAGATCCCTAAGAGTCTATAATCCAGGTATTACTCATGCAAATGCATTATTTAGACTATCTTTAATGCATATTCGTTGGAACATGGATAGTGATATTTTGTAGTTCCTCTGCAAATAGAGCTTCTGTATGTGCAAGGCAACTGGTGTGTGGTAGCAACACAGTGCAGCGAATGGCAGCCTCCACAGCAGAAGAGTAGAGAGCAGGGAGGGGTTGAGGCAAAGCACTTTGCATCAAGTCCTTTACCTCAGAGAGGATCCTGGTATAAGTACATGTGATATTCAGCTTTTGCTCTGGGCCTGTTAGAATTTTCATCAGATCACGAATGCGGTCATTTATGAGTATTTTAACTGTACTCTTTTGGGAGAGAGTTGGTTGTGCGTTTTTGTAGAAGGCAAAGTACAAGTTTTTTGAATGCTTAGGTAAAAATGATACAAGTTTTCTAGTGTATGCAGTGCTGCTTAGAGCCTAAAGCACTTAAGAACAACTCCAAAGACTGGCTTCTGTTCTCAAACCTGCTTGTGGACTAATACAGGTCTTGGTGACAACCGTTCCCCCTGGTCTCTCCCCCAAGTCATCCTGATCCCTCCAAAGTGGACACGAGAATCGGGAACAAAGTCTGCAACATGCTATATAGAACCCATGGTGTTACTCTTAAGGAAGAAATATCCAAAGCTAGAACCAGCTGCACTGTGATGGGGAGATGTAGATATATGCAACCGTACAGCAACAACTGAATCTGATGAGTACACTCATTTCTCTGTATGGTAAAAACTGAGGAAACAGATTAGTCTTTCCCCTTGCAAATCTATATCTGATCATCCCTATATATTAGCCGTGCACTAAGTGTAATAACAGATTAGTTAGGTAATCAATCCAGATATATTCTTATTAGAAGCTCTCCAGGAGATTGTGCAAAAAATATAACACCAACTGGAACTGCTGAAGCTGACAAACAATCATCTCCTTTGTTCTGATCATTCCAAAATGCTGCTTATACAAAGGCTATTGTGAAAAAACAAAATAAAGTCAAAGTAAACTCATTCCCTTGTTTGTATACCAGTGTATGCGCTCTCTGCAATCAGACTATGTAATGATGGGACTGACCTCTAAGCGTGGGAGTGCAAGTGAGTGTAACGAATCACCTTCTTTCTGTGAGAGAAACCTTCTCCTAGAAACAGACAAGTCAGGCAGTGTGCATTTTAATTAAAATCACATCCTGGGCATTTAAGTTTTCAAAAATTATTAGTATGACAGAGGTTACCTTTTCTTGTGACTACTATTATTACTGTCAGACTGCCTGCTTCGAGTGGGGGGCTGAAGGTTACATATGGGATGGGGGAATGTAAAGTTAGTTGGAAGGGGTTAGTACACAGGGCCGTAGCCCTGGAATGCTCTTTGTTGGCTAGCATTCACTAGCTGTCTTGTCTACAGCTGTGCAAAAGACCCCTTAGGACATTATGTATAGCCCTCAGCAGTGACTGCAGTGCTATAAACTGCAGGTGACTCTGGTCAAATCCAATTTCTCTTCCTGAACAGAGCACATACTATCACTACTACAAATTCCTTGCCAAGGTAAACAGGGATAACAACTTTATGGATTATTAGAGAGATTTTATTTCAAATTTATGCTTGAAATTGTTTTATTTTTAAAATAATTTTGCACGGTTTACATTCCTGCACTTGTAATTGCAGCTAATGGTGCATGATGGAATAAACTGACATTTGAATGCATATGAATAATAGTCTTACAGAGGAAAAGATGAGCTATTATGCTCAGTAAAGGACTACACTTGTCTTTCATGTAGCAAACTTAGGGCTCACAAAAAGGCTTTCTAGGAATATCTTAAAATTTTTTCTCTAATCACACCAACATCTCTGTGATTCATGAATGCATATTTTACAGATACAGCTGTGCCACAAAGGGATGAAATGACCTACCCAAGGCTGTACAAGAAGTTGTGGTATGGTCGGCAGTTGACTCACTCTCCTAAAACTCTATTCCATTCTATTGTATTAATCTTTGTCAAGTAACTGACCCTTGTGCCTTGAAAAATGTTTCCCTCTGGAAATAAGCTTTGTTTCAGTTCTGCGGAGCACAACCAGTTTAAAAGCAGAGGAGTAAAAAGGGACATCTTTAGGGAAAAGTATAAAAAAGGCACAAGAAAAACAAATTATTTCATAGCTTAAAATTCCACTTTGAAGTGCATTTTGGTGATTATCAGATAAATCCCTAAGAACAGAATTGGAATGACACTATATATGTGCTTGAAGCAGCTCTCCCTTTAATGGATCTTTTGGAACTTGCTTAAGTTGCCATGAGAAGACCATTTTTATCATGCTGTATTGTAAATATTTTAGTACTGCAGTTGGCTTTTAATAAAATTAACTACAAGTTCAAAATGTTTAATGGATTCCATGGCAGTAAAATTAAGAAGAATGTCATTTTGTCTCTTTAATGTGCCCCCAAACATTCTTGCAATGAATTAGAACGTTGATTGTTATTTTTCAGCTCAGGACTTGGCAGGTGTGTAACGCGACTCCTGATAGCAGGACAGCAGATTACATTCTCCTATAAAACCATTTCTAAGGGACTTGGCACAAAAACTGTTATTGCATGTCTGCAGGTGTTTAGTAATTGGATTAATGCAGAGCAGGAGGAATGTCTGACGCCTCAGCACTGAGAAACGCTGAGGAAAGACACATTCATTTCTGAGAGTAACCTGGAATGTATGATGACAGCCTGTTCACACACATAGAGCCAGATCTAAGCCTGCAAGTTTAAAATTAACTGCTGTGAGCAATCACCTTCCAGAGAAAAGTTTATCCAAAACTAAATACAATAACAGGAGCTCTGTAAGTAAGGGGGTAGGGAGTTTTGGACTATGTTTTGATCCTATTCCAAAAGCAACTTGCATAACCTTAGCAAAAGTCTTTATATCATGCATATCACGGATCCCTAAAATCCTAGGTGTCTAATAAAAATGTCCTTGATAAACATAATAGTCTCTTGAAACTCTGTAAAGGTATAGAGAATATAATATAATCCCAGATCAAGGGCTTTCAAGGTAAATTGATGTTCTTTTAAGTATCTTGATCATGAATGAGAACGGCTTTTGTAATGGCCAGGGACCAAAGATATAAATCTTTTTATACTGATGAAAATATTAAACTAAGATGACCAGTAAACACTGGAAATGAATTTCAAAAAGGTTGTCATTTTGCACCTTGTCAATATTCAGAGAAACACTTGCATGTAGTCTTTGGTTTCGTTAAGTTCACGTATACGGCTTATAGGTTGTTCCTGAGAATTTGCTTCAACATGGGTACTGCATTAGCGAGCATCTCTTGCACGTATAGCTTGTAATTAACTTTAACAGCAGAGGGTATTTAGGTATAAAAACAGTTCTTCATGTTATCCTGTGCTGGGAAACCAGGATCCTTGAGAAAAAACTCGCTGCTGTTGAGGCTCCTGGGAGGACAGAAGTGATGCAGGACACTCTAGGAAGTATCATCTTTTTTAACCTCTCAGAGTATTATTTCCAGGTCCATACTGTGCTCCATTCATGTGAGGAAAGACAGCTACCAAAGTGACTGACCAGCATGCTTTTTGGCTATCTGGCTCCATAAGAAGCAGTACTAGCTAGATGCAGCTAGGAGAGACCACAGCCCTGTAACTAGGCTTATTAGAAGAACGACCACATTTTGGATGATGCTCATGCCTCACACTTATTGGGATTTCCCAGCGCATCTTCCAGACCATGCCACCCATGCCACACATGAAGGTTTAAATCCTGGCTTTTGCTCCATCTCTCTGGCTATCGTGACAGAAGATGAGGAGAGAGCATGACTCCATATCATCTTCTTATGTTGATTGTTTATAAATGCAATTTCCTGAAAGAAACAATAGGTGGATTTCAAGACAAAGTAAAATTTGCAGTCTCCCTGTGAACTTACTAGCAAAAAAGAATCCTAAGGGATGAGAATATGTTCTTAAAATTAATATAAATATAGATCATTTTCATTGGAACACATTGCTTATGGAAGAGATATGTCTTCTTTGGGGAATTTAATCAAAATATCCTTGCCTTTTGGGAATAACACTCAGATATTTTACCAGAGTTTTAATAGCTTAATCCTATGCAAAGTATGACATTTTACTAGGGATCAGGAATGTAACTCCCTAAATAACGATGGGGCCAGTAGCAGCCCAGTGCAGGTCACTGAGAACTGTGCACTGACTTCCAAACGCAGCAGCCACAAATCACTCCCACTGCAATTAAAGTTGCCAAACAACTTCCATTATAACCTCATCTTTTACATGTGCGTAACTTCCCTCAGCTTGATCTCTGTCAGAATACTTATTGTTGAGGACATGGCCACTGGAGGACTGACTACATATGTAATAGAGCTCATATTGCACAGACAAATGCACATAAACAACATACTACTTTAAAAGCTATTTAGGATGAAAAGTGAAGCTACTGAATGTCAGGGAGTGCCATATCACCATTCCCTTCACAAAGGTAGCTCTGCCTTAGTTTACATTTGTTCTGTGCATTGCATGTGGAGGCTCTAGCTTGCCTCTGTTTCATTTGATGTGGGGAATGCTCAGTTTGGATTTTTGCAGCTTTCAGATATTTGACTTTGGAGCTTTAACACTCCTTGCTCATTAGATTTTGTGCTTAATTTCCTGTTTTTTTCAGATGAGGAAGATGATTGAAGAAAAAAAGGTGTAGTGAATCTGCAGGTCTGGAGCATTGCGTACTTGTGGCACAGAACTGCTATGCCGAATGATGATGCTCACCGTACAGGCTGACTGCAGGCTATTCCAACAGGAGAAGTGAGTATTATTTGACTGATTCATGGAATAATAAAAGGAACCACATCAACTTCTAACAGTCTACCATGTGCAAAAGATGATCACGTTTTTGACTAACCTTTTCCAGCTTTATTCCTCAAAAGTTGATCCTTCCCTGAAGAAACTTCAAACAATTCCAAACGAAGACTCTGAGGCCTGGAGTACCCTGCAGGTGAAGGAAAGACTGTGTACTAACAAAGCATCCTAACAGTGGGAACAAAAAGGACGTAAGGAGTAAGTTTACATACTTTTCCCCTGTTTGTACCCTCCCATATATACTCACATATGGCTTACTGCTGAACACAAGAGAAGGGGTTAGCTGGACCTTTGGTCTCACTCAATACACAGTCCTTATGTCCTTATGTAAATCTGAAAATTAGAGAGTCCAGACTAAACCGGTTGCTTCAACACCCTTTATTGTCAGTGGAGAGAGACAGGGTGATATATGGGTGATTTGGCTGAGTTGCCTTATAGAGGTACCTGTATTTCTCCACTGACAAGAAAGGGACCTTGCATAAGTCTAAATCTGGCTTAGACTAGATCCATACTCTTAGACTGTTGGGTTAACTGATCTGAATCCTACTCCCAGCCTATAATATCAGAAAGGGTTCATTTTGCTTTGGTGGAGTGAAACAATATTATGTTCTCTGAATGAAATGAAACTATCCCATAGAAAATTTATGCTGATAAAACAGCTTCTGCTGGCACAATTATATTAGGCATGGCTCACATCCCTTCACGTAGCTATGCAAGAAAAGTCTGCAGCCTAGTGATCGGATCCTGATACTTTTACTCACTGTGTTTAGAAGCATTGTCCATCTGTAGTCTCACTGCTTTTAGTCATCGTTCTCTGGGAGAAGACTATGCTTCAGTGTAACAAGGTTGATTCTCCTACTGTATGAGTGCAATTTATGGAAGAGAATTACAGGCAGTAATACTCATGAAAACAAACATTTACCACCTTTGCTGTAAGAAGTTAATTAGTTCTCTTTTCACATAAATATTAATATTAAAATAGAATGTCCTGACTGCGAGATGCTAGTAACACAGCAGACAGTCTGAGTCATTTTCTTATTCCATACCTAAGCTGTTTTTTCACATTGGACTCAGATAGGATGAGTGCAAATTATGAATTTTTTTAAAAGCAATTCACTGCACAAGTGGAAGAAAAAATACAGACCTCACTTCAAGGATATATATCAAGATCACCCTTTAATTGTATACATGCTTTTTAAAAAGAAATATGCAAGAGATGGATTACCTGCTTGTGTTATACAGTGGCTGTCTGTGTTATAAAGCAGTATTAATTGTGCTTAGGAATAGATCTTTGTGTTCTTTTTAAAGAAGATTCAAATTCCTACCATGCCATTGTTTGCTTTACTTTCTTTTCCTTTATTTTTTTATTTAGAAAAATACAGAAACATGCAGAGTAAAAGTAGAGATATGTTCAGACTTGTAACTTTATGGGTTCAGGAAGACTTCAAAGTTGAAACTGGTAGGATCTGATTACATTTCATCACAGAGGATAAATTTATGCCTGTAAGGCATAACCTTTGGTTAGCCTTCTCTGTCTTTGCCTACTGGCTAGGAGATATAGTTGTGCTGTTCATCTGCCATGAAGTCACACTGAAAAAAAAAATCTTGCTATTCTTTTCTTTTGTTTTATTGGCTACTTATATTTTCAACAAAGATGCGAGCTATCCAATTGATCAATAAGTTTGAGTTGAAGACAAATTAAACTTATTTTATGATATCCACTGTGTTAACACAAGGGATAGTGGTTGCTCGTGTTGCTGTAATAACTGGAAAAAGAATGTAGAATGGATGTTATTCAAAGAGCAATAGAATCTAGACAGTAAGTATTTAATTATGATAAGCCCTGCGGTTGTACAGCCGTGGTACATAACTCTGGGGCTACTTTTATGTCGGTAATTGCAACGGGCCAGGGAGCTCCTTTAGCTCTGTGGCCCACTGGCATGAGTAAGCTCATAATCAACCAGCTAAACTCTCTTACTCTCTAAAAGCGTGGCTGCATCTAAACAATCTGTTCGTTTTTGCGTTAGCTGAGACCTGAAAACTGTGTCCAGGCATTATCTGGAAGAGTGCTACTTTGGATCAAAACTGTGCCAGAAAGTGTGCTAATAATTTAGCATCATGACCTGGACCTGTTTAGTGTGCTAATATAGAAGTAGTCAAAGGTGCCACATGCTGTACAGAGCCAGAAACCGGTGCATGCCTCTCAGACCTTGAAGTAGGCAGCAATACCAAGAAGTCAGTTAAATGTAACCCTGGGTTCTGCAGTGTTATAGATCATTTTCCTTCTGCATGGCAGAGCAGAATGAGCAGACAAACTTCTGAAAAAATTTTGAAACAGATGTATGCTGTTGCTGCTACTCTCAGAAGTCTGGGAGGGGGAATTTACTTTCTCTCATCCAAAAATGCTCCTTTTATCAACGGAAGAGCAGTGTGTGAACAATACACTACAAGTTTGTCATGAAAATCTAGCTTCTCAAAACCAAAACAATATAAAGCATTCTCTTCTCCCCAGATCATGACAGCGTCAAATTTCAACCTGAATGAACAATTCTGTTTCCCCCCCCAAACATATTTCTTGGACAACTCCTGGAAACTCGATACATGAACATTGCTCTTTATGGGAGCTCTTCTGATTTTCTGTACCAATCTACACCTATATTCTATATAATAGTGTACACTGAAATAGGTAGTTGTTCATATTGAGAGCCATGAAACTACGCAGATATGTGTTGTCTGCCTTCATTGTAGAGTTCACTAGGATGAACGCTGGACTTCAGGAGAGCTGACTTTGGCCTCTTCAGGGACCTACTTAGGGGAATCTCCTGGGGTAGGGCCCTAGAAGGAAGAGGGGTCCAAGAAAGCTGGTTAATATTCAAGCGTCACTTCCTCCAGGCTCAGGATCAGTGCATCCCTCTGAGGAAGAAGTCCAGCAAAGCGGGCAGGAGACCTGCATGGATGAGCAAGGAACTCCTGGCCAAATTCCAACAGAAGAAGGAAGTGTACAGAATGTGGAAAAGGGGACAGGCCACTTGGGAGGAATCCAGGGACGTTGTCAGAGCGTGCAGGGATGCGACAAGGAAGGCTAAGGCCCATTTGGAATTAAATCTGGCAAGGGATGTCAAGGACAACAAGAAGGCCTCAGCAAAAGGAAGACTAGGGAAAACGTGGGCCCGCTGCTGAATGGGGCGGGTGCCCTGGTGACAAAGGATACAGAGAAGGCAGAGTTATTGAATGCCTTCTTTGCTTCCGTCTTCACTGCTAAGGCCAGTCCTGAGGAATTCCAGACCTTGGAGACAAGAGAGGAAGGCTGGAGAAAGGAAGACTCTCCCTTGGTGGAGGAGGATCAGGTTAGAGATCTTTTGTCTAAACTTGACATCCATAAATCACAGAATCACAGAATCACAGAATCATTTAGGTTGGAAGGGACCTCTGGAGATCATCTAGTCCAACCTCCCTGCTCAAGCAGGGTCACCTAGAGCATATTGCCCAGGATCACATCCAGACGGGTTTTGAATATCTCCAGCGAAGGAGACTCCACTACCTCTCTGGGCAACCTCTTCCAATGCTCTGTCGCCTTCACAGTGAAGAAGTGTTTTCTCAGGTTCAGACGGAACTGCCTGTGGTTCAGTTTGTGCCCATTGCCTCTTGTCCTGTCGCTGGGCACCATGGAGAAGAGACTGGCCTCATCCTCTTGACACTCTCCCTTCAGATACTTGTACACGTTGATGAGATCGCCTCTCAGTCTTCTCTTCTCCAGGCTCAACAGGCCCAGCTCTCTCAGCCTTTCTGCAGAGGAGAGATGCTCCCGTCCCCTCCTCATCTCTGTAGCCCTCCGCTGGACTCTCTCCAGTAGCGCCATGTCTCTCTTGTACTGGGGAGCCCAGAATTGGACACAGTACTCCCGAAGTGGCCTCCCCAGGGCTGAGTAGAAGGGCAGGATCACCCCCCTCGACCTGCTGGCAACGCTCTGCCTAATGCACCCCAGGATCCCAGTGGCCTTCTTGGCCACCAGGGCACATTGCTGCCTCATGTTTAACTTGTTGTCCACCAGCACTGCCAGGGCCTTCTCGGCAGAGCTGCTTTCCAGCAGGTCAACCCCCAGCCTGTCCTGCTGCATGGGGTTCTTCCTCCTGAGGTGCAGGACCCTGCACTACTTCAGGTGGTTCCTCTCCGCCCAGCTCTCCGGCCTGTCCACGTCCCTCGGAATGGCAGCACAGCCTTCTGGTGTGTTAGCCTCTCCCCCCAGTTTAGTCTCATCAGCAAACTTGCTGGGGCTGCACTCTGTCCCTTCCTCCAGGTCATCGATGAATATATTGAACAAGACTGGGCCCAGGACTGAGCCCCTGGGGGACACCACTAGCCACAGGCCTCCAACTTGACTCTGCGCCATTCACCACAACCCTCGGAGCTCGGCCATCCAGCCAGTTCTCAAGCCACCTCACTTTCCACTCATCTAACTCACACTTCCTGAGCTTACCTAGGAGGATGTGATGGGAGACAGTGTCAAAAGCCTTGCTGAAGTCCAGGGAGACAACATCCACTGCTCTGCCCTCATCTACCCAGCCACTCATTCCGTCAGAGAAGGCTATCAGATTGGTCAAGCATGATTTCCCTTTGGTGAATCCATGCTGACTACTCCTGATCACCTTCCTGTCCTCCACATGCTTAGTGAGGACCTTCAGGAGGAGCTGTTCCATCACCTTTCCAGGGATGGAGGTGAGGCTGACAGGCCTGTAGTTCCCTGGCTCCTCCTTCTTGCCCTTTTGGAAGACTGGCGTGACACTGGCTTTCTTCCAGTCCTCAGGCACCTCTCCTGATTGCCATGACCTTTCAAAGATGATGGAGAGTGGCCTAGCAATAACATCCGCCGGCTCCCTCAGCACTCGTGGGTGCATCCCATCGGGGCCCATGGATTTATGGATGTCAAGTTTAGACAAAAGATCTCTAACCTGATCCTCCTCCACCAAGGGAGAGTCTTCCTTTCTCCAGCCTTCCTCTCTTGTCTCCAAGGTCTGGAATTCCTCAGGACTGGCCTTAGCAGTGAAGACGGAAGCAAAGAAGGCATTCAATAACTCTGCCTTCTCTGTATCCTTTGTCACCAGGGCACCCGCCCCATTCAGCAGCGGGCCCACGTTTTCCCTAGTCTTCCTTTTGCTATTGATGTATTTGAAGAAGGCCTTCTTGTTGTCCTTGACATCCCTTGCCAGATTTAATTCCAAATGGGCCTTAGCCTTCCTTGTCGCATCCCTGCACGCTCTGACAACGTCCCTGGATTCCTCCCAAGTGGCCTGTCCCCTTTTCCACATTCTGTACACTTCCTTCTTCTGTTGGAGTTTTGCCAGCAGTTCCTTGCTCATCCATGCAGGTCTCCTGCTGAATCCGCTTTGCTGGACTTCTTCCTCAGAGGGATGCACTGATCCTGAGCCTGGAGGAAGTGACGCTTGAATATTAACCAGCTTTCTTGGACCCCTCTTCCTTCTAGGGCCCTACCCCAGGAGATTCCCCTAAGTAGGTCCCTGAAGAGGCCAAAGTCAGCTCTCCTGAAGTCCAGCGTTACAATCCTACTCATTGCCCTGCTCCCTCCTCGTAGGATCCTCAACTCCACCATCTCATGGTCACTGCAGCCAAGGCTGCCCCCAACCTTCACATCTCCAACTAGACCTTCTTTGTTCGTTAATGCAAGGTCTAGCATTGCACCTCTCCTCGTTGGCGTCTCCACCACCTGGGTCAAGAAATTATCATCAATGCTTTGCAGGAACCTCTTTGACTGTTTGTGCCTAGCTGTGCTGTCTTCCCAACAGATGTCAGGGTGGTTGAAGTCCCCCATGAGAACCAGGGCCTGTGATCGTGAGGCTTCTTCCAGCTGTCTGTAGAAGGCCTCATCGATGGCTTCCTCCTGATCAGGTGGCCTGTAGTAGACCCCCACAACAGTGTCACCCATGTTACCCTGCCCTTTCATCCTTACCCATAGGCTCTCCACTTGCTCTTCATCCACCCCGAGGCAGAGCTCCATACATTCTAGTTGCTCCCTCACATAAAGAGCAACTCCACCACCTCGCCTTCCTGGCCTGTCTTTCCTAAAAAGCACATAGCCATCCATGACCGCATCCCAGTCATGTGAACTATCCCACCATGTCTCTGTCACTGCAATGAGATCATGGCCCTGCGACCGCACACAGATCTCTAACTCTTCCTGCTTATTCCCCATGTTGCACGCATTGGTATACAGGCATTTCAGAGAGCCAGTCAAGCACGCAGCTTTCCCAGAAGAGGTGCAAGAGGATCCTCCATAGCCACGTTGCATGCTGTCTCCCCTGGTTGTATGCACCCGCTGGAGGCATCCTGACTTGAGCGGTGTTTTACTGACTCACCTGCCACTATACCACTCCCCTTCCCCCATCTTGCCTAGTTTAAAGCCCTCCGTACCAGGCTGGCCAATCTGTTGGCAAAGACACGCGTGCCCCGCTTGGTAAGGTGGATCCCATCACTCCCTATCAGCTGTTGATCTTCAAACAGGGTCCCATGGTCATAGAAACCAAAGCCCTGTTGCCAACACCAGCGGCGCAGCCAGCTGTTAACTTGGAACACTCGTCTACTCCTCCTCCTGTCCTTTCCCCTCACAGGCAAGATTGAGGAGAAAACAACCTGGGCTCCCAGACCCTTGACCACCATTCCCAGAGCTCTGAAGTCCTGTTTGATGGTATCCACTTTGCCTTTCGTGTCATTAGCACCCACATGGAAGATCAGCAGAGGGTAGTAGTCTGATGCGTGGACAAGCCTTGGCAGTCTTTCCACGACATCTCTTATTCGAGCCCCTGGCAGGCAGCAAACCTCTCTGGACAAGGGATCAGGTCGGCAGATAGGTGCCTCTGTCCCCTGCTGCAGGGAGTCACCCACAACAATCACTCGCCGTTTCTTCCGGGGGTTCCTGCACGGCACAGGGTCTGCCAGGCCAGTTGCCTCCCTTGGAGCCATGCCCAGCTCCTCCTCGGCTTGGAGGGCGCTAAACTTGTTCTTCAAGGGTAAGTCTTGAGGAGGAGCAAGAGCCTTTCTCTTTCTACAAGAGGTCACCAGCTTCCAGCCCTCTTCAACAGCGTTATGATGCACCTTTACACATGGTGCTGAGCCCTCTGACACCTCCGCTGCAGTGGGGACAGGGGACTCCCGGAGCTGAACAGTCTCCGAGAACGCCCTGTCAGTCTCCCGCTCATCCTCTTAGATGCTACGCAGCCTACTAACCTCCTCCCACAGCTCCTTTATCTGGTGATGCAACTGGTCAACCACAGCACACCTCACACAGGAGAGCTGTCTGTCAGCCCAGGCCTTGCGGAGAGGCCCCAGGCACTCCCTGCAGCCTGACACCTGCAGAGCTGCTGTCTGAGGGTCTGTCTGGGTTGAGGCCTCAGACACAGCCGATGCAGCACCTCCCGCAGCCACTGGGGAACGTGCTCTGCGGCGTGTCATGACCATGCCCCGGGGAAGGACACACCACTGTGCAAAGTGTGCAAAATGGAGAGGTGCCTTCTTTGCCTTCTGGCGCCCTTCTGCACAAACTGCTGCGTCTGTTGGCTGCGCTCTGGGAGCTGCACTCTAGGCCTGGCTCTTATATAGGCCTCTGCCTAGCAGTGACTCACAAGGGTGCTTGACCCACCCAATCAGGAGCCACTTGAAACAAAAGCCCCAACTCCCTCTGACCAGGGCAGCCCAGAGAGCTCGTTAGCAGCAGCCCCACCTAGCTAGAACTTCCCAGGAGAAGTTAAGTCAAGGATGCACCCACGAGTGCTGAGGGAGCTGGCGGATGTTATCGCTAGGCCACTCTCCATCATCTTTGAAAGGTCATGGCAATCAGGAGAGGTGCCTGAGGACTGGAAGAAAGCCAATGTCACGCCAGTCTTCACAAAGGGCAAGAAGGAGGAGCCAGGAAACTACTGGCCTGTCAGCCTCACCTCCATCCCTGGAAAGGGGATGGAACAGCTCCTCCTGAAGGTCCTCACTAAGCATGTGGAGGACAGGAAGGTGATCAGGAGTAGTCAGCACGGCTTCACCAGAGGGAAATCATGCTTGACCAATCTGATAGCCTTCTATGACGGAATGACTGGCTGGGTAGATGAGGGCAGAGCAGTGGATGTTGTCTCCCTGGACTTCAGCAAGACTTTTGACACTGCCTCCCATCACATCCTCCTAGGTAAGCTCAGGAAGTGTGGGCTAGATGAGTGGACGGTGAGGTGGCTTGAGAACTGGCTGGATGGCCGAGCTCCGAGGGTTGTGGTGAATGGCGCAGGGTCAAGTTGGATGCATGTAGCTAGCGGTGTCCCCCAGGGGGTTAGTCCTGGGTCCAGTCTTGTTCAATATATTCATCAATGACCTGGAGGAAGGGACAGAGTGCACCCTCAGCAAGTTTGCTGATGATACTAAACTGGGGGGAGAGGCTAACACACCAGAAGACTGTGCTGCCATTCAGAGGGACCTGGACAGGCTGGAGAGCTGGGCAGAGAGGAACCTCCTGAAGTTCAACCAAGGCAAGTGCAAGGTCCTGCACCTCAGCAGGAATAATCCCATGCACCAGTACAGGCTGGGGGTTGACCTGTTGGAAAGTAGCTCTGCCGAGAAGGACCTGGGAGTGCTGGTGGACAACAAGTTAACCACGAGCCAGCAGTGTGCCCTTGTGGCCAAGAAGGCCAATGGGATCCTGGGGTGCATTAGGCAGAGTGTTGCCAGCAGGTCGAGGGAGGTGATCCTGCCCCTCTGCTCAGCCCTGGGGAGGCCTCACCTGGAGTACTGTGTCCAGTGTTGGGCTCCCCAGTACAAGAGAGACATGGCACTCCTGGAGAGAGTCCAGCGGAGGGCTACCAAGATGATTAGAGGGCTGGAGCATCTCTCCTATGAAGAAAGACTGCAAGAGCTGGGCCTGTTCAGCCTGGAGAAGAGAAGATTGAGAGGGGATCTCATCAACGTGTACAAGTATCTGAAGGGGGAGTGTCAAGAGGATGAGGCCAGCCTCTTCTCCGTGGTGCCCAGCAACAGGACAAGAGGCAATGGGCACAAACTGAACCACAGGAAGTTCCATCTGAACCTGAGAAAAAACTTCTTCACTGTGAGGGTGACAGAGCATTGGAACAGGTTGCCCAGAGAGGTGGTGGAGTCTCCTTCGCTGGAGATATTCAAAAGCCGTCTGGATGTGATCCTGGGCAATATGCTCTAGGTGACCCTGCTTGAGCAGGGAGGTTGGACTAGATGATCTCCAGAGGTCCCTTCCAACCTAAACGATTCTGTGTGATTCTGTGTGATTCTGTGTGATATTACATCTACCTCCTGTTTTTTTAATAAACCATCACTGTACTGAATTCTGATGGTGTGTTCAGTGCAGGCCGACTGGTTTTGTGGTGAAGGCAATAAAGCTCAGCTTCCTATTTCACCAGACTGAATAAACCCCCTCTGGATCCCCTTCTCGTTTTATGGTGAGAGTACATCCCTCAAACAGGCCAGCTGTCTTAGGCACAAAAAAATGATTGTGGGAAGACACTGGAAAATGCATAAGTCCTGCAATACGCTCCGAAAAATGCAAGTACCTGAGTTGGCTTCAGGACAAGGCGCCTTCAGATCCTACCCACGAATGAATGCAGCCCTAGGAAGGACTCAATAACTTGACTACAAATTTCTTTCATTGCTGGCTAAAGCTAATCTAGTCACAGAAATGTTGGTGCTGATTATCTGAGTTAATTCTACAATGAAGATACTCCGTGCAGATTTGATTTCAGAAATCAGTTCTTGCCTTTGGGCTGAGAAGAATTTGGCTGCTTGTCTTTTGAGGTATCTGCAGTAAAATAGAGGTTGTTGCTACTGAAATTAACTGGCTCCAATTCTCCCTTGCTAGGAGGGATCTTATTGCTGGCTGATGATACTTATCCAAAGTGAGGTTAAAACTTTCTTATATTCTTACATGTGTGATATGCCATCCTAACCAAAGGCAACTTAATGTTAAAAGTACAGCTTTACTGGCAAGCAGTGCATAAAAAAAGCAGGGCACAGCTCGTGTTGAATAAGGCTTCTCCATGCTTTTGCAAAACACAGACTGCAGCCCAAGATGAAGCCACTAGAAAACCTCAGAGCAGGCAAGATACACAAGATTGTGTAGCCAATGATAACAGGAAAGTTTAACACTAGATCAACACAAGTATAATTAGCTGTTTCAAGTGGAGACATTATTCTTCATTTCCTGCCCTCAGCTTGTTGCTCTGAACTGTTAAACAATAGCTGTGTTTCATGCAAGAAGGGTAGTATTTCAGAGGCTGGTGAAATGGCTGTCCTGGGGGACTGGATCTAAAGGCAGACAGATTTACTGGGAGTGTCACTGGGCTACTCCAGGTGGACCAGAACAACCTGACAAACACAGAAATGGTGGAGAAAGCTGGCTAACTTGGCAACCAAAAAGACATTAGCATTATTTCAGCAGTATTCGTATTCACTTGGTTTCAGTCCTTTTGCTTCACTCAGGCTTCATATCCACTGGACTAAAACATGACTAAGGAATCCCCTTCTTTTTCTGGTGAGCTCCAGATTATTAGTATGAGGACAGATTTTCCATTGCTTTTTCTCTATTAGGCTATGTGCACAATTCTTCTTTTGTCTCCTCACCCTGCCAGTCTCCTTCATCCATCTCCCACCTTTCAGTCATATACTTTCCACCGTATTTTCTCTTTCACTGTTGTCTTTGCTGAGTTTATCACGTTTCAGATGCGCTAAGCCTTCTTTCCATGGACTCAGACCTCTTCCAGTCCCAGCAGGCCTTGGCAAGGATTATTAGCCTTTAGAGGCAGGCTGGCCACAGTCTAATTCAAATTCCTGGGGTAACAGGTAATCAGGAGCAGCTAGATCCAGGGAAAATCTACCCTCTTTCTTTTGATGATAGTTTATTCTGCAAGTTTTGGCAGAATCTGAACTCAGCACAGCAAGTGCTTTTGGGTCTTCCTCCAGCTTCACACCCACTCTGCAAAACCAGCGGTGCCTGGCATCAGCCTGTGAGGTATGAAAAACAGTTGGGAAATATCAGGATGAGAAGTTTATATAATGATACCAATCATTAGATCCTTTGTATAGTATATGTACAGATTGTAGTTATGCACATGTGTACCTAATCCTTTTGGCTGAACATAGTAAACATTTGATTATTCCAGCTGTGCTGAACTGTCTGCCATTTTTAAGCCTAGCAAAATTCAGGTTAGATGCTCTAAACACTGAGAAGTTATCTGCATATATGCACGCTACCACTGAGACAAATTTTATCTATCTGCATATGCAAACCACATGACATGCCAAAAGGATTATACATAACTGGAAGATGCGATTTGGAAAATTACTTCTTTTGCTCATACTCTATGTCTTTATTTGTTCTTCAGTCTCTTATTAACTCCTCCCCCCCACCACACACACAAAGAAACAAACATGTACACTGTACATTGGAACCTGGAAATGTCCCAAACCACAGTCTAGCAATGTGCAAAACTATCAGATAAGATTGAGCAGAAAAATTACAATGTGATGATGAGCTGATTTTGGAGACAAGACGTACGTCTAGTAGGGCTGTGATTCTTCCTTTCTGCTACAGGTTTCCTATGTTACGACGAGTAATTTATGAGTCCCGTGCCTCAGTTTCCCTATTCTAAATAGTAGAATAAAACTTTTTTTTCCTAATATTTTATCTGACTTCACTCTATGTAATACAAACAACTCTTCAAGGCCGAAAATGAGCAGAATGGGACCATATTCCTAGCAAGAGTCCTGCTGTACGCTATTCTCTCATAAATAATAGCATGTTAATGTATTTAGGTAGTAAGTAAGTAACAATGAAGTATTCTTCTACAGGGATGTTTTTGATTTTTTTTTCATGCAGAACTGTAAGTCACTCCTTCCTTGTGCTAAACATTTCATCCTATCCTGCTTTTAAAAATATACAAATGGTAAAAAGGAAAGGTTGCATGGATAGTGTGAACTGGCATAGATAGGACAGGAAGATTGGGGAGAAGCTGTGGAAGATACATAAATGGCTTTGGAGTGTGTATAAAGACTGTCTCTGCAATCTCTAATCTTTAAGTAACATCAAACTGTCTGCATTAGGTCTTCTTCAGCTGTATCACTCTACACAACAGATGTCGATCCCGTGAATCTTTCAAGTCAAGACATTCCGTGATTCACAGAAAATTTATGGTTAAAAGATGGTATAAAGATGAGAAACCACCCGCCATTATAAGCCATGATGAACATGTGTGCAAAGTTACTGCAAAAGACACTCTGCATTCTACTCCCAGAAAAGGGAAAAAAATGTTCTCTTTGGTTGAATAAAATGTATAAATTAAGTAAAGATGGTCCTCTCCTACTGTTTGAGTCTTTCATATCAGTTTACAAGCAGTAAAATCATAAGAGCTCAGCAATGAGTACAACATTGCCTCTACTCATCTGTCAATTTCAAGAAATCAGAGTATATAATTTGTTGAGTAATCCTCTGAATTCCCATCTGAACATTAAAAAAGAAATGTAGTATCACTTGATGTACCTGTCTGTGACTTTTCAGACTGTAAACAATTCTCAGTGCCTAGCTCTGTTTGGCTATCTGAAACCATAAGGTAGACATTTGGATTAACAAAAAGACTTGTTTAAAACTGCTGTTTTTAACTAATGAATGCTCTGGTTCTTCCCCCTCCTCAGAACATACAGAAAAGGCACAGAGGTGGTAGAATTTTTATAGTGCTATTGATTGCATTGGGAGGAAGGAGAAGAAAAAAATGCCATGTGAATTAAGTAACTGCCAAATTGAAGAAAAGTGCACAATTCTAACTATTCATAGCCATTTCACAGAACAAGGAAACTTAAAAAGTTTTACTATTCATTAGAAAATAGAGTTAAAATACAACTTAGCAAATTTTATCTTAGTTTTTTTCCCAAACTCTTAATTGATTAAATACTATCAAAAAGCCAAGATTTTTTTAGCAATTTGAAATCTGGTAACAAAAGTTCACAACGTGTGGGTCAGCGAGCAGAGAGGGCCTGCTGCTCCTGAAGGGACTGGGAGCTGGGAGCTGAGCACAGCAGCACTTCCCACCATGGCAGGGTCCTGGCTGGGCAGGGGCAGGGCTGCAGTGGCGAGGCAGCGGCTGATGGCCTCAGGCTGGGAGGAAATGGGGCAGGGGATGGAGGAGACCAGGTGGGGGCAGGGACGGGCAGGGACGGGGGCAGTCCTCAGGGCCTGGACACTATGATTTTAATTTTTCAGTCAGCTTTGATCTTTATTGCTCTCATTATACTGACATTTTCAGCTGAGGTTGCTTCTTTTCTTCTGAAGTATTTTCTTAATCCTACTATAAAGTGCTGGAGCAACTTACAGGATGGATAAGAGTGCTTTGCACTTCATTGATGTCCAATTATATAATACAATGAGCTCAGGTGCAAATACTGAGGGTACCTCTCTACTGACTGAGGTAGATATATAAATAAAGCCACGGCACAGACCAAAATTGTAGCCCAGTTTTGGCTCAGCCATGTAGCAGTCTCCCCAAAAACCCCAAACACCGAGACAGCTCCCAACAGGCAGTTCAGGTGGGACCATCTTGTTCTGGGGGATATGCTAGTGCAACTTTAGGGGAGTAAGACCTACTATGTTGTTTGGCCTCAGGCACAGGGAACACTGCATATCCCATTTTATTTACTAGTATAGCTGTAGTTTGAAAGCTGCCATAATCTGCTCTTGCTAGAGTAGTTATGGGCTTGTTCCTTGGCTGCTTTGATGGAGTGCATTGACAGAGTAGATTAAAGGCTTATTAGATACTAGGTCTTGTCCAAAGACCCTGGAAAGGTTAGTGGGAATGGTATATTTGGGAACTTTTTTTTTCCCCTCAAATAAACGGGCAAGATTTACTTTACCTGAAGTTAGCCGTCTACAGATTACACATCTACTCTGAACTTGTCATCTTTTCACTCAGTGGGGAAAGACAGGTGCGTCCAAACTCAAAATAATCAGCGGTTCACTATAGCATAGCAACATTAATTTATTGCGTGCTATAATAATAAAGAAGGGTGAAAAATAGAGGAGTTCTTTACACTTCAAAACCTTCTTTTAATAAAGCTGCTGTGCACATCTTGAAGTTCATATGTTTCATATTCCTATAAAGGATATCCCAGACACGATGGCTCCAGGTGCTTCTGAATATGCCTCAGTTTTATTCTGTATGGATATGCTATTTTTTAATGGCAGTTAGCGTTATGCCCTTGAACGAAAAGAGAGCAACCAAACTACAGACCTTGCCTGGAAAAGAGATTAGGAATGCTAAAATGCTGTAAGACTTTTACTACAGTAAAGGAAGAAGATGATCTCTGTGGCAAGGAATTATCATGATGTCTTCTTCTGTTCTACTGATCAGCTTCTTAAGTGAGATACTGTACAAGGACATTTTTATTCCATTTCAGAATTCCATTTCCTTGTAATAATTTCTGTAGCCTTTTTGGATAAGTTGCAATGTTAAAATATAGCACTTTATCAGTTAAGGGTTAGTGTTTCTTTCCCCCGCTTTTTTTTTCTTCCCCTCTTTGGATACTCTAGAAGCATTTTCTCAGGTATCCTTGTCAGGCATTTTTGAGATAGTGCAGAATTTGCTTGATCATGTTCCAACATGGTTGTTAAAAGAATGCCTGCCTTTTCTTGGTCATGCTATCCTCAGAACTGTGAATTGCTCTCTTGGATCTGGGATGGTTCCAAAATAATTTAAACTGGGCTACAATCATTCTTTTGTTAGAAAAGATGTCTTTGTCCATGGATGATTTGTTCAATAGCCAACCAGTTCATAATTTACACATTTCAGTTAACAGGATGGAAAAAGTAGTTTAAAGTTCAGCCCAGCTTTTACATACGTTGTAGTACAGATCTGGCAGAGCTAGTTTTTGTGATCGTTCCTTGGTGTTGCTAATAGTATGACTTTTTGTTTTGTCTTGAGCTCTCTCCTTCTTGGTAGTTTACCTTTTGGCAACAACTTGTTAAAGAACTTCAATATCTGATTACTTGTATGCACAATCCTTTTCTAATAACTGTTACTGTGCTTGACCCCATACAGAAAGTAAGATGATATTAGTGTCTTCTTAGTGAAAAGATAGTACTAATTCTTAATGTAAATATTAGTCTTAACGATTTTGTTTCAATAAATTAACAACATGATTGTCAGGAAATGAGTAATTTAGAAAACTATAGGTGAAAAGTTACAACACAAAGCCCTAAGACATCAATTAATTCTGAAGCATTTTGTATGAAAATCAATGACACAGACATTCATAAATGTTTCCCTAAGTTTTGTGTAAGGTAGGTAGAGAGAAATGGACACTTTCAGGGAGTTATTCATCATTAGGTGAGTCATGCACTGGAAGTGCCCATTTCTTTCCATTGTCTCATGGAGGGAAAAAGCTCCCTAATGTAGAGTAGACCATTGCTTAGTTCAGTGAGATTAGTCTGGGAGGGCTTCTCTGGCAATAAACTACAAATTAAATCATAGGCGCTTCTTAAGAGTTAGGAAGGTCAACCTGTTGAATGCCAATGTCGAGGCCAGTGTTTTATTTAGCATCTCTACTGGATGAAGCCCAGTGGTCTATAAATCTTTTACAGTTTCTTAGAGAATGACACAGGATGGCCAACTATTACTTTTTTTTTTTTTTTAATGTGGGTATGGTGATCTTTGGTAGTTTCTCATTTCCTTCATTGCTGAATTATGAGATACGTGAATATGCCAGAATTCATTTGAAAAAAACCTTTTCTTAGCCCTCAGGAGAGCATAAAAGAAGCTGTAAAATAGGAACCATATATGAGTAGTAAAGTTGTGATACTTAATGTTTTTGAACAATTGTGGGGCCTGAATTATTATAGCCTGATCATAGTTTCAATCTTCTGAGAAACACTCCCACTCTTAAGATAAATTCATATTTTAAAAATGATACCTCTTTTCTATTAGTGAACCTACTGAACTATTTGTTGGGGAAAATTTTAGCTAGATATCAGAATAATTCCTAATTTATGTAGAGGAAAGAGAAAATATCCTTCCAATAGTCTGTGTACTAAAAATGAAGAGAGTTTCACTGAGAACTTAAAGCTTTATGTGAACTTGCTGTTAGAGACTGTGAGCTATCTTCCAGCTCTTGCAGTATCAGTTTGAAATGAAAGATAAAACTTTATTAAAGATTAAAATGGTGTAGTGTTATCTTAATAATTCTTATATAACACCGGTCTTTCATGGAGGGACTTGTCTAGGTATATGAGAACAATAATTTCTTAAAACTTCTTCAAAATCATATAAAAGTTTTAAAATAGTATATAACAATTGTAAAAATGGCAAAAATGTTTTATACTCACTCATTGCTTTAAAGAACGTTAATTTGGCAAGGACTGGTTAAGGAAGGAAGGAAGAAATAATAACATGAAAACAAAATACTTAATTTCAAAAGGTAGGTTCCCTTAATGCAGGTTATTTGCTTTGGTAAACCTGACTAAAACCTTGATATGGTGAAATTTCAAACATCTGGAATCCTTAAAATCAGTAGGAAATTATTTTAACGCTGAGTATGGGATTCATTTGCTTAAATTTAGACATCTACAAAGTAGACATCTAAGCCTGAACTAGTTTTCCAGGCTTTAGCTAATCAATAAAGATAAACAGGCTCTTGCAGCGTACAATTCATCCCCATTCTAAAGTAGACATCTGAAACAGGCCAGATGAATTACTCCGAGAAAATGTTTATTTTTCAGTATTGAACATGAAGACAGACATGGCTGACTGCCTTGGATGCAAGCATCTGTAATGTAGTCTGAAGTTGGGCAAGACACCTTCAGTACCTTCAGAACTTTAATAGCATGTGTGGGGTTATGTGGATTGGCTACTCCAAATTCTGCTATGGAAAACAGCTACAGAATTGAATTTTTTTAAGGTTGACTTGGTTACCTCAAAATCTGTATATGTATGTTCATACATGCAGGTATCTACTTGTGTGCATATTCAGGAATGTACAAACTCCATCAAGACTATTATGGTACATAATATCAGATATAATATGCAGGATAAATTGACCCTACATGCCAAAACTAATCATGTTACTCAAGCAGGATGTTCAAATTAATGCTATGGAGTTGATCAAGAAAATTAATAGCACTGGGGGTGGAAAGTTCCTTTAATTATTCTGTAAGCCTGAGCTCCAAATGAGTGCCACATCCTCTCCCCCAACTCATTCCTACATGTGCTTGGAAATTAAAAGGAGATGAGGGAGATGAGTTCTGTGAGTTCTGCACCATATCCAGAAGGTCAGTGAAGTTTAGAGCATCAAATGACAACTTTACTATAAGCATCTTCTTTCAGTCCACAACATGCAAGGTAAAATGTGGAATTATTTAACCAGTTTAATCCGCTGATTATAAAATCATGAGGACCATCCTATGAGAAATGGGCTCATGGAGCTAAGTGGTTGCTTAGCTGTTAGGCGGTGCTTAACAAAATGTGAAATATTTAGGGTTCTGCAATCTGTATGAAATTCCTTTTCCTAAGCGGTCAAACACTTAGCCTCCATTGTTTGCATAAAGTCTACTTGGAAGCGGTGAAGGCAATGGTAAGTATAGTGCTTACATCACAAAGATAAAGCTTGGCTTGGGACATATGGCATAAATGAAAAATAGTTCTTCTGACAGTCATTTCTGCCTAAGAGCACCATCTTACAAACCCATATAGCAAGTGCTGAAACATTTTCCATAAGGGAAGCTGATGCAATCCTTAGCATCTCTCCCAGTTGCTTCTTCTAACACACCAATATTTTCTGACAATATTCTCTTGAACTTCAGTCAGTATCTCTAATCTATTTTAAACAATTTCTTCCATTCCATTGCACCCACAAACGTTGATGGGTATCGAATTGCCTTCATGTCTCCTTCTTCATGTCCTTATGACACATAGGACATGAGTCAGTTTAAGGTTGTGACACCTACATTTAGATGTCAACAAAGAAGTATCTATAACCATGCTAGTAGCTGAGAACCCGTAGTGCTGTTGGAGAACTAAGGCTGAACTCAGTTGCCTAAACCTAAGAATCTAGCGCGATTTAAAATGCCTTTGTATATCTAAGACAACTGGACAGGGCTGGAAGGTACGGCACAAGCCCTTTGGGGAACTGAAGCCTCTTGGATCAGCAGCTGGAGGCCTGGCAGGACATCTTAAGGCTAATCAATGTGTAGTAAATGCCTTTATGTAGGCAACTGAGCTTGAGCCTTTGCTGTATAGGATGTTGTTCACAAACATATGCTACATGTATATAGGTTGTAGCATGCATAATATACAGCATATCATATGTACCTAGGATACAGGTTATATGTATTTGCCACCATAGTTCAGCTTGGGCTAGAAATGATGGAATTTGAGCCAAGCACGGCGCCCAGGGATTGAAATCAATTAACCAGGAGTTCTGAGTATGGCCTAAAGGTTGTACAGGTTGAGAGAATGATTTTCACTGACCTTGCTATGCTTTGGATCAGGCCATCTGTGCATGAAATAGCTTCCAGAATCAAACCTAGCATGACTTTTATGTTCACTGCAGATTTAATGAAACTGCTTCAGCAACATAAACTTGATTGTAAAATACAGATTTTAAATCAGTATTCATTCCTTGCAGTGTTTTACGCATATGATCCACTTATAAACTTTCATTAAGGAAGTTGAGTTAAAGTAGTGAGCCCTAGTTTTTATAAGCTTTGTCTCCTTCAAATCTTATAAAAATAAATTTAAGTAGCTTACATATCCCTAAATAAACTATAACAATAGCATAGCATAGTTCAGTTAATTTAGTATAGTAGAAAAAGTTTCCTTGCTGGTTTTCAAAATGTTAGAGATTTGCCGGATATATCATTACCACCAAGTTGGTACTGACTTGTAGAGGCTATAAAACAAATAAAGTCATTAAAAATAATTTGAACAAAAGGGGTAACTTGATATCATAATGCCATCCACATTTGGTTAAAATGACTTATTTTAAAGCTCTCTTTCATCTTACTAAACAGATTTCCAAAGTTAAAAAAAATGTGATTAATAAATTATCCTCCATAAATCTTATGATAACTATGATAGTCTTTGGAGAATTATGAAGCCACATCTGGAAAAAGTATTTTACTGCCTGTAAAACAGCATGCCATGAATTTTACTAGTGCACATTAGTAAGTAAAATACGGTATATAATTTTTGCATTCATCAGTGTGAGTGCAAAACACATCATTTTCTCCTCCCCAAAACTCTTAGATTTATTTCACAATAAAGGTTTATTGTAAAGCTTATAAGGAACTTGTTTTCTGTTATTCATACAGAGATATTTCTCTGTTATATTAGCTGTAATTAACAAGATGAGCTGGAGAGTACCTAGCATCAGAACAGAAGTAAGTAAACAGTAAGAGTAATAGGGTTCATTTGTTATTATTATTGCACCAAGGCTTAAATGAGCGAGGCCAAGCCACTGAATAAATGCCAAAGCACTAATCAAAAGGGAAAGCAAAGAAGTTCACTTTCTGCTACGTAATCCAACAATAGCTATTACGTTATTTTTTTCATTAATGACATTTTAAAATATATAGATTTGAGTCTCAAGTCATTCAAGATGAGTGGCTGTAATATTTCTGGAATTAAAAACTTGATTAAACTTAAGTATTTCTTAAATAAAATGAGCAATGTTCTTGTAGAGCCAAGTATGTCCCAGGGAAATATAAAACCCTTTTTATTTCCAAGCAGATGTTTGCAATAAGAAATGGATGGTGAGTGAAAGGGAAGAACACCATTAAGCTAAGGTAACCCCTAAAGATTTTTATATAGTTCTGCAATCATATAAGCTCCATCAGTGATAAATATCACAATAGTAGTTGTAATGTACCTGGTTTTATTTATGTGTAGATCCTTGAATGTGCTTTACCTCAAGTAATATAATTCACTTAATGACCATAGAAAAGCTATATTTAATGTAAATGAAAGCAACATAACTTTTTCAACCTGAAAAAGGTTCTTTCTGTAAAGATAATTTGCAATAAATCTGAACAATAACATCTGTAAACCTATGTTTTGTTTTTAGAATATAAATACGTAAAAAGTCCTGGCTAAATGCTTATTAATGTACGAGGATTAAATTCTGCTATTCTTCTTTATTACCAGTGATACTTTGCACAATCTCAAAATAATTAGAGTTGTTTGCGTAACATTATTCAGTGTGAGAATGTGGATCATATTCTGGTTGTAAAATTCAGATGACAATTAATCTAGATCTTTTCTGTTCTGCTTTGACATGGTTGTTATTTTATAGTATTTATTATGCTGATTATAGCTTATTTTTTGAATATTCAAAACTGAAATGGGCTTGCACCTATTGATGCTTGTTGCCTTTACCCAAGACAGAGATTTTGATTTGTTGCGTGATTTTTAGAGAGGATAATGAGAAATTTCAGGATCTCTGCATAGCTATTGTGATGCTGTTATAGAAAGAGTTGTATAATGTCAAAATCACATGTCCTAAGGCAGAGTACTGATTGAAAGTCAGCATTTACTTAGGAAATGGACATTCAGATATCACGATTCTCAAACATTAGAAGCTACACATGTAAATAGACTGCTGCAGTGCAAAGTATGTGCAACAAATCCACATTTGAATAGCATGCAAGTATGTCTGTCTTAGCTTCACTCGTACAAAGTCATTCCAAAGTCAGTGTAACCCACTTGGGAAGACAATTACAGAATATGCATAAACTGGTTACATAATTTGCTGTAAGCATTCCAGTGTATAAAGTACCTTGAAAAAAACAGCGGTGTGAAAGATTTCTGTGTATGAAAAAGCCTCTCTCCTTACTAACAAGGTGGAACAAATGCATGCTCTGCAAACTCTGGATCATATATAAGAAAGCAAAATCAAATGCACAGACTAGCCAGGAAGCATTAATTGTTGAAGAGGCTCTAGGGACTACAGGGAAGCACAAACCCTATACATTGCTCTTTGATGCTACAAACAAGACAAATCTCATTTGGGAGTGTGATAACAGCAGTGTTGCCTGTGAGACAAAGGAGATAATTATTCCTTTCTACTCAGTGCTAGGGAAACCTCAGATGGAGTACTCTGCCCAGTTTCAACACCACACTTTAAGAAAAATGTAGACCTATTGGAGCGAGTCCAAAGGTGAGCAAAAAACTAAGGGATTAAGAAAACATGACCTTTGAGGAAATGCTGAAAGAATGTTTTTTTCAAAAGAGAAGATTGGAGTTGAGTGGAGTAGGACATGAACTGGTGACATGATAAGATATGTAAAAGACCTAGGAAGAGAATGATTATGAACTATTTTCCATGCCTTTCATGAGTAGAGTAAGAAAAAACTGGAAATCTGGAAAAGAAAAAATTCTAATTAGATATTAAGAAAGCTTTCAAACTAAAAGAATAGCTAAGCCCTAGTAAATGTTTAACTAATAAAATTGTTGAAAGTCCATAAAGCTTTCTAATTGCCATTGGTCAGGGACAAGACTCGGAGGACGGTGTAGATGATTCGTGGTTCACTTCCAGCAATAACTTTCAGTGATCCCAAGATTTGTCCCTTTGAAAACAGGTGCCATGTAGTACAGGTATGAATCCCAGTACAAAAGTTAGCTAGGGATAGAAAATGGGCCACAAGCTGGCTCAAAGAACCCAGTTCTTTCAATGTATTTTATAATGGGTACCTTTACATTAGCGCTTTAGTGAACTGGATGGGGGGTTCTTAGGTGCGAGTTTGTCTTGCATCTGCACTCACAGTCTTATGATACACACCCAAATATACCCCTGGGGCACCTGAAGCACTTTACTTCCTAGTGTAACCAAGACTGAAGCCATTCACCAAGGCCTTATTGAGAGCATTCACTGGTAATATGTGTGCGTGGTTCTCCCGCAGTTGGCTTTCCATGCATGCATAGTGTGTAACTGGGACTAGCAGCTGGCATGAATTGCATATAAAGACATGGTATGGACATATGGTCCTAGAGCCATAACAGAGAGCAGCAAAGCAGACTCTGGTTCTTCTCTCTTTGTACTGCATCAGTTAGTATTGTGGATGCATCCGGTGTCCAGAACTCCGTATAAAGCAGTGCAGATGTAAGCTCAGTGCATTGACTCATGTAAGTAACTACCAATACCTACTGAGGAAGAGTTACAGAAAATGGCCTTCTGAGTAGTCCTATGATGATTTTATTTACTTAGATTTCTCTTGTCAACCCAATTCAAAAAGATGTTCGTACTTCGTTCCTTCCAAAACTACTATATGAGGAGTCACTGACTTTTGAAAATTTGTCATTTTTCAGTGTAAAAAATAGTGAATGGGAGATATTTGAAAATTCTTTTCTGTAATATCTTCTTCTTCTTCTTCTTCTTCTGCTTCTTCTTCTTCTTCTTCTTCATCTTCTTCTTTTTTAAACTGGTAACAAACTGGCAGCAATTGTTTGAATTTTAAATATTGTAAAATCAACATTTCTTTCTTATACACCCTTTCCCTTTAATGGACTAAATTCAGTTGTGTGAAGTTGTTTCAAGAAGAAATAAAGTTGCTTTGTTCTGCTGCTAATGTCTCTGCATTTGGGTGAAGCAACAAATGATTCCATGCACATGTACACTGGACTGCTTTTTACTGACGGTCTTGCAGCAAAATAAAAGCATACAGTACTGAGTCTGGTGGAAGTGATGATTCCCTCAGCATCAGAACAGCATGTCAGTTCTTGGCATTGACCACAAAATCTTTGAAATATGGAACAACTGTGTATGGAACATGTTTGGTCGAATTATCTAATTATTTGCCTATTTCTTGTGTATTTGTAAGTAAATTAGACATAATTCACTAGCAAAATAATTGCTATGGTCTTGCATTCTCTCTTATAATTACGAAGAGACAACCTGCTAATTGTAATTCTTTACAAGCAGCACTGATAATCAGATGCAATGGTTTGGATTCCTGTTATAATAACACCTCCCTTAGTCTTTTAACTACGTGCCTAACTTAGGAGTAACTGGTTGCTATAGGTTCCTTTTGTGGTCAATAAAGAAAGATGTGTGCCTCCAGACAGCAAGTAGTATCTTCAGATGGGCTGAATGGCTTTCCAGAGGTGCCTCTCTCTCTCTCTCTATTAATTATGGACAATTAATTACTAACTCAGGAAGCTCAATGAAATGCGGAAGTCTACACCATGCGATGGATGACCAGATACACCTAAACTCATTCCTTCACAGGTTCCTGGAGTAGCCTGTTTCTACTGTGCTTCAATACATTGTTCTCTACAACACAGAACGCTTCAAGTGTTCAAAAGCTAATTAATACCAAGATGAGGAGAGGAACATCCAAGGCAGCACTTGGGTGACAAATACCTCTCACAGGCCATGACCATGGGAGTTCACTTGACTCATGACTCAGTATTTACTTTGTGAAAGCTGCTCTCCAGCTGGGAGGAGCATCAGGAAGCAGCTATCACCTCACTGATTTCAAGAGGGAATGAGGATGGAAGCCTTTTCTCTGTTACAACTCATCTTAGGGAGAGACAAATGGTATCTTCAAGGGACTTTCTGACTCAAGGCCAGTTCCGAAACAGCATAAAAGGAATGTATGCCTGGTGGGTATAGAAGGGAGATACCACTGGTGAAAGGCAGAAGCGCAAGGGAGCCATAGAGCAGATATGTAGAACTAGCTAGGGAAACCCTTCATGAAGTACACTAATATTGTTTCCACCCAAGTTCCTTCGCTTCCTGTTGCAGTCACCGTGGCAGCAGTATGCATGCTGCTAGTACACTGGCTAGCCGTAGAAACAGTGTTACTGAACTGGACTTAGTAGAACACCTATGCTTGTATACAGCTGTCCCAGACAGAGCCTGTTCTCTAGCTTAAGGCCAACTGGCACTGTCTGACCGTGTCCATAATTTTAAACTCTTTTACTCTCCAAAACACATTCAGTTCCATCCAAACTATCTATTGAGTGTGGTCCTTGGACTGAACTAACTGCTGCACTGTGCTGAAAGGTGTTTAAGAGAGCGTTGTTCGGTCCCAGTGAAAAGGGTGCCAGCAGGCAGTCTAACAGTTTTAACAGTACAGATGATTGAGTTCCAGGCCCCAGTAATGTTCCCTGTTTAATTTCGTGGTATGAATGAAGTCAGCACGTCCTGAGTTAATAAGGGCTGGCAATTAAGACTGCAACTCTATCTCTTCAAAAGCATCTGTACAAATTCAGAGCACAGTGTTCTGTATGTCTGGAAGTAAAGTTTACTAATTTCTCCATCACGTGTCTCCTCCTGAACAGTAGAATGGACATGCCTCCGGTGTAACTCATAGGGCCAGGCTACCTGTGATTAAGTGGGTTGCTCTTCACCTCAAGCTATAGAAGTGGTCATAATCTCGCTGTACTTTTTCATCTCCATCTGTGAATTGGGACAGCAGTCCTCCAGCTTAGATAGTTGTTGTGAAAGTACATTTATAACAGTCTGCAAGTCAGATGTTATTGTAAAGTTTTCTGTTAGAACTAAGACAGAGAAACCGTGAGATGCCGCCACTTTAAATAAAGATAGATTCACACAGATATCTCTTCTTTGGAGAGCCATTGCTAATTTGAACAGAGCTTGTGCGGTTAGGAAGATTTAAGGGAATTTGTTACTTCTCGGTTTGTTTGCTTCTTTTAAGCAACAACATATACCTTTTCCTCAGTTTGCCTCTTTTGATTGAAATTAAGATGTTAACAAAGGCCCTTGTATAAGGGGCATTAAGTGATTTTCCCCCATTTGATGTGTATTTGAAAATCTATATTCCTAGGCTGCAAGGAGTTCTCATCTAAATATCCTAAATAAAATGCTGTTTGTTTTCTGCTGTCATTCAACCGTGAAAAGGGATTCTAGAGGGGAAGCATACCTGACATTGAAAAATATTGATGATACTGATCCTCTGGTTATTCTAGAAAGTTTTCATGTGTTTAACTTTCCCATCTCTTTGCACAGAAAATCATAACATATCTCTAGACTTGTAAAACTCCTGCAACTCAAGAGACAGCTAGTGCCATTGATTTGATGATGTGTGAGGCACAAAACCTGACATTTTTCTAGCATAGCAAGATGGATAATTTAGGCTTTTTGTCCTTAATTTCCACATTCTTATAAATACAAAAACGATTTGTTTAAACAGTATTGTTATGAAATACATTGCAAGCTCTTTCGAAGTGTGTTTTTTGCGGGAGCCATGTGGGACAATTGCTTTTGTCAGAAATGCTTCTTTAATTTGGAATTTGAAAAATCAAGAACTATAACAACGATGCGTCACAACCATAGATGAAACTTCTGGGAGCATAATAGGTCAACACAGCTACATGGAGTTTAATCAGGGTAATTTGCCTACCTGTCAGTTCCCAGCCTGGACTACCAAAGGGGTGAGTTTATAATTTTCTGAATTTACTGTTAGTTCAATGAAACCATAAGAGCAATGAGGCATTGTTTCTACTTAAGAACCAGGACCTTTAAAAGACTAATGATATCAAATGAAAGTCCATAATTTCTAGTATTCATTTTGATGCTGGAATTGTTTTCCTACTCTCTCCTCTAGAAGGTGTTGCAAGAATTTTTTTGTTTTGAATTTTGTTTGAATTACCTTCAAAACTGAAATAAACTACTGTGAAGGCATGTATATGCATACTTCCAGATTATTTCTTCTCTTTTGAACTCCAGGAGAATCTCTTTTAAGTAGGAATATCTTTTAAGCAGATATCGGAAAAAACCTTTATGATTGTTTCACCAGAACTCCAGAACTTTTCTAGATAAAGAAATATAAAATCACTGCATTTTATTTTTCTAGCAATCATAATTGTGGGCGTTATGTTATGATTAGAATATAGATACATATATTTATAAATAAACCATTAAAACAGACATTAACGTAGGTATATTTACTGAAACATTATTGGACAAATTTACTAAGAAACAAAATGCATTTTCTTCTAAAAGTCTTACTTGGTTTTTGTCTTTTGATGAGATATTTCCACCTGTTTTTTCCTTCTTTGCACGAGAAAAATAATTTTCTCTCATTTACACATTTTTTCTGCCAAGGAACTGATGGTCAAAAGAAGCAAAAGAGGGAAAAGGGTGAGAATACACAAAAAAGGAAGAAAAGTCTTAAAAAAAGAAGGTGAATAATATTTCAAAGTAGTAAAAGTGATTGAGGAAATGCTAACCACCCAGCTCCAAAGTATGACATGAACAAATACCTTGAACATTGTCACCATTCACACAAAGCAGAACACGGAGATTGCTTTAGTGACACTAAAAGATGTCTCCTCCTGGCCATGGCCACAGGAAAGCTCTCGGTGCTTAATGAGCTTCACCTCTCTTCTCCTGCCACAGCGAGTCTTGAGATTCCCTTGTGGCCTAGCAGGAGAAATGGCTCCAGCTCTGACTCCTCAGAGTGCAAGTTATCCTTCCCACTCTTTCAAGACTTCAAAGGCAGAAGACCTAATGGGGTCCACTGATTTTTCTTCTCTTGATGTAACAAAACTGGATAGGCTGGTTAGGCTGGCAGCAATGCGTCAAAGACATTCAGCCTTACATGGCACTCCCATTGATACCACTACCAAGATATTGTCTCAAATCAAGCATCTCAGCTGAAAATACGGCTGCTGCTGCTGCTGCTGCTGCTGCTGCTGCTGCTGCTGCTGTTGCTGCTACTACTGCTACTACTACCACCAAATTATTCTAGTGGCCGGGGCGGGGGGTAAGGAGTTGTCTCACATCTTGCAAAGGCAATGTAGTCAGATTGATTCATTTAAAAAAAAGTCTGTTTATTCTCGGAGCAAATTGCATCCCTTCCTCCAGGGAGGAGGAGGAGGAGGAGGAGGAGAGATGTCAGTGATCTACATATTTGTAACTTTATTGAAGGTTTCATCTGAAACTGAGGGAGGTAAAATTTCCAGCTGGCACAGAATACAGCTGCCACCTTCCTGAGGTCAGAGATAACACGACTACCTCAAATTTATGTTACAAATCCTCTACTGGCCCTCAGTCAGATCCAGAGCTGGCTTAGGCTTTGATTTTAATTTTTAAAGGCCTTCCAGTTACATAGAAAATTAAACCACAGTCCATGAACACTCCCTAATCAGCCTCAGGGCAAAGCTGGTCTCACAGTCCAGGAGGAGAGCTTTAAAAACTTCCCAAAGTCTTCCTTTTTAAGGTAGTCTTTCTACCCTAAAAGATTTCACCATGGGAGCACTGTTTTATTCCTAAACCCCACACTGTCCTCCCTTCCCCGTCTCTGATCTCAAGCAGTTTTAATGCTACAAAAAGAGACGTGCCGCAGGCTTTTTGAACTCCAGGGAGGACCTTTCTGCTCAGGATGTGTGACTTGCAAACTTTGCAGCAATGAGTGGCCAGTTAAAACGTTAAAATAAACAGGTAAACAGACTTTTACTGCCAAAAGGTTAGAAAAGACCATTATTTAAGTAGCTATAACACTGAGATAGGATTATAAAATAATTCTTAAAGTTATCTAGCAGAAATTTAACTATACAACTTGTTCACACCATTAAATGGTAAAATTTCCTTTACACCAATAAGGAAGTGGTGTAATGTCTATCTTGAAATAAGAAAAATAGCATGACAGCCATCCTGACAGCTGACAAACAAGGATTTGGACAGGAACCATCAGCACTATAACCATGCTACTGAAGCTTGAGGAGATAAGCTAAGTTTCTCTTTTTCTGAGGCAAAGAAAAGTGTATTTCCTTGTCAGGCACAGAGACGGGTCTTCAGAGCTTGCTCATCCCATTATGCTAAGAGAACATACGAGCAGAGTACAGGAAGTGAGATGCAGGGAGTGTTTTGTATTTCATTTCCCTAAAAGTCTATATCGTAAAACTCATTTAATGTCCCTGATTATGCAAACTTGTACACAGATGAAGTATTTTACCCAGCTTCAAGTACACTGGTTGTCTTTGTGATGAGAAGGTGCTTCAGGTTCTAGACTGGCTGAGCAGTTTTCCTGCTCATTGCTCAGTGTTACATTAGGCTTACACTATCTCTTCCCTTCCCTTCCCTTCCCTTCCCTTCCCTTCCCTTCCCTTCCCTTCTCTTCTCTTCTCTTCTCTTCTCTTCTCTTCTCTTCTCTTCTCTTCTCTTCTCTTCTCTAACATGAGTAAAAGGATGTTGGGACTAACACTTTTGCTGGCTTCTAAGATGAGATATGACAATTCTATAAAAAATTAAATTCAGCTCTTTCCCTATGACAGTGAATAAATCAGCAATAGTTTTGATCCCCAGAAGAGAAAGGAATGTATTTACCTTAATTTGTCTTTTTTTTTTTCTTTTTAAGTTGGCTCTTTCGACCAACATCACAGTCCTGAGTGTCTAACCTCTTAGTTTTCTAACTTAGCTTTCATTTTGGATGTTTGCTGTGTTTTGGATCAGTTTTAACTTTGTTTGGAAATATAAATAACTGCCTGATGAGTCTGTGTGCAATCATGTCACCCAAAGAGAAAAATACGTATCTTAATGACAGAATTCTTTTACGGATGTAGAACTGCATTTGGGATTAGAACCAAATTGGTTTTGAATAAAACGAGAACTGACTCTTCCCACCGTTTCAAACCCAACAATTACTTCAAGGTTTACTGAAAGCCTTTTTTTCTTTTTTTGTTTTCTTTTCTCTCTCTATTTTTTTTTTTCTTCCTCTGCAATTCCTGGTTTTGGCTACAAAATAGAAATACCAGAATATCACAGGACAAAGCTGTTCAGAAGATTTATAGCCTCAACAGAAGTCAGACTAGTTTTCCATTTTGCATGATCTTGAAAAAGTTTGTGTTTGATTTTCAGTTTAAAAGCAGACTCCTTAAGCATCTGAATATTTGTTTATTAATAGCCTGCTTACAATAAGCGCTTTTCCTTCACCTACAGACTGAATTCAGCATCCCTATATCAAAAATTATCTAATCTTCAGTTGGAGTCTTTAGGTAAAATTAAAGCTAATTCATCTGAATAGAGCAATAAATAATTCTTTTCTGTTACCAGTCATTACCAGCAAATAGTCAGGTGTTAATCCAGCCACCAGAGGGCAGCCATATGGCCATGTGAAAGTAATATGATCTAATGAAGTTGCAATAGAAGAATTAATAACAATTATTAAATGAGGTCAACAGATGTCAAACAAAGCACGTTCACTACTTCCTGCCAAATTCTACATGTGTGGAAAATTAAAACAATGCCTCAGCATTAAACAATCTTAAAACAAATCACTCAGGTTTTACGTAGGAAGTAATCTCTTGATTGCCAGATCCTGAAGTCCTTACACTTTTAACCACTACCAGTTCTAGAAAGCTTCTGCTGATGTTCTTCTGAGTAAAGACTAATGAAATATTGACCAGCTACTATATCCTTGATGAGACAATTTCTTGTTTACAACAAGAATACAAATTTTTAATTTTTGGTCCCAGACAATGCATAATGATGCTGGTAAGGTGTTGATAGAACTTGTTTTTTTTTAATATAGAATGTGAGGAAACTTTTTTCCAAATAGCACAGAGCTAAAAATAATAGCTTTTTACACTGTGTGCTCCTTAAACCATGAGTTTGATAGGCCCAGAAAGGAATAAGAGGTTTCATAATAAATAAGAGGTTTTATAATAAATGAGAAGACTTATGCCCAGAATGCCAGTTTTCCACAGTAATTTTGAGAAAAGTCAATGACCTCAGTATTGTGCAACCTGAATACTTTAAAGAGTGCTGATTTCTAAGAACGTTTAGGAGGAAGTAGTACTTCAGGACTGTCGGACTTTGTTCTAATGTTGAAGAGTATATCCCAGGAGGACCATCAGGCCTCTAGTAACTGTAGCTATGCCAAGGACTATGTTGTATATCCTACAGGGTGATGTCCACCACCATATTCTGCTCCCAGACATATTAATATTTTAGGGAATAAACAAATGACTACATATGTACATAGTTAAATTATGTGCACTGAGGGTATGGCAGAACTCATTAATGTCCTGTTGGTTTTGGGGACAGTCACCATTGCTTTCAGCAGTCTCAGAAAATAGCTCCTAGCATACAATACTTGGACTATTTGTCCTTTTGTGTCCTGTTCAGTCATTAGATGGCGAACTGTTAAGTTAAAAGCGATACTCAAGCTCATTGCAGGGATATTGTTTAAGACCTGCTTATATTCTCTTTATTTTACCAATGAAGTCCTACTCTTTGAGATATTTATACATCTTCTTTTGGGAGTCAAGACTTCCAAATCTGAACTGGGCTTTAAGGAAGAAGGTTTTAATTCAAGGTGATCGTGCATCAGAGGCAGAAAGGAGAGGTAGTAGTAGTTCTAGAGAGTGCCAAAGAGTCCTCAGTGGTTAAACTAAAGGTAAGAAGCTTCGCAGAAGGCTGCAAACAAAATTCTAGTCATAGATAAAGGATGAATAATCATCTTCGGTTCTGTATATGAAAAGTTATACATTACTGTAGAAATTCTTACCAGCAGCCAAGTCTGGTGATAGGTCTTATAAGTAATTAGTTTAACTGGTGTGGAATCACTATAACCCCAAGACTTCAATAATTGTTTAGAGATTTAGGTTTCACAGTTGGTTTCGTAAGCCAGAATAGTCAGCAGCCAGGTTTTTGGCTGAATTGTGAAAGTTAACAGAACACTCTGTCGGAACTCACTTTAAAAAACTGTTGAATTGAAGTCATGGGACTGGCAGTGAAGACTTTTAAGCAGGATGCAAAATTTTACCTGTCACAGTTTAAGTTGTGAAGAAACCCGCAGAGTCTATAGGAAAGATACCTAAACTAAGACATAGATTTCTTCCTGTTTGAGTTTGTTGGTGCAGACATTTTCCCAGTAAGATCTGAAATAAAAACTGATGCTTACCGTGATATACCAAGAAAAATAAATACGTACTAGACAGGAAGTTTGAAGTAAACCCAAGTTTTTACACAACAACACATGTGCTTGAGAGATACTGGTCCTGTGAACTTGAGAGCTTTTCCGTGGGCTGTAATTTGATAATATTTCAACGGCTTTCTTTAAAAGAGAATGGCTCAGTCCCTTTAGGAAGGCCCTACAGAAAGCTCTCCTATCTCAGAGAGCAATTCTAAGGCATAATTAACCAAGAATAACCTCAGAAATCATTTAGCTGTCTCCTGTTTAAAGGAGAAACCCAGTCTATTATAATAACATCTCCACCTGTACCAATAGATATGTGATTGCAAAATTAACTGAGCTTGTGTCAGTTAACTGAATTTATTCCAGGGACTTTTTCTGGCTGTACAGGTTCAATATTATAGACTAAACTGATCCCAGCTTCAAATGGTGGGACCTGCTACTGAAAGCAGAGGTAGCTTTGTGGAGGCACAACACACCTGCTTCTTCCCTCCACCTCCCTTGAGGTTAAGAGTCTCAAATTTTCTCTTTCTATAAGCTCAGGGCTGAGTGAGATCTAGCTATAGTTAGAACATACATGATTAGCTCAAGCTAAATATCTGAGTTTTAAACAGTTAAAGTTAGGTGAGAAAAACCTCAGCCTTGTCTTGCAGCACAGATTTGTGCCTGTGTACTGTAACAAAAAGTTTACTGGGAAAATCTTTACTGAAGCCTAAGAAGATTGGATGTGAAATCTGTTTTTCAATCTAAAGCAGCTTATACACAAAAATATATAAAAAATGCTCTGTATTGAGATTATAGGAAGTTAGTTTGTGTCTGAAACGAAATAAAATAAACACTGTAAGTTTCTTACAATGATGTTCACATTCCCTGCTAAATTCTACAGGCCCTAAAACAGATGGTGAGGCCTTTCACAGTCAGATATGCCACACATCAAGATGAGGACAATGTTTTAATTTTCAACAGACAGAGCTGACGACAAAGAAATAAACTACTGTAACAGTTGCTTTATAGGTTTCATGTTCTGAAGAGGCACAAGAAGTATAACTACCAAACAATAACATTTAGAACGGTTTCACTATTTCACTATTGGAACATTTGGGACATTTCCTCCTAGGTATTGAAGAATTGTTTTGAAAAAGATAAAAGGAAACAGGGAAAAAAAAAAGAAAAGAAAAGAAAAAAAGAACTTAAAAACTCTGACCTCAACCTTTTCACACTTTCAGAACCAAACTGTAACCAAATATTTTTGAAGTTCTGGAACTACTAGAGAGAGGGTTTTTCTTTTGACAATTCTAATTGCCATCGAAGCCTGAATCTGTAACACCACAAAAATGATGTTTCTGGCCAGCACCTGAAAGGTGAGTGCCAGGAATCCATGAAATGATAGTTTTCAGGAGACTGCCAGTTCAGACTGGTGATTTGATAGGTTCAGATAATTTCAATAAACATTCAGACTTTTGGATGATTATCTGAATCAAACTTTCACTCTGAACCTTTTCATTCAGCTGTCTGAACAGAAAATTATGTTATATAGTTCATAGATTATAGCGTTATCTGCTGAATTTATTACTTAATGAAGAATATCTAGTCAGCAACTTTTAAGACCTATCTATCAGTATATTATTTTTTTCTCCCACTTACAGTTTCAGTATTTTGTACAAGGATAAGATTTGGGAGATTTTACATCTGAAATTTGTTTTCAGGAAGCTGGAAGTAAAAACAAAGACTTCATTGAGCTGTGAAAACATAATTAATTTATTTGTTAACCATGCTGACAACAATAATTCCTTTTTTTTCCCGTGCACATCACCCACAGCCTGATACATAAGAACATTTGATTTTCATTTCAGATTTACTCCAGTAGTACTTTTTTCGTTTGGCCCAAGGAAATCTCTGAAATGAAGAGCTCAGGCAGGTCTCTGATGTGTAAAACAACACAAGTTTTCTGGACACTCAGAGCTTATGTTAAGCCACTAACGTCCATTATATCCCAACTTCAGTTTAGATTTGTTTAAACAAGTTTCTACCTGCACAACAACCCCTTTTATTGCCAGTGTAACACACTCTTCCCCAAGGAGTCCGGTATTATAAATCACTAAAGTGCAAATGCTGCTATTGCCAGCACGAGAGGGGTCTGGCACGATGAATCTGAGGAGTAGTGAGGGACATGGAATAGCCCACACACATTAGGAAAAGAGAAACCAGAACACCATCTTTGAATGTAGAAAGCACTGTATCAAAAGTGTTTAATCAGAGCGTAATAGATTTCGATATGGAGCTTTAATCTGTTAGCTGTGACCATGAGGAGGGCAATGAGTCCCAAATTCAATGCAAACCATCAGATAGCCTAGCATGCATGTGTGCATACACCTGCATATCATAAAACAAGAATAAATCAGGCTGTTTGTATGCATTTAATAATAACGACAAGATATTATCTTCATATATTTGGACAAAACCTCTACTGAATTGAATAGGCTGGAATCTGAGATCCAGTCCTGCCCGAGCTGCAAATTCTCAGCACTTCACCAAGACTGTTCAATCAAATTTCTTCTTAATAAGGTCTCAGGAGCTAGCTCTCAGTAGAAATGAACAAATGACACTCAGCCCCTCTCTCTAGCCACAGTTCTCATTGGTAACAGTAAATTGTTTTCTGTTGCAAGAGTCTGTAATGCCTACATGCATTTACCCCATCCTCCTTCCCTTTTCTGAAGGAAACTGGTGGTCTTACAGAATCCTGGGGGTGGTCTGCAGACCTCCTCTTAGCTGCAGTTGCTCTGGTTCCTGTCTATGCTCCAACCAATTCATACCCAGCTCAGTGCCACCCACAGTGTGCAGTTGCATGTGAACGTCAGAAAAGTTCTCTGAAAGATGCCAGCTCTATCTTCTTTTGATGCATCGCATTAGGTTCTAATGGGCCAAATTCTTCCCTGACACATATGCAATTCCTTCTGACTTTAACCAAGGCTGCAGACTTACAACACACAGCTTTACACTAAGCAGTCTAACCACAGTTTCTGAAGTATCTCAGAATACAGCTCATTCTAGTCCAAGAAGTCATGTTCTTCAGTGTCTCACTTATACTAGTTGTTGGAATCTGTTTGTCCCCAGAACAAGTCCATATCCCTGTGTAAACACATTTTTTGGGTACGCTATTGCAAAAGACTAATTGTATTATATAGTTCTCACTGCCTGAGGATTTTTCTGTACTTTGTCTACAAATTGTACATGCAGATATGAGCCATTTCTAAATTAAGTAGCTTAGACACTGCTAGAAATGTAGCTGCATCAGCAGGGGATTCTGTGCAAGATGCAAAACTCTCAAAAAAGCTGGGTAAAAATTCATACATTTACCCATACTGAGTTCTGTATTGGGATAGGTGCACTCCTACCAGGATCTGAACGAGCCAGTTTAAAAATAATTCGGCTTAATAAATGTGTATGAATTGCATTCATAGTACAGACCTCAGTATAGACATCCCCACAGGCAGTGATTGTTAAGCTCATGCAGTTATTTGCAGGACTGAATCTTAATTACGTCGAAGCTGTTACACTACATCCACCATATGTGTGGACCGTAAAGCCAGGTTAACAGAACATGTCGTGCACATGCTTGTGTATATTTGGTTCAGTTTTTAATAACAGAATTACCTTTTGTGCTGGGATTACAGTGATGAGCTGGGTGCAGTTCTGAAAGCAATCAGGAGCAGCCATTTACATATACTTTTGCGAAATGCCCCTGAGGCATTTTGTGAAGGCATAGGGTAGCAGGAATACTTCAGAACAAGCCTTTCTAGACCTTTACAAGCTTTTTTTTTTTTTTTAATAAATAAAAAAACATGCAACTGAGGAGCCAATACTGACTTGAGAATTTCCCACGTCGTATACACACATTCAGTATTTTTTGCCAAGTACATTAGTGAGGGATTATCCCAACAGCAAAGGCTACATTGAATTTTATATAGCAGAGACTCACAGAATTTGTACCCACATCACTCATTCTGTAACAGTCTGCAATTAATTTGTTGCAGAAGGGTAACAGATTATTCATCCGTAAGTGGTAAATTTAGTACAGGCTGGAAAACCTGATGGAAAAATTAGGATTGGAATATTCACAGCTAGCTCAGGCAGGATTGTCTTCATAAAATAAGATAAGACAAGGCAAGACATGACAAAATAAGACAAGATAAGACAAGGCAAGACAAGATAAAGTGCAAAGTTAGGGTGGAGCGCGGAGGTTTGCAGAATCCCTTGTCATATCCCTACTAGAGAAGTGTGGGGATGTTGCGCGACCATCATTTAATTTTTCCTTTTGTGCTAAAGTCTTCAGAATATCTTATCGAATAGTCTGAAATGAAATACAGGCAGTAGGAGCCCAGTAAAGATGAAATAGTGGGACTAATTGCTCTGCAGTGCTTTCATTCCCTGTCTTTCCTTATCCTTTAACTCATCAGTTTTCCCCTTTGCAGGGTCGTGTCATGCCGCAGAACTTGCAAAGTGTACAGCTTTCCCGGCCTGTTGATTGCCTTGGCATTCGTCCCTCAGAGTCATAAGGCCTAAAGCTGTGACAGTCCAACAGTCATCTTATTCTGTCACATGTCCTGGCAGCATGATGACAGAGACGCTCTGCCAAAACCATCAGTGAAACAAACTGACTTCATAGGACAGGCTATTTTAGATTTCATTGAAATGGAAGGAGAGAAGGGACAAGATAAAACTGTTTCATCTGGACCTCCTGTATATCTCAAAGCATGCAATATCTATATCTCCAATTCAAGCAACTTTTCCGCTAACAACTACCGCATGCGACTTTTAAATCCTAACTTGGTCTTTGGAAGATCTGTCTTGAAACAGGAGCAGAGGGGCCCAAATCAGGACAATGTATGCCAGATGGGGCCTCACCAACATTGAATGTGAGGGGATAATGGAATTTCCCTAGATCTCCTAGCGACATTCCTCCTAATGCAGCCAAGTATGCAGTTTGCATTATCCACGATGCGAGGGCACTGTTGACTCATATTCAGTCTCACACCCACCGGAGCTACTACTCAGCCAGTTCCCAGCATCAATGCGCTAATGTACTAATGCATGGAGTTATTTTGTCCCAGGTGCAGGGCTTTGCACTTCTCTTTGTTGAATTCCATGAGATTTCTGTTGGTCCAGCCCTCAAGTTTATCAGGTTCCCTTGGGGTTGAATCTCTGTTATTTAGTTTGCCATCTGGCTTCCTTTAATTTACTAAAGTCCTCAAATTTGCTGAAGGTGTGTATTCTGCCTTATTATCTTACTCTGGAGTGGCAAACATTGCAACATGGCACAAAAGGTAAGGGACAAACAGAGGAATTCATATCCATATATTCCCACACCAGAAAGATTTTCATATCACAGTGTTCAGCCAGATCTTCTTCCCTCTTTGCGCACAGGCTGCGAGCCATCTCCTGTCTTTTCTTACAGTTAGGCCAGTGTGAGTAAGCTGTTCCAATATTTAATCACTCTCACTGCTAAGAAATTCTATCTTATTTAAGTTTGTTAAAGGAAATTCTTTCTGTCCTTTTCCAACTCTTTCAGATTTCAGTCTAAAACCTTACTAAAGTGTTACAGGAATTTCTATGGGAAAGCAACCTTAGACATGGATTTTTTTTTTCTCAAATTTTTCAAATTGATATTTCAAATTTTCCACTATTCTGAAGATTCTTCTGAAGAGGAAAGGAAGTTTTGAAAAAGTTGCAGGTGTTTTCCCACTTAATTTGCATTTTTTTGAAATTTTACTTTTTTTTAGAATTTTAGGTCAGTTGCAATGTAAGATCATCCAGGCCACCTCCAAGACAGTAAGAAATTATTTTACAAGTGTGTTTTATCGACTTACTAGTATTTAAAACAGTGATAATTATGCACAATGAAGTTGCCTGAATCTAGTATACATGGGAGATGGTGTATCTGAAATCTGTGGATACAATTTCAATCACATGATCAGTTAAGGAGTTCCCAGGCTCATCTAGACATTTTGAGAAACATTTTCTTTCAGAGTTAAGGAGCATGGGATGATCTTGTTAACAAAAAGTAATTTAATATTGCTAGATCCTCCTATGAAGAAATGTAGTTGTAGGAAGTATAAAAACAACGGTAATAGAGATACACTTGCATACTTAATTAAGAAACAAAAGCTAGGACCTGTCTGAGTTATTGCTGTCAAACACTTAGTTTTTCTTTCTTCAAGTGTTTATTTTCCGGGTATTTTCAATGCCTTTGGAATTGGTAATAATCACTGATGAGAAAGTCAGAAAAGTGAGGAGGCAGAAAAGGTAAAATACTGCAACATAGATTTCCCATAGATGTTCTAGCTGCTTTGTACTTTGATGGTGTCACACAGCAGCCCTACATTAGTTAGTCTAGTTTTATGACTGTCTTGTATAACTGGGGTAACATAAAGCCACTGGAGCATATTCGTGAATCGGGTTCTGTGAATATGTTTTTAGCCAGGTTTGACTTCTGTTTTTATCTGTATAACCCAGTAAAAACATTATTTGACAGCAGTGGAGTAGTATCTGGTATGTGCATGAGGAACCTAGAGAATACTTCTGAGAAGAAAATTCTTGTATCTGTAGCAGGGAAATGGAATTTGAGAGATGTGCATGCAGTTCCTGATTAAAACAACCTTTCTGTGAGGCCTTCTGCAAGACATGCACTCATGATAAGCAAAGTGAGGATGAATTTTTTTTTTTTCTCATCTTTCAGTTGTCCCATTTAGTTGCACTAAATACTGAGGAACAGCAAATGCCTCCTGGTATGTGTTAGAAAAGCACTCAGCACAACAAAGCCCTAATTTGTTAAATAGTTTAACTTTCCTTAACTGGTGCCTAATGATGCTTTAGATGAGACACAGTAAGGCTCACACGGACTCTCTCTTTCTCCTAGTTACAGTATTAAACAGTTTGAGTAGACCTATTCATATTTCTTCTAATATGCTGGTAGCATTTTCTACGCTACCAGCCAAAGAACAGAATCTCTGATTGAATCCTGGAACTGCTCAACACCTGCCTTTTTTTTTGCCAAAATATTTTCAAGGTGTTGTATGGTGCTGAAAAGTAAGTTCTGAAAATTGCTTTTCCTCCCCCTGCTAAAAGTCCTCCATTCCCAAAAAAAACATTGCTCATGTCTCAGGCACTCTCTGCCTTATAGGCTATTTTATGAAGAAAAGGGGGAGGGAGGGTGCACTCTGCATAATTCCTCACAGTCCCCTGCCAGGACCTACCTCATCAGTGGAGTCAAGTCCTAGAGGTATTATTAAATCCCTATGCCATCCTTCTGAGTCTTATATCGAGTTTTGTCTCCCTTTACATGTGCTTCCAGGGCCACAGGGAATGCTTCAGCAACAATTAAAAAAAGAGAAAAAAAAAGGAAGGGGGACCCCAAACCTCTTTATTAATGTGGGAGGTCTAAGCTCTCCCAGAAGGCCTATCAGGCCTTGAACATGCTCATTTGGAAACAAATTTTGGCAGTCTGCCATCACAAAAGGACATTGTGAGAGCCTGAGCTTTGCACAACCTCGGCTGCTGTACAGGTTTTTGAGAAATAATTGTTAAATAGATAGTGTGAGTGCAAGCTCGCTTATGTTGTGAAATAACGAGATGATTTCCTCTCCCCTGTCCTATTTGGGGCTGTCTGCATTTGTAGCAGTTGGTGGGCAAAGGTGTAAAACTGCTTTAATCTCTGATCTGTTTGGAAAGTGCTGTTCTTGCTGGCCAAGAATGCAAGCAGGTGGGCAGATATTTAGATTTCCTTCCAAAATTTCCAGTTGCACTATTTTCCTCCAGCCAGGTATGAGGCTAACTTGTGTACATAACATTTCCATTAATTTGTCGTCGTCCCCCTCTCAAACTACTCATTTAAGAATCATATTTTTGATTGATTGCACTGGTTCTATTTGCCTAGTTTTCTTTTCTTAATATTCCACCTTGTTCCGTTGTTTATTCCCAAGCCACCTATGAATTGACTCACCTGTTGTATGCTGAGAAGTCTGAGTTGATGATGAATACCAGTTCTGTAAAGCTGCTCAGAAGAGGCAAATTACATGGCCATTATAAGCCAGTTGCATGAAAATCCTTGGGTAAACATCATGTAAGTCAATGAACAGAGCTCCAAGTTGGCACGTTTTCCCTTTAGGTAATGGATAACCCTGCATACAACTACTAGAGTGTTCCCTCTGAACTAATAATGAGGAGGAAGCAAAGATCATACTTGGATTTAGTACAGCCAAGTGTGAGGGCAAGAGTTTTATTAAAGGAGTTCAAACAAAAGGGCAGGCATGACCAAGATGTTATGCCTAAGGATTTAAATTTAGTTTCCTGTGTAAGTATGCAATGTCTGCCAAGAGACAAATTGTTTCCAGGGTAACATTTGAAAAGAGTGATCATATATCCCTTAGCATTAGGCCGTTGAACAGTCACATAGCAAGACACCACCATGATTTTGTGCGTACATCAAATCTTACGCAGGAACTGTGCAAAGTGAGGTTCTACTGGAGAGAATGTCATTCACAGTACAGGGTTTTTTTCTGCCATATTCCAAGAGAAGGGCCACCAGCAAAGGATTTCTATTTACAAGTGTATTACTTTAGATAGTGTTGAGTGAAAGGCCAAATGAGTGTGTTACAGCTCAAAGACTTGGATTTTCAGGGATGGCTGATGGAGTTATGTGCACCATTTCCACTGAATTGCAATAGAGTTTGTGTACTTTCTGCCCAAGCTTTTTTCTGGAAGTCCCGGACTAACAGTTCATGACACTGTGAAATGGCTAAAAGTTTATTCTTCAGTTCCTTTGGATGTGTAATGCCTGAAGTCATGACTATGCTTATTGATGCACTCATACCTATTGCTTAGGCATGTATCTCTGTTTCAGTTCCTATATGGGAATGATAATAAATACAGAAAACAATGCATGGGTGCATCGGTTTTGAAAAACATGGACAAATATCAGTTTGGAGAATGCTCAAAATAGTCAGTGCTCAAAGTAGTCCCGATGATTAGTTTCGTTTCTCAAGCATTTACACTATTCTAGGATGTTGAAAATATTGTACTGAAAGCTTCATGATTATTTTGTGAAAACATGAAAATAAATGCTGGTACACCTTTTGCACTTGAGGATTGGAGTATTTGCTACTTTTTTTTCTGGGTTCTAGTTTGAAAGGATGAGAGAATGATTGATTTTTTTTTCAGTTTGTTGGCAGTTTTAAAAAATAAGGAATTTAAAATCACTTTGAATTGTTTTGATTAGAGAGGTTTCTTTTCCAGTTTTTTGGTTAACTGCAAAGTTACAAAAATTTAATTTATTGTTTTACTCATGCCTTTGTTCTTTTTTTAGTGAATTTAAGCCACTTATCAAAATGAAAGTCATTTTGAATGAAAATCTTATGTTCTGAAAATGTCAAAATGAAGTCTTTAGAGTTAAAAAATAAAACAATCCATTTGCCAGAATCAACACCAATTTAAAAATATTTCGGGTTATCAAATTTGCATCTTCTTGACAACAAGAAAAAAGTATGTATTTTGTTTATTATTTTATTCTTTTGACTTGGATCTAGTTAGAACAAGATGCAAGCTGAGTAGAAGAGCCAGACTATAAGAAAGAAGAGTGCCAGGATATTGTATTGTGTTGCAGTTGTCCTAGCGTAAACACAAAGATATCAGTTTTCAGAGTTGCATTTTTCTTCTGTTAATGCAGAATCATTTCTCTCTTGGGTGGCTGAGATAGCAGTGTGCAGATTTTAAATGTGAGCTCACGCTTTTCTGCTTGATGGAGCATACTTATTTCTGCCTTCTAAGGTTGGTTTAGACTTTTTTGAGGGAAACTTTTGTTTTGAACCAAAGCTAAGAAGTTGGCTTCCTTCTACTCAAAGCTGAAATACCCAGGATCATAATCTCCTATAAATACTGAGATAACTTCTACTCTTTAGAGCCAAAGTGTTTAAAGGACATAGTAGGCAAAAAAAAATCTATTTTCTCAGGCATTTGCTTGAGAGAATGAGATGTGGGGGAAGGAGGGATTGATTGTTTGTAGTTTTACGTCAGGAAGTCTAGCAGAAGCCACTGCAACATCTCATAAAACATCGTGCAGCTGTGTGCAGACCTCAGGGTGCACAGATGCGTATGTATTATATTTCCTTGGAAGGGGCACAAGCTGAACTTTTCGGTTTTGACACCCGACAGCATCCAGCAAAGGTGAGGTCTGCTACTTGTGCTTTAGGTTTTAAAATTAAAACCGTGTGTGTTGCAGTGCTCACATGACATGTATAAATGTATAAATGATGGCCATTAAGTGAGTGCGTTTACACATCATTTAAATGAAACAACACACCTAACCAGATGGATGCCTAAAATGAGTAATTGTGTACTGTTATTTCCATAACCATTGCCCTTACTGGTATACTCTCACTTCGCTGGTATGTCCATCTCTTTGATGTGAGTTCCTAGACTAGGCCAGGACCTTTCTTCTCCATGTTTTCTGTGAAGCTCTTGATATTATTACGTGCAACTGGGAGAAGGATTTTTCTCACCTAACTTTAGCCATCAAACACTTAGCCATCTAATCTAAGCTTGCTAGTTTGGCATCCTCACTAGTCAATGGAAAGAAAAATTTTTCAGATTGTAGTTTAACCCATCCAAAGAGATAGATTTAAGACAGACAGGTCCACGTAGCCTGGATTATATGTGCCTACCACTCCTTGCTAAGGATAAAAGGAATCTGGACAACTAACTTGGATAAAGTACTAACTTTTAGATGGCAACAGTTAGTGAGATGAAGCTAAGCTTATAAAACAATAGCAAAGAACTAAAAAAAGAACAATAGAAAGATATAAAGGAAGCAACATCCGGAGGCTTTATGACGGCACTGAACCCCTTACACTACATAGCTGTATATAGCAATTTCTATAGCATTTTATTCTGCTTTCCATAAGAAAGTCTGTCAACAGTGCTGCATCTTATTACGGTTTTCAGGATGGCTGCTCAATTTAAAACAGGAAAATCAGGTCTCAGATCTTGACACATGAAGACTCCAGAAGCCAGAATCTAGCTATAGGTCTATAACACTTGGATAGAAGCACCAAACAAAAATAGTATGCTAACCCACCTAAAATCCTTCTTTCAGTTCTGACCTTACACGTCAGTAGCGTGAAGTATAAACTCTAATATTTTAGATTTTGTTGCCTTTGTTCTTGAAAATTGGCCAAGTATTCCATGCAAATACCAGCCTCCGCCTAGATAATTCTAGGCTATGTGAAGTTGTCAAAACACATCTACTTCTTTGTTTCTGTTGTATCAGCTTTCATTCTTTTTCCCTCTGCAGATGGTAAGAGAATAATAATAATAATGCCAGCTTTTCATGTAGCTCTTTTTTTCCTTGGATTTCAAAGCGCTCCACAAAGGTCAATATCATTATTCCCCATTTTACATATGAGGAAATAGAAGCATTTAGCTGTGAAGTGATATCCAAATATCAAACCAGAATACGTTTCCAGTTAAAAACAGAAGCTGATATTCTTCTCAGTAACATTTCCAGCAGTTGAAGTGGGTCTTAAGAAGTACCAGTATGCTAGTAGCAGTGCATGTAGGAGTTCTGGCGTACGGAAAAAGAAATCTGCAAGTGTCATTCATTATTGTGTCCCATTTTGCAGTCATGGCACTTGCTCTTTGCCACAAGAGTATGCCAAACAGCTGCACAGTAAAGCGTTGCAAACTCTAGACTCTTCATCAGTGGCTTTTACGGTGATAAAGTGAAAGCTGAATTTGTAATAATACAGGGTATGTGTTCATGTGCATGTGCAATGCATGTAACATAGGTGTATATCTGTGTGTCATGCGTAGTTACTTGGCTACGGTCTGAGCTGCATCTGTTAGCAATGAAAAATATGTGTTTTCTCACACACATAAAATTCTGGGCCACTTAAAGGTGAACATTTTCATCAGATCTTTCCCCGTCCTGTAATTTATAATCAGTGGAACTAGCGTGCAGTGCTCTACAGCCATAAAACAGATAGAAAATAATCATGAAGGGAAAAGTTTGTAATGTTTGCCAGATGATAATCCAGAAGGTCTACACACTCGGAATTTAGATTGGTGACCCCTGTTACCTTCTTCAGCATCACAGGATGGAAGAAGATAATAAGAGTATATGTTGGAGAACGAGTAGTCAGCGGTGTAATGGGGCAGATTTCTATTAAAGTGTGTAGACAAGATTTTATAATTAAGGGATAGTTTTATGAACATCCTAAACATATGCTGTGGGATATGGTAAGGGGAGAGGTGGAGAGAATGTCAGAGGACAGATGTGAAAAGCTAAGGGAAGGTAGCAAAACAATACCACCTAGTCATCCGTCTGTGAAAAGGGAAAAATCTGAAATGAAGGATCCTTTCTAGGCTTTTAAATATGCTGTATATAATACACAGATTTGTACTTCCTGCTTATACTTTGTCTGTTTTATGAGCTCAGGAGTGTGACTCTAGTCAGAGAGAGCAAAAATTGAAACATTTTGCTTGAAAATGCTTGGCTCTTTTCATATGATTTGAATCCTGAATTATTAATTTCGTCTGCCTTTCAGTCCTTCTAGCGCCACAGAGCATATATGCCTCTTAGAGACACTTCCCAGGGCTCTCTGGGAATGTCCATACCAGTAAGACCACAGACATTCTCTGTCCCTCAGGCCAGTGGCATAAGGAGTTATTAAAATCCTTCAGCCTTCAGAGGAGGGTAACCTCGACCAAATTGCCTTTAGGGAGTGGTCCCTGAGCCATGCATGCTACCAAACCATGCCCAGGAATTCTTTTATGAGACGGTCAATAGCGAGGCACTATTTAATTTACATGTTTAATAGTGTACACTATTTTGCTGTAAACATCATCCATATTGGTCCTGCAAGTATTCACACATACTCATTCCTCTAAGGAGGAGGAAACGTAGTGAAAAACATCTATAATTTACTGAAACTAATTATTCTTATTAATACTGATGGTTAGGATGATGGTGATATAGTTAGTCTGAAAGTCAAGTCAGAAATCACAGAATTTTAGACACCGAGATAATATAACCAATTATTTTTTCAAACATTTGGCTATTAAATTTACTTCATAAATTAAATATAATTTAACTCATAAATTAAATTTAAGATTTGACTCATTAAGTAATGATTGCAATATCTAATTGCTCAATTACCTAAGGATTTGTTGTCCTGGACCTATCCGATGAACTTGAACCAATTTATTATGAAATTTAGGGGACGTCTTCCACTGATTTTATTGCATTTTATCTCAATCTCTATTTTGAGTTGAGCAACTCCATACTGATAGCTAAATTGCCACATTGATAATGGAAGAGCATCTGAAGTAAAAAGATCAAAAGCCCTCATGTCGAATGTATCATTTACAGGCATTAACAATAACCGTCTGATTGACTGTCTCAGCCTGACCTGAGCTGCACAAAACTTTACATCCAAAGTGTCTTTTCTCATAACGTACTCTAGAGTCTTTCCAGCAGTGTCGAGAACTTCCCCTTTGTCCCAGGACTTGTCTTCTTCTTCTGGCCACGTCACATGAAGACGAGCAGGTAGAAACAAAATATAACATTTTTAGCCCATAGCATATTAGGTGAAGGGAATCTCTTGTATTGACATATAGGTAACTAGAGATGAATGAAGTAGTTCAGTTTAAATAACAACCAGCCCCAACCTTTGCCCACTCAAAAAGTGACCCTAACCCAAATCTTTTTTCAATTTGGATTGGTTCAGAGAGATCAGCTGTTGTGTCTGTCAGCTGGTAGCCAGACACCAGAGCAGACATAACTAATTAGGATATATTCCCCCCTCATCTGGAAATTAAGCACATTTCGTGTGCTCCTTGCATGGTCCTACAGTTACAATTTGCATTAAAACCTCCTGATCTGAAAGCAGCAACTTCGGAACCGAAGTAAGTCAAAAGTAACTTTTTTTGCTTGGAGAACCTATGGGAGATAAGTTTGTCTCAGCTGGAAGTTTTTCTTGGTACATTCTGTAATATTTTCTCCTGCAAGAAAGCTCCACCTATGGAGTTACTGACATCCCATCCTCACAGAGGATCTGATTCTGGATTTCACCACAACTTGTTTTTCAGTTCTTTCAAACTTAAACCATCTATTATTAAAATTTATCCAACAACCCTTGTTTTTCTTCATTCTTATGCTAATAGCAAATATTGAAGATCCCAAAGCCCTTAAAATATGCAAAACTTGGGACTTTAGTGAGATGCCATACATTTTGGGTGGCTAGAACACGTGGGAGATCCTGGAATAAGGATAACCCATAGAACTGAATAAATTTAACTGGGGCAATTGAAGTTTGGGCTTAAATAGCTTGCTGGTTGTGAGAGGCAGAGTATGAAGCTTCCTTATCCTTCAAAAAATAAACATTTGTGCTGATGTATGTGTTCTTCTGCACTTACTGTAGCTGTAACTTTTGAGTGACATTGCTCGACCATTTGTTGTTTTCTGCCCAGATTTCAGTCTTGTTCCACAATGGTCAGACAGTGTGCTAATATATTTGGGTCAGAGTATATTTACCCTGTACTTTGATGCCAGAGTTATTCAGAATCTGAAGAAAGGTTAATATAATGGAGGTCAGGATCTCAGTAGGATTAAAAAACATAATTAAACATGCTTATGGATGAAAGGACCGTAAGGTAACTTTTTGATAGGAAAGCTGTAAGCTCACATGTTCCACATGCGTCAGTGAATGATAGAAAGGAGATCTGAAAAAAACTATTTCAGAGAAACTAAACATCATGTGCTTTATTTCTTTTCAATGTGAATTGGGCTCCTGAAAATAAGTTTTACCTGCTTCCTTTAAAGACTGCTAAATTTTATATATGTAATGTCAGAGAAGAATTAGCCATTCTGTATTGAGAAAGGTAACTCCCTAATGTCAGAATAGGACAGTACACATAGTTATCTGCACAATTTTTTTATTTTCTTTTATGCCAAGCTGTGGACTGACTATGTGTAAATGATGGTTTTATATAACTGGAACAGGAAACATTTCCACAATCCATGTGTCAAAGCTGTAAGATAAGTGGAATGCTTTGACAGAAAACCTGCTTTCTGACAGCCTTTATTTTCACCCATTTCTTTATTCTTTGCACAAATTCAGCTCAAACTTCCCTTTGCTGAGTCAGTCATTGTTCGTAACAGAAATCAGCTGCTGTTGAAGCTCACTCCTTAAAGATTTACTAGCATGTTAATCAATATTGATTAATTAACTAGGATTGGGCCTAGCAGAACTCAAAACTTCTGTACAGAAACTAAAGGAGCCACAGCTGCTGGATGGGCAGTTTTCACTGAATATATTTCAGAAAAAAATTTAATTGATTTTGTATGCTAAAAATGCTTAGGTGCATCTTCTAAACAGTTTTCCTGAACTTTGTGAATCAACAGCTGGGACCAATTTCACCTGCTTCAGCCACATACATATCAAGGCATACATGCCCTAGCAGATGCCTTACTTACTGTAGCCCAGCTGCCAATCCAGGTGTGTTAGGTCTCCTGTGGTTCTCGTGCCATATCTGCCCACACCCTGCAGCGTGTCAGCTACCCTAAAGCATTTCTAAAGGCACTGGACACTTGTGTTTAGGCAGCTGAGTCTTCCCCAGGTCAAAGTTCAGCCGAATTACTCTCTATGCTCCTTTGACTGCATCTTCACCGACTATTGTGGGAACTTGGACAGCTGGCACACATATACACCCCTACATATGGGCAACATAATTAGGGTGTCTAAATCTCTCATCTAGTTTCTTAAAGGGAATAGACAGGCACTTCTGTTGATCCACTTATCCCAGCATAGGATGAAGGGATGACTCACCCTTTTGAGGTGTCAGTCTTCACTGACTGCAGAAAGTCAAGCTTTCAGACAGTAGGTGATAGGTGGATGAATCCTCACTCAAATTGCTTTATCCTGGATCTTTGGTGAAACCACACAGGCTTGAGGACATGGGATTCTGCTATTTGTTTGTGCTTCCCACAAGCAGGCCAGGTGCTGAACCTGCCGGTCAGAAGTCAGTGGAGCATTGCTTTGATGTCAGTGGAGGAGCTTAGGATCTTACAGAACAATGAATACTCTAAGCCCCCCCAAAAACCTTCTCCTGTATCAACTGAATGGGATATACTTGCAAACTAGTAGGTATCTGACGTGAAGAGGGCCAATACGTGTCGTACTGAACACTTATTTTCACTTACACTACGTATTTATTTAATCAGACCTAATATGAAAATATTGTTGCCTGGCTGCACAGTTATTTCACTATTTCTGTGAATGCTGGGTATACATATCAGCACCACACTTTGAAATCTGACCTCTAATTAGCCGTGTCAGTGGCACTACCCCCACTTTACCTATACTGGACGTTTTGTCTTTGGAAGAAAAAAATAATATTACACACACAAAAAGAGATTCAAATATGGAAATACTTTCTGTGTCCAGCATACTGGTCCCATTCCTGGGAGGTGCTGAATATCTGGGTCTCCCATCATTTTCTTTGGAAATGTGAGATTACAGCACTCCCAAAGAAGAAGCCAGTTCACAAATTAATCTTTGTACATTCTATGTAACGAGTGGGGAATGCTCCCCTTGTAATGAGACAGAGTGAAGATGGTGACTAAAAAACAGCCTATGTTAAGCAGATTTTCTAACTTCCTTTGGAACAGTGGCAGGGACTAGCAGTTACAGCAATCATCTGATGACTTTTGATATGACAGCAAGTATCTAAGTATTCTAAAATATTACATAATCTTATAGGCATGTGTCTGAGTTCTGCGTCTTTCATTCATTGTTTTATCATGAGAATTAAATTTATTTTCTCATTAATCTAGGAAACAGGCGTGGAAAATACCCATACCTACCATTCACATATTCAGTGTGGCAAAACTGTTTAAGCAGCTTTTGTAAAAGGTTATTCATTTTGTAAAAGGTTACTCATTAATAATGTAGATTGATTCTTAGAAGTGTTTATCTTAATTACAAAGGTAAAGGATGTCATTGCAAAGGCTATTTAATCTATTTCTTTGGCTAGTTTTAACAATAGTAAAGGTTTGATATTTTCCAGACATTGAGAACGTTCTTCAGCTGAGAATCTCAAAGCATTTTAGAAAGATTAAAATTAAGCCTGATTCTATATAGGTATGCTATATAAGTTTTATTACAGACAGCTTACACAACTGTCATTAGCACGTAGAGAGACTCAGTTATGAGGTGGGAAGGAGAAGCAGAGTCCAGTCGTCCGGTTTACTAATCTTGTGACGAGAAATCTCTAATTAGCATACAAACAACTCCTGCAGATAAAGTTAAATGTACCAGGACGATCACTGAAGAGATCGGTGCTTGTCAGCATGTATACTGTGGAACCATTAATGGCGATCCCTAACAATAACCACTAATCATTATCAGTTCTATCACAATGCATGGGAAAATGGAGCTGAACTTATTCGTGTTGTCAGATTAGTAAGAAAACCTTTGCTACCAACCTCATATATCCTATTTCCTTCCTAATAACTTTAATATGAAGAATGTCTAAAAACAATTGTAAGCTCCTCCTAAGCAAAGCCATAATTTGGTGCATAGTCATATGGTCCATGTAGAGCAAAGCTACTCTGTGATCCTCTCAGATCCAACGCCCCTCTATCCATCAGCAGAACGGTATAAAGGGGTGAACACTGACCTCAGTGAAACATTTCTTATGGCCAGCAGAAGAGGATTTGGATTTGTCTTATTCACATTATGCTATTGATATGCAAGAAACCTGGCAATATAAAAAAATACAGAATGAGACATAGCCCCTGACATGATCTTAGTCCAAGGGCCAAATCTTATAACGCTTATTCAGGCACAACACCAATTGTCTTGGCACCAACTGTTGAATTATTTAGCCCTGCACAGAGAAATAGAATAGTGAGGACGGGCAGAATGACATCCCCATTTACCACACTGCAGTGGACTTTGTGAGGTCAGTTGATGGGTGAAACAAAGTAGGATATAGGCCACTGTGTTTAAATGATGTGAAACACAGCTCGTTTCAGAGTTAACGGAGTTTAAGACCAGAGGTAGCACTGTAACCATGTAACTCATATTTCCTGCGTAACACAAGCCAGAGTGTTCTGCAGATTAATTCATGCTGTGGAGAGAATCATTCTTCCCTATTTCGAAGTCAGGAATAGTGAGCTCAAAAACTTGTGGTTGAACTAGACATGGAGGTGATGGGTTAGAGTTTATTTGTTCAATTATTTCCTGGAGAAGCTGTACAAGCAGAGGTACAGTAATCAATTTTATCTTTTCAAATCTTCTTCCTCAATTGTCTTATTATAGCAGTGTTTATGATCTGGACCATATTTATTGCATTCTTCACTAGCATAGGCCTTGCATTCCTCACTTGATGTTTGCCATGTGTTGGGCATTACTTGAAATACATAGTTCTGGTTTCTTTTCTCCACAGTCACCGGACAATTAGCTGATATAATGTAGGCAGTTTCTGAAACTTCGTTTCAGGCCATCAGTTATATAAGTAGTGTGTTGGTATATTAATGATATCAAGAAGATGTCAGTGATACAAAGTAAGAGGCAATAAACAATCAAACTGGCACTGAAATCCAGCAACACTAGGAAAATGATATAAGCTGCAGCCCCCATTCCATCTCTTCCTCTCTTCTTCTCTCCATATGTGCATCTATACGTGTGTGTGTGTATATATTTTATATATATATAAAATATATATGCATGTGTATGTACATGTATAGAAACTGAACCTTGTTTCTGATATAAAACATAAAGGATTGCATTTATTTTTTCTTAGCCATGAGATGAGCAGGAGCAAGTTTCACCAGTTTGACTTTTTGTGTCCAGATTTTTCCTGTGGCTATTATTACTCGCCACCTGTACTTCCACTGCTTCTTGTCTCCTGTATGAAAGTAGGTCTGTTCAATATCGGAGCAGGTAAAGTGAAGGCCATGTCTGAAGCCACTGCTTTCTATTTGTACAAGCAATAGGTACAAAGTGGACATTAAACAGGCACCCTGCTGTGTACCTGATCAGGGTCTGTTTCATGTCTATAGTTTTCATGTATTTATCTTATACCTGCTCCAGGAGCTATTTCTCTTTCTCTCTGTCTCTCTCTCTCTCTCTCTCTCTCTCTGAATTTCACACACACACACGCATGCAAGCACGCACACACATACTTCTTATTTCCTTCCCTTAAAAAGAGGAGATGATGATTTAGGATAAAAAGTGGCATCTTTGGGGAAGATTAGCTAAAGCAATGCCTGTGGCATACAAACATGAAAAATCTCAGTCCATTGCAGGAATGACAAAGCTAATCCATTAGTGAAGATGGACCTAGAGAGAAGAACTCAACCTCACAATAGAAAAACTGGTGGGATTCAGTCCACGTGGAGCACTAACCAGTTCTGCATGTAAATGCCCTCTCCTCATTGCCCAACTTTATTAATACAGCAGGCCTGGGGGAACTCACTTCCAAATTTATGTGTTTCAGTTCTGTGGGCTCAATACATCTCCGAAATCTTCAGGGATACCTACCTCTTTTAATTGACTTAAATGGATGATGCAGGCAGACTGCTAAATGTCAGTTTATGCTGCTAACTAGCCCCCCAGAATGAATTAAGTTCTAATAAACTAGGAGGAAAAAAATAATTTTACATTTCCTTGCATGTATTTTTCTTGCAGCTGGTGTCTGCTGAAACTCTGCAGTATACTCATGGTCTTTTAGACAACTGTCACGCTTCCAAAAGTCTTCTGATATAACATTGAAATTGTACTTTTAAGTGGTACATGGGAGACATGGGCAGACAATCCCAAACAGCTCAAATAAAAGAACTAATGGGTGACACTGGTAAGGAAATAAAACAGCAATGATGTGCTGGCCTCTGCTATTTTTATAGGCCATCTGCCCCCACACATCAACTCTTAAACCCTTTTCCTTTCCTTCTTTAAATCCCTACCTTTAACGCTCATGACTAACACTGCATATACAAGAAATTAAGCCATTAATTATGGCTAGTGAAAGACAGTTGGAGATAGACTTCATAAGAGTTACATGTGCTTTACCTGTGACATATATATATATATTTTGCCTCTACTACTCTTTGCTTTAAATACCACTGGAAAGCTTAACTTGCTGGTCAAAGGCAGAGCAGATAGATTCTTATACACTGCCATGAATTCTCCTTTTTTTTTCACTTCCTTCAAAGCGCATATATTAGGTGACAGGCTAGCCTTCCTACAGCTTGTCCTGGATGTAATTACACAGCCCAACTTACTGTATTTTATTGCATGGTGGGGCACCAGCAACCCTGTTCCACAAAAACATACTTCCATGGGTTCAAATGCATTGATCCCAAAGTCTTTTCCTCTGAGAGCCTGTGACAGTAGCAGATTAGTCACTCCAAACACAGTATTGATTCATTAATTTGCTCCAGAGAGTAGAGAGCTCAGAGCAAAACATTAAAGGAATAAAGGTCTAAACACACATTTCTCTCTACCTAAGCCCTGCTTCCCGCTTCTGGCCGGAGGGATTCATTAGGTATCATGGTTTCATGGTCATCCTGAAAGTACTATGATCTGGAAAAATACAAACCTATTCTACGTTTAAGCTGTGGTGAAATTTAGATGCCATGAATTAGGCTGAGGTGACAAGGGGCGGAGATGCTGTTTGCCTGCCTCTAGCACAGGAGTCTTATGGGTAGGACACAGGTCTAGGAAAGAGGAAAATTTGTCTTCTGTGCATGTGTGTGCGTGCGCGTGAGTGCATGTGTGTGTGTCTGATTGCTGAATGGCTTTCTAATGTAAAATACAACTATGAGGCTTCAGTGCGTGCATATGAAACCCACTGAGGCTGCAGAGCCTGATATCCGCTTACCTTCCCTCTCCCTGGCCCCATGAATCTTGTGGCCCAGGAGGTGAAGTGGGCTCTTATTCAAAATACTTCACAGGCACTGGCTGCTGAGCTCTCCTACAGCCTGGGACTGGGGGGTTCCTATCACTTCTGCCTGGCAGGGGTGTAGCTCCCAGACCCTTCCCTCTCTGTCCCGCTCTGCGCAGTGTTATGCTCTTCTCTGGTGGGAACTGGATGTTGCCAGTATATGCTAAATATCATCTGTGCAGGCTTAGGCTCAAATTAGGCTCTTCATGGGACTGAGTCAGAGAGGGCGTTAGTCTCGGCAAAGCTGAGATGGCTTTACACTCACATTCGCTCATCTGAGTTGGTCCAGTCCGGAGGATGGGCCACAAACTTTTAGTACAACCCCTAGGTATTTAAATGAGGGGATTAGGATTGCTCATTAGAATTTTGTATCTGAAATGCACTTTACAGGTTGGATCCAGTTCTCCTAACCTGTGCACATGGTTTGCACTCGAACATAAGGTTCCTAATGAAGCGGGTCTCATAGAATGAGTAACTAACCTGCCTATACAGTTCAGGAAGAGAGGCAGGTACCTCTGAAGATCCACAGATGGTAATTCTATTTGCCTAATTTGATTAATATGCTTTGATCAGCCTAACAGGTAGATAGCAGACTAAAGCTGGGCAAGGCTCTTCGCTAATATTTTTCATTTCCTAACTTGAGACATCTCTATTACAATCACAAGAAATACCTCCACACACTCGGTGTTCTGCTGAGATTTTCCCAAGAGTAACAATGTAGTTCTAAGTATGTTTTTCTTTTTTAATTAAATCATCACCTTTGTACTAGGTTCTGGACTGAACCAGTCAAATTGTTTTATATTTGCTAACAAATATAAATTTCAGCCATTACTGCATTACTTATCTGTACTGGATTTGATCAGTGACCTAAGAACTCTTTACTATCAGGCTTCTTAGCTATTTCAGCTGAATCTGGTTTTAAACAGATTTTATTAATACTAATTGGGGATACCGTTTAAGTATCCAGATAGTATGCTAATTAAAAAGGCATTTTGTTGGCTATTCTAAGGATAAATGTTATGATATCTGACTCAGAGTCCATAGACTTCACAGACCTGTCACTTAAAATATTTCAAGATGCATCTTCTGCAGTATGTCAGATCACTGTAATGACAACGATGAAGTTATTCAAACTAACGTTAAGAGGAAGGGAAAAAGATTCAGCAGCATTCCAGTACTTCAGAAAGCTCCAGGTTTCAATTAAATCAAATATAGGCATAATTCTCCCAAAAGATCAAATCAGCTTCAAGAAAGATTACTGCTATAAAATTAATGAGATTCTAGAAGGAGAGGTTGATTCTGTTTGTTTATTTTTTAAGATATAAATGCAGAATTTCATATGCATATAAAAACAGGAGTAAAATTTCATCATGTTTTTTATGATAAGCCAAGCCCATACTTTAGAGATGAAAATATTTTCGCTCTGCATGATCAGGTGATTCCATCTTCTTGGCTAAGAGCTTACAATATGCTCTCAGACAATACAGAGAGAAAATATGCTGATTTTTAAATTCCGAATTATCATAAAGCAAAACTAAAAAGTAAAAGCTAAAACCTAAACATAATAAAAAAAAGCGTACCACATTCTTTCATGCATTGCTTGTATATAATCCCACTGACATCAATAAGTGCGGGCAGGAATAACTGAAGGAAGAGTTTGGCCCAGGATGTGGAAACTATTTGATAGAAAATGCTGAAGTAATTTAAATTGGCTGGGATATGAGCACTGTCTTGTGGAATGAAAAGTGGCTGAAGGACTATAAACAAAAGCAGAAGACAAAACATTAAAATATAGATTTGGGGAAAGGTCTTTTAGTAGTGAAATACTGCAGGGATCTGTATTCAGTATGGTTTTATTTAACATGTCCACTAATGATCTATTTAACATGTTCACTAATGGTCTAAAAGAAAGAAGCCACCCATTAATGAAAGTCCCTTAAGATGTATAAGAAGGTGGAGTCGTGAAGTGTGATAGAAGAAGAATAGTACCAAAGAACCAGGATATGGATCCAAGATTCCCGTTGATTTCAATAAGCTTTGGATCTGGCTCACCAGAGAGATTAGAATGTGAGGGCTGAAAGAATAACAAAATAAGGTTCAGGCTGGAAAATACGCAAACAAAGGCATCAGGTGAAAAATTATCCTACACCTTATCATCAAAGGAAGACAGAAACACGAGAGAGGAGCATTGATAACTGAGTTGCAATGCATTAGAAGAAGTAAAAAGAAAAGATGAACCCAGTTTGGGATTTATGTGCTGCAAAAGGGAGGTACCATTTTCTCTTGCTAAAACTAGACATGGTAGAATATTACTGGGAAGAGCAACAAGAGACTGAAGGACAAATTTAAGAAAGAAGAATATTTTGCATATGTACGTAGCAATGATACCATCACCCCAAGACTGAAATATACATCTACTATAGCTAAACATAGCTCACAATGAAGTGAGAACAGACAGGTCCCCCAGACAATGTGAACAGTGCCTGGCACTAACATAAACAATGACAGTAGAACAATGGCAAAGGGACAAAGTCCTGAGCAACCTGATCTAATGTTGCAATTAGTTGTTCTTTGAGACGGCATTGACCTCCCCAAATCCCTTCTAACCTAAAATAGTCTGTGATTACAAATTTTGAACTGCAACAGCACTAACAGAAAACCAATTTATTTTAAAAAGTTATTCCACATCTTTTTTTTTTTTTCTTTTTTCTTTAGTATTCTTGTGGCCTAACTTCATGAAAATCTTGTAGAAGTTAATGACATTAATGATGTTAGGTCAAAATCTTCAATGAGTGAGAATTAGTTGGGTCTATTTGAGAGTATCATCATCATTTTTAGCCCACAGATGAAGTCAGAAAGATATGCTGGTCCAGAGCATCTTTAAGAATGTTCAGCTTGCTAAAGCATTTACATATATCCCACAAGATGCCTTTGACAGTCGGCCCTTAATGGCTATCTCAAACTCACACAAGAAATTCATGAAAAATGAGGAAATAAACACAATGGATAGAAGTCTAATGCTTTGTAGAATCATTATAAGTATCAACAATCACTAAATAAGCTTTTACTAGGCAGCTGTGACCTTCCACTGGTGTAGATCAACCTACTGATTAAAAATCTGAAAATCTGACCTTAAATCCTTTTGGCCACCTACTCAAACAGTATTGTTGTATACGCTAGGATTCAGAAAAGAACTTAAGCACATACTTAACTTTAATTTTAAGCAAATACTGGAGTGCTTTACTGAACTGGGATGCAAAATTCATGATTTCCTATTACAGAGACTCAACACTCCGTATAACAATGTAAGCATTCTTTTTAAATAAGAAACGCTTGCCATACCATTTCATTTCTGAACATTTTTCTACATGTGCCAGAAACAAAACAAATCTGGGGGAATAATGTGTTTTGGAAACTTTTGATTCCCTTCAACATCAAGTGGAATTTATTTTTAAAAATACAAACATTTTTAAAGGTGCAAAGATGCGTGAGAGAGGTTGAAAAGCACAGCTATAGTCTGATTCCCCTTTCATGTACCCTTGCAAATCAGAAGCAGGTCCAATAGAGTTTAGCTATTTGGAAGTCTAAAGAAAATAAGATTTGAATTGTGGCACTAGCTTCTCATTTAAATGAATCTATCATTTCTGTGATGTTGACTTCAATCTGCTAAAATAAAGGCACTTCATAGAACTCTGGCACCGTGAAATGATTTAAAAAGGTCTGTGTGAACTACATAGTCACACCCCGTTTCAATCCTTCTTTGCATCAGGGTGGTGCCAAGCAAGCAGAGGCTATATGCATGTTGTGCGTTAAGGACTACAGCAGCTGTTCCGGGAACCAGAAGCGTGGGAGACAGTGGGACATACACCTCCGTTCTGCACAAGCCAGCTCAGACCCAGTGGCAGTACATACTGCTGCCCAAGTGGCCCTGTGCTGTGCCTGAAAGAATATGTTCTGCTTCCAGACCACAAATCGTAGGTCCATCAGGGCTACATTATCTCCCTTAAGCTGGCATTTCTTTGGGAATCTCTGCGCTGTTCTCCACTTTTTGCTCAAGCTTTGTCTGCAGCGTGAGATAGTAGCCCAATACAGTGCTAAGAATCAATAAGAAACATAAATGGGCATACATTGGTAAAATAAGATGAAGTAATTCACTGATAGAGAAAAACACTTGTTCAGTGATGTTTTTATCAATCTTTGTACAGCTTCTTAGCTGAGCTCACTACAGTTGCTAGCATGGGGCAGTAGGTAGCAGATGAAACAATATGTCTGTCATACTGATGCTGCTCAGAATACCAGATATGTGTGCATTACCTTTCTGGCCTGGACTGAGGAAGGAATAGATTTCGTAACAGGAGTCCTGTTTTTTGCCAAGACTTCTAAATTCCCATTTTAACTAGTGGATATACTACTTAATCAACAAACTAAACAAAAAAAAAAAAGATAAAGTCAAATGATATATAGTCAAAAATTACAAAGTATCAGCTATGAAGGTTAATTGTACTTTACCTCTGTGCACCAAATGACACAAAAGTCCTCAAGAAAAGTAGTAAGTATTCATATAATTGAAGATTGTGCATAGTAATTAATGGTAATATATCTGTTGCTGTAAACATTTGGAGCAACATAAGTGTAGGAGATGGCGTTAGGCCTTTTAATAGGTTTTTGGAACTAAGTAAATAATTTACAGCAAAGTTTCTGAATTATTATAGTTTCCTTTTTGCTCCAAGAATGTTAGTTAACAGATTTGGCCGTCCTTAAATATTTGTTATTAAGCTTTGATATGTGAATTCACATTTTCTTGCATTGCTAATTTATGACCTGTTTCTAATCCCTAATTATCATCTTTAATTATCTGTTTCTACTCCCTAACAATTTATGTTCAGACATTCACCCATGATATTTTAATATTAGGTTTCCAAGAATGCTCATTCTCCTTGATCACTGGTGCTACCAAATTCTAATGATTTGAACGTAGACTGGGAATTCTTGACTTCAGGACAAAATAAGAATGCTTTTTGTGTGAATTCATTTTAGGAAAAGAAATGCAACACAAAAAGAAACTACTGCAGATGTTACAGTGCTGAGCACATCACAAGTGCCTAGGTTCCACAGGCAGATAGGAATAAATTTATTCCCCATCTCTGAGATAAGAACTGGGCCTGCCATGCAATAAGTGATTCTTCATTGTATCTGAATGGTCAGACCTCCTAGTCGGCCAGAACTATAAAAATGTGACTTTCCACTCTGCAGCCAAACACAGATTTTTTTTCTCTCAAGTATCACTTTGTGATGTTTGCTTCCCTTGCTTCAATTTGCCAAAATATTAGTGTGCAATAAATAAAAAAGGCATCTTATTTTCTGAAATAAGCATTCCAACACCTTAGTGAAAATCCTACAGCATTTCTTAGAAATGAGGTGCAGATCACTTCTAATTGTTAAAGACCCAACAATGTTTTTCGTATGAGAAGGGCTGTTTATCCTGACAATTTTAGTACTCTGGGAGACTATGTTCACATTTTTTAAAAGTAAATCCAGGTTTTCACCTGGTTTCAGTACTTCTCCTTGTCTACTTTATTTCAAAACCCTTAAATGTTTCCCTGGTCACTGTTTAACTGAATGCCGTAATGAATGCTTTATTTTGACACATCAATATAATTCAGTTGGCAAGGTAGAACAGATATTATTCATATATGAAGTAGTTCCTCATTTATTATAATTAATTTTTTGTTGATTTAAATAAACCTGTGCAAATTCTAATACAGACAACATTAGGAAATTGAGCTTAATGAACATGAAACTGCCATTTTCATGTTTTTAGGTTTACCTAAATTCACTGCATTTCAAGTACGTGTATAATTATCACCATTCTCTCTGCATCTCGTGCATGAAAGATTAACAGTGTATTCTATCACAAACTGAATTTTATTCCTAGCCTATATGGATTCCAAACTTAATTAAACATTACTCACAAAGACAACATAGTGTCTCTGACATATATAATGACCCCCATCCCACAGCCTCCAGTATAATTATATCAATATAATTCTTAAGAGCTCCAAAAGTTGATTTGGGTTTTCAATGTGTAAAGATACCAGAAATGAAAGATTCTAAGATTTCAAAAATATTTCTGAGCTTCATTATTTCTTACATACTATTCATGGTGGCAAAAGACTTTAGAAAATACCATAAATATTTAATATGCTTGTGATATTAGCCCATTGATAGTAAATACTGGGGTTGGAGATATTTTGTAGTTGATTTAGTGTAATCTGTATGGCAGCCAGACAAACTGGAAAGAGTTTTTTTCTATGTAGTTCCATCAATACATGCTATAGCTTACTACATGATTAATAACTTAGTGCTTCTCATTGGGATACATAAAATGTAGTAAAAATAAATAAAACCATAAAACAATTAAGGAGATTTGTACTCACTGATTCGTTCCTGTTTATGAATATACAGTGTTAATATAAACAGACGGGGGGTCCTCACTTTATCCTTTTATCGTTTCCAAATGTTGTTATAAGATGGTAACCCCACTGAAAACAAACAAAACAGCATGTCATGTAAATGTAACTTCAGTCTAACTTTGTGTTAGGTCAGCTCGGCTTTGAGAAATATGTGGCTTTTTCAACTGTTACTTTTGCTGGAAAATTCTATTTGTAAATGTCAAAGTAATATCACTTAAAAGCAAAAGGAAAAAAAAAACGTGGAAATGTTGCAGAGAAAGTGTCTACTAAATACGATTTTCGGATAAAATTATTTGGAATAATTTACATTTTCAGTATTTATTGGGATTTTTTTATTTAAGTAAGAGAACTTCAGATCATAAAAAGATTCTCTGCTTTCATGTATGATCCTTACAATATATTCTTTCTAATAAGAAAGGTGTGTTCCCCCTCTATTATTTCAGTGAAGTTTATACTTCATGCAAGGTGGCATACAAACCGTGCTATACTCCATCCGTACTTTTTAATTTGCAAAGAATAAAAAATTTTTCCATGAAGATGGCAGAGTGTAGCTACCATGTATGAAGGAAGCGCAGCTGCATGGACAAACACAGCAGGGGCCAGGAACCAACCTGCAAAGAAGCGGCATGGTAATGAATGGTGCCTTGTTAAAGAAGGGCGTCCCATCTAATTTCCTGTGTGGGTAGAAACTCTGGTAACTCACAGAGCTGCAGTATATAAAAGAGGAAGATTATAAAAGATATTGAAAATATTGTTAATATTCCTCTGAAAACATATTGTATGGACATTTGTTCTCAGAAATTTAACTTGCCTGCAAGGAAAAATACGTCCAGCTTTTGTATCATGAACTATAAATAAAGGCTGCCACACAATGCCAAAGAAATACATTTTCTCATAACATGTACTTAAACCGTGGAACTCAGTGCCACAGGCCATGGAAATAAAAAGCATAAATGGATTTAGAAACTACTTAAAAATTATAGAAGACTTAGATTTTGAGATGTGTGTTGAGACACCTGCCTCTCTCTGAGCCTCTAAGCTGTTGATTGCTGGAAAATGAAATTATGGCATAACAAAGGAAATACTGCTGCAGGTTCGTCCTCTTGTACTCTTTCCCTCCGTTTCCCTTCCTAGCAATAGACCTCGTCCAGGGCCAGAGGCAGGATGCTCAGCATGTCCCTCAGTCTAACCCAGTAGTGTTCTCATAAGTTTTGGGAGAAGCAGAGCTAGGTCCAAACGTTTGACAAAGAAAGTGATTCACAGCCTACTGTACATAAAATAGGTTGGGAAGACAAAAATTTGAGAACTCTGACTGTAGCTGTGGCATTTATTTTGTGGGGTTTACCTAATTTTTAATCTTTTCTTCATTTCTTGAAGTACTGTTATGGTAATGCTGAATTACTTTGTGTTGCAAGGCCTGAGCAAACAACAGTATTCCTGCCTTTTTCCATACTCAGATAAAGCAAGCACCTAGCAGTGTCTGCAAAATGCTCTTATGTGTTCATCCTTAGATCTTCCTTTTCCTTTCCTACACACTAAGACTAACATTCACTGAGCTGTAATGTTGAAAAACTAATAGCTTTTGGTACTGATAACCCTTGATCACAAAAGTTATGTATTGCTCCATGTATTCAGGTCCTAAGATTATTAGTAAAATTGTGATGGCCAAACTCACAAAAGAGGTACTTCACCACATGAGGAAAGACATTATTCACCATAAGTGTCTTACAATCTGGCCTTATTTTTTGGAGATGTTCTCAGAATAGTTCTTTTTGATATTGTTAGGGAAAAGAAAAGGGACAAGAAAAGGGAAAATAAAAAAAAACAAAAGGAAATATGTTTATAGTGTGAATGCATGTTGCGTTTTCAATCAGCTAGCCCCCCGAGAATTGGCACTGTAAGATGAGTGTGCATGGCTCCGTGTGTGTTTGCATGTACGGAAGGTGTTTTTCATTTCTAGGCTGTAATAAGGCTTGAGCTGATGCAAGAATAGGACATCTCGTTCTCCAACTTTAAACTGCAGGAAGAACTCAAGAACAACAAAAATAAATTCAAATACTCTCTGTTCTGTTCAATAATGGTCTTTTGCAGGACAGTCAAGTTTCCCACAGAGAAAATACAATCCATATTATGTAAATATGATCCTATGTACATTCATTTAATTTAACATTACCATCAGAAAAGCACATTTCACACGTGGGAATGCAAACCCCAGCAAGGGAGCAAATTAACTGCCCACAAATTGTTTGCTAACTATGAAGTTTTCCAAAAGAAATCTCTAAGGTATATCTTTACCAAGGGCACAGTATTAGAACTCTAATACCACATGTTTCCATTTGAACAGATGGCAGTGAAAGGTTTGGCTGCAATGTGTTATTAGTTAACAGAAAAAGACTTACTGATAGAGATCAAGGGTACTGTTTAAATTTGCTTAGAGGAATGGTGGTTTGTAATCCATTCATACTTGCACGTATAATTACTTTATAATTACTTGTGAGTGTGTAGAACCTAGAAAGTCCTGTGCCTTTTGTACTCCAGAGACTGTATCTCATCTGCTATTCTAATCTTCTCTTTAATGCGTTAAGAGATGAATTAATCCAGGTTCATCTGCTGTTGAACTGAGACAAATTATAGCATCATTTATGTAATTTCATTTCTAAAAATTCAGAGGAAGCAGCACATTTTATGAAGGCTATGATCCTAAGAAATAAGAAACCATTGCTTAATAATGTCACAGTTTGCACTGAAGTACCTAAAAGCTAAAACAAAACACATTTTTATGTTATTCTTATTATTTATTTGTACTTTAATAGAGCCTGTTGGGTGGTAGAAGTCACGTCATACACACAAAACTGTGTCCTCCAACTGAAAGTTTCAGCTCAGCTTGCACCCTGAGAAATGTAACCTTCCCCTGTTTTCTGCCAGAGCAGAAAGTGTTTGGTGTGGAGCAGGTCCAGCCCTTGGTGCTCTCCCAGATCCATAATGCCTCCCAGTGACGGGCAGGATTGAGTTAAGTGACTTCAGAAATTCCGAGAGTCTTGTCTGAAGTTAGTGGGACCACTCATATGGACGTAGTTAGCTGTGCACATCAGAATCAGAAGGACAAGGATGAGGGGTGCTGGGCTAAGCTTGCTTTTTCACATTAAAATAGCTGTGGAAAGATGTACTGAGTCAAATTATATTGTATTTCTTTCATTTGAATAGGTTGAGGATAAAGGAATCTGAAGGTAAGTAAGAATAAAGAATGATATAGTATAAATGATGCAGAGAAATATTTACAGCAAACATATGTTAGTGCTTCAGAAATATAAGGATGTTCTTGTATTTCAGTTCAGCACAATGGTCTAAACAACAACCGAACACATATAGTGTAGGTGAATAAGCCAGCTTTCATTCTGCAGGAAATTTCTCTTTGTCCACATCCAAACTGGTCTTCTTAGGAAGATGGATAGGTGTGAAATAAATGGCTTTCTTAATTTTTTTCAAGTTGAAAGTTATTGCAGTCACCTAAACGTGTTCAAAACAGAAGCAAAGTGTTTCTGCAAAAGAAGCAGAAACAATACAAAAGCAGCATATTCCTTTTTGCATATATAAGGCTTTACTCTATTAAAGCAAAAATTCTGATGACATGTAATATCAGATATCTATATATACTTATCTCTGGCATGCAGCAACATTTTTGTTAAATTACTTTCAGAAAAAAATTGTTTATTTGATATTTAAAACATTTCACTTGGAATAATTATAGTTGTGATCTATAGTTCAGATCTTGATGAAGGCAGTTACTGCTAGTAACTTACATTTTTACTTAAACATGATTTTCTTTTGACAAAAAAATAGAGTGTCATGAAAATATAACTCTTATTCTAGGAAAAGTGCTCATGGTCTTGTACACAATTCAACTACTTATTAGTGCCAAATACTAATAAAAATTCTCAGCTGGCATTTTACTCCATCTTAAAATACTTTCGCAGTCTGCTTTTGGACATTTCCAAGAGAAGATGCTGGGAATATGATGTCATACTCTTTTGAAAAAAGGCAAAAATCATATATAAAGAGTACATATGCAAAAAGTTCACTGTAAGAGTTGTACTCCCTCTGCTCAGCACTGCTAAGGCTTTCCTAAAGCTTAGCCTAATTTGAGGAACCCACACTTCAGGAAGAAAGTGTAGCTGTTAGAGAAAGTCCAGAGCAGAGATCAGAGGTCCAGAAAATATGACCTCTGAGGAGAGATTGAGAGAAGAGGGTTTGTTTAGTCTAGAGAATAGAAGACTAAGGGGAGACATGATAACAGTGTTCAAATATGTACAAGCCTGCTGCAAAGAAGTGGGGAATAATTTGTTTTCCTTATCCACTTAGGATAGGGTAAGAAATAAAGGGCTTGAAATGAAGCAAGGTAGAATTAAGTGAGAAGAAAATATCTGTCGGCAATAAAAGTTTTGGATGCCACAAGGTTTAGTGGAAAAATAAGTAAACAATAGTAATAGATCACTTATCTGTCAAGTGAGATTCTTATCTTAATCATTTTTCTATTCAAGTAAGGTGGGGCACTTGAATTCTACAAAATGCAAAGTCATAGCTATAGAAACAAAAGAATTAGTATCCTACCTACAGAAAGGGAAACTATTTTGCAAAGTAGCTACTGAAGAAGAGCGTTTGGTCACTACAGGTACCCACCTGGGCATGAGTTCTCCATGTGATGCTATAGCTGAAAAATAAGTGCTATTTTCAGATATATGGCCCGAGTAATACTAAAACAGATTTGACACATTATGATAATTGTGCAGATAGCATTTGCAAAACTCTTTATGTTTTTGCGGCTCAGTTCAGTGGCCTAAACAGAAGCATCTAATGCCTTTGAGTCACCAATCCCTATTGTATCTGAGATATCCACACAGGACTGTAGGTGCAGGTGTAGGCACAGACCTAAAGGAGGCTTCTTTACTTCTGAAATTGCAGCTGAAGGCTAGGCATGAGAGGTAGCACATCTAAAATAGTACTAGAATCAAGAAACTGAATTGAACACCTATTATCTAGAGTTTGAAGGCATGCCAGCAAACTAGAAAGAGTCTATAAAAGTAAGGTCAGAGTTATGCAAGGTTTAGAAAACATATCTTATAGGGACATTGGAGAAATTGCACCAGTTAAGTACACAAAAGTGAAGGCTGGAGTGAAGTACTTGGAAAGATATTCTAATTTATGATAAGAGACAACATTTTGGACACCTTATATACTGAATTTTCAAATCCACATAGAAAGTGAGCACATTTTTAACAGTGAGAATCATTAAACACTGGAACAATTTATATAAGGATGTGATACATTGTCTTACTGTTTGAAATTCTTTAAATTCACATCAGGTCTCTTTTCAGAAGATGGGCAATGTGTAAACGAGAAATTATGAGCTGGAGAAGAACTAAATTTCTCAGGCCTGTGTTGTGCAGAAAGCTAAATGACATCAGCAAGTCTTAAGAGGGGCTACAATTTAAAAATTGTTCTCAGTCTTTAGTGAAATTTGAAACACATCTATTGACATAGAAGCCATTGTAGGTTTTCTGTAGCTGCACCAAAAGTAAGAGCAAAAATTAATCTGATATCACTAGAGCAGATGTTTATAAATCTTCCCCCTGGTCTTAAAGTACCTGTACTTATACAGTAATCTTATCAGATTAATTCAACCTCTTTTCCGGAAATACTAATTACTTTTCCATTACAATGCAAACTTCAGAGGAAGAACAGCTTATGTAAATTTTGTACATATTTATGTAGACAGACAGGACCATTCTTCCTCCCCCAGGCTAAAATTTCAAAACTCTAGGTCTTCATATATTTAAACATGTACACCCTGTTATCAGTAATAGGGCTAGTTTCTTAGGACTCAGAGAGTTAGGGCAGGATTCAGAGCTATAAACAGAGCTATAAGATATTCTGTCACTGAATAGTGACAGCAGATACTTTTTCAACACAGCATAAGTCTAGAGCAAGTAGGAACAGGAACTATATTCAAGTTGCTTTGACAAAAGCAGCCTGAAATTATATAAAGACAGAATGGAATCTCTTTCTAAATTGTTGCAAAAATGATGCAATACATCAGAAAATGTTATCCTTACTATAGGACATGAAAAACGTTTCTGTGATAGTCTTTATATTGATATAATTCAAACAAACAACATCTAAATGAATATTATATCTTTAATTCTACAGTCTTTTTTCACTCAATCTTTCATCCTGTCTTGATATCCTGAAGCATGTAGCCTGGAGAAAGGAAAGGTGCTGATCCTGGATCTTCAATTAGCCTAATTCAGCCTCATAGGCAGGTATCCTGTACCCTTCTCATATGTTTCTGGAGGAAGAGTGCACACTTTAAAGGCCCCACCTCATTGAGGTATCCTGCACGTTTCCTTGGGTAGCTGAAGGCGAAGTCTAGGCCAAAGGTTACTGATACAACCAGCTTAAGCCTGCTGCATCCATAGGGCCAGAGCTGGAGTGAGCTTGGGAGAGGGGAGGAGGCGGCTTGCTCTTAATAGGAGCAACAGCATCAAGCATTATGTAGGCAACACGTACAACTTGAGAATGGGCTGCAGAAGAAGCTAGTGTGATGGTGTAGCCACCAGCTGGAAGTCATAACCATGCATGTGAATGGAGAATTTGGCATGTGAGTATTCTCACTCTAGTGTATTTCTTTTTGGTCATAATATTCGCTGATCTCTTTTTCCTTTAATGCCCTATAATGCTATTCACCTCCTGCCATGGCCTACCATACAATTGACTGAATATTTGTGATACCCTTCTGTTTCTAATAGCCACTTGCCGGTCCTTGGCAGATAGCCACAAAGAGACTAGACTAGAGTAGACTAGGTGGAACAGAAGAAGATTGTCTTCATTTAAAATACATGGTTTATAGCCTCAGGAAATTGCTATAAACCATTGCACCTTGGAAAAGGAATGGGGGTTTCTATTTAAAGCAGCCTTTGCAAACAGCCCCTTGACTTGCTGTGTAGCTTGTGCAATCACATGGATAGGACTGGATGGAACGTATTATTTTTAGTAGAGTCAAAGAAGACCTGCAAAGCTGGCAAACTAGGTGGGCTTTCCTGATGGCTTGCTGATCTCAAGGCGTCTATGGATATCTCATAGCTTACACAGCTGTAACGTTCTTTCACACACTCTGGCTGGACTATCACATGTGTTGCCACAAAATGTTAAGACATCAAGACTCAAATGTTCTTTTGTTCCCTTTCCTCCCTGTGTATGTTTTACTCAGTAGCTTTGTTTATTTTCTTAAAATATTTCCTTTTTGTTTGCATTTCTTGGCAAAGACCTCCTTGTGTTTTTCTAACTGTAATCTTCTTTTGGTCCCTCTGCCAGCTATATTACCCTGGATTAGCCACAAGTGTGTTCCAAGGGCTTCAGTTCCTCAGAAGCACTCGAGGTGTTAACGGGAAACCAAAAATAGCTTTTCATTTGCCTTTCAATCTAATTTATTCAGCCCAGGTGTAACACTGAAGTAAAAGCCATTTTCTAGCATTATTTTCCTTCCTTTTATTTATCTACTCAAAGTGAATAAAAGGTAGTTTTATGCTGACATACTGCAAAAAGTAGACCTTTACCTTTGTAATGAAATTATTTATTTGGATTTTTTAATGTTATCAGGAAATGGCAATTGTAAAGTTGAATTAATTCCCTCAAATTATACTTCTGAATCAGAACTACCTTAACAGCTACTGGTAGTTCAGTGTTAAGGGTCTGTGTTTTTGGAGTGGATGAGCAAGAATGCTGTTCCTGTTCCGGTTGGGAATGGCACGAGAGACAACGATGAACTTCAGAGTGGTCTCAAAATTGTGACAATAGGACTATTTGGAGGAAAGGATCAAGTATTACTTTGTATTCAAGTCAAATGAAATAGTAAAATGTACATATGATCCGTATTCCTATATAGTAAATTTTGCTTATGGTGAGGGAACAGAAGAAATCTCTTTTTTAAGGAATTTAGAATTCCTAAAGGGTTAATTGTGCAAAAGGCTACCATCCTAAGCTTGTACAATTCTTTTTTTAATTTTATTTTACTAATAGGCTGAAAGTTGTTGGCTTGTCAGAAGCCTCCTTCAAAGAGCTAAATACCAGCACCTCCTGAACTAACAATAAGACATGTTTTACTAGTAGTGATGAAACATCTTCTATAAACACTCCCTACCTTACTGATCATCCTTTCCCAGTATTGATTCACCACTGAAATATTTGTGTCACTTGAGTTCAAGTACATGAAACCAAACCTTTCAGTGCTTGAAGTTGTATGAGTGCCACTAAAAGCAGCATGCACTTCAGCAGTTAGTGAATTAAATAAGCAAAAGCATGCTAATGGTCTCTATGAGACCAGTACTGCTGACCTTAGAAAGCGAATGATAATAAAATGAAGAATACAAACAAGAGATGGAACTATGGGCCTTTTATGGGTCATATCAATAGAGCATGCAGGGATTCAGAGTTACATGTTATCATTGTCAGATCATCAAAAGAAATGTATTTTCTGTTTCTTTAAAACTGTGCTATCAGAAAGTATTCTGAATAACTTCCCTGAAATATTTGCACAATTCTATTCCTATCATATTCCTTCTCAATCCAGCAGCTTATAACCATTGTAAAAATCTTGAACAAATCTCTTAAAAACAGGAAATACTAGTGGCTTCACTGCAGTTAGGGAAAGTTTTGCTTTTATTTCGTAAAAGTCATGAACTGGCCAATAAAATATAGAATATAAATACACTATATGGAATTTTTTAATTGATAGAGCATTTCAAAACTGACCAGAACTTGACTATTCTTCTACTTAGAACTATTCTTATAGTATTTAATTATAAGGAATGAAAGGACTGGTGAATATAATCTGCTACCTTTAGATAATAGTGTTTTGAAAAGAAAGAATGTTAGATTTAGATTGCAAAACAGCAATATTTATTTATGATTTCCCTTAGTTAAAGTATCTCTTACAATGTAGTTAGCTAGAAGGGCATAATCCAAGAATATATAAAAGATAGAATAGGTAGTAAGAAAAAAAATATATTTTTAGAACATAATATGACTGCATAAGCCAAGAGGCTTCCACATAGATTGTGCTTCAGCTTTATTCCTCTTATTTATTTGTGTTATTTTATATATACCACATCTTCTTATAATAGAGAGAAGGAACATGAACATGAACATGAGCATGAACATGTTCAGATCCACAAAACGAAATAAGGCCAACAACACCATTGTAGAAGTCTTTGTATTGAATAGTGTGTTTTCTCCTTTACTCTGAGCACCAGTGCAGGGTTTTATGTGAAACTATTGTCAGTTTACTCAGGCTTCAAAAATGAAAGAAAGATTTGGGTCAAAGCTAGGAAAAAATACGGAATACCTGTTTCAAAATGTGAAAGTAACCAAGGATGTTTCTTCTTGACATGATCAGAGCTTGGCAATCAAGCTATTTGACCCTGGCACCATTTCCCTGAGTGTTTATTTTCAGGAATGAATCTTTGATGTTGCTGAATTCTTGATGTAATACTTTTAAGATCGTTAAATTTAGGGCAATATAAACAAACACACATAACAACGACTGGGAAAAGTGACTAGAGAGCACAAAAAAACAAAAAAAGAGAGTGAAATAATGTACTTTGTCTCCTCTATCCTTCCCTAAAAAACATTAAAGCCATCTGTCCCAACTCTGTGAACATTTATCCACACAGGTAATTTTACCTTCAAGAATACAGTCTTATGCATGCTTACAGGTTGCAGTCTCTTTGAATGATGGTTCGTGTGTCACCCAAAACAATGGCTTTATGATATCAGTCAAGATTTTATGGGCAGTATAATAATGTTTCATGTTCCTAACACATTTGCATCCAAAGCAATGCATAGCAAATAATCATTTAAAGCCGATTTATTTTTTTTTCCTACCTCTTATTCAGCAATGCAAATTTACTATGTTGATCTAACGTACAAGTGCAAGTAAGAAAAGTAAGACAAGGAGAAGGCTTACAATATTTGAGAAACATCTTCAGTGCTTGAGCCAAACCTTGGCTAAGTGAGAAGTAAAGCTCTGGCTCTTTGGAGCATTGCTATTGCCTGCATGTTCTAGCTGATATAAACTTGGAAAAAAAGAAGAAAAGGAAAATAAGAAGTACCTCTTTCAAAGCTACTGGCAACTGAATGCAGAAAATTTGCACCTTTACTGACAGACAGTATCTGTGCATCTCTTTTTATCAGTGTGTATTTTATTATAAGCAAATTTTAAAGAAGGCAATAAAGCTAGACTTACAACTAATACAATCTGACAACCAGAAAAGTTAAATATGAGGTTGCCAGCCATGGCCAGCTATTAGTCCCACCTGACTTCCCCCCACATGCTTGTCTTTATATGTCTTCTCTATCCTCATCTTTTTCCACTTCTCCTTCCTTCTTATTCCACCTTCTCAAATTTCCATTCTCCAACCTATATTCTAATTCAAGGGTGTGCTGCTTCAAACTATTATGGACCAAAAACATATGTTCAGGTTTTTTGTTTGCTTTTTTGTTTGTTGATGAACCTGAAGTATAGAAACAAGAAATGTTAAGATCCTGAAAATATCCTTTTCTTATTGCTGTGTGCACTGACATGAAACATTCCCTCTCCAAGCTAAAAAAGATAAAATATACATAAAAGAGTATATTGTTCAGAGCTTACTGGAAATGATCTCATAATTATTTGTCTTCCCATATATATTTTTGTAGAGTTCCTATCTACTGCTGATTTCATTACAGACACATTGCAGCAGCATAATGCCACCAAGGGAACTGACCTAGGGCAATTTAATGCTGAAATCAAGAACTGCTAGCACTTGGCTAAAAAATTCCCTCACAATGTCTAGGTAATTCATATCTTCCACAGCCTGGAGAGAAGACAGGTTGAGTGACACTCTTACCAGCGACACATTCATTTATTCATACTCATTTATGATTCAGTCATATTTTGGCGTAAACCTCTGTGTATACTGTTTATATACTTCTCCTCTATCTGGCTTCCATCTCTTTGGCAGACATTAACCATATCTGCATTTTCATTTTTGCATCTAGAATTGACTGTGTATATATGTAAATCCATGTACTGAAGTCACTGATGTGACTGAGAGACAAGCTAGGCAGATGTGCACAAACAAGACGCTAAAAATCTTGCTCTTGTTTACCTTGGTTGCACCTTAGCAACAGTTACACAATACTTTGACTACTTGGGTTTCGAGAAGGAACATGAAAACACTGGGAAATGAGGGAAATTAAGGGCTCTATGAATGAAAAATAAATCCAAGGGCATGCTGCTAATTGCTCCCTCTTTAAAAACCATGACACAATTACTCCTACGCAGCAAGCAACGATACAATAACACACTTCTCTTAATAGAGCAACAGTAAGAAGAGCTGCTAGAGAAGCTGACTTTTCCTTTAACTACTGTTCTTTAAAAGTGATTCCGTTCAACAATGTACAAGGTCGACAAGTCAACGCAAGACCACCCTGCTTGGGGATTTGCTCTCAACACAGAGTTGTGTCGAATCCCTCAGCTGAGAAATGTCAACCAGCACCTTTCATATTTATGGTGACTCATAAACAGGAAACTCAGCCCTGTCCATGACACTGGAGCTTTTTCATATCTTAGATCCTTTTATGAAGGAAAAAGAAAAGGGTAAAAAAAAAAAAAAGGAAAGAAAACCCTCAAAACAAAACAAAGAACTTAGCAGGACATTTAAAGCAGCTGCCTTCTATTTTATGTGCCAAAACAAATATTGCCAAATTAGTAAGGCATACTGAACAAATTAAGCGCTAAATGCAAATTTATCGACTGAAATACAATGGTAGAGTAGCCAAGGAGCTTGCAATGGTATAGTTCATCTTTGTAAGTAGGTGTTTTGGTTGGCCAGTTGCTGGAGAGTGACATGGGAACAGCAATATAAAAAGAGAGCATTTCTGTTACACCCAAGAAGAACAGTTTGTTTTAGAAAGTTCAAGTAAACATTTTCTAACATACATTCACTAGTTTCAGTGTCTCTTTTGCTACCAAGAGAGAGATAAAAACTGGTTTAAAAAATCTCTCAAGAAAATGCAGCATTTCAAAATGGTAATGTCAGCATGATAAATTATCCAACACAATTTTGGTGGAGTTCTTCATTTCAGAATAATGAGAAAGTCTTGGTTCCAGTCCCCCATGTTCTTATAGGGATACATATGGTCTTTTTATCTGTGATGTGATTTAACCTTAAACAACTAGGAAAAGCATCACAAGAACTGATATATACATAAGTTATTTTTGCATATATACATAGAAGTACATATTTGTATATCTGTATGTATACATATTTACCCAACATCCAGAGGGAAATAGTCAGTCTTAGAGTCTAAGTCTAGTGCCTGGGCAGTTCACACACATGGTTTACATGAGAGCTCATGAGCCATTTTTGTCAGTGTACTATTCACTTTTCCATAAGGAAATTTCAGTGTTACTAAAAACATTTTATTTGCCATTGGGAAAACTGAAGCTCAAAGTTTTGCTTCAGGTCAGTCCAACCCAGACTTTGTTGGATTTTGGCATTACTAGTTTGTTGGCCTGACACAAAACATCCAGATTTAAAATGAAATGTTTAAGATCTCCCTTTGATAAAGCTGATAATACATTACAGGAGACATAATGTGGCCAAGAAGCTTGATCCACATGGAAAAAGTAGAGATTTTATGAAGTAATGAGGCTCACATAGAACAATAAGGTTCTGGAGGTGATACAGGTAATGTGGAACTGATTTTGATACCAAGCATACCTCCCTGTTCAACAAACAAAATAAAAGCATTAAGATTCAGGGATATCAATAGATTTAAAAAAAAAAAAAATTAAAATATAATATCTAGTGATTGGTGACTCACAAGTAGTTGGACCTTTTTCCTTGAGGAACAATTTTAATATTTTAACTTTTTATCCTAAATTCAGGATGAAACAACAACGAAATATTAGAATATTCCTTGGAACCAAGACTCCATTTTTTTTCCTATCACAGTTTTCTCTTTTGGCTCACAACAGATAAGAATTCCTAGCCAATAATCCCACCTTTGCAGTTTGAACAAACTGTATAGAAATTATTTGCATTACAAGACTAAAAGAAAACTAGCAAAATGTCTCCCCAGGCCCTTCCTCTCACAGCAAAACAGAAAAAAAAAGTCTTTCTGCAGCTAAAATGGTTATAGCTTCCTTTCAAGTAAGGTGGTAATAGTCTGGATTTCTGTCCCATAAGTGTAGCTGGTCCTAACCTTGTGTGGCTCTTCTCCACAGTACAGAGTCTGGGAGCGCAGCAAACAGAGACAGCAGTTGGTGCAGCAGTTGGTGCAGGAGGGTGCCAGAAGGCAGGAAGGCACCTTCATTTCCAATGCTAGTAGTGTGCACCTCCTCAGGTGGGGTCATGACATGCTCCAGAGCACATTCCCCAGCAGCTGTTGGAGTTGCTGCATCAACTGTGTCTGAAGCTTCGACCCAGACAGACCCTCTGAGAGCAGATGCAGCCCTACAGGTGTCAGGCTGCAGGCAGTGCCTGGGGCCTCTCCATGAGGCCTGGGCTGACAGTCAGCTCTCCTGCGCGAGGTGTGCTGTGGTTGACCAGTTGTATCGCCAGATAAAGCAGTTACAGGAGGACGTTAGTAGGCTGCGTAGCATCTGAGAAGACGAGAAAGAGATTGACAGGGTATTCTCAGAGACCATATAGCTCCAGGAGTCCCAACCTCCCACAGCGATGGAGTTGCCGGAGGGCTCTTTGCTGCATGGAAAGGTAGATCATAACACTGTAGAAGAAGGCTGGAAACTGACTACTTCTTGTAGGAGGAGAAAGGCTATTACTCCTCCTGAAGACTTGCCTCTGAGGAACAGGTTTGGTGCCCTCCAGGCTGAGGAGGAGCTGGGCATGGCTTCAAGGGAAGCAACTGGCCCGATAGACTGTGTGCCACGGAGACAGGTCTGGAAGAAGCAACGAGTGATTGTTGTGGGTGACTCCCTGCTACAGGGGACAGAGGCACCTATCTGCTGACCTGACCTCTTGTCTAGAGAGGTTTGCTGCCTGCCAGGGGCTCGAATACGAGATGTCATGAAGAGACTCCGAAGGCTTGTCCACGCGTCGGACTATTACTCTGCTGCTCTTCCATGTGGGCACTAAGGGCAAAGTGGATACCATCAAACAGGATTTCAGAGCTCTGGGAATGGTGGTGAAGGGTCTGGGAGCCCAGGTCATTTTCTCCTCAATCCTGCCAGTGAGCGGGAAGGATGGGAGAAGGAGTAGTCAGAGAGGGGATCTGATCACTGTATACAAATATCTAAAGGGAGGATGTCAAAAGGATGGGGCAAAACTATTTTCAGTGGTGCCCAGCGCTAGGACAAGAGGCAATGGGCAGAAAACGCAACACAGGAAGTTCCATCTGAACATGAGGAAAAATTTCTTCACTGTGAGGGTGACAGAGCACTGGAAGAGGTTGCCTAAAGAGGTTGTGGAGTCTTCATCTTTGCAGATATTCAAAACCTACCTGGACAAAATCCTGTGCAATGTGCTCTAGATGACCCTGCTTGAGCAGGGAAGATGGACTAAATGATCTCCAGAGGTCCCTTCCAACCTTGTCCATTCTGTGAGTCACAGCCATGCAAGCAGCATTGTTTAGGAGTAGACTATTTGAAATCAAGTCGTACCTTCTTCTGATAGAGAAAAATTTAAGCTTGAAGTTTATTCTGTCATGCTCAGCTGTCTACTTTAGTTGAGCATCTACAGAGATGCAACTAAAACTCATCTCCCAGCAGACTCCAGGGAGTGACCATTGCTTCGTGATTATCAGCAAGAACACTTGGCAAAATATTCACAAAACAATTACGAAAAAATGAAGTTGTAAGGTTTACTGTTTGAGTCAGCCCAGCTCAAAACAAACTTATTCCAGTAAAATGTTATTGGTTTCATTGGCTATAAAGCCCTTTTGGAACAGAAAAAAAACCCATAAAAATCCCAGTACAATTTTAAATTCTGACACACTTTGGGGGTTAGATTTTCCTCACAGAACACTGCAAATACTTTTTTTTTCAGTAATTTAAAATCGGACTGGCTATTTTACAGAAAGCTGGATTTCTGTGCTCTGAAGAGGCCTACATTTTTCCTCATTGTCATGAAACTTTGGTCAAGGTGAAAGAGGGAATATTTCCATATGCTGAAAACTTATATGGGCTTTGATGAGGTTGCGATAGAGAAAAGATAAAATAACAACAGAACCAGGAGTTTCTCATAATTGAAAAAGAGACAAAACCTAACTTCCAGATTGGACTGAGATGGTAAATTTGCATCACTGCAATTTTACTTACCCTGGTGGAATTTAAAATATAATCTTTAACACACACCAGTACTGCTCCTGTTGAGGAAGATGCCCTTTTCCACATCCCAGGAGGCTAGTCTTGCAAGACAAAATACCAAATTATTTTTCTTTCTCAGATTTATACATGTTTATCTTTTTTAGTATTCATCTGAAGTAAAATGGATCCAGCTTTCCTTCAAATAATACAAAACATATGGGAACAAGGTTGTGTAAGTCACAAGCTGACAAGAACCAAAGCCCTTCAATGATTGTCTCAGATCCACATGATATTCTCAAGTCTGACAGACCCATTATGCGAGCAAATACTTGCAGCCAGGCAGCCAGCTTTGTATCGGCTTCACAACGCGGAAGGCTGCATGGAGTTATTCCATTGACTTCTTCCTCAAACTGATTTCTGCTACACCATTTCAGAGGGCAAAGACGAAGGAATCGCGTTTTGTGCCAACAGTCTCACTATGATACAAGCCACTCTGGCTTTTGGAAAGCTAATATGTGTGGAAGGTATACATTGTGTAAATTCGTGTATGTATGTGTGAACAAACCTCCAGATTCACTAGTGTCAATGCCCTCTATGCCAAATGGACTGATAAGAGTACGTTATACAGTAAGCTGCCATTGTAGAGGTGACTATTGCTTCAAAAAGGCTAGAGAAAAAAAGAATATTGAAAATCTCTTTTTAGAGAATTATTAATTAGAAAGAATTAATAATATCAGTTTCTCCATTGTTTCCACTGTCACACCTGCCTTTTGCTACCTTTAAAACAAACACCTTTTGTAAGTTTGCCAATATGGAGCATCCATCATTTTCACCACTGAATTTGGTTAAGGAAGATTTTGAAGATGTGTTGCTTTACATACTTTGCATATACTACCTGCTGCCCTTTGCACTCACCAGAGTTTCTGGGCTTAGATGTGCCTCATTCAAGTTACACTCAGTGGTGCCATCTTTCTCAATTATCATGTATGTCTGTACTACGTGGATGTGAACTGTAGCATACCAGTTTTAACAAGCACGTTACGAACAATGTGCAAATAGAGTGTTGTGGCATGCAGTGGAGGTGGAGGCCAACTCATCTGAAGGGCGGCATTTAGGAGACCCGCACAGTAGGGGCGCCTGCTGACAGAGTTCAGATACCCCACAAGAGAGCTGCAAGGTTTGGCCAGACGGTGATTGTCAGCATTTGACCTTCTAGAGAATCTACACCTTCCAGCTTTCATGAAGAGGCTTGGAAATGCTTGACTTCACACCCTAGCCTCCACAGGTTGCAGACCCAACTGCCCAACGCATCTGTGCTCACTTTCCACTGGCAGTTCAGCAGCAGCAGAGCGGCAGCCCAGGCTAACGTTGCACCTGCAGAGTAGATGAATGCGCCCAGTGTGCTGTTCGGTGAGTAGCTCACAAACAGGAAGCGCTGGTGGGTGTAACAAAAGCTGAGGCTAGAAGTAGCTAGGCATTTCGCGCTATATAAGTAGCTCCAACTACGCAAAAGCATAAGTTCTGCACGTGCCACAGGCAGAGCAGAATATCATTCTCATACTGCTGCATTGTCCTCTTAGCTTTTGGACATTGATCTGATGGAACCAGTGCATATAAACGCGCACTTTCATATCCTTTTCTTTTTTTAAGGGAAAAAGATTTCAAAGAACCCCTTCCCATCAGTAAAACCATATGGTTCTATTTTACTTAATTGTTGCTCTCAGTAAGAAAACTAGAGATAAAAGTTAATTTCTGCAAAGTCACAGCTGTATTGCCAGCTGCGCTACTGGCAAAAGTAGTTGCTCTAATATGATTTTTTTTTCTTTTTATATTACTGATATATAGCTTAGATTCATATTACCCTAATTAATTTGCATAAACTTCAATAATCTAATGTCAGCTATGCACCTCAGAGTCACTAATTTAAGAAAAGATACTTAACTGTGGCAAACTTTCTAAAACTATATGGAAAAATATCCCTTATGTGCATGAATGCAGCTTTAGTTAAGATGATCAGAGATAATCTAAGGGCAAAATTTGGCCGCTTGATCTATTACAAAAAAAAAAAAAAAAAAAAGTAGAACTCTACCTTCTCCTCCATCCCCCATACTACCAGGAGCCAATTTTTAACAAAGTGTAATTGTGTTAGGTACAATCTGAAGAATACACTATATTCTTTAAAATGCTTTAGGATTAGCGTCTTCGACTTGGGGGACAATCTTGCTATTGTCTCCAAAACTCACAGACTTCTTGTTTTATCTTAGAGGAAGTTTATTCCTAGATAGTGATCTTCATAACATGGAGTTGAGAATAGAGACATTGACAGTTGGTGGGTATAGTTTATTGCTTCTTTATAAAAGCGCTATTTAGTAGCAGGAGTGAAGATTTGAGTCAGCAAAGAATTGCATTTGCTCCTTTCAACTAATCTGTCAGGTTATGCTTATTTGTAGATCTTAGGAGCTTCTTTCTAAGATTTGGCCATAGCCAATGCTTTAGCTGATTTGTAGATTTCCACTTGCATTTTAGAGAGGCCATAGTTTAAACTTTAACTTTAATGGTTACATAGGATACATAAAATGCTTTCAAATTGTAGTCTGTATGCTTGCACAGATCAGAGAAGATAACTGGCACCAGGAAACTCTAGACACATTCACAAATACACTCATTTGCCAATTCATTCCTAAAGTTTTCAGAATTCACTTTCTGGTGCTCTGTTGGCAGCCTAACTTCTTTTCTCTGCCTCTGAAAATCTCTCTTAGAATAGCATCAAAACAGTTACAATTTCTAATTAGACATTGAATCTACTGTCATTATTTTGTTGTATCCTATGAAACTTCATTTACTCTTCTGTTTGGAGAAGAATTACTGGTTTTTGTTTATTTGTTTGTTTTTTCCTGACTTGCCAAATGGATGCTACCAGAAATAAATAAATAGAGTCACCAGAGTGCCTTGCCTTGTGTGATGACATTTCAATCTCTTTCATGGCCACCGGACGGAATGCCTTGAAATCTGAAAATAAAGTACTGATTTTGTTATTTAAGTTAATTGTCAAGATTTAAGAGACATTTATCCTTCTGGGATTAAATTAATTTCAAAAAACACTAAAGTGATCCCTGATTCCTGATTATTTTTTACCATTCTTTTATCATGGTTAACCAATTAATGAATAATTTAATACATAAAGATGAAGCACAGTTTAGGGAACTTTTTGATTGTCAGTCAACACTGACTCCTTTAGAGCCTGCCCTTCTGAGAGCCTCAAAACATCCTGAGAACTCCTAACACTTCTCTAAAACAGGTACGATGATATGTTAAAAGAAAAGGACACACAAATAACTTGTCTACAGGACAGAAGGCAACTGTGGGCTGAATGCATGTGTAACAGTTGAAAATCCACCAGTTCAAGCTGCAATTAGGATTTCAATTCAGGAGTTTCCAGAATTGAGCACGTCCATCATCTGATGACGTTAACTTGACCAGTACAGTTAATTAGCATTAGGAGTTTGCTACTAGCCTTTTGTGAGCTATTCCACAGCTTCTATTCCAACAGAAGAACACAATGCACTTTACATATATATGGTTATTCTTGACAGCTAAAAGGGGAAGCAGGTGGAACAGGGAGGGAGAAGGGACTAGGTTTCTGTGTGACCCTGCCTCTAATCCGAAGCATCTAAACTGACCTCCCACAGAGAAATCCTTTCATCTCAGAGCTCCCACCACCTTTACCTTCTCATCCTGAAAGCCCCGCAACTTCCCTCGATTCAGAGCCACGCCATCTGCCACAGACCCTCCCCGCTCCCCATCAAATGCCTCTGCACTGCCCCAGCCCCCTCAACTTCTCCTTCCTGCCCCAGTCCCCTGCCAGCTGAAATCTCCCTTTGCAACCCCCATCCACCCTCCTCGTTTCCACTATGCACTCCCTGAAAACCAGCCCTCTTAGGTGCCTCACCTGCTGCCCACCCAGACAGGCTACCTTGCTCTTCTGCTCCCCACTGGCACCTATTTCTGTCCCCTCTGCTGCTGAGGGGATTTCAAGAGGAGCACCTAGTCGTGGTGTGAGTGCAACAAGACTAGGACCCAGATGAGGCCCCATGAGGACAGGATATGGCTGAGGGAAACTTAAACCCAATACCACTTACCTGCTGGTATTACAGAAGTATTACTTCTGTATAGCAGAAGTATCTGCTATATTTCTGGATGGCAAATAAGAAGGACCATTATTTCCCGAAGGCTTATGTGAAGCAATGACTTTTTTTCTCAGTTTCCCATATTTTTTTTAGAAATGACACTTCTACTAAACTGCTGAAAATGTGGATCTGTCTTTAATAAAGAAAGGATTTAATTAGCACATCTTCTCCTCTATTGAATAAGAAGAAAAAAAGAGAGGGAAGCAAGAGGAGGAGATTTATTTTGGTGCCACTTTGAATCATAGCTAGTCTAGCATACAAAATCTGAAATAACATTAGAGCTGAAAGAAGTGATGTCTTAAGGGAAATGTCTTGCCTCATGTTTAACAGCAAACAGTAGATACAATACACCATATCCTGATGCAGAAGAGCAGCTTTTCGGTGTAATCATTCCAGGTTTATACCTTGGGACCAAAATGAGAAACTGGCTCACAGAGTGCACCCATGCAGGAGCAACAGGATATACTTTTTCCTTTGAAGATTTTGTTCAGGTTCTGCTTATTGGTACCTATGGCTGGCAGCCAGATAACATGGCCCAGCTATGTTAAGTGCTGCAGAAACCCATGGTGAGCTGTATTTCCATACCTGAAGAGCTTGTAGTTTGAGTTTAGAATAAGCGGTTATAAGGGATATATCAGATGGGAACAGCAATGAGACAGTTACTGGCAGAATGAAAGTGATAATTTTGGTCATTAGGCCAAGCAATATCATGTTGTTTGAAGGTCTTACGGCAGAGATTAATTTTAAGGAGGATCCTGATGCGAATTTGTGGATGTTTATAGCTATCTTCTTCCACATGGAGAGAGGACAGGGATAAAGCCTCAAGCTGAATTTGGTAAAATTGGGCTAATGGACAGTATAGATGGACACTGTTTGGGACAGAGGGAGCACTGTCTGGGGAAGAGAGTCCATATTTTCAGGTTTGCAGCAGTAACAACATTACCTGATGAGGGAGCGTGGGCCGCACTGGCTGGGTGGTCTTTTACAGTCTCTAGCCCCCTCATGTGATCAAAGTAAGGGCGGAGGTGGCAGGTGACATTTTGCTGCTGTGCAAAGACAGAATTAATACAGGAGCAGAATATGAATGCTTATAATCTGAAGGCTGAAAAGAGGAAGATGATGTGACTGAAATAACCAGCTTAGAAAATGATGTATAGAGCAGAGTTCTGAAAGTATTTGAAGTGAAACAGGATAGATTTTGTCAAAACTGGGGAAAAGAGGGGAGTGGAAACCAAAAGAGCCTAATTGTATTGACTTGTTTTGATTCTGCCTGGTATAGTTTGGCTACGAGAAGAAGATACTTGCAAAACAAAACACAATGCAGAAGAGAGTTATGTGAAATAACTAAACAAATTCATGCCAGAAGCAGGTTACGCATCAGCTGAGAAGCAGCAGTAAGTTAGTCCATTTAGAGTTATCTGTGTTCTACCACAAGCTACATGCTTAAAAAGTGCCCATTTTTCAGCATGGACAGATGCTGGATCTAGACAAAAATTCCAACTCAGGTATGACTGCAGTTTCACACTAAATAAATAGTGCCACACTGACTTCAGTAGAAATTAAAAATCAGTCAGGGTGAGGGAAGGCTTGGGGGGATTTCTAGTTTAGACATATCAAATTTAAGCTCACACTGCACTCTTTTTGGGTGCTTTGAAAAATGACCTAAGATTCAAGTTCGTACAGAAAGAAACAGGACAAGAGCAGGATCTGTGGGTTACTAATAAGAGTATGAGGGCTGAAATTGTGTCTTAATTTCTTTAAACAACCCTCCCTTCATTGCAGTGCGTTCCAAGGACACAGTGCGGTTCTCAGAAGACAGGTTCATTCTGTGTCTGTGTGAGCTGAGCGGGGGCTCTCATAGTTTTCTTTGTAACTTGTTGTAAAGCCAGTTTAACTGAGCAGGCATTTGAATCCAGTGTTCAGTAAATAGGGGGAAAAACACAGGTGTTTATTTTCACAAGATGCGTTTCGCCTCCTTCAAGTATCCTCCTGCATCTGCTGTCAGAGTATATGCCATTTAACTTCACGAGTGACACTGTCTTTCTATCCTGGAAATGTTATCCTTCCCAGCTATCCCTGAGGCAACTCTATCACATTCCAGTGTCTCAGCCAGCCAAAGGAATGAAAGCTATTTTTATTTAATCTAAAGCTTTCAGAAATTATTAGCTGCCATACATTACACTCATTTATGCCACTAGTGACTGTCAATATTTTAGACTTACCATTCGGTGGCTTTATCCGAGGTATCCATGCTGGAAATTCAATAGCCTTTTCCTTTTTATAAAGACACACTTGAAGAAAGCACAGCCTTGACTTCTAGGCATGTTAACGCAATGCTCTCCATTCAAAGTGTGCCCTTGTTTGCTGGCCTACAGTAAATGTTGAAAAGTGCTATACAATAGCATCTGTTATTACACAATAGTTCTCTATTTGCTTCCAGCAAGCTTACACTAACCCAGCATTGCGTAATTTTTTTTTTTTCATATAAAACAATGAGACCGTATGCTGGCCTGTAAATAGTATATGGCCTCAAGAAATAAATACCTTTCAAAGACACTCAGCACAAAACCTCATTGTTAGAGCAGTTTTGCCAGAGAAGTTGCACTGTGGCTCAGTCCAATGAAGAGTAGCTATTTTGATGCTGAAAGATTTAAACTGTCTCAGAGAGATTTCTAAAGAACTAACGTATCAGGCAAGCATGTAAAGACAGACATGGACCGTTTATGTAGTTGGAGAGGGACAGGCGCAGTGTTGGCTCCACATCTTAGGCATGGGCATGGACCTGTGATTGCTTCCCTGGCCTTGCTTACAAAATCACATTCTCCTTCTAAAAAACGGGGCTAACAGTTTTCTCTGCCTGTACAGACTGCTTTTGGAGCGTGTATGCCAATGTGATCATCCTACATGGGCTCCTGAATAGCACAGGCTATGGAGTTCATTGCTACACTAGTTGTCACTTTTTTTTTTTTTTTTAACCATAAAATATTGTGTCAAATAGTAGATGAAAAAATTATAAAAGCATTTTGATTGCTTCCAAACTTTTCATTTAGCAATGCAAATTCAAGGAGAAAAACACGATTTAACTTTCTAGTAGCTTATTCAGGGTTGTTTTCTTTTGTTTTATTTTTACATAAACACTTCTGACCAGTGACAGGACATGTCACTGTGTTCAAAGCAAAAGCCTGTTGCAGCTGTAGACTCTATAAAGAATTTGTTACTATTGTTAGTCACTTAACATTTGAAATTAGATGCCTTCTGGACAATACACACAAATAAAGAGAGCCAGATGGGATCCATCTGGCCAAATATAGATGTTTACATCTAAACTTATCTCACACTATGATCAGTGGTAAGAAAAGGACACTTTGAGTTTTTGATTTATCTCAGGTTAAGTCAGATACCTACAACTCTCCAGCTGAATAGCCATTCTCACAGCTCCTATTTCTCCTTATTGATGTCAAAAGGAGCTTCAGTAAGCCTCTACCGTGTAGGTATGTAATTAGAAATTTACGGAAGGTGAGTCCTGTCCCCTATCACAAAGATTTTACTGCCTAAAGCAATTGCTAGTAGATATCTGTCTACAACTCTTTAAAACTACGCTCAGAAATGCAAAAGAAAGAAGGAAGGAGGTAGAACTTATTCAAATATTTACTAGTTTACTTTTCACAGTTTATGAAAGCTAATGAAGATAGGTAAATTCAATTATACCCTCAGGTACCAAAAATCAATCATAGAATGAAACTATAGTTTGCATAAGCTTGCTATTGATGCAGCCCTGTGGCCAAAGGACAACACGAAGTAGAAACCAATACAGAAGTTGCCTTGACAGTGCCATAATAAAGCATCTGCTTTATAATACATTTTTTTTTCCTCCTACTGTCTCTGTTAATGATTATTGGTGTAGTATGCTTTGTAGGGGAAAAGAAGAATTATTACTGGTGGTTCTTCCCTCCTCCAGGTTTTAATACTGGCCTCGTACAGACTATTCTGGGCCAACATCAGTAATTCTCTGTCAATGATTTTAATGAGGAGCAGGAAATAGGGAGATATTTTTGGTCCTTTTCTTCTGAAATGAATGGTCCCAAAAGAATACGATGTAACATTACTCAACTCCAAAGTGAGTAATTCCAGTGGTTAAACAAGAGCATCCTAGTCCAATTTTCAAGGGATGGCGTCGTAGCCAAATAAACGGTAGTGTTCCAAAGCAATGCAGGCTTCCACTGAGCATGTGGGAGAGCTAGCCCATTCATACAATTTTGCTATGCTTATTTACCTTTTGAAATATCAGTGCACTCCTTGCGCTACTGTAGCAGCAAACTTAACTGAAGTCTAAAGCATATTGACACAATTCCTAGCTACTTTTTCTTTTACCCGTGGTACATGCTGACCCACCGTACTCATAGGAAATGAAGAATCAGCGTACTGATTTGCTCTGCACCTCCTATCTGAACTGACGAATGAAAAGTGCACTGAGTATCACACTGATTATGTGGTTCCTAGTGCACTGCAAAGGCTACATTAAGATAAGCTGAACCCTTCTGTGAAAGCTCACCTTGATGTCTGATCTGAAATGAGAGGGCCATCAACAACTGATAATCCTCATACTAGTAGAGTAACCACTAATGAAATAGAACTCTAGCAGAAGGATAAAAATAATGATACAGAAAGTCTTATAAACTGATTTTAAAAAATAAAACGTGATCTTTAATAAAATAAATATACTATCCTGAACAGGGGAAGACTGAAGAGAGTGGAAATGACACACAGAAAATGACAGAAGCCCATAAGTGATAGAAAATTAACATGGTGGTGGCTGTTCTTCTGAAGATCTGTAATTTTCTTGCATTTCCTATGAATAACGAATGAATCTGAGAAGTTCGTTTGCAAAGTTTATGACTTCCCTGCTTTGTCTAGAGTTAATATGTGAAGTGACCTTAATGATGGAATTCTGGAGACCTGTGCATATGCTACTAAGATATTGAGACAGTAGCAGGAAGGGTGAGGCAGGAAAAACAGAGTTAGAGCACTGTGGTCTGTGTAATAGCTTTGGGTTCAAATTGTTTTTCCTTCTCACGAGTCATATCTGTGGTCCAGGTAATAATATCTATGCTGTCAGTCTCATTTTTTTTCCCCACGAGGCCATACTTCCCCCAAAATGAAGTAAAAGATAGGGAGTTTGAACTTTTGAGGACATACAGAGAGATTATATGAGGGCTCACCTCAAATCAAGGGGGCTTTGAGACAGATGATAGAATCCAAAGGCTGAGTTCAGCTCAGCATTTTAATGATCATTCAACTATCAAAGCTATAAAATACTGTGGCACTAGAGTTCAGTTTGAATTGGAGGACTACCTGTGTACATCAGAGATGTGGGAGAACTATGAAAAAGATATAAGACACTGAATATAATTCTTTAGAGAGAGCAATGGCCAGTAGGCTCTTGCAGCTTCTGTAGAACATCATTTCCTTGAGGAAAAGATCTGCGGATTAGCGTAGGAGGGGTGAGGAGAAAGTAAGATTTCCTGTAAAATGAAGATATAACTAAATTACATTTTTTCACAAAGCAGCTTGATGGGATTTTTGTCGTTAAGAATAGTGAGTGTGATCTCTTAGTTGTTATTTCCAATTAATTCCTTTATTCAGCAAAAGATTGATGTCATATGATTGAAAGACAGAGGATGTTCACAGCTGTCTTACTGGAGTTGTGCAGAAATGTTCTTGAAGAGATTGCAACAGGAAAGAAACCCCTGTAACTGTAAAGTACACCCTGAAGTTCTTTTTGTATTTGAAGCTCTCCACAACAGTACATTCAACGTTGCTGTTAGAATGATACTGTGGGGAAACATTGTAGTTATTACCTGCTCAGAACTGCCTCATAAAAATTCTTCAGCATTATAACATGTTCTATTTTGGATGGCCAGAAAACCTGGGAGATACGGGAGGGTGCAAAGATGCCTCTCAAATATATATAAAAAAATACCTATAAATAGCTGTCCCAGCCCTCAACAATTCGCAGTCCAACAGCAGCAAAAATGCTGTGAACATACAGAACCAAATTCATGCTCTACATCATCAGGTCAATCCTGATTCTTGCAGAAGAACAACAGGCCAGGTGAGCTTCTGGCATTTCTGACTTCCAAAAAGTAGAAGGAGATGGAGCATAGGAGCTGAAAAGGGCTGTGTCATGTAAGAAAAGGGCTGAGGAAGATTTGTTGAAGTCTTCCAATTTCCTTTCCCTATCTTCTCTGAAGATAAAGTAAAAGGGTAGTATAAATCAACAGAAAAGCATACTTTATAGGATGAAACATCATGTTCACAACAATACTATGATGAGATCATCTTGCATTTATAGCAGCAGTGATGGAAATGTTTCTTTGGTAGCTGGAGACCAGCAGTAACCATAGCACCTGCACTAAGGTCCACTGTGCCTTAGAGAAGTTCTTGTGATTGAGTTCAATGCTCTTGAATTCTGCTCCTACCACGAGCCACCTCTTCCCACCTGCTGCATAACTTTTTATGCTGTTTCATGTGGGTGAGGTTCCACTGACATCCATGGATATCCAGTGCACAAAAGAAAAAAGTGACAACAGTTCAGAGGTAACATGCGCATCCCAAATCTAGACCAAGCATTCAGAGTTGCCTTAATCAGAAGTAACTTCATTTGAAGGGCCTGGATCTGAAGTTTAGACTTACCCCATTCTAAAGTTTATATGGTTTTACATGATTCGGAGGCAGATGGATGGCTCACTTGCAAACTTCCTATTTATACTTTCCTCTGGGGATTTGGTTCGGGCTCATTTCTCATTTTCATATAAGCTTGTCTGTTGGATTTTTATTTTTATGAAAATGAATTAATATAGCCAAGCCAAAATAATGAAGACATTATAAATTAAATTTAGAATGCAAAAGTATCTGTGCCAATTAAAAAAAAAAAAACATTTATTTTCAGAGATAGATTTTGCAGAGGCAAATTTCAAACCATATTATATTGCTAGAAACTTTTTTCAATGGAAGTGATGACACGACTTTAGACAGCAACGTCCTGAATCAGACACTGCAACAAATACTCAAAACTGGCTATTGAAGGAGGAAAAAAATTTGGTATTCCTATTACACCATGTAGCCTTTGTCCCCTAATCTTCAGCCTGATCCAATCTTGAAAGATTTATAGTTTGCTAATACTATAAGGCAAAAGGACATTCTCCTACCCAGCAAGGTCAGTCAAATCCACTCCAGTCAGTGATCAGTGGATTAGCACATGTCACTGAACTCCTTATAACTTTACTGGTGCCAGGACATTTCAGTTAAAAACGTTGCACTGTGGATGCTGGAATGGACAGCTGGGCTTACCTTCTGATTGCTGAAGGCATGGGTGAATGCAAAACCCCTGGCAACACATTTCATTGACTTATCCCTCTTTAAAAGGGAGTCTGTTCTCATAAGCCTGGTACACAAATATAAATACTGATAGATATGTGTATATATATATAAACCCACACACATATATACATACATAAACAATTACGTATAGCTGGAGATTTCCAGAGCTCTGAAATATTTTTGTTTTGCTCTAGAAGAGTCTAATCAAATTCCTGACAATCCCCTCAAAATATGAGGAAAAAGTCTGGAATCAGACATGGAGCCTTGATCCAACTTCAGTCTAATTAGAGCTTTCCCACTGACTTCTATGGGAATAAATCATACTATTGGAGTAGGTGGTCCCTCCAACCTGTAGAGGGGGCCAACTCACCCCCCGATCCTAACTCACCATGTGCTGTGGTTTGAACTCACTGCTGCTTTCAAATTTCAGGTTTGGCTGAGCTGCTCAGTGGGAGGAGTGTGACAAAGGATGGGCTCATACCAGACTGATGGTTTTGTCTTATAAACTTGGCCGCTGGCACAGTTTAGAACATCCTAAGGCGTTAAAATCTAAAAATTATGAGCAGCAGTAATAGATCTTCAGGGGCAATCTGGGTGGCTGAAAATCACTGCAGTAGTTACCCACACTCGTTCCCTGGCCATTTAGTTGTCTCTGCTGGCTTCATACCAACTGAAGATCACCCCAAGCTATCCTCAGTTGTCCTTTAGAATCACTAGAAAAACACGAGGGGTCTAGAAGAGAGCTGAAGATCTGCTTGCTGCTGCGATGCTCGTTTATTCAGTTGCATGTCATGCATCTACTCAAGCCCAGTAATTTTTCAAGGAAGTGATTATCACTACTGCTCTAAAAGAATAACCTAGAACAAGCAGCAGTGCTATTTAGGTACTAGTCAAAAATTCTTTTCCTTTTGGTGTTTCAGCACACGTTAGCAACTGCCCTTTGCTAGTCACTTTGGCAAAGGTACACCAAAATCACAGAGCAATAAGAATTTACATAAGCTGAAAACTGGATCCAATTTTTATTTCCTGTTTGCTGTAGAGTAACTACATAACCTGTTCTTGAAAAGATATTGCAGGATCAAGTATAACAGTCTTTGACCAGATCCACAGTAAACTGCCATAACACCTCTGAATTCCTGGAATAATAAGGGTTTGCACCCACTTACTACCCTTACATCCACAGTTTTACTTGAAAAAGAGTGTCCAAACATCTATATATGGTTAAGTCACAAAGCAAAAATTTCAAGATAAGATTGTACATACTGCACATCTACAAATATTAACTGTTAACAAGTTGCCCTAGTTGTTATATCTAAACATTGTACTTGTCTCTGTACCTTCCCCTGTCAGTAAATTCCAGTGGTTGATTTTCTTTTATATGAATAAAAAAAGTTTGTTCTAAATTTACTACCCTTTCATCAAGCATCTCACCATTCCTGTGGTACAATTGGGTGAAAACGAAGGGATGGTTGGACCAAACAGTTTTGTTAAAGACCTCATAGCTCTTCTCCCATTCAGTCTTTGTTGCTCCACTTTTTAGAGTCGGTTTTACATAAGCCCTGCAGCACTGCTTAGCTGTGTCCAGGCACGCAGCCCTCCAGCAAAGCTTCGCTGCCCAGCTCCAGGATGCATCGGATGGACGAAAGGTTCCCTCCACCCTTTATGGGCTGCCAAACGTGTCTTGTTCAAGACCCTTTAATCTTCAGGGCTGAAAGGCAGTCCAGGTCTGTCATAAGGTATGTATTCAAGGAATACACAGCTGTTGGCTTCTATAATGTGAGCCCTTTGTACAAGATACATAGGCCTCTTTGTAGCATGCCTTAGTAGACATTTATTTCATATAATGTTCATGTAAATAGCACCTTGTGGAAAACGGAGCACATGGAAAATGACATCATTAGCTAATTTTTAGCACATATTAGTTTGCTCTTTTGGCCTATGCTCCTCCCTGTTGTCTTAATTTTCAGTTTAGACACTAAAAATGAACTCTGCATCCAATCCGTTCCTCATAAGCAGCTACTTTATATTAGATGGTGTTCCTGGCATTTGTTAACAGTAATAGGAATCTGACCTCTCTGCAATTCTCATTTTTAACAGTGTTTTGTCAAAGCTAGGACCCAATCAGTTGCAAGGCCAGTATATTCAAACGATATTTTTATTACTTCTTTTTCTTTGCCTTGGTGTTTCATAATCCTTAGAAAAATTGTTGTGAAGTACAGGGCTTATAATTGTGGAAATTCAAAGCCATTATGATTAATTTTTATATTCATTTTCAATGTCTTATGTTTGCATTCCGTATTAATGCCTGACAAAAGCTCTAACCATGTGAGTTATAGTAATGTCTCACACTGACTTCTGTGCACCATTTGAAATTTGGTTTGATATTTGAAAGTCTTTTTTTCTCAAATCATTGTGATAGCTCTCCAGTGGACTGTATGAAATAGTTTGATAGTCCTAACTCCTTTGCATTAGGTGGTCAGATTACCAAATTATGAACAGCAGTACTCTGGCTGCTAGTTTTAGCAAAGTTACAGACCACTCAGTACTAATTGAAGTCCGACATGTGCAGTACTTATTATATACAATGAATATAATTTAGATGCTGCATGTTAGATATAAATATTTAAAAAGTATGTGATTGCCATTAAATATTACCTTTATTGGTGATGTTAGAAGCTGCAATGGAAAAATTACTGAAAATATAATTTTTAGCAACCAACGCTCTACAAGGTCCAAATCATTAGATAATATTTTTCATAATGGTTTTTGGTTTTCATCAAAAAAAAACAAACAGCCAATTTCCTCTCTAAAATTCTGGTGGAAAAACTTGAAACTGCAACTTTTGAAAACTTGCACACAGCTTTAATTTTTAGTACATTATTTTTTCAGTTATTTAAACACATCTGCTTGGGATGCTCTCTGTTTTTTTGCATCTTTCTCATCTTCTGTTTTTTATTTAGAGCCTTGAAATAGGAAAATAACTTTTCTCAGTAATATTGTGAAATGGGGGTGGTGAGATGGAAATTAAACAGATTTTCCCTGATGGAAAGCTAGTAATTCTCATAATTTCCTCCTACATCATTCCTTCTCTTTGTTTAGCCTCTGTTAGTGACCTCAGCTCTGTTTATCCCTGCCTGCTTTTCCTTGCTTCTCAGCACACAGTAAGCAATCCACCTTCTTCCCTGCCATCCTTTTCTAGACTGCTAGGCCCATATTACAAAATTATAGAGAAAAATAATGATGCTTCCTTTATGAATAATAAACGGTGTTATCTGAGGGGTAGAACAGAAGCAGAAATCAGGGACAGAAGAGGTTATAGCTGTGTCATAATGAATGAGAGCAGGTATAGCTCCTAAAAACAGCATCCCGCTGAGGGCAGAAGTCTTTAAAACAGCCCTGGAGCAGCCAGCTCTGGGACCAGATGTGTGGGATAGACACATGGGAGAGGTATCATCAGCACAGCTCTTCGTCCGTGCCGGTGTATCGAGAGGCATGGCTAAGTGACTTGGGTGTAACACACCCACTCCCGATCTCAGGATAGTACTCTGAGAAGTATTACACACTAACATCCTGGAGACATGCCTTAGCTGTAGTAGGACTGCAGCAAATAGCAGCACTTGGGCTGTAATTGCCCTTCCTCCACAAGCAATGGTAGAAGTCACGAAGATGAGCTCCATCTCTGTCTTTTGCAGAGCCCAAGGTGCACTCTGTAGTGAAATGTGCCAATTGTAGATGAATCAGAAAAATACATCCAAGGGATGCCATCTCCTCCACGGTTCAGAGGTTATCAGTATGGCCCAGTCAATAGACTTGTCCATAGTGTTTCAACTGGAAATGTATCTAAAGAAAAATCCATTTAAATTTCAGAACTTAGAATACCTTACCATTTTCCCCTCTTCAGAAGTTTAGATTCTGGATACAACAATACACACAATTTCAACTCAAACAATCTCTGCTTGAGTCAGAAGCATGAAAGGTCCTAGGTAAACTGTATTTGCATTCCTACAAAGGAAGCTCTTACCAGCAAATATCTTTTTGTGATGTATTTATAGAGTGTGCAGTAGAACTGTGGTAAATAACAGATTTGTAGCACTGGTTCAAATGTGAACATTTCTGAATAATATCAAAGTTTTGATTTTGTTTTCTTGAGAAACAAAGCTCTGGACTCTGTGAGATTTGTCATCTCTATATTTTGGAACTTAATTGTAATGGAAGGCAGTATATCCTACCCCTAACACTAGTCATCAAGAAGTTTGACATCTAGTGTAAAATTGACACCTAGACCTCTCCTCAGGAGATGAAGAGGAACAGCTAATTGGGGATCCATGGGTGATTCAATATACCTGTCTTGAGGAGACGAATTGCTCTCTCAAAGGCACTTTTCTCTGTTGGCTGTGGATGGGACCTATACAGGGAGCTTCAGCAAGCCTCGTCACTGCAGATAATCTCCTTGGGTTACAAACTCGGCACTTACAGTGGTTTCAAAGGAATTTTGCTAATATTCTATTATTATTGATCTATATTAAAGATCCAAATTAAAGATGCAGCACTGTGCAATATTCTGCAGCAAATCAAGTTAATAGTAGAGTTTGTCCTGTATGATGTTTTAGAAATTTCTATCATTTTTTTTTTTTTCTGAAAACATAAAACCCACCTGACCTCCTCTTTCTCTTAGGAGGAGAAAAAAACACACCAACCAATCAAAAAAACCAACAAAAAGCTATCTTTAAAATTCTTATTTCTCCTTGGAAAATATGACAAAAATTAATAGTTAATGTTGAAATTACCATACTAGGCTCTAGTAAGATTTAATATCCTTAAAAGGATATTAAAGGATATTCATTTTCCCATAAAAATGAAAAAGAAAAATCTGGAGAATTTTTTTGATTTTTTTTGTTTTGTTTTTCACTTTCAACCAGCTATTCAATCTTGAGTGAAAAAAAATTCTTACCAGGAAAAGGGTTTCCAAAAGCCATTCCAACTACCATATGTCTACAAATACATATAAGAATTTTGCCCTTCAGTTGTTCAGTGAAGCAGCCCTTTCTGCTATAAAAGGACATGCTATGCTATCTGAACAAAAAATTCCTTTGCATAGCACTATAAATTCTATCCTTGCTGAAAATCCCTGGATAAGACTAGAATTCTAATTTTTAAGAAATAATCAGGAGTTGGCCACTTCTACTTGGTTCTAGTTACCCTGAGGGTGCCACAGAACTTTTCTGATGCTATGATGATTTTGCTTGAATAATATGACAAAGCTTGCCTCTGAAAAACAAAATCTCACACTGTTTATGCATCAGCAACTTACATGACAGATTTCATGTAAAGGATCATAAACACTGCTGTGTCTTTTATGCTCCATTATTTGTCTGAAAGAAAAGAAGAAAACTGAGTAAGTGGAACCTGAAAAATGGATATGACAATGATAAAAAGACAAAGGACCATGTTTTGCCCAGGAATTAGCCTCAATTTTAATTCTACAAAATCCATGACGCTCAAGGAGAAGTATATTTGCCTCTTTCCAGACACATTAAAATGCTTTTGAAAGCATTTGTGAATAATTTCTACATAACTTATACTCTCCTTCTTTGAATCAGGTTAAACTTTTAGTGTCAATAGCTTTCAGTACCTTTCTCAAAAGGAATTATGATTTTTTTTAAGTTTCTATCAGTTCTAAATTCCTTGTGGACATTCATCATTATAACTCCTAGCTACAGCTTGTTGGTCATTTATGCAGACCGCCTTTTAAATTAATTCTCTGCTACTTTCCTTCAGTCACCTCTAACTGGAGTGTTTCATTGCCAGTTTCTTCCTTCTAATCCCAGTAAATTTAATTTAAGCTAGGTATATACTTAACCAGGGGAAATAAACTCCGGGAACGTAAAAGAATAAAACAGATGTAGTAGAGGATTATTATTACTTTTATCATTGACAAAAGGAGTGGGATAAATATTACTTCTTAACATATCAGTCCTCTGGGGTGCTAAACACCCTCAAATCCAACTTCCTTTACTAGTTATGGCAGATTAAAACAGAAGAGTTTTTGCCTTGTTAGGTAACAAACAGGTGGATGCTGTGGGCAGAGGAGAATTGGCCTTCCCCTTCTGAGTGAGACTTTCAGTTGCACATCTGCTTCCCCTTGACTGCTTTAATCTCTAATTTACTTTATCGGTAGCTGAGGATTTGCAACACACAGGCCTCAAATGGTTGTGCCATGAAATATTAGCTCCTGTGTCTGTCCCTGGAGGCTGAAGGTTATGACTGTTTCTTTACTGACCTTAGGAGAAACTGGATTGGAACGTAATGGTAAGGCTGGATTAATACAAGGGAGCTTAGGTGAAATCTGTTCCAGTTTCTGAAAGAAGGTTACAGATAAAAGCCAATAATCATGACCTTCAGTTGTGCATCTCTAGTTCCCCTCTCACTCCCTTCTGCAGCTGATTTGGAATTTCACAGAGATTTTAACCTGATGTCGTTATCATTTTCAATCTGAAAATTTCCACGGAGAAAGATCGCTTGCTCTGACTTTTTAATACTTGGGGAAAAATTATATTTTTTGTTGTTTTTATACTTTTTAAGCTATTGTATTTAACTATTTTAAAAATGGAAAAATTCAGCTTCCTCAGTTTCACATGACATTTGTTTCATAATTTCAGCTACTATTGGCTGGTAATTAAAATTTACTGTTCAGAGATTATTGAAACAACAAAATAGTTCTCCAGCTGGGGTGGGACAGTTTGAATATTGTTTACAGTTTTGCTTTTTCACCCTAATTCTCCAAAGGAAAGCTTTTCAATATCTCATTTTGCCTGAAGGATGGGAATGTGGTTTCATGATTAGCTGTATTCCTTTTCAGACTGGTTTCTAAAAGGTGGTTAGATTTTAAGATTTAGATTTGGTTTTGGTTATGTGGCTTGGATGATTTTTTTGTAGAAAACAATTCTCACTTGTTGTTTTATCTTTCACTGGTTTCTTATGAGAGTTCCACTCTCGGACAAAAAGCTAATTGTTTCTATAAAACCATATCATAGTTACAACTTGACATCTAGGATTCTTCCTGAATATAAAGAACATAGCCATGGTTTTGAATCAAGTGACACTGGCTTTTATTAGCTTGAACTCCTGACATTCGGTACAGAGTGAAGAAACCACGCTGCTCAGAGAGGCAGTAATTTGCTCTGGAGCCTCTAAAACTTTTCCAGTATGAGACCCAGGACTGGCTGCTCATTCCTTGCTCTTGCATGAAGACTTTTTCCCCTTTTCAGGGAAAAATTCTGCCTTTTTCAGGCAACGTCAGTCTGTTTGGCCATTGCCGGCAATGATTTGGTAGGCTTTGTTTAACTAATTCTCCCAAATAGCCTAGGTAATCTTTGGCTGTGTGATGCCACCTCTCCTCCCTCCCAACCTGTACTGCAGCACACAGCACTCGCAGTAGTATATACACCAGCTGACCCTCCCTGCGCAGGACCAGAATCAGCAGGGAGCAAAGCACAAATGTATCAGGACTCCCTGAATCTGAAGATAATTAAGCACTAATGGTAAATTTAACAGTTTAAGCCAATATCCCTTAAACTTCCTAGGTCAAGCGTAACAATGATGAGAAAGAGCAACTGTTTTCCCTTTTCCTCTGCTCTTGGTTTCTTAGAAGGAGATTCCATCTCTTTTGGTATATGATGACCTTGGTCTGAGTTTATACAAGCTTTTCTCACCTCCCATCTGGAATTCAGTAACGTAATATACCTGGGCATTAAGCCATCTGTCCTTCGGAATCTGCAACTAAATGCAGTAGCATAACCCAAAAGCACAAGCTACGTAACTACCTCAGAATATCCTCTCTCTCCACTGGTTGCCTATAGGAAGAAAAAAAATAGAAGTGCATTGAAAGTCTTTCTTTGCCCTTGTCTACAAGATGATTGATGGTCTGGGCTCAGGATAGCTGCGGGCAAAACAGAGTATGGTCCAGAGATCCAAATTAGTAAGTCCATGCAGTGCAGAGTGGGACCGTGTGGACTCACCAGTTTGCATCTGGAAGCAGTATAGCTGCATGTACTTGGCGCAGCGCCCAGGCTAATATACCCTGCCCTTTGTGTGTGAACGTGACTATTCTGCTTCCAGGCCTGATTTGGCAGTTTATCCAGAACCGCCCTTCTGGTGCCGGGGTTAACGCAGGAGGAGCGAATCTGTCTGCAGCTGGCAGTGTGGACAGGCTTTCAAAGAATCTCTCTGGCACGGGGATGGGAACCTTGGATGCAAATTATCCTCCTTAGGCACTGTGAAACTTTCTACCCAGAAGGTAACGCTGGTCTGTGCAGTGGTGAAAATGTTCTTTTCAAGGGGTTTGTCCAAGTTTCTGGAATTAATTCTCGCAGGAAAAGAAACATTAAAAAACCCAACAACCCGCGTTGTCCTGTCTATCACATTCTCTTCATCCAACCCACTTTTCTATTAAATACGCACAACACATTTATCACTCAACTCTCCCACTTTCCCTTCCCAAAACTCTTACTCAAATGCAATGATGCACATAGAACAGTTCCACTCAGTGCAGAAAGATGAACTGCCTATGACAGATAGTAGTTACATGACTTCATGCTCTGTAGAAAGGTATGGAGATGAAGAGGTGTAAGAGTCTCCCAAGAGCGGAGCAGTGTAGAAAGCACCTGTACTTCTGTATTTTGATGCTTCAAAACACGCACACAGACTGAATGTGCTAAGCCAGACTGAAATATTTCGGACTGAAATATTGTTATCTTAATCCGCGTTCTGAATTAATGGGTAGAGATTATATTTAATTGTGCCTTGCATTGCACTGAGCACATCATGCTAAAAAAACAGTAAGTAGTAACAGCAGGCAAATACCTACTGACTTACTGTTAGGGAGCATCTTTTCCACAGTTTCAAAGTTGCTGATGCATTTCACAGCAGGCTGCTAACTACATAGGAGTAGCATTCTGGTGTTAAAAATACTTGAGACTGCCCCTACTATTTGTTGCTCGTTACCAGTCTTCTCAGCCAGCTCAAGCTTCCCTTGAGTAAAGTGAAAATGGGAGCTGTGCCTGAGGTGAGGTCTTCAGAACTATTGCTGTTGATCACATTTCTGGCAGACAGAGAAGAGCTGGGTGAAAGTTCAGGGAGAAGGAAAAGATTTATTTTGAATTTGGAGCCTGAATGAACTGAGCAGGCACAGAGCAAAACTCAACTAAAAAGCAAAAATTAAAAACTGAAGAGGTTCCTTTGATCTACGTGCAACCTGGGGTTTGATTAACTTAGATGCAAAACTATACCTTAGCTAGGTGTATTTGAAAGATTTGTGAGCCTTGTGTAATGTCTGATGAAACACGGCTGAATTTCAAATTTGTAATGAAACACGGAAGCAGGTGAGTTTCATGTAGCTTGGAGATTTTCTCATGAATATTTTGCGTTGCTCTAGTAGTGACAAATTTAGAAAACTACCCTACCAGATATATGCAGAAGAAAAAGATATAACATGAGGGCCAGATAGAAAGCCTGGATCCTGAGCTGACTGCTAAACATTTCTGCTCTTCTGAACAGCAAAAGAAATGCCCAAATCTGTGTCCAAGTTGAATACTCTCAGTATAATGAATGGTTTCTATGGTGAAGATGCCCAGGTTCAAAAAACACCTACCAACCAAAGAAAAATTCTGAGTTATTGTTTTCACAGCATTTTAACAACTACAGTCATTAGGAGTCACAGAAAAGAGTTTATAGAATAAGTTCTCTTTCCTGAGAGCCTTCAAGTGACTGAGCTTTGAATAACTTACCGTAACTGATCATCTGGGCCGTGACTTTAATATTTTAATTAATACTATGTTGTAATAAAACCAGGTTGGCCTGAACAGCGCTGGAGATTCAAACAAAGCTTTGCACTTCACAGAGTTTACAGTTCATTGTTAGTGTTGGTATGTCATGCTTATTATATTTGATAGGTTGTAATGTGTAATACGGGAAAAAAACCAAATCTCTTATTTATTTATTTAGAGAGCTAGTTAGAAAAAATATTACCAGAAGAAAGTTTTGATGAATATCTTGGCATTTTCACTGCAAATAGAAGACCAAAATAAAAATCTTTTGGGTGAACAGTGTACATTTCAATCTAGAAATTGCTGCATATTTTGCAGCCCTTAACCATACTATTTGTATGAACCCAACCAGAGAGTATGTTCTGTGATATACCATCTTGTTTTATGCTGGTGAGCTGACGTGGTAAATGATGGAAATATCTAGGTACGATTTTTTAAAAAGATGATGACTCTTCTCTGAAGTGTTATTTTTATATGTCTGTAAATACATAAATATCTGTATCTATATGCATAGACATTACCAGTGTAAAGAAAACTTTGTTTCAGAAACTGTGGTCCCAGTTTCTAGCCCATTTAAGCACTATGATATGAATGGAATCATTCTAAGCTCCTTCTACAGTCAATGGAGAGAATGGAGAACTCCTGAGGTCGGTCCCAGGAATATATTGACTTTGAAAGTGCTTTTTCTCTTGTCTTTGAGGTAGAACATTAGATAAGATACTTCACAATCTTTCAGTATGGCTGCAAAACCAAAATGGCTCTATAGAAGTTTCCCCCCATTAACTTGACTTTAAAGCTTTCAGAAGTGAAAAGTTTAAAGTCAGACACTGAAAGTTATTTTGCAAATGAAAGCTATACATATTTTTAAAAATCTGTCATTGGATCATCTATAATCAAAAAAAAAGGATAAATGTGTTCAAAATAGCATTTTCTACAAAGAATTTGCCACACACTCTTGTTGCCAGCTCAGAAGAAGGGTCTAACCCAGTCCAAGCTCAGTATAAGAACAACTACAGATGAGTACTGTGTATTCAAAATAGAGATTTCAGGGAGAACAGGCTCCTAGAACAAAACATGCTGGAGTTTTACTGTGACGTTAAGTTTTATACACAAGTTAACTTGCAGGAGCAAACATGAATAGCGATGATTTAGATTTAGAGGAAATAAAAGAATCAAAGTGACCATCACCAGAATATAGTTAGCTTCAATCACCTGAAGTGGCATATCCTCCTCACTAGCCGTAGCTTGGTAATATCTGATGTAAGAAGCAGTATTTTGTTGTGGATATACTTTATGTAGTACTTTGCACATCCTATGTTCATTCACTTCTGAACATCAACATTGTGCTATAAGATGTGTCAGCATATGTCAATAAATCTTCCGTGAAATGTTTCTTCAGTTCCCTGTAAGAAATAAAATGCCCATAAGTCATGGACAAGATAGTTTGTATGTTCCGCTGCGTGTTCCATGACTGCCACTTATAGGCAGCAAAAAATGTCTCTGCCCCTTTTTCAGATCACTGCACAAGATAGACTTCTTTCCTTTAGGTATTTTTTGTGAGAAGTCTGATATTTTTGTGATGCATTTCACATTGAATCCATAGCCCTGAGTCACAACTAAAATATTTGCAGAAAGAATGTGAACAGCCTGTAGGAGCATATTTGAATAAATAGCAACCTTATGCAAAGAGCCAGATTCTTCTACTCTTATTTGCACTGGTGACAGTCCAGAATAAGCCTGTTGATATCCATGCAGTTACTCCAGATTTACCCAAATCCTCTTGAGCAGAATTTGGCCCATTAACATAAATCAATGGCTAAACCATACTTGTTTAGAATGAAAATGGGCCAAGACCTGCTTGCCTAACTGACATAAAAGTTTCTAGCAACCTTAGAAGGAATTCTATCTGATTAGGGCAGGGTTTGATTTTATGTCCTTTTGCTGGAGCGTAGCTTCTCTGAGGTAGTCACTTTCTTGCTGCATTAGCAATTTTTTGAAATTATAGGTAAGAGAAAAACCTTCTAATATTGTGGGAAATGCATTTACATGGTAACAAAGTTGCTGATGCATTAACATTTTGCAGAGTATTAACCACAAAGGAACAGTGTGCTGGTATTAAAAATAATTTGACATTGTCCCTGCTATTTGCTGCTCATTATCAGTACTCATTGCCAGTTCAACATTCCTCAGAAAAAAAATTAAATCCCACCTTGGGAAAATGAGGTAGGGAATATGTGCAATGGTTGATGACATCATCTGCTAGTAATGGCTATAAATCTTAAGTGAATTTGTAAGTACAAATGTACAGCTTGGAAGGTGCCAAATTTCACGCCTGTACACTTATAGCTTGCAAATTCATCAAGTGTAGAACTTGGGAACATCATTTCTTTCAAAATGCGCTCAACTACACCTTGGTGAAGACAGACTAGGAAAAAAACCCAATCATCTCTACTAGAAAAAATATAGTGGCATATCTTATAGATTGATCATCTTAATTTAATTTCATTTTTTTTAAAGTTACTTCACATGCTTTATTTATATCTTTTAAATGACAGTTTGACAATTTGGAGACATTTTAGAAATTAACATTATGGTATAACAGGAAGATAATATCTTGCATGCCGAGTGCAGCATAAGTGAGTGTTAATAAAGCACTAATGCCATTTGGACAGGATAACACTAGCTAGTGTGTCCAAAGCTCTTAAAAATACATTCTAAACTATTATTTTGCCAATTAAGCAGCAAGGTGGAAAATTCTTGTCTTTCTATTGGCATAGAAAGGGTCTTTCTTTTTTCTTTTCCTTTTAACTTCAAAAAAAAAGTAGAAGAAAATTTGAACTTTATCTTAAAAGACTGGTATTTAAAGAGCTACTCCTTAAATAACTTGTATACTGTGGCAAAATAATATCATCTGGGAGAAAATTGGCAGAAAGCCTGGGTTCAAAAGGGGTTGGATGGTTCAGGGAATTGGTAATGAAATTCTTAGATTTTACCAATTTCCTTTGTTCTGATTCCCATCCAACTTTGGTCACAGCCACTGAAAGTTCTTACTGGAGAGTAGTCCAAGCAGCAAAGGCTCAGACCCAGTTCTGAGTCCCTCACAAAACGCTGGACTATTTGCATCTGGGAATAAAATTCAGTCTTATCTCAGATTACTGCTGTTTGAAATCTCTCCAGATATATCTGTGTAAATAATTGCTCACCCTCTGCAGTTCCTAGTGAATAGATGCCCATCCTCCCTCTTCTAGTCAACAAATAACTCCAGATTTGAATGCTTGTGGTGACCATTTGTCCCAGAGTAATGCCTTGAAGGTCATACTGTTTCCTAAATTTCTACTGACCCTTCAGTCCCTAATCTGCTTGGATGCCGGTAAGGGTATGTATAAACTCTCCTGGACTTGTAGACCAGGTTAGAATATTGCAGTCCTCCGTCCACAGTCTGGTGTCACCAAAGACGTTTCCTCCTACGTGAGGAATTCCCCTCTTTTTTGGTGATCAGACTTTAGCAGTAAAACCCAAGTCAGGTTCTCTAGCAGTAGTGAGCTTTTGTTCAGAGCCTAGCTTCAGGAACTAGTACTTAGGCTTCGGAAGCCCAGGGCAAACTACATCAAAGGTCATCACATTTTGAAATAAAATCTTAGATAGAGTTGCAAACTCGTGGTTGCTTCCTGTCTCTGCTAGCCATGGGCATTTCAAACTTTTTCTTGCCACTTTATGGTGCTGTTCTCACCCTCAGTTCACCGAGTGAGGAGGAAGAGTAGGCAGTGGAGTCTTCCTTGTCTCCAGGTTGCTGAGCCCTACAAACAAGCAAGCAAATCATCTAGCTTTTGTCTTAATGAGTTCTCTGATTTTAGGCACCACAAGAATGCTAGTGCTCTCACAAGAGGGTGGCTAAGGACGAGGAGAGAGTGGACTATTTTAGGTGGCAATCTGTTTTGAGGTATTTAGATTAACTAGGAAACAACATCCCCACTCAGATAGAGGGAGTACAGCGCAAGGATTGTAAAGCCACAAGGCATCTGCCCATTGCTTTCCACAGAGCTCATTCTTCCAGATCTGTTAGGGCACTAAAGATGAAGTTCCAACTTCAACAAAGCACTCTGCTGGTTTATGCTGTTGTTCTTGCATTATAAATGGAAGAGTCTTTATAATATGATAAAAATTACATTTTCTTACAATTTTGAAGGAATCTTATTAAAAAAAAAAGATTATCTTGTTTCTGCAGCCAGTTGCAATCATGTAATATTGGAATGCCTTGATGGTATGTATTAGTGCAGCTGAATCTGTGCTTATTGACTAATAATTTTATCATTTTATTTTAAAGAATGCATATAATATCCTAATTCCTTGGCATACTGAATTTAAAGCCGTATTTCTGCCACCTTTAAGCTGCAGGGATTGCAAATGAACAATTCTCTGGCTCAGTATAACTCACATTTTGTAGGTTATATTCCTTTACTGGCTGTGCATAAGCTATACCTCAAAGCACACAGGAGCATTTTCAATGAGTAATTTCAGGCTGATGATATAAAAATGTTCTTCAGAAACATTTCATCTTATCCAAAATTAATCTAAATTGGATTCCTATAGACAACTGATCTGTTCAGATTCTTACCTGCTCAAATTTATAAATCAAATATTATATTTTATATATATATCGTTTACACGCATATTTCTTTCTACTTTGAAATTTTTATTTATTAAAACAGATCTACTCACAGCTACAATACTATGCTAGTATATATCATGGCAGGTTCTGTTCATGGTACAGAAATTTGAATATCTACGCTTGCAACAAGTGTGACAGAACACATACCTGATTAAATTAACTGTAACAATGGAAGTTAGAAAGAAAGCAAGAAGGCATAAATGTATTTATTTTGAACCTTAAATGAATATTTTCAGCAATTACAAATAAAATAATTAACATCTTACACCACATCTTGTGCAACAAACAATCAGCATCCATAAACGTTGGGTTATGGAAATACATCCTAAGAACCATGCCACATTGTTTTAGTCATTCCATTATATTTTATGCCTTTGTGTTGGCCTTCCTCCCACTGTTAGCAATCTGGATCCAGGGAATAATCTCCAGGGAACTATGAGTTTGTTTGGAGGGAGCTGTTTTTTCCTCACATGTGGACTCTAACTGTTAAAACTCCAAACAATACCTCATAACAGTTGTGAGTCTGGACTAAAATTGAGCAGCAGTGGCACTTCTCAGGGGAAGAAGGTATTTCAGCTGAATGAACTGAAACTGATATTGTGCGAGCATCTTGAAGGAGGAGAAATCCAGTTCTGTCTGGTTCCAAAGGAACGTTAGTGTGTAGGCGATGAGGCGGAAAGCTAAGTTACATCACCTCATCAGCACTATCTCTCTTTGAGTATTTTCCCAAAGTGTAGAACACGATGCTTAGCTGTGCTCAGAAACAGCTGATAACTACCATGTTACCTGTTGCCCTGCTTTTAGCCTCACAGATATTTCACCATAATTTCTTCAGAGATAGCCAGAAAGCCCTGCCATCAGTGGGGGGCTTTCCCTTGAACTAAGTGGCCATTGCAAATAAAGGATAAAACCAAAATCAACAGTAGCACAACATAAAATATGAGATAGAAGCAACTAGGAAGTACAAATACTGATTTGGGGCCTTATGACAAATGTTGCCCCAATTTAGGTGAAGGAATGCCTACCAACATGCAAGGGAGAAAACCTCACAGGGCTCCTAGAATTCAGCTTCTTTGGATTTGTTTGAACAATTCTGCCATGATATCATTTTTTCAAGTGTCATAAAAGCTTCTATTTTTATTTTATTTAGTCTTCTCTCAACTGATAGTCCATGCATGCCTGTTTAATTCCCTCTTAAAACTGCTACTGCACATAGTCACTTCCTAAGCAACATTTCAATGCCTAATTTGAAAAAGTATTTCAATTTGTGTATTATGAAACATTTAGGAAAATTTATTTGTATTGCTTAAGTTCTCACACGATTACAAATAACGCTTGCGAGTAACGTTCAACAGAAAGAAAAATGGTATTTTTCTGGTCTATGTATATTTCTGTAAGCACATATATTTCTGAGAGAAATTGCTAACTTTCATTTCTTTAAATAAAATCCTATTTTCAGTGGATCATCCTACAGTTAGTATTGAACTAGTTTTTTCTCTATTAATACCACTTAGCGACCCAGATTATAAAATATCAACGCACTACTAATAAAACATTCAAAATGATCTGTGTAGATGTAATTTTGTGAACTCACATTTAAGTACTTCTACAGGTTTGTCCGTTAGGAACGTTATGCTGGAAAGTGTTTGCATAGATTTTCCATTGCTCCCTGCAGTCACTAGCAGCCTGAACATATCTCTCATTTCAGAAGTCCTTGTTGTATTTGCCATTTATTCCACTGAGAATATATATGTGGTCTGCTAAGGTAAAAGATACTAGATAGCTACACATTACTTGCAGTTCTAATATAAACTATTCTTTATATATTTTCAGAGGAAGAGAGAGAGAAGTCCCTTCTCTTAAATGGATTAACAAAAACCAAGATTAACAACATCTGATTTTTTTTCTCCTATTTCACCGAAAAAATTGACGACATACATACATACCATGGTTGTAGCTAGCTGTGGGACATCACTGTCTGACCACAGCGTAGCAGGACTCCTTAGCCTTTGGGATCTGTTTGTGTCCTGACGAGATATGGAGCCAGCCAGGTAAGCCTTGGGATCACTGGAGCTAGACTAAAACTGAGTTATTCCCCTCTGGTGTCACTTGGAGAGATTTCAGTTAATGTGACAGTTTTGTACCAGGTACTTGGGCTCAGATTCTCTGTGGTGCTGAGGTCCTGTGAATTTTAAGTCTAAATCCCACTAAAGTTTGGAGCTTTAGACTGTAATGACACACACAAAATCAGCATCAGCAAGGAATTCATCGTTTACCAACATGTCCAGGCAGAGGTTTTCATAAAAATCATTGTGAGGGACCTGACACCTGCCCCCCACATAGTGTGTCACATGCATCAGTATGCCAGCACAGCCATTTGACTTGTTTGCATGCCCTGCTCATGCAGGTATGTCTAGCGGGACTTTTGATAGTGATTTTTATGGAAGCCAAGTATTTTGCAGAGAGATATTAGCTGTAATTAAGTTTTCATACAGACACTTTTACATATGTGAGAAAGAAACTAACTGTCTACAGTTTGTGGGTAAGGCATTGGCTTAGGAAGGACTAAGTCCTTGAGGAAGGACTAATATGTAGATTCACACTAGTTTCTTAACCACCAGACTGTCACAGCTCTGTCCAGCTCAGGCAAACAAGGCAGGATATGAAGCAGTCTAGCCTCCTCAGCGGTACTTAGCTCAGGCTCCCCTTAGAATCAATGGAGAGAAATAGATGTTTTAGTGCAATTCATCTTAGGCATTTCAGATATTGACTTTAGGATAAACTGAGTTGCACTTTAGAAGAGCCTATTTCTCTCCACTGACTATAAGGGGCCTAAAGTGATAAGCTCAGATGTACATGTCTAGACTGTAGATGTTTATAGTTAGGTGAATGAATCCCATTTGTTCGATCTGCTGCAGTTATTAAATTACAAAATGTATTTACCCCCACGTGTCATGGTTTCAGGGAGAATGAATAAAGTAAAGCTTTTTTTTTTTTTTTTTTTTTTTTAATCTATGTGCTTATGGCCACTATTGGAGACAAATGCTTGAAGAGATGGACCCTACATCTGAACCAGAAGGGTTCATATTATGTTCTTGTGTTCTTAATCTCAACATTGAGAACATTATACAATGAAACGGGCTGAAAAAAATGACTTAAGCTTTGAAATGTAGCAAAGTGACCATCAAAAGGAAGGACCCTGGACTCAGAGCTGGAGAAAAGACAGGCTCATAAGATAAGGAAAAGCTAAACAATTTAGACTGAACCTCTTATGACCCAGTTCAAGTATTTCTGGTGGGTTACATGAAGCTGACCTACTGTGTACTGCATAAAGCAAGAAGTTTAAAAGGTATGAGGAAAATGCAGTTAAAGGAGCTCATAAATGAGATTGACCCTACCAAAGTTTTGCAAAACACATTAGAACCATAAAAAGTAGGTTTCAGAAATGCAGTATTTCTACTTATTATCTACAGTTCCCTGCTATAGCAGGAGGGATTATAGCTGTCTTTAATTGGGGGGCATACCAACTATTTTAGAGGTTTAATTTGAATTTGGATTAAGCCCAACATTTAGGTGACTGCATTTTTATATTATAATAAGCAGCAATAAAAGAGGAAACAATGAGAAATATCAGCATTTTATATAATATACTAAGTAGTTTATAGTGCATTAAGTGATCATGTAAATGTCACAAATGACTTACATTGTCATAAGAAGACATAAATTCTCCTTTTGTTTTTGGAGGCAGGAGCAATGGCAAAGCTCAGGTTTCATTGAAGAACTTCCCGGCCTTTTAAATGAAACATTGACATCTCTTGGGCTCCTGCATCCATGTTGTGAAATTTTGTGTGACCGGGTAAGTCACATCATGTTCTGTGCTGGGGCCTGGGAAATACGAAAGGACTGTTGTTTCTGAAAACAGAAAAATGCTGTAAATTTTTTATTCTATTCAACAGAACAAACAAATTTTTAAACCTCCCTGTAAAATGTTACTGCACAAATATTTTCACAAGTAACCCGCATGCCAGGTAACGAATTATCAGCCTTCATCCAGGTTTACACAGTCCATCTTTCCTTTTGAAGACATAAGACCATATGAAGCTGTACCTCACAATTCATTTAAAGGCTTTAGAGCAAATTAAAAATAATTAATTGAGCCTATATCCCCCATGTGGAAAAATTCTCATTTAGTAGAGAAGAAGGTAGAGGCATAGACAAAGCCTGTAGTGCGTCCATTAGCCCAAAACTCTCTGGCAAACTTCACTCCTGGAATCAAAATCCCTTAAGTTAACCACAGGATCATCCCCCCTTTTTGGGTGCTGGGGTCCATCTCCCACATTTGGAAATGCCACATTTGGAAAGCAATTTGAAGTAAAACTTCTTCCACTACTACAATATTCTTTTCTCTAATGAACTGTCTCCGTTTTGTGCCAGTAACGGCTCTGCTTTGTGGTCAGCTAAGATACTATTCATAGCTACTATATATCCCTCCTGGGATCCATTTCTGTGTTCCTAGTCCTCCTACCGATAAAAGAGTTTTAGGTGGACGAAGAATACTAGATATGGCCCTGTTCTTAAAAGAGCCCTGACAAATGGCCTGGGCAATACATCTAGATTTTATAAAAAATTTAGCTTATAGCATAGAATGAGAGTGAAAATAGTAAATAAAAAGGAGAAAAAAGTTTCAATCTACTTTATGGTAGGAGCAGAAAAGCAAACAAACCAAATGATAACAAATATTTAAGCTTTAATTGGTATGGAATTATTTGTATGTATATGACCATGATATAAAGTACTAGATTTACAATTTTAAATGATAATTAGACGATTGTATAAAAATCATACACAAATCACAAATTAATTTAGCCCCTTAATGAAGTAAAGCAGTAAAACGGCTACTTAACAACATCCATTCATGTCACCACCAATCTGTCATGACCTGGTCTTAAGCTTCACCCACGTCCTGTTAGACAAATAGCTTCTGCAACATGAGGCTAGAAAGGTCACAGACTAACCATACTTTATACCCATTCATAGTCATTAACTCCACATCTTTTTTTTTTTTTTTTGCATACAATACTGAAAGCCAGATAGTCTTATGAAATATTGGGAATGAAATAATTTATTAAAGTTAAATTCTCCACCATATCTAAAGAGTTAAAATGGTCAGAACTACTACTGCCTTTACTGTGAAGAGTCTGGATATAAATAACTTTACTCAGATTGAGAGGTAAATGGAACACTTGAATTCGGAGTGAATTTAACATTTGTTTAATATTTCATCTCCTAAAGAATGGACTGCCATTGACTGAAGTATTTTCTTTGAGTTTCTTCAGAGCTGGTATTTATAGGAAGCTTCGTTATTTGTCAGAAATGCACAAAAGCAATGGGTGATGATATTTCTGCAAACACTTATACATACATTGAAGGAAAGACTAGAACTCTGTTCCTTCAGCTTCAGAAACAGACCCAGAGTAAAGGAGAGCTATCAAAGCACTAGCATGCAGCAAATAAAAACAAAAAGTCGCGTTCTAAAAAATGAAAGGCCATGCTCTTTGCTGGCAAAAGTTACAGGCTTCTAACCCTCTCTACAGGCTTAATTCTTTATATATTTCTCCAAGTTAGGCAGTTTTTATTGTTCGCCTTTCCCCCATTTGGATCTGATAGTTGAGCACTAATCTAAAATGAATCCCTATATCGTAGAAAGCTGACATGATTATTGCATAAATCATGGAGATAGAGCTAAAAAAGGCAACCAAACTCACAAGCTTTCTCTTAGAGATTCAGAAGCAGAACCAAGCGTCCCCTGTCCTCTGTGGACTGGCTAGGAGGGCAACAGCATATGCTCCACCAAGGGTGCATCCGCTCCATTCTCCTAGGCGAATATGGCGGCTGGGAAAGGAGGAAAAATTGTCTTTTGGAAGAAGGTAATCGTTGCTAATAGGGTTCCTTTGCTAGTCTGTAGTCTCCGTGTGACTGAGGATGGTATTGGTACTCAACATTACACTAACACCTTACAAGGAACAAGAAAGTTAATCCCCTTTCTGTGCCTGAATTAATCAGTCAAAATAGAAAACAAAACTGGCAGGACATTGGTTGTTTGTACGGCAGTTTATGGAGCCTCCATAAACCAACACCAACAGAACACAGCTAACAGTTTTACTGATTAAAAAGGTAATAACTGTTCAGATTTTACATATTTAGCAACTGAAGCTACTAATGTGGGATCTGGCCTGCAAAACCAAATATGAAGTTAATTAAGTATCTAACAAATATTTGTGAAGCTACAGAAAGAAAAGCATTTGGTTTTCAATTTCCTTTATTATGTCCCCACCCCATGAATCCCCCCTAGGCCCATTTCCTTTTCATGTTCAAACTGAACAGCAACTTTCCCAAGAAACTGAAAAGCTGGATTTTTAAAGGAACTTAGGAGAGCTGCTCACTCAGTCTAGGTTCAGTTTCAGTGAGATGTGAACACCTCATTCAATACTTTTCTTCTTACATCAAGCACTGATTAAAGATCTGATGTAGCTGATGATATGCACAATACATATGCTAGATGTAAAAAATCAAGAAAAGATTTCTTTATCATCACACTACTTTCTTCAGCGGATCTTTCCTTCTCACACGACAAAAGCTAAGAATAGATTGAAGGTTTTGCCTAAGCTCGGTCAGACCTCCAAACGGAGACCAAAGGCAGCAATTTCTCTTGCACTTGTCCCAAGGATACAGAGCGGCTATTTTCATTAACAAAATCTCTCTTGAGATACCCCTGGGTAATCAAATGAAGGTCCGGTTATAATTGCAGCGTAGGCATTGAGATGCTCACTTTAATGTAGTTAGCAAGGGTAGCATTTGCAATGAAAATGTTGGACTATAACAAGAGTTAGGAGTGTGGGTACTTATTCAGGGTCTCCAGCAAACTTGTGCGTATGGCCCATCATATCATGCCTTCCTGCTGTAGTGATTCATGCCAGCTGGATTAAACCTGGCATAGGATATGCCAGCCTATGCTGCAATCTCATCTTCGCTTACTTCTACAGTATAGCTCATGGTTCATTTAGTATTAGCAGCAGGCACAGTAGAAACATAGCAAATGAACCTTTACTGTATTTCTCAATGCTATTCTTGAGGATAGTGAAGCAGGCAAAAGTTATATTAATTTTCAATCCCTGTGGGACTACTGTCGTAATTTAAGACTACTGTCATCATTTAATCCACTCTCCTGCGCAATACTGTAATCCAAACACTCAGTAGTTTCTGCATCTGTTCTTTTAGGGAACACCCTTAAACCATTTGTTGTCTTTCTATAGAAGAGGGATATTTTTCACATGTATTCTCCGCAGAAGTCTCTCTTCTACTTCAAAACTTTAAAGTAGCAAGTACATGTATATTTTAAGCTTATTTATTATTATTATTTTACACTTATTCTAGTTCTGCAAGACTTCTCTGAGTATGTCATCAGTTTTTGGAGAAATGTGCCAACTTTTTCCAGAATGAATAAGAAGGAGAATAAAAGCTGGAGTCAAGTTGTAACATCAGAAAAGTCTCAGCAGAGCTAATGGGAAAAGCAGTTTGCAGTTTTCAAGCCTGAACTGGAATGGGTGCAGTGTCACCATAAAACGGTCTGATTAAATGAAGGTGTGTATCTTGAGGGGGTCTTTTCTTAACCACACTCATGTAATAGTCTAAATCATTTTATTTCAAGTAACTAATTAGCTGTATTATTACTGGTCTGAGTTAGTTGACTGGAAGTTAGTGAGCAATACTACTAGTAAATGTTTCTTAAAATCCCACCCTTCAACCTCAGCTTGCACTAAAAAGCAAATTGTAAAGAGTGGGTGAAAAATCAATGCATAGAAGAGTAAAGCCCAAACTCAAAGTGGGAGAGTAGTTCATTAATTAGCTTGAGTTGGGAAAACCACTGTTTATATCCCTATTCAGCTGTGGATTTCTATGACAAAGATATAGCTCTACAGCAACAGCTACATAAGACAGGAGCATTGAGATATTGAGATTCAAGGTTTAACTCTGATCACATGCCTAGAAGTTCCAATTCCTGGAGAATTAGTTCAGCTCGGAATGCATGGCTTGCAAAAAGTAGCATTTAAAACTGTTTTTTTTCTAAGTTGGTCCACTGGGTACAAAGAGGCTGATTATACTAGAAAATCCTCCTATTTCTGATGATAGCTTAAGTATCCGAGTTAAAGCTGGAGAAACATGTCCTTAGGCACTTGGATCCCACAGACCAAAACGCACCTATGATTACAGGCACATAGATGCCTTTTTTTAAAAGTGGATTGACAATATATTTCTTATGTGTGTTTATAGTAACATGTTAACCTAGAAAGGGAATCACAAGCCCAAGTTCATTTCTCTTCTTAGCACACATTTCCCTCCCTCCCCGCCCCCGACTCTACCCCAGATAAAATGCTATATCAACAAGATTAAAAGCTAAGCTGAGAAGGGAAAGTGCTGCACTCTACAGCACGAATTCTTACTCCATGTTTGCTTTCACGTGAAAAATCCGGAGGAGACTATCTGGTTTCTCCTCTACTGAGTCATTCATATAGTCATTTCTTTAAGTACAAGAGGACCCACTGAACAGTAGAGTGCTTCCAGGAAATGAAGATGAGGAATAATATTTGTTTTCCCGTGTTTACATACTGTTTCAATAAAGATGCTACATTCTTCCTGTGCAAAGGCAAGGAGATTTTCCTGAGCTGCCTTTCAGGAATTAATAGACACGTCTAGGAAAATCAGGACCCTTCTGCAGGAGACCTTGTACAAGCAGGTAGTGAGAGGGGGGCAAACCCCAGCCCCAGAGGGCTCACAGTCTAAAAAGACCAGAAGATGCATGGGAGGCCTCAAAAAAGCAGCTCAGTGACCAAACCAGGAATAGATCCTGGGTTTTGTGGCTCCCAGGCTAGCATCTTAACTCTGGGTAATATTGTCTCTCATAATTTCTTGTCAACACCAACCATATCTTCTGAATCACATTGGAACAGACATCGACTCTCAAATCTGATGTCCAGCAAAGCGTGTCTTACTTCTCCATACTTCACTGAAACATTTTCTCTAGCTACATGCCTACAATCAGCACTGTTGTTTCATGCACCACTTCTTAATTTGCACAGAACCTCACTGCTGTTACTAGAACTGAGCATATTGCTCTGGTCTCTTCTTTCCCATATGAGTCAGTCAGATGAAGTAATCATGAAGGCCAGAAATAAAGTAGCCTAGAAACAGCTCTGGGATAAATTAGCTCTTTATGTAAAATGATTTTATTTGCTATTTCTCAAGTGAGCAAACTAGAGACCATATTGTGGTTCTGCAGCTGAGGAGAATGGCATGAAATAGAACAACACTTATTTAAAATAAACAAATGTCAAATTCCTGCCTGCCATAGATTCTGAATGCTCAGGGGTTGCCCTTGCTTGAATGAGGCACCAATGGCTTTCAGCAGAGTTTGGTGACGTACATCCTTCCATAGGGTTGGACACATGCCGTTCTGCTGGATGTACATTGTGTTCCATGAACACACTAAATCTGTGTTCTCAGTACTCACATGTGACTCAGAAGGAAAGTATTGATAGTGGCTATGGCAGCAGATTGCAAATGGCATTGAACTTTACACATTAGGCTTGCTAGGAGATATTGCCACCTATTGTTTTCTATCTTGATTGCATTGCTTTCTTAATAAGTAATTGGATTTGCTGCATTTTAACAATGTTCCAGATATAAACTTTATGAGATGAAAATCTGCATTTTGTTATTACAGTTAAATAAACAGATGGTTTTCAAGGAGAAATGGGCCTTTTATCTATCCTAGTGGTTTCTTTAACAAATGTCACTGTAATATTAAGATTTTACACAGACTGTGAAGTGAAACTCATCTCAAATTACATACTGTTTTCCTTTCTTAAGCTCTAGACAGCTCTGCATGTTTTGTCTTACATTTGAAAAGCTTCCTAGTTAGTTATAAAAGTGTATAAAAGTATCTAGCTTTGCTTCTTTTAGAAATAACCATACTGCATCATACTAAACTGTTTAGCTTGCTCTAGAGAAGAAAAAAACTCTTTAGTAAGTACAAGCATTTGTTTTTCTTTCAGATAGATTATTTACCGCTGAACAGCCTGTCAGCCAAAAATTTTCATGAATTTGTCTTGATTTTACTGAATTGCTTTGGTCAGAAAGAAGCTGATAACGTTTTTAAGCCAAAACATTTGGTTTTAAAATTTGCTTACATTAAATGAAAATTGTTCAAAAAGGAAATAAGCTAAAAATTTCCTAGAAATCAAGTGACATTTTTCACTTCAGCTCAAATGAAGCATTTGGCTGATATGAGCCCTATATTTTTCTTGTTTTTTGTTTTTTTAGTATGAAAAGCTAAATATTGTCTTCTCAAACAAGACAAATATTCTTCCCATCAGTTCTTCAGTTAATGAAGAATCCAATTATTTGCCTGATCTAATGAACTGCTTCCTTTTTTCCTATGATCCTTGCTGTGTCGCGATGTTATTCAGCTGCATCTGTCTTGAAATGGTTTGAAGACTCAAATGCAGGCACCGATACAGCAGTACCATATTCCACTGTTCAGTGGAAGAACCAGAATGAAGGCCTGGGTACTACGTGGACGCTGCTGGATGAACAGGAGTGATACCCCTAGGGGGGATCCCTCAGTTCTTCAGATCGCTGTCCCGATCTTTATGAGTGGCATTTTGGTCTGTCTACTTAGTTTCTCTACTTCGGTGATGTGCTGTCAGGACATTTCCATCGTGGCATTGAGTACGAGCTGTCAGAAGAAAATGTGGTAGGTGGTTGCACAGGACTGCTTTTGCGGCGGGCGGCCTGTTTTGTGGCACACAGATACCAAGGAAGAACAGGAGTTCTGAGAGTTGCAGCAGAACACAGGCTTGGTGGACCTGCACAGTGCAAAGTCTGTGTTTTTTCTCCTCTTTTTTGTTTTGTCTTGTTTTGTTACTTATTTAGAGAAAGAGAAATAAGAAAAACAAATAACTGTCCACTCTGTTATTGATAAAAATGTCAAGTGCAGTTGCAGCCATAGTCAAGCACAACAACAAAGCAAGGACAGCGGAGATCAGAAATGTACAGTGCTTTGACACGGAGATGAGTGGGAAAATTAGATGGAGACTGAGCTTTAAACGGAGACCAAAAGGCATTTATTATATTATATATATATATATTTAATATATATATTAATATAATTATATTAATATTCAATTTCATCTTGAAATTTCTTAAAAATCTCTTTGAGGTCATTTCTCTTTGTTACTGGCATTGTATTGCATCCTCCAATACACCTGCTGTTTTGTCTTGTAATTACATAGTAATTTTCTCTTAGAGACAGTTGTTCCCCAAACATATTCTTTGCCAGGTTCAAAAAGACTGTTATACAATTTCTGGATTACTTACGCAGGAATCTGAAACTCAGATTAACAGGGAAGTCAAGATTTATAAGATTTACGTAGAAGAAAGAAGATGACTAAATTAATTGTAGTGTTTATGGAAAACAACTGGGAAAGAATCTTAGACAGAGTAAATAAATAGAGGATCACTGGACCAGTTTTTCATAAATCCACTGAAATGGTGGATACTTCATCTCTTCACATCTTCTGATCTTGTCTTTCTAAAAAGAATAACTTAGTTAAACCTAAGTATTGTGTTTAATGGAGAGATAAATGAATTTATAATTTAGTTATATTCCAAGGTTAAACTTGCTGACTTAATAGTTCCTCTGCGCTAAAACTCTCTGACTTTATACCAATTTATACAAAAAAGAGTATTCAGACCAGAAATAGCATCCTAGAAAAAGAAGAAAACATTAGAGGAGTATTTCTTCATTTTTCAGTCACATTCATCTCAGAACACTTTGAAAGCATAACATAACATTAGCTGAAGTCAGAGGCAATAAACTTGCATGACTTCATATCACTTGGGAATGGCATTCAGCCATTTTCCTACAGTCTTTCATGATAAATGTTTTAAGGCTTTATTTTTAAACGTTACAAATAGGTGGAACTTTGGGGACATTTTTTTTAACATATTGATTTAAATTTAATTTTCCAGATGCTTAAATTAAACCTAAACCTCATTAGACGTATGATTTTATGTTTTTAGGAACATTGTGTGAAATTTTATAGTTTATCAGTTCTGCAAAGAGGTTCATTTCTGTTTTAGTTTTCACTCAGATACCAATATTTGGTAAATAGTTCCCCTGATAAGTTGTGATGCTGGTGACCTAGTTTGTTGCAGACACCCATCAATACTGCTATGGCTCATAGATCTTTTCTTTGACCTCCTAATCTAATGAAGCCGATCAGTCACTAAATAAATAAAATGAATACAAAGAAACATCCTACTAGCTTCTGAATAACCTCAGGGGAGACTAAGTTTTGATAAACTGACACAATAGTACCAGTAATAAATAGATATCAGAATGTGTAAAATATTGATTTTTCTAGTTTGACTAGTTCAATAAAATTCTCTAGTTCAATTGAACATAGGATCATGGTATCACAGGATAATTCAAGTTGGAAGGGATCTCAGGAAGTGTCTTTTCAACCTCCTGCTCACACCAAGGTCAGCTCTGGGGTCAAACCAGGTTGCTCAGGGCTTTATCCAGTCAGGTCTTGAAAACCTCCAGGGGTGGAGCTCTGCACAGCCTCCCAGGGCAACCCGCTTCTGATCCAGTTGGGATCAAAGTAAATATGACTGTTTTTATATACCTTGACACAGTGAAAACATAAACATAATTTTGTTCAGTGCGATGTATTTAATTCAGCTTGAAACAAGTCATCTCTGCCATTTCCAAGAGATAAAGGAGATGAGGACTAGATTCACTAAACTCCATGGGAGAAGGTAGCACTAATCCGCTCTTTTGCAGTAGCATAGGATTAGAGAATCCAGCAAAGGTATAAGTCTAAATTCTGCAGTTTGTTTCAGGGTATTAGAGGGCATCTCTTACTCCTTCCATAAAAATGTCTTAACTTATCTTATACAACTACAGGCTCCAAGGTTGGGAGGAAAGCATGTTGTTTTGAAACTAGAGGTGGGTGGATTTGAACTGAAGTCACCAGCTAGCAGCTGGGTATCTTCACTACTGAATAAACTTCACTGAGGCTGAAATCATTCATGATGGAGCTAGGTTACTGTGTGTATTTAAATGATCATGAAGACAGAGAATAAGAGTATGGAAATGACTAATCCAGTAATTAGTCCCTTACCTAAGAAGTGGAACAACTGGGTTCCAGTCTGTGCTCCAGGGCACATTTAATTATTCCTATCAACTAGGACTGTACTATCAGCAGGAGGAAAATATCTTAGAAAACCTGACAGGTTTTCATTTTGGCAGTTTCTTAGATGGCATGAGATTAGGGGATTAAAATCTCCAGATGCAGAGAAGGGAATTGAAACTAGCTATTCTGCAACCATGCCAAAATCTCCTGTTTCTAAGCTTTTTGATAAAAATGTAACACATTAATTTTCTCTGATAGCTTTACTATTCATTTTATTCAAATTGCATGTGGAATAGCTCTGGGAGGAGTGAAAATTGCAGTTTTCAGTAACTTTTATCTAACTTTAACTGGAAATTCTACATTACTCCATCCTGAATCATTTCCCACTCTCTTCACAAACACTTGGCCTTGGGCTTATCCTTGGTACACCCCCTATCAAATCTAATGTCGAATTGTTCAGTCAACCTCCACCATCACTTCACTAATGGTGCCAGTTCTTATCACCTTCTCACAAACGCCTCTACACCCTCTCCCATCCCCCTCATACTTGGGAAGAAATTCACATCAAAATTTCCATTCAAGCAAATGTTACTTTTTCTATCCTTATTACAATCAGCTTTGGGTGAGAGAGATACCCTAAAACAGAGCAGTGGTTGGCATGGTGGATGTTTGGGTTCTCTGAGACCTCAGATGACTCATGAACACTCCCATATGCTGGTAGATTTACCTCTGTGTGTATTTTAACTACTAAACTCTGAATTTAAAGAGGTAGTGACTATTCATTGTTTTTTTGTATGTTGTATATCAGAACTCTAATCCTTTTTGGTACTTACTAGGCGTAATTGTAATAGAACTAATAAATAGCAATCGATCTCAGGCTAAGATTGAGAAGGGTAAGAATTCTCTTACAGTAAGGAGAACCCCTGGTTATCCCTGGAATTTCATATCATAGCATAGCTAGAGGAACGTTTAAGATCTAATTTAATTCCCCATAGCTTGTTTGTCCAGGGAAGAATACTTTCTAATAGTGGCACAAAAATCCTAAAGGATGTGCATTGTCAGAAATACAACTAAGATAGGAAAATTGACATATGAATAAGAATGTGACTTGAATTGTCAAAATTATGGCTCTTTCGAGACATCTCACTGGCTCAAGTGGATGTTGTTTAAAATCAAAAGGATTTCAACCACTTTGATGCTTCTGTATAATTTTATTTTTTTAGAAATTTTCATGACAGAAATATTTTTGAAATGTTGGCCTAGTTTTGATGAAAAAGAAATGAAACAATGAAATATGAGGATTTCATGCAGGGCTTCCTAACTTTTTAAGGGCAGAACTACCTGGCACATGCATTTCATAAGGGACAAGAGAATCTGGGAGGAGGGTGCTGAAGCATAGCCAGAGAGAGCTTGAGGTCCTGTTCTATAGCAGATATATCCAATAAATATCAACATGGAGGTTTTTATGGGATTGAAGTTGTGCCGAGCCTATAGAGAGCAGTACCACACAGATAAATGGAATGCAGAGAGGCAAAATAGGACCTGCATCTGTCCTCAGCCGTTCAGAAACCATGAGTCAGGCCACAAACAAAATAACATTCTTCTGGTCAAAAAAAGAAGAAAGAGGAGGACAATTCTTTTTCTTTACCGTTAGGTTAGATTAGCATCACATTTTTCGTCATTGCTTTACAATCTTGAGAATTAGAAATGCCCTCCCTTCCCTCTAACTTTTAAATTGAAAGCCCTCTTACAACTCCAGCATCTGCAGCTTAAGGAGGAAAACCACCACCACCAAGTAGTCAAGACTTAAACAGTCTCACAGAAACAACACTCACAACACTTCAGCAAGTAAGAAGGAAATCATACAAGACTGTTGCTTGGCTGTTCTTCTGCAAGGCAAGATTTTCTTCCTCATGCCTCTCCAGTGCCAATCTGCTTTGGAGGCTATGACCCTTGCCCCTCTACAGCTCCTACAAATTAACATTAATTCCTGGGAAATTTCCTGGGCCTTTTCTACCCACTCTGCTGCTTTTATCACCACCAAGCAATGGAAGGCTTGGCAATAGCTGAAGATCACTGTATGGATGACTCAAAACACCTCTGATGATGGAAAAAGCTTAAGATTTAGTTTTTCTGTCTCAGTTCAAAGAATAAACATCAGTGGCTATGCCGACTCTAAAGTCAGTTTAAAGTAAGTTTTCAAATATGACTTCAATATGTTTTTGTTCTTTAGTAACTATTTAAAAATATTTATACAAAATGCTTGTATCTGGTCTGTAGGAAGACTTTTAAACTTCATAGACTGAGAACATCTACGATACAAACATCCTAATCATAATACAATAGCCTTCTTGAGAATGCTATTTCCACTACTTTTGTCGTTATCTTAATTTGAGCCAGGATTTTACCAGTTAGTGAGAGAAATGATTCTGGTTTGCTTCAGTTTAGAATCTCTCCTGCTGACTTTCTAAGTTCCTAAACACATGAACTGTCTCTTTGAAGCAAGAATCACCTTCTTCCCCTCTGCCCCCCACCCTTCAACTAGCTGAAAGCATTGGTTATTTTTCAAAAGGGAAAAAAAATGCAAGTGCCCGTCCTGTTAGAGTTTTATGAAAAGTCTGATAGCCTTTAATAGAAAATATAGAATTATATAATATCCTTTCAAAAGTCATATTTCAAAGAAATCATCCCATAGAACCTCTTTCCACACAACTAAATAGGATATATTTTAAATATCTGATTATACTTAAATTTCTATTTCAAGTAATTTCTACAGAAAGTTAATATATTTCTGTAGAAAACAATTCCAGTCATTCTAAATGCTACAGGGTCATTTCATTAGGGAACTATTCATCTCATAGAGCATAAAATGTCTTCACTTAAAATGTATTGTAGAAGACATAGATTAAAACTATCTGTGTTTATTTTCCCTGAAAGCCATAAAGAATTTTGAAGATTCAGTACATTTTGCCTTTTTACCAGTTTTAATCCTTTGACATGTTATAGACAGCCAAATTCTCTCATAATATAATGGGTATGTTAAAATAAAATAGCCCACCAGCAGCCTGGCCATGAAACAGTCTCACAGGTTGTTCTAGACCTGGACCAGAAATGCCTTTATTAGAACCAGCCAAGTGAATGTGCCAACTCATTTTCCAATTGCTGGAGAATTTAATTCCAGAACTGGCATGTGGATGTTGCAGCTGCCAAGCTTTCCTCAGAGTGGCCAGATTTAGAGTCAACAGAAGAAGAAACCAAAGGACATCACTTGTATCCCACACCACACTGAACCCTCACAAGGCAGCCAAGATGATAGCGTTATGCTTAGTTATTAATGATTTAATGCATGCTTATTTCAACACTTTGTGTCACCAGCCAGTGATTTCAGCACTTGTTCCTGAAAAGATCGTAATAATGGAATTTACCAGAAGATTAATGTTTCATCTGTGCAGAATGCAAACAGCTGAAAAGTAGAGGAGGTTTCCTGACACCATCTCCTGTAACCCTGTATTGCATAATTAATTGCAGTGAGGACCGGAGCTCGAAAGTTGAGGTCTGGATCCAGCCTTTCCCGAAGTTCAGGTATGTGGGTTTGATTCAGCCTATCCAAAATAAAAGCTCCCCATTAGCATCGTGTTTCTGTAATAAATTGATTCCAAAGCTCACAGTGATTCAGTTGAAGGGATTGTTTTCTGTCCCATTTTCATTCAGTTACAGTTTATGGATCATTATTTTAAACCTTGGTGTACATTTTTGATATTACATAAATTATAACAGTGACATAATAAGCTGTAAAAATGTTTATAATCCTTTAGTGAGTCAAAGATAAAAGATAAAATACAAAATCTAGGCTTAAATTATGGCTTTCTGATTCAAACTGAGATTCTCCACTTTTTCAGTGGTTGTCTCCATGCACAAAAAAAGGGCAAATTAGCTGTTGGCTTGCTCTTTCAGATAAGCATGTGTCAGCTTGCAAAACACAAGAAACAATGCCATGAGAGGAAAATTGTCTACAAGATCTAACAATCGTAAATTAGCATATATTATTTGAAAGTTGTGATCTGTGGCCAAACCCCTCAAAGCGGTGATCACAGTTTATCAAATATAGACATTTCCCCCCATGAGGTGTTAGAACTGCTTAGAATTTGCTTTTATGGTTATATAGCAGTTACAAAATTTTCGAATAAAGGATCAGTGTTTAGTTGTGGTTTCACTGCAAATAAATTTATTGGTTGGATGTTAGCTACTGATAACCGTTTTGAATTCCACTGGCAACTTGAGTCAGATCAAATGCCTCTTCCTGTGTCCTTGCACAACTTCCACTTGTTTTGCTAAACAATTTTGCATCTGTTTGGTGAGGTGCCAGTGCAGGCAGCTGGCACAGAGTTTACTTCCATTCCTTTGCAAATTTTTTAAAATGCTGCTAATGTTGCATGGTGTTTTGCTAACACTTTTCTTTTGCTGGTGTTTGTTGGCGTAAGCCAGCCAATGATCTGACTCCGAGAGGTGTAACTGCATTCAGGTGGGAGAGCACCTTCCTTTGCAAAAAACAGCTAACTAAATTAATGGTCTCTGAAAAGAGATCCACAACTAAATGATCTGCTGCTTTGCTCTTAAACAGTGCCTTTCTGCTAAAACTAAGTTAAACTGATAGGACTAGCAGAGGTGGAGGGAGGCCAATATGGATTTGGGGAGTCTGTGACAGTCCATGTCATAAGAGCCTGTTCTGCTTCATGGGTTGAGGCTCAAAGCTGGAGTTGCATGAATATTTGCATAGGACAAACTCTTTTCTCCATTTCCTAACAAACAGCCATGGTGTCAAGCACAGAATACAACTTCTGGATTCTCTGAGTAAGCTGCCCAGGATTTCTTGGTAAATGAGTTTCTGTACACTTAGTGTAACTTGCAATATACTATATACTGAACAATATACTGCTATCATTTTCCATTGCATTTATTCAGCACACTCTGGATGGTATTAAGTTACATATGGCATGCTATGCTATATTAACATTTCACATATATGATCTAATATGCATAGCACCCATAGATTTGAAAAATGAACTGTACAGAAAGAAGGCATAATTCACACATTGTTGCCCACTGGTGGTTACTTTTTCATTGCAGGGGACAACATTACTAACTGCAGACTCCAACTACTCTGGGCCAAACACTTTTCTCCCTGCTCAGTTTACATTTAGTTCCATCTCAAGAAACGGGTCTCTGAAATAGCTGAAGGATATCAGCATTTCATTCTAAGTTCTATGCAATGTCTTAGCTGAGCATAGCACGGCAATTTTTCTCAGCTGTAAATTAGGTTCCTCCATTGTCATCCTTGTGTGCCTAGGGTCCTCTGTCCTTGAGTTTCTTCTGATTACCAGATGCTCCCGTCAATTGTTGTTGAAGAACTGAAGTACCCCTAACTAGCAATGTTAGCTGCCCTTCCTTTAAAGCAGCACCCAAAGTAAACCTCTCCCATCCATTGCTAGGACTTTGGTCTTCTATTTTTTGTATTTTTTATGAGTAGTCCCATTTCCAATTATGTTGCACTCATTAAGGTCTCTAGCCTAGCTCTCAGGACTGTGCAAACCTCTCAGCTAGAAGCAGAGCTGGCAGTTGACTCAGATAAGTGTAAATGAAATTTGTGTTATATTTTCATTTCCATCCCTCACATTCACACCTTAATACTCAGACCATTCTTGGGCAGAGATCCTGGTGTGCTTAAATAAGTATGTGTTTAAATTGGTTTGTGTTTATTTTTATTCTTGCACTACTGCTCTACTTCATTTTTCCATGATTTTAGTGGCTTAGAGTGATTTTTACTCTATGCTATATATATATATCACTGGGTGAACATTTTTATATTATGTGGTTCTGAGCCCAGTACGACACATTGAAGAGATACGTAGTGCCTCACACATAAACTATGGAGCAGATACAATATCCTCTGGAGTAACAGGGAGTTAAAAAACAGCACAAAAGGAAGATGTTTCCTCTAGTGTTAGCAACACCAGCCTGAAACAGTTCTGATATGAAACCCTAGAGCATATTTCGGTTCCACTTAGACCAGTTATGTTGTAGTGTGTAGCCATTCACTTCAGGGAAGTCTTAACTTACTCTGGTGAAAGACAGAAGACATTTGGGCTTTAGAACTATGTTTGCTCTCATTTGAATTGAGATCAGACATTCCTTTGGTGTTTAATTTCATAGGATAATAAAATCATTCAGATTGGAAAGGACCTCCTGAAGTGCCTTGTCCAATCTCCTGCTCAAAGCAGGGTTAGCTATGAGATTAGACCAGCTTGCTCATGGTATTTTTCAGTCAGGTCTTGAAAACCTCCAAGGAATGAGACTGCCCAGCCAGCTTCTCTGGGCAGCCTGCTCCACTGCTGGACTGTTCATGGTGAAAAAGGTTTTTGCTACAGCCAGTCAGAAACTCCCATGTTTCAGTTTATGAATATGGTCTTTCGTTTTCCAAGCACACGCTTCAGTAAGGTGCCTGGACTTCTTGTAGGCAGAGGCAGGCTGCTCTTCAGTCCCCAAAGCCATCTCTTCTCCAGGCTGAACAAACCCAGATCCTTCCGCCTCTCTTCATAGGCCAAATGCTCCAGCCCCTTGCCATTTTGGTGGCTCTCCACTGGACTCTCTCGAGTTTATTGATGTCTTTTTTATGCTGGGGGGCCCAAAACTGGATGCAATACTCCAGATGTGGTCTAATGAGTGCTGAGTAAAAGAGAATAATCACTTCCCTCAACCCACTGGCTCTGCTTCTGTTGATACAGCCCAGTACGCTGCTAGCCTTCATCGCTGCCAGGGTGCATTAAGTACTCTTGGAAAGCAAGTTCCACTAAGAAGCTTTATGGATTTATATCCTGCTAACTTGCATGCTCTAAATTGCTCTACAGAGGGGCATAGCTCTCTCCATTCACTATATAGGGAGCCTAGAAAGATTAGCACTGTGTGCCTAAAGCTGGCTCACGTGAATTACTCCTATAGGTTTGATAAAATGCATGAACTATGAAAGTTATTTGTGAGATACAATTTATAAAATTTAACAATTGCCTTGAAAATATCGTATACTGCACCAAAAGGGTATCCTAGTTAAAGGTGTAAATTCTAATAAACGTAATTTTAGAGCAAACTTCTAAGGAAGAGGAAAAAACCTGTACAAAGGAAAAGAATGGAAAAAAAGACACATTTGCTACAGAATTCTTTGTAGTTAAAATTCCATTCCCTCTAAATAGAAGGACAAGAAAGAGTCTTCTGGTGAAAGGTAAGTGGAAGAGAGAAGAAAGGATTCAATCTTTAGCAAAGGCAGGGTACACAGGGTGGGTACAAGCTATCCTAAACAACTGTCTTTAGTTAAGTGAGATAAGTTAAGACACTGGAGCAGCTAAGGAATATTGTGTGTGTGTGGGTGGGGGGGGGGGGGTGTTTAATATACTTAAGAATTAAATTTTCTTTTTTTTTTAATTCTTCTGCTTTTGAAGATGTTTCAGAGTTTGTCATGAGAACTTAAAACAACAACAACAACAAAACCTCAAACTGTTCCTACTGTAAATTTGTCTAGCGTGTAAAATTATTTTGGGATAATTTAGAAAACATAAAATATAAAGCTTTCAGGAGAGTAACCAGCACAGACAAAATAGAGGTTTCAAGCAAACCCATTGATAAGTCTATAACCAAAGGAAAGGCTGGGGAATCTTAGCTCGTATACTCTGCTAACCTGGAAGAGTGGTGAAGGGCCACTAAAATGGGAAAAAGATTTTCCTGGCAAGTGCTATCTTGCGTTCCTCCTGGAACTGAACAAAGTAGTGAGGCAACTCACAATTTGAGGAAAACTTTTTGTTGTTACTTGTTTATTCTGCAGAATTATAAACATTCATTTGGGATTTTCCACAGTGTGCAGGTCTGAACAGAAGCCTACTGATGTTAAGAAGAAGATTCCTGTTGTTTTCCAAGGAATAAGAATAAAACTTTCCTAATCCTACTAGTGGTCTGGTGTTTTAGAGAAATTATTTAATAGTCTACTGATAAACAGAATATTATGGTTCCCTTATGTCAGAAACATAAATGAGTTGGGAGCTTTGGGTTTTTTACTTTAGGTTAATTTGGAACAGTAAGTATTTCAAAGTGGAATAGTTCCCTCTTTTTGAAGTTACATTCTATTTTTCTTGCAACAGGCCAGCCTACCTAACAATTTGATATTCAATGGCTAAGTCTAGTTATTTTCAGAAGCGTTTCAAAGAAATGTGATGTCATGCAACAATGATGCATGGTCCAACTCAAGCTGATCATGAAGGGAGAAACTCCATATGGCTTTTCTTCTCTAGCAACTACTAGAAATCAAGTTCCTATGAAATTCAGTCTCCCGTTTAAAGTTTCAGAACTGTAGTGATTATTCTGTGGTGATGGTAACTAGGAGCAGTGACCTTACCTCAAGTGCTTTTTTAGGAAAAACAACAGTATGTGAGACTGAACAGAGGGGGAGGAGTTGGGTTTTCAGAGTTCATGTCTGTATTTGGTTGCCTGGCTTCAGTTAGCACATTAAATTTCTTAATGCCTTTATTTCTTCATTTTTAAAACAAGGATAATTATTCTTCGTGTGATCCTATGCATTTAATATTTGTAAAGATCTCTGAAGATCTGCTAACGACAAAAGGTCCTATCAGTATTAGGTATTATTACTATACAGCTGATTAATGGAACCATGCCTGCAGGGGTGGGGGGTGGTGGAGGAGGAAGAGAGTGAAAATAGAAACCATACTTTTGTCAGATTCAAGGAGCTAGTGAAGAATGAGGACAAAACGCTACATTGCTTTGTAGAAAATTAAGGATCACAGCTACATCTATCACCATAAATGGCTTGCTTGAATTGCTTGCATTCTCTGTCCGAGCTGCAATATTTCATTCAACTAACCATTCGTTAAACACACATCCTGAAAGCAAATAACTTTAATGTAAATAATTTGTGAAGCATTGTTCCATCTGTTGAAAATGTGCAGTAGTAGTTTCGACCCTTGTCTAAACCAGGCAAGCTACTTTCAGGCAAGTTTGGGAGGTAAATGAACTGTCTGGCTGCTTTTCTTGGCAACATCTCTTATTAGTGGGAGGTGGCAGTAAAGAGAACATGAGGAAGACTGAAAGTGTTTACTTAAAACTTTAGCCAAATGGCTAGGGAGAGTTAAGATAAATCATAACTGTCAATGATGACAACTTTAGACTGCTACTAGTTCACTCCTGTTTATGCAGTTTTAAATGTTGCACTTAGAAATGTTTAGGAGCAGACTGAATTTTTATTGACAGATGCCATAAGTTGTTTAGATGTAAATATTTTGGACTTGGTTCTAACAGTGACATGGAAGATTTGCAGGAAGAAGGCTGTAAAGCTTCACACAACACTTGAGAGATAATATTTTTAAGAGTGTCTCCAAAGTATGCATCTGTGACTCATATTTCCCCAAAGAATAAGGTCCATAGATCAATGCAAGCTTATTACACTTTCTCACACAAAAAAGCCAAAATAAAATGTTACAGCAATTGACCATATGGGATTATTGAACTGAGTCAGTTTTCTTTTTTCCCACTCTTGTCTTGAGCACCTTTCCCCCTCCCCCCCCCTTTTTTTTTTTTTTTGGATAGTGTCTCTGATACTAACATTTAAATAGCACTTAAGACCTTAGGGTAAGCCAGCAAAAGGCCAGAAGTTCAGCCAGTAACCTTAAGAATTTTTCTTAAAAGATTGAGTCATGCTGACCATTGCTGTGAAATAATGTACTATGTTGAAGACCAGGATGAATTGATCAGGCATTTAGATCAATTTATATTTTTATTTTAGATGTGACAGATGGTTGCTTGTTTTAATGCATTTGCTTCAGTTAACGTAAGCAGCTTATCTAGATGTTCTTTTGTTTATATAGTTTTATCCATATAGTTCCATAAGATTTGCTTGGTAGACTGTAATATTGCAGTACTGGTTCCAGGAGGAAAAACAGCCCAAGAATTAGAATACTCTAATACTGGGTTCGATTCCCTTTTCTATTTAAAACTGGGAATATCAATGAGAGCCTTATCCCCTAAATATCTTGTGTGTCTCTATACCTACCATTTTTAAAATATAGAGTCTAGCACAGAGGTACTTCCTCATGATATTATTCATTCACATCTATCTGAATGTAACAAAATAGATTTCTCAATTGAATTCAGTAGCTTAGAGACAGAAGCACATGAACATAAATGGATTGTTTCTGGTTCAGCTGATACATATGAAACCTCTGTTCAAGAGGTTGCCTGGCATAGAATTGCTCTAAATCCAAAATGTACGTCCTCAGCATGCTCCTATGTGCTGCTACCTAATCATGGAAACACCTGAAATGCATTGTGTCCTACAACATGAGTATTTCTTAACACTTATGTCTGTCTTTCAAACACCTCAGTCTTAATGGGGCATTGCCAGCAGGTCGAGAGAGGTGAATCTTCTCCTCTCCTCAGCACTGGTGAAGCCACACCTGGAGTGCTGTGTCCAGTGCTGGGCTCCCCAGTACAAGAGAGACGTGGAGCTCCTGTAGCGAATCCAGGCAAGGACCACTAGGATGATGAAGAGAATGGAGCATTTGCCGTATGAGGAAAAGCTGAGAGTGCTGGGACTCTTCAGCTAGGAGAAGGGAAGGTTGAGGAGGGATCTGATCAATGTGTACAAGTATCTGAAGGGAGAGTGTCAAGAGGATGGGGCCAGACTCTTCTCCATGGTGCCCAGCAATAGGATGAGAGGCAACAGGCACAAACTGAAACACAGGCAGTTCCGTCTGAATATGAGGAAAAACTTCTTCATGGTGAGTGTGACAGAGCACTGGAACAGGCTGCCCAGAAAGATTGTGGAGTACGCATCCTTGGAGATATTCAAAACTTGACTGGACGTGGTCCTAGGCAATGTGCTTTAGATGCTTGAGCAGGGGGGTTGGACTAGCTGATCTTCAGAGGTCCCTTCCAATCCCAATATTCTGTGGTTCTGTCAATAGTATAGTTAATATCTCCTATCACAGCTCCACTAGGTGTGGTTTTATATTTTATATTTATCTACTCGAAGTAAATAAACGAACAGCCACTGGCACTTGAGAATGACCAGTTTCACATGAGTGCCCTAATCACTGGTCTGGAGAGTCACCTTTACTTTTGTGATATCTTGCCCTGCAAATCTTTATGCAGTCAAGAAAACTGGAAGATCCTTAACCAAATCTTTTTGGGCAATATGCTGACTTTTGGGACTTTATCTTCATTGCTAAACAAAAGAGGACCGGGTCCTTACTTCAAATCAAGTGGCATCTGATGGGTCCTGTTCACTCCATGTGACACTAGCTCTACTTCTAGCAGAAGTGTGTTGGAAGAAACAGGATGGACTGCTCTAAAACAGTCAGGGAGTGTACTAAGCAATATGGATGAACAAGCATACCGTACTTAACCTCTTTCTTATGCCCTTTTTTATTTAGTAATATCAGTGTACTCATTAAGGATTTCTTTGGGAAGCCCCTTACTCCTACCTGAAGTTTTTAGATTTGTCTAGAGGATAGGTACCATAGACTCTCTGGAATAAATTAATCAGTCTAAACATAAGGATGCAATTCAGTGGCTGAAACTCAGGTATTTTGTGCTTTTGAGGCACGCTAGGATCTTGTGAGGAAAACAGATACAATATAGTTTTTGTAAGAGATTCATGCCCTTCTGGAGTGTCAGTTAGACTTCTGCAGGTTACCCTTGGGTGTCTCATATGGTGATCGTAATGGATCTACATACCTCCAAGTAACTCTTTGGATGTATTTAAAGAAAGGGTATTTGCTCAGACATCTAAACTCTGGGGAGCTTCAGTGTAGGTGTCTGCACTTGTGCTTCCCTTAGTCAGTGGAGATCCAGACAAGGAGCCAGTTCTTTAAACATAAACACATAGTGGCTTTTGAGGTACCTTAATGTATTTTTCCTGGCCTGTAGCTACTGTTCCAGAAAATACAGGACTCCTAGAGGTTCTTTTTCATATCTGCCAGCCCCATGAAGATATTTCAAGTGCACTCAGGAAGTCAAAATACCAACAGATGCATATTTTAAACACATGCATTGAGAAAATGAATTGTCATCAAGAAATAAAATGGAATCGAGATATCTACTGTGCTCCTGCCAAAGTAAAGAACGACACTGTGTCTTATAGACTCCATTACTGCACTGATCAGGGTTTCGTTTACCAAAACGGGGCATCCCATACATCTGGAGATGTGAGAAACCACATAGAAATCAGTGCCACAGGATCCATGGGGCTTCGAAGAGGTCCCTGCCTTTCCAGAGTTGCAGCTGAAGGAAGGAGGAATGTCCAATGGCACCTCAAAAGGCTGTAGATGCCTATGTTAAGGTGACTGAATTGACCATCGAGGTCTGCATATGAGCTATCTCTATATATCTTGATAGTCCTGGGTAATTGACGGAGAGAAATAAGCACTGCTGGATAAGATTCATTTCTTCCTTCTGTAAACATCTAAAATAGGTAAAAAGAACTATGCACTAGAAAAGCCTATTTCTCTCAATTGACTATAGAAATAATCTAAAGCAAATACATCTTCACTGCACATATCTAAAATTAGGTTGTGTATACTCTCCTGTGAGGGCACATTTCAATTATCTAGCACCATTGGAGCTGTTTAAGACATCTGCCGAGGTCTAGAGGACATGATAGAAACTACAGGAGACCAACATCCTTTGGAGAGGAACGGTACCTGGAGGTTAACTTCAGTGCCTTAAATCTTCTCAAAGGGCACTGGATACCTATGTCTAGAGACTGATCTGAGCCATTAGAGCCAAAAAAAAGCATATTTTTTCATTAAAAATCCTTAGTTGGCTGCTGAGAACCAAGAGAAACATAGCTATAAGTGCAGTTGGTCTTGACAGATAGGTATTACTGATAACACTGGTTTAGCAAACCAAAGGTTTATTCAGACCATCACATTTGCAGGTGGTTTATAAGATGAGGAAATACCTTAAATCTGAAGGTACTCCTAGCAATATTCCTAGCAGGAGGTAGGGATGAAAGTAGTAAAAAAAAAAAAAAAAAATTCTCTTTACCTTAGCAATTCACTGTCTTTGACATAAAAATTAAGCCTGAAGAAAGTGACAATTTTAGTGTTAAAACATGAAAAATCCATAAGTTTTTTACAAATGAGCTCTGGGAATGGATTTTTAAAAACAAAAATTTTCTTATTTACACTTGGAAAAATGAATTGTTCAAATATTCTTCAAATCTTGGCTTCATATTAAGTCTATGAGATTCACAAAATAACCAATTTCAAATATTATAAAAATATTTTTTTTTTGTCCAGAAAGAACTTCTTTTAAAAATAATAATTAATCAAAAATGACTACAGAATTTGGAAATCCAAGCTAGAACGAAAGCTTTATTGTGTACCCTGATACTTGCATGATTTAATTTGTGGTATACACGTCCTGTGATGACAAAAGAGGAAAAGAGGAATATTTTGACTGTCTTTCAAGGGTTTTACACTTTACTGAAGACGTTTGAAATCTTCTGCTGTTAATATTACTTTACTTTATTGGCATCACAATAGTCATTGTAAATGAGGTAAAGATGAATCTGTTCAAGCTTCATGGAGCAGCAGTGGAAATCTTTGAAGAGTTTAAATAGAAGTTCGAAAAAAAAGGCACTGGAATTCATGAAGCACTTGGAGTTGCTTTCCAGTAGAGTACTGGAAAGCTTACTCTATTCAGCTAACATACCAAGACTGAAATGAATGGATAATACAGTACAGCACTGCACAAAGTTGAAAAGGGCATTCTCAAGGAACTGCAGTTCCATCACTATGGTATTTAATATGGAATACAGTAAAGGACATGTTATAAAAGTAAATACATAGTGCTAAACTAACAGAGATAACAAGAATGATTTAGAAAGGAAAGGTCTTGGCTAACTTGATGCTTCAGGAGGCTGCAGACAAAGCTGATAAAACACAGCATAATTTATTTGGATCTTCAGAACATTTTGACAAAGTTCCATACTACTGGTCTCTGTTTAAGCTAAAAGTTGCCAGGATCTAGGGAAGTACATGGGAGTGGATAAAGTGCTGATGGAAAAACAGAAAACAGAGAAGCTATGTTAGATTGTGGAAAACTAGATTTACTGGGGCCCGACAGAGGTCAACATTTAGGCCTCTACTGTTCATGATCTATAAAAATGATATAGGCTAGTAAAATACGCTGACAGCACAATGTTGAAGGAGCCGTGAACCCACAACATAAAGCTAGAAAAATTCAAAAGTGTTTTTGTTTAGCTTGCTTGTTTTCATTGCTCAAAAAGCAAAAAAGCACTAATAATCTACTTTGTGCTAGCTCGTCAGCACAAATGCATTTTAAGAATGCCTAAGCTATAAGGTAAATAAAGACAAGCCAAAAAAAGAAAAGAAGTCTTTTGGCTCATATGCAAATATTACATTAGCGTGTCTACAAGTCCTTCATTGCTTGGGGCAGTGCCAAAAATCAAAGATATAACCCCAGGTATTATATGAGTGAATTCCCTAGCTTTATGTCCTTGTTTTTAAAGAGCTCGTGACTCAGTAGTGTGAATACAGAGATGGCACAGAGAGCTCAGAAGCTGTAGATGTAATCTCAGTGGGAAGAAAATTCAAAACTATGTTCTTGGCTCAGCGGTTTTCCTCCAGAATCACTTAAAATTTTTGAGACTCACTATAAACCCTAACTTTTATTTCAGTGGAAGAATATTAATGACTCTCTTTTTGAAAAAAAACAGTTAATTGTTACTATTGGTTGGTCTACTATTGGTAGGACTTGGGAGACTTTTATCCAGTTTCTGACTGATACAGATTTCTATGTTCTCCTAGGCGACAGAAATGATCATGCTAATGCTTCCCTTTTCCAGCCTTTTCAGATTTCTAAATCTTTAGGGCAGGGATCTACTGGAACATTTATATTAGTTTCAGGTAATGGAGGTCCCTAAGCATGTAAATCCCTTGAGTACGGTTCAGAAATTCTTATTCTTTTATTTGATAAATGAAAATTCCATAAAGAAAAGACATTGAAACAATATTGGCTTTAGTGGTTATTTGCATTAGTGGTTTCCGTATTTTTCAAGGTATAACGTTATAAGCTAATTGTCATGATGGAACAATAAAAAATAGGAATCTTTGCTGAGATTCATCTGATCATTACTGTTTATCATAGATAAACATCAGGAAGCAGTGTCTTCCATACTCAGCCAAAGAAACCCAGCCAAAGTAAATGCAATTTTCTTAAGTGCTATTGGCTAAAGCACTGAACTTCAGAAAAACAGAATATGGCAAAATATAAATATAAAACAGAAAAAGAAAAGGATCTTATTACTATATTTGGTAAGATAGAATATAGCTACATCTCTGTTGGATTAACTTTTATGGGTCAGACTTATTATTTGGGCCTGCATAGCTTGTGTTTACACAGCTAGAGTCTGTTCCCCCACTCCACGAACACGTTGGTATCATCCACAACACCTGCTGGGAACAGTCCCTCACCTGTGCTGTCCCATGATCTGCATCCTGGCACTGTCCGGGAGAGTGCCTGTTGGTGCATGCCAGAATCATGCCACAGAGCACACTAAGGATTTATACATTTACCAGTACAGAGGTAACTCACTGGACCAAACTTTTCCCTCTTACTAATAGTAGGCAATATCTTCGTTAAGTAGTCCTAAGTCAGGGGAACTATCACAGAGGAGAATTCTATGATGTAATTTAACTAATAGTGAGTAGAAATCCATAACATTCATTCTGCATAAATGTAGTAATAAAATATGTACTTTAAACATGCACTTTTGCATGAGAAGAATTAATTTCCTCAATCCAGCTATTGTAAATATGTTCTCTCTGAGATACACTGCTAAAGTGACGTGCATAATATTTTCAAATGAGAAGCATACATTTTAAATTATGAAATACCACAACAAAGACCTATTTAATAATATTTTTACTGGATAAGAGGAACTGGAAAAAGATTCATGATTAGCAGAGCCAGATTCAGAAAGAGAATCAAATAAGGTTATAATTAAATTTTAAAGACTCAGTATTGTCTTGTAAAAGTTTGTGATGAAGGGGAAACAACATAAGCAGAACAGCGGCTAAATCAGGTGTTATAGATACCAAATCTTTCAAAATCTAAATGACATTCAAAATAAATGTATTTTGAATAGCTATTTCTATTCCTGATATGCCTGCCAATATCTTGTAATAGGAGAGGTGCATTCTCCTCCAAACTGTATACAGATGAAAGAAGGATAGCTATTGTATATGGAAATTACATGACCTTGTTTGAACAAGTAAAAAGCTGATATCAAAGGAAGGGAGAAGATGTACTGCAGGAATTTATTTGAAAAGTAAACTATTGGCCAGTTGGATCCAGTAGCTTTTTAACACCAGATAGTTTCCTCCACCATTTATTTGGCATCAAGGAAAACATCAATACTTCCCAAACTTTTTCCACTACAAGGCATGAGTCCCACTTTTTATAACTTCTGCAGAGAAATGCAAGGTCTCCACTTTTAGGCTGGGAACTATTAACCTGGCAGATACAACCAGGAGAAGAAAGACAAATTTTCAGGTGCAAAAGAGCTTCTTCAGCTCTGAAACTAAAGCTTTGTATTTTAGACCTAACGTAAGACCTGTATGCCAAAGGGTTTGTGTAGTTTTCCAAAATATCAGTTGGTCTAAGTACAGGTAATCTATGAACTTTAGTTATTTATATCCTATTATATCTTTTCTTAATATTAATTTATCCCAACCCACTCAAGTTTGTGTGCTATCAGATAAGCTGGCGAGACATGGATGCCGGGCCATTACTGGGCAAAGATGACTTGCTTGCTACAGGAATCCAGGTACATGTGAAGGTTCTTCCTCATGTGCCATATTTATTTCTGATTGCTCATAAAATCTTAATTCAGCTTCCAATGACCTCACTGTGCCACAAAGCATTACTGAAAGCGGAATGACATTACTTATAATACATGATTCGAACAATTAGATGACTGGATGGAGGGAGTCAAGGACACTCAGCTTCTCACAGGCTGGAGCTTTTAGTTTGAACAAATTTGCTTTGTATCTCTTCTTATAGGATTTTCAGTTTGCTTGTGACATGCTGAAAACATAGAAGGAAAACTATGTAACCATTTAAAAGAGAAAATGAAGGGGAGAATAAACTTTCTCTCAGGAGTAAAACATTTGAGTGATACGCAGGCCCTCAGCCAAGTCAAAGCAACCCACTGTCAGGCCTACTTCTCTCCAGCCCCTCTTTCTGTGCTAAGAAACAGTTTCTTTTCCTTGACATGAAATAACTCCATCATTCTATGTCATTTCTTCTGATACACAGGAGGTTGATTGTACTTGTGGGCCCCCTCTTCTAAATGGACACTTCTGGCTACAGTTTTGGTGATGACTACAGGATATAACAAACTTATCTATTTAACCTCTGGGTAGATGGTTCAGAAAATATGCAGCTGCAGCATTTACAAACCTGAACAGTAGAGAGGAGGTCAACCACACTTATCAGTTTAGCACAGCACAGGTGATAACTCCCTCTCTCCGTTTAGTGAAAATGAAATTAAATCTACTCAAAGCAGGAACTGGGGAGCACTTGTTCATCGAGCCGAAAACCTCGCTCAGATGATGGAGTTACTTCTCCCTTCCTAACTCATATGCAATTCTTTCATCTTAAAAAAAAAAAAGATAGGCAGAAAAATAGAAGATTTATTGTATTTTCTTTGAAAATACTTTCCAGTATTTCAAACAGATATGGTATTTAAAGGTGAAAACTAAAATCATAAGGCAATAAATACTGAATAATATTCAGTGACTAATCTCCTAAAGATGAACTTTGCTCATCTACATCAGTATAAAATTTGGATAGAATGTTTTTCCTTCTTCCACCACTTGTCTTTCCTATCTGAACAGAGAATTCTCTGAAGTGAGATCTACCTCTGCAGTCATGCATTATTTGTTATTCATACATATAGACTTCAAACTTAAATGTATACTTTGCATATGCAGCTAGAAGACAAATGTATAAAGGTATAAAGGTATGTATAAAGGTAGCCATGATGCACCAGCTCCCTTTCGAAAAACAAAAAAAAAATGTAAACACCTGCATCAGGTGCCCTTATCAGCTTCGTCAAACTAACCGCTGGCTATGCCTTTAGCCTGAGGAACTTATCCTAACTCTGTTAGAGTCAACAGGGTGCAGCCAGCCCTACCTGAGGATCTAGTCCAGGGACATCTGGACTATCTTTTCAAGTCTGCAGAACGGCCATGGAAAATGGACAAGAAAAGCAGTCCCTTTTCTCCATGGAGAAACCCTTCAGTATTCTGTGGAGACTAGTCTCTCTCAGATGATTAGAGATGCTCATATTGATTTTATATATAAAAAACCTATATATACCCATATCAGTCTGGTTTTGGACAGAGTTGTGAGGGTGGTCATGGTTTTCTGATGTTACTAACTTGAACTGTGTTTGAAATATCAGCTCACAAAGGTACTCACACCGTCTGCTTTAGGAATTTAACCCGTATTCAATTTTCTAAATTTATGAGTGCTAATTCAATGTTTGGTGAACAGAGAAAGCACGGTACCCTCCTCCCTCCAGAGGCTTCACAGTAATGAGATAGATGCTTAAAGTTAAGACAGGATGAATGCCACCCCTTGAAGCAAAATGCATCCTTTTATGGCTCATTTAGTCCTGTACAAAGGATAGTAAAACAGAAATATGAGCTGTTAAATGCTTTATTTTTTTATTTGAGTTCGACAATGGATTTCTGAAGTGAAAATGTTTTTTATTTGATGATACTTAGTACTTTTGTAGTGAGAGAATCTTTTCTCTTTCTCTTTTTTTTTTTTTTTTTTGGCATAGCAGAAATTGCAGATCTTCCTTTCCTAAGAAAAATACTGTATGTGCTGATTACAAAAACCAAAATGATGTGATATCCACAAGCTATCATCTGTTTTTTCCGTGCATTTAAGCATATGAACTGGCAAAGAATATTCAGATTTAAAGTGATATATGTTTAAAATCTGTGGCATGAAGTAAATGTAACATCACTTCCCTTTATACAGTTATATGTGCCAATGCAATTTTCGACTCAAAATGTCTTTGTTCTGCATAGCACTGAACTACAGGAATCTTTTCAGATATTTGTGGATAGTGTGAAACAGCTCTATCCAAGTACAATTTTACCTCAGGATTACCCATCTCTGAGGTTCTGAGCGTTTCCCACACCTTTCATAACTATATGATATCAACTGAAATTCTTACGTGGGCTTAGGATCCAAGAAGAGCCAGTTTAGAGATATAGAAGTTAATTAGGTAAATGGCCAGTAATTGCTCTGCTGGCCCTGACTTCTAAAGTGGCAGAGGATATGCTGTTTAAGACAATATTTACTTGAAAGCTATTCCAGCTTCTATTAGCAGCATGTAAAGAATGCAATTAACAGCAGTAAATTATTGTATCAATTGATTACTTTAGCTAACTGAAAATAATTGCCATCAACATAAGCTGCTTAGGCAAGATTACAATAGTTTGCATTAATTTAAAAAAGGAAGTGCGTATGGGAGTTGGAGAAAGGCTACTACAGCAGGGGAGCTCTCTCAGTGCTCTTTTCAGCTTAAAGAACAAACATATTTGGGCTTGGTTTTGCAATTCAGGGATGGCTTTTGTGCTTTATGTCATAAATATTTCTGTTGAAGATGAAATACTGAGAATATCTGCAGAAGCACTACGTATTTAGCAATCTTGCAGAATATTCTGGACTCTACATGTGAATATTTTACTCTTGTCCAATTACATTGCCATCAGTATGCTATTTCTTCTGAATTAGAATATCTGACATTTAGCATTTTTTAAAGCTGTTCACTGTGCTTTGTTTTAGTTTTATTAAAGCATCAAATCATCAGCTGTTGATCATATTACACCTTTTCTGCACTTCTGAGACTTCTGTTGACCTCTGTGGCATAGACAACAGATTTCAAGGAAAAAAGTCATGATGATTCTTGTCTCTGATAAGCACATATTAATCAAACATTATGAAACGGCACTATGCTTGTCAAAACTAGAACCCCAGAACACTGTTAGGACCCATTCCAACTTGTCCACATTGCTCGTGCAGTCAGGCTGGATGGAGATTCCATACAGCCTTGTGACAGGCAATGTCAGGACATTTGCATTTCTAGGAAGGGCACTGAGCTGTTGCACATCTCCACAGCAACAGAAGTTATAAGCAGAAATAGTTGGGCCATGCGTAAGGTGAGGTGCAAGCCATTCTGAAAACAAGCATAACTTATGATGAGCCCTGAAGTGCAGATGCACTCGAGATTTCTCTTCACTATGCCAGCTCGGGTACCCCAAATATTCCTTTGATGATACTCCAAAGTATAAAGCCAGTGAATTTTGCCTTGAGCTGCCTTTGAAGGCTTCTTCCTACTTGGATCAAGATGTCAAACTGTCCTCAGTTCTTTTGACTCAGTTTCTGATTTAAGCAGTCCTTGGCATATCTCCAGAACAAAATTAAGTCCTGCTTCCTTTTTGACTGTGGTTTGCACTGTGAGAAACCAGTACCTGGGCCTCTCTCTGTGCTTTTGCACAGGGACTTCCACTTGGAGCAAGCAGTGAAAGCAGCAAGTCAATTTTCTGGCCAGTTGTATTTTGTTGGGTTCTATAACTATTATGATCAAACCTAAATCTTAATTTAAATTTATTGAATTTAATCAAAGTCCAGGTTAAGTCTGCACCTTAGAAGGAATTCCAGATAACGAATGGATCAAAGATGTCTTTCTGACCTGTCTAGTCAATAGATCTTCCCTGTGACATCCTTCCTGATTGTCTCACGCAGCTCTGGTCTCTGAGTCTCTGTCAGGCTGAAAGGACCTTCTTTCCCCCTTTTTTCCTGAAACTTTCTCCAGGGGACAGGACGGACGTCTTCGCCTAACACTGATGTCAAATGAGTGAAGCTATATCCTTGGCCCATCACAGCCACAAAAGTACTTCTACTTCACGCATAATGGACGCAGGATATAAAATTGAAGTGACCTCCTGGATCAGCAAGCTATCACAGGCTACATCATCATAGAGCTCTATTATTGAACTTATCAAGCTCTATTTTAAAATTATCTGAGTTGGTTTCTCCCTGCAGTCTTACTGAATCACGATGCTTGAGGAGGTGAGGGGAGAATGCATTAGTTAGAACCGTGATTCTTCATAGTTTTGAATATTTTACCCTCTGGACAAATTCTGTAGGATTGACTGAACCCCAAAAGTATAGTTGGAAGTTAGAGGAAAGGCTTGCAAGAAAAATATGTTTTTTCAAGATCTACGGATAACTCACTAAGGGGATTTATCTGTCTTTCCCTGACCCAGCGCTGCATTACCGTGCTGTAGTATGCTACTGTAAATGCTGTTTTGCAGATGAGATACAAAATCAGATTTTTACCAGCTATGGTCATTAACACAGCAATGTCATTACTTGAAAATATTTCCAGTTTGGACAGTTACATTCCTTTTGGGTATGGGGTAAATTAAAGTAGTCTCACACTAGGATTATTCTGTGCTGATATGTTTGCTTTATGTTTCATGTCACAAATCAAACAAGATAGAATGTAGCCTTAAATAGTGTTTGGAATATGATACCATCAATAAGTCTCTTGGGAAATCCTTTAGGGAATATCTCTTTAGACAAAGCCTTGCTGGGGACAAGGTTTCTAAAGAATGTATCCTAGACAAAAAGATTTGCTATATCTGTCTTTCTGAGATTCCAGGAATTTTTTCAGTTGTGGACACATCACTGAAACTACATCATTTTTGGACTGCGATCAGCATGGTTCTTTATGAAACTCAATCTTTATGTTCTCTCAGCTCTTCTGATTCATTGTGACTCTTCTGCTACGCTTTCCTAAAATATTTCTTATCATGTGCAGGCAAATATTCTTGCATAAAACATCTTACAGTCCTCCCAGAATGCATTTCAACAGTGAATGAGGGCTCTCTGCATGTTTAAAGCCAGATTCCCTCAGCTACATTTGGAATTTCCTCCCAAACCACAAAAAGAGAAACAACTAACAAATGACATTTATGGCACAATGTATAACACACACCAGATATATATGACATTTTTTATTTGGACTTTTCTCGCTAAACAGAAGCAAACAAATATTTTATGAAATTCTCTATGGTTGCTATGGTATTTCTATCTTAATGTCCATAGCCAAAATGATTATCTCAGGTCAAGACCTTAGGCCAGTGAATGCCCTTATTTAAACAGTAAGGTCGTTTAGGAAAAAAAATAAAAGACCAACAGATGTAATAATATTTAAAAATAATTGCTATATGTTTGGCTGAATAGCTTTGTGACTGAACATAATGCTTTTACGTTCCCAGTGCTCCCAATGTCTTTTTATTCTCAATTTCCATAATGCCAGGTCTGCGAGTTCCAGGTATGCTCCTTGTGTCCTGACTCTCTATGAATATTTCTTACGACGTGGAGATTTGCAGTCCGGCTGCCCTGGTTTTCAAGAACCCTTTACTTAAGTCTGACTTGCACCATCAACATGCTCTCCCCAGGTCTGGATATTTGCAGGCATTTGGGGTAATAATTCAATTATTCAAAAACTACCTTGTACAGATAATGCAAAGAACACATGATGCTTGCAACAAGACATCTTAAACATCTCACAGCAGAGCAAATGAGGTGCATATGTACACAAAAATATTATTTGTATATGCAAAAGCTTCCTCAGCTGCCCTGCTCTGTGTGAAAAAGGTCTTCAGGTCATTTAGAAAGGTATTCAGGGCAAACTGGCAGGCACCCTTCTTCTTGTTCATTTTTTTCCTGGTGACAGAACCTTCTTCTGTGGATGCTGGGTATCCTTAAAAAGAGATTCTGACCCTTTGTTTCAGTTTCTCTTTTGATTTGTTTTGCATCCTGTTCTCTCAGCCTTCACTCTCTGTTGACTATTAACCAAGATAAGGAGCAGTGTTAGGATGTCCTGCTTTCGACAGGAGCATTCCATTGCTGAAAATCATTGATGTGGATGCTTCATTTCTTAGTCATTGTTTGGTGTTTTAAGTGTATGTTACAAAATTGGGACTTAATCCACTCTGGAAGTCAGTCAAAAATGGAAATGCTGAAGAAGGAATATTCATAAATACACGTAGATAGATTTCCATATTTACAAGATGCTTCTATCAGAATTTGCATTATACTGTGGTGCTGCCATCAGAATCCTAAGTTATCTGAAACCTTCTGATTACAGAGTTTCTGTATTTTGATACAGTAGTGTCTTATTGCTTGAACAGATATATTGATATTGAGTTTTTAGAGTGATTTAAAACAACTAAAATTCTAGTGAAGATTTCAGTAAAGCAGTAATTCCAACTTAAGCTAATCACCTAAATATTAACTCTAGTCTGAACTGCTCAGAACTGAGCAAGACTGTGTTTCTAAATGTCCTATTAGGATCCTGCCTGTGTTTGGGGTCCAAAAAGTACGCCAGAAAAATTTATCCTATTACTTAGATAGTAAAGAAGCTTCAGAATCTAGGTGCTAGTTGCACCAAAAGCAATTTTTTTTAATTGGAATGATACAGGGATGGAGCTAAAACCAAAATCCAGTTAAGAACACTTCTTAACATTGGGAAACGCCTTTACTGCCCCTTTGGCATTGATGGTATGCTTAGTGGCTTACTACACCTGAAAACAAAACAAAACAAAACAAAACAGCTATGAGGAGAAACCACGGGAGTGAGTTTGTAATTAACTGACAAGCAAGCTCTAGAAGATGACTGGGGAGGGGAAAAGTTTTTCATTATTATTTTTTAAAGGAAAAAGACAAATGAGGAGCAGATAGTGCAAAACAGTTCAGCTTCCGACACAGTGCAATCTCTCAGCGAGTTCGTCTTTTTATGTCATTTGAGTGAGGTAGAGCCTTTGTGTGGAAGAGTTTCCAAGGCGAGAAGCAGAGGGGCAAGGAGGAGTAACGCTTGCGTTCAAATTGAATCCAGTGGCATTTCAGGAAAAAAAAAAGTAAAAAAAAAAAGTAAAAAAGAAAAGTAGAGCACTGTTGTGGCAATGATTAAGAAAATAGCAACCCCCGCCTCAAGTCACAGCACATGCTTCCCATATGTTTCCCCTGAGCATTTGCCAGATACAGCAGGATCTAGTGACATTTTTGTAGAGCAATTCAAGGCCTAAAGAAGTCTTCCTGCGTTCGATAGGGCTAGGGTAGGGCAGGGTATTGAAACGGGTGCCTGCTTCTTGTTTGATTTCCCTCTGAAAGGAAAAGCATTAAATAAAGCCAGCAAAAAGACCTTCAAACCTTTCTCGGTCAGAAAGTATAATTATTTTAGAGCTGAAAACCTGAATGAGAAAATGCCCTCCTCACTGAAATTTGTTCTTAAAAAGGTAGACAAAGGGAGCATCTGCCTTAGTATGTTAGTTTGGATCTAGAGAGTGCTTTGGAAATTAATCTCCTGCTTGCTGCCACTTACCACACTCCGGTTCACATCATGGAGTGGTCTGTGAGTGAAAGAACTGGATTCCTTTCAGATTAAGTTCAACGGGAGGATGTGCTCCAGAAGCACAGCTAATGCACTCCAAGCAGTTATGGATGTTTAAACCATGGGAACAGACTAAAGCTAGTACGAAGTCAAACCCCCCACGTGTATAGTGTATACGTGTATAGTACAGATGTCAGGTCCTCAACACGAAGAGTTTTTCACTACAGACCTACTCCTGGGCTGCATGACTTGCTCATGTGGACATAGCCAAAACCTCCCACTCTAGCTTTTCAGAACAAGCTCTTTTTAATTTTAAACTGACTCTTTAAAGTGACTTTTTAAATTGACTTGTAAGCAATCTTTGTTTGATTTGTTTTTAATATATGTTATATTATATAATACAAAAGTCAAAATTGTAATACACGGAGTCCTTTGAAACAACTAGGTTTCTTTTCAAATGTGAATGAGGACAAATTGTGAAATCTGAAAATCCTTTGCAGTTCTAAATCCCTGTCTTCCATATCGCTGCACAAGAGACCTGGATCTTCTTATCAGTAAATTTCCTTATACTCTAAACCTGAAATGTTGCGGGCCCTGTTCAGTCAGACTGCCGCGTGTAATTATAAATGATAGGAGGGAGTTGCTCCTCCCTCTGTTATTCCCCATAGGACAGACCATGCGCTGCAGGACTCCCTGCCCCCTCCAGCCCCCAGGCTGCTAGCGGCTCTTACAAAGCTAAACCCTGCAGGTTACTGACTTTAAACTGGCAGGCTCAGCTGAGCATTTATGAAGGGGAATGCCTGTCCCACACCTATAAGAGGTGAATACTTCAACCGTGACAACTGCTGTTCACCTGGTAGTGTGCACCCAATAGCGCCTCAGTTTTAAAAAAGGAGGAAAAAAGAGTTTTCTTACAATAGCAAAGCAATGCTTTAAAGATCTAAGAGTGCTCTAATTGCCTACATTGCTGTCTCTTTAAGCCCAGGAACGGACCCATGTTCACATCTGGTAGTCAAACTAAATGGAACCAGCTGAGAGAATACCCACTAGAAATTAAATTGTACAGAAGATGGCTAAGCCAGAAGGACTTAAGTGAAAGGCTCTTTTTAATAACTCCCTTGCTTTGCACTCATGCTTTTTGTTTACTTTGTTTATTTTTATAATAAGCAAAAACAAATGAAAATGTCCCAGTTGTTAGCATTTAGTAAAATGTGTCCACTGTGCATTTAAGAGCACATTTTCCATCCCATTTCACAATGAGAACGTCACTCATGGCCAGCGGTACATCTATGGAATGTTGGCCTGCAGCTTTATGAATTGATTTTAAAATGTGATGGAAATATACTGTATGTGCACAGTAGCCAACTCTTCCAATGTTAATAACTGGGACATTTTCATTTGGTTTTTGTTTATTAAAAAACGAATGGGAGGCCTAATCCTGGGAATAGCCGTTTGACTCCTTGTGTTGAAACCGACCGTAACTGCCTGCTTATAGAGCTTTCTGTAGCGTGGCCTCACTTAGGCCACACGCAGTTTCCTTTTTGTTGTTTCATAAACTGCCAAACCACGCAGGGAGATGGGGCGAAGTCTTGCTTTCATTTTACTGCAAACATATTCTGTACCCAAAGCCTTTTGTCAAGTTTGCATTTTGTCCCTTTTTTGGCCAAAACGTATAAATAAGACTTTTCACTAAATTGGAAGAGCCAGCAACAGCCCAGCTCAGCCCTTCACTAATTCTAGAGCGACTTCTAGAATTCCAGCAGTATCCAAAGAGAGAACATCATTCTGCAAATACATAAGAAGAAAATCATTTATAAGCAAGAGTTCTGGAAAATGGTGCCATTCACTGATTCAGAGGCGCTTAATCCCCAGAAATCACGAAGAGGGAAAAGTAACAGATTTTGAGCACTCACCCCCAAGAAGAGGGAGATATGAAGAGTTCTGGAAAATGGTGCCATTCACTGATTCAGAGGCGCTTAATCCCCAGAAATCACGAAGAGGGAAAAGTAACAGATTTTGAGCACTCACCCCCAAGAAGAGGGAGATATGAAGTTAGAAACAATTAACAACACCTTTGAGACTGTCTTGACGCTTCTAAATTTAAGGATAATCTAAGGAAAGCATCATAGGAAAAAATAATTTTTATAAAGGAATGAAAAAGGAACGTTAAAACTGATTTTACTTGTGGAAGGGAAGCTGATTCTGATACGGAACAGTATAATGCCACAGCATCTGTACTCTACTATATAGCTAAGTATCCTTTAAAGAAAATTCAAGGTTTTAGTTCCTTACAAGAACTGCAGGGAATATGGGAAGCCAAGTATTCCCACTGTGGGTTTTCTGCATAGGAGCTGAATCACTCAGAGCACCAGCAATTTTTAATGCAAAGTTTCTCATTGTTTACATTGCAAAAACATTTATTCCTCACATGCAGGTATAACATTTCTAAGAACTCTGAACCTTCAAACCGTTTTACAAACACAAGCTGATTAGCTGGCATTCACTATTGTGCAGTTTTTTGTTCATGGTGGCTATTAAGTAAGTTACTTGCATACATTCTCTCCATATCACTACTATTTATTTACAACACTGTTGTTCTCAAAAGACATGATAGACATAAATTGTGGCCTATTTGCACTATGCTCTGTACAGACCTAGGCCGTTATATGAATTCTGTCCTTGTGAGCCTGGTTTTGTTTTAAGGAAAATGAAAAAAGCACTGTGAGTGAACAAATTACTCATTAATACATGTTGGAAATATCAGGTTCTTTGCACTGAATATATTATTGAGTATTTGTACACTCCGAACTTCACAAAGGCCCTAGCACAAAATTTTACCTCTTTTTTAAACTAATTCCAATAGGACTACAGCTAAGAAAATGCAGTACTGCAAGGTAAAAAAAAAAAAAAAAAAAGTTAAGCAACAAGTAGCCTCTGATGAATAAACTCATCACACTGGAAAGGACTTCTTGAGTTATCCTCTAAATATCACAGGGAACCTGGGTACATCATCCTTTCTATCACGTGATGTGCTGGCAGCTGCTCTGAGAGGACCCAGGGAAGCGTACCCTTGTCCTTTGGAATAAGTTTTGCTCTGCTTCTTAAAAAAACAAAAACAAAAAAAGCATACATTTCAGTCCAGTGAGACAACTTCAGAGGAAAGTTCAACTGTAGAACAGCCACTCTGAACTTCTGGAGGCTTTGCAAAAGTTTACTCTGAGCTAGTTTACCTCAGGCCTCACAGTCTTGAGACTGACCTAAAGCAAAACCTCTGAAGAGGGTGATGAAACTCCAGACTCACCATTTAAATTACCTCTGTTGTCCCAATGGTGCAGCTCAGCATGAAGTAAATAAGCAAATATCATAACCTACCAACCCAGTGAGGAGGAAAATCTAAAAATGTGGTCCAAAACCTTACTTGCAACAGGCAGAGCTTGCTACAGACAGTGTTTCCTGCATAGATGGGGACAAAAATCTCTCTCCCTTACAAGACTTGCAAGAATAGGAGCGTGTTGTTCTAATAGTGTGAGTGGGAGACAGGAGCTCCTCATTTTTCAGGTACGGTTCTTTGCATACGCTTATTTTACCAGAATGAAACCTGGTGCTTGATGCAGAGTGCTTGCCCTGCTGAACTCACAGTCTTAATAAGACTAATTCTCTTGGGCTGAAAGCAGGGAATTCACAGCATTTAGGCATTGTTCTAGTCTTTTCGTCTTTGAAAGGAATACAGATAACTCAGAGCACTTTTCTGCCCTGTTCCTTACTATTGCAGTGGCTCTATGCCAGCAAAAAATAGTGCTTCAGCCTCTCATTGTGATCCTGCGCCAAGTACAGCAATATGAAGGAAGCATCAACATAATCAGCACAATGTAGTGTCTCTGCGCCAGCAGGGATATGTCACAGCTTTATGTAGAATTCCCTATCTTTTTATTTTATTATAGAGACCACAGACTGGGATATTATGGGTCACTCAAAGGTCATGTTACAAAAAGCAGCTTCTTTTTGGAAAGATGAGCCTCTTTTTAGTATGCTATTAGATTATTTTCCTTCTCTCAGTTGACTGCATGAAGGTACAGAATGAATATTTGTTTTCTGAATTCCTTAAAAATCTTTTCTTCTTCCTCTACTTCTTCCCTTTGGCACCTGTTTGAAAGGAGGAACTTCTGCAGTTTAGACAAAGATTTATCTCCCCGGCCACACAAAGGTAACATTCTTAAGCTGCTCTGTTGATTGAAGCAATAAGACTTGGATTCCTGTGTGCCTAAATTCCATGTATGTGTCGGATTTGTGCTTCCAAGTCATGTATATACATACAAAAACTTTATGCTTACTGTGACACTCAAATTCCATTATAATACATTTCTTATCTCAATAGCTCCCTTTCTTGCTTCTCCGTTCTTTCACCTCTCAACAACCCCCCTGCCCTAATACTCCATGAGATGATATGCACGTAGTCTCTTGCCTCAATTAAAACCCCATGGAATTTAGATAATGGCACTTCTTGTATTTACAAGGTTCTCTGTGCAAGATCTAGATTTAAGATTACTAGAGATTGAAAGACTGATCAAGATTATTGCCTGGGCTACATAGAATTTGCAATGCATATTCAAGATACTATAATGTGCTTTTCAGAACTAACAATGACTGTTATAGTCAAACCACTGTAATAATATGGTTCTAATTTTACATTATACAAAGTAATCCTGTAGTTATTTGTTTCTAGTTCGATAATACTTCTGTTGATATTGCATTTTTACAGTTCTGTGCAGTTCCTGGCCCAGTCCTACCTACTCTTTACTGCCTGGATATGATGTGGTCTTCCACTCTCTCCCGCTGTTCCCACCTCTGGACCTAGGACAAGGCTATCTGCATGATGTTTTGGTTCCGCCAGCACAAAGGGAAATGACAGCGTCAATTCACCAAGGGCAAGTTATTCCTGACCAACCAGATTGCCTTCTATGCTGAAATGACTGGCTAGGTGGACAAGGGAAGAACAGCGGATGTTGTTTACCTTAACTCAAGTGAGGACTTTGATACAGACTTCCACAGCATCCTCTCATCTAGATTGGTGAAATATGGACTGGGTAAGTGGATGATAAGGTAGATGAAAAACTGAATGCACCACCATGCTCAGTGAGTTGTGATCAGCAGAACAAAGCCCAGCTGGTGATGGTTGCTACTAGTTCCCTTAGGGATCAGTACTGGGGCTAGTACTGTTCATTATTGAACTCGATACTAGGATGGAGTGCACCCTCAGGTAGTTTTCAGACTGTACCAAATTGGGACAAGCTACTGATATGCTGGATGGCAAGGCTGCTAGTCAGAAAGACCTCCACAGATTGGAGAAATGGGCTGATCCTCAGGAAGTTAAAAAAGGCAAATGCAAAGTCCTGCGTTTGGGATGGGTTAACCCCATGCAAGAGTACAGGCTGAAGTCCATTTGGACAGAAAGCAGCTTTGTGGAAAAGGACTTGGGGATCCTGATGGACTACAGGTTGAATACGAGCCAGCGCTCCTCATGTGCTCATTCCCTAGTGGAAATGGTCTGCCTCATGATAACTTCTGAACCATGTTTGGGCATCATTTGGAAGAATACTAGCAGATAAGGGCCCATTTAACGATATGGATGATTGTGTTCCACTGCCTGGGAATGTTCCCTGGAGTCTTTTAATTTAGTAATGTAAATGTGACCTGTAGGCCTGAAAGTTCAGAGAAAGGGAGAGGGTCATGATGTGGCTTCCATCCCACAAGAGGAAATAGAAAAGAGGAGTGGGTTTCAAGGGTCCTTCCTACCACAAACCCCTAGCTCAAAAGGTTTAATAGCCATAATCATACTGTGTGATACTGTGAAAGCTTCTTTGGCGCTGGTATCGTAAAAGATTCAGGCAGTACTACCCAGCTCCAACCTGAACCAGGGGTGGTAGTCAACATCTCCTCAAGGTTTCATTTTTATATCTTCCTTCATGCTGACCATAAGCCTCAAATGATCCTTCAGTCCCAGTCTGTCTCTGTTCAAGGACAATTTGTATCATGTTTTTCTTCTCAGAAAAAAACAAGAAATCTCTTCCCTCAAAAAGCTTATGTGAGTAGTTTTTAAAGAACTACTTCTTTACCCAAGATTTCCAGATGTGTAACAAACCTTTTATTGATGGAAGTTCCTGACACCACTGTGGCTCGTGTGGCTCATGAATGGGAGGAATATTGTTGGATTTTTCATCAAGGGCTGGTGCATGGGACAGCCAATGTTTTACAGTCTCAGATTTAATACATTTTCACATTAAATCTAAAGCTTTCAAGAATCATTGGATGTAGCCTATATATGGCAAACACTCCTGCCATTTGGGAAATCCCCAGGCTGTACAGTGTCCCCTCCCCCCTTTTTTTCCAAGAAGGCAGCTGGGGCGAGCTGCCCCTCTTGCTCTCTGGCGGGTGGCCCTGACTGCTTTCCCTTTCTTCTGTTTTTAGGAGTAACACTGCTCTCTTTTGAAACACATGACAGTAATTGTATGTAAGTGCCCATGGACTATTTCAATATATATTAATTTAAGCAAGAATGAGATTAGATTTACAAGCTGTCCCCTCCCCCATTACATATTTGTAACAATTTCCTGCTATTGTTGAAGATTTCTTTTACAAAGCAATAGAAAACTTTGATGTAGAATTAACTGAACCTGTTTTACATATTCAGTTTTTGTTGGCAGTGGTTTTGTGCTCCTGGCTCTGGTCTCAATGCACTACGTATACCGAATGGGAATTTTTCAAACATTAATATATACATTTTAAATAAGGAAGAAAATATAAACTCTAAGCCCACCTACTGGTTGTATGGTAAGGTTTAATAGGGTGATTTCTTAGCACGCAGGAGCATGGACTTAATTATAAAAGTACTGTAAATCCACTAGTATTCTACAGTTGGTTTTACACACACACACACTTGCATACACATTTATTTATGCACAGAAGCTTCTATAGTGGGTGAGAAAGAATGAAACTTATACCGGATGATTGTTCTCAGAGAAATCTATAGGAAAACAAATAGAGGTGTATAGAATTGAGATGTTCAGACAGATATTTTATTTCTTTAAAAAAAAAATACTGAAATTTCAAAATTAACTTAAAAAACCAAAACTTTTCCTTCTTTCCTTAATTTCCTTCCTTTCCTTCCTTTCCTTCCTTTCCTTTCTTTTTCTTCCTACCTCTCCATCTTCTACTAGAAGAATTCAAGAAGGAAATTAATAAATAGAGAAAATAGATAATAACCCCACTTTTTCTACTTCTTTCATTTAGTTTTGACAAATTATGCAAAATAGTTGATTTTTAAGGTATTAATTTTAGAAAGAAATACACATTTTCAGAGCCATGGCTGTGCAGGTGTTGTGGACTGAAGAAAACAAAAATGTTGATTAAAAAAAAATCAGTTTCCAAAAAGAAAAAGAATAGCAAGAGTGAGCTCTGTGTTTCCCCATTCACTTCTATTAGTGATAGAGTTTATTGATATTTTTCTTGCTTCTTTTTAGAAAGATAAATAATTTAACTTGGAAGAACTAGATAAAAAAATTTACAACAGTTTTATGATATTTTAGTTGGAAACATTTATCACAGTCATTTTTTTGTGGAGGGGTTAATGCTAGATCTCATCAGACAGCTTTTTAAGGAGGTTTAAATTCTGGCATTGAAAGTGAATGAATTCACTGATAGGACTCTGTGTAGCCAGATGCTTGAGGTCTTCTAAAACACACAGGGGTACATATGCTTGATGATGCTCAAGTTTGGCTACTGCTTTTGTGAAATCTTGATCTCTCTCTTTTGTAAAACCTAAGCAGGGAGATAAGTGACATCTTGGATCCATTCACGCTAACTTTTTTACACTCTTATCTGACATTCCTACATCAGGATTCCAGTTTTTCTAAACTACCTTGGTAGCAAACAGACAAATGAGCACGAGCATAAGATGATCCAGATGTGAGATTGGCTGTGCTTCACTGTTATAATAATTATTATATTTAATAGATATTTTATTTAGCATATTTGGATCCACAGCTTACCCCTTTCTCCTCCCCCTCCAAACATCTAGCATTTCACTTCAAGAAGGAGAGCTAAGAAAATGACAAAATTACCTGAAAACATACGGACTAGTTAAAACGATTAAATGTTGGTGATAACAATTAGCACCTAACTGTGCAACCTCAGTTTTACTTATGATAAACAATGCTCTGGACCAGCTATTAATAACTAGTGTGGGGAAAGAGATTTTGAAATTATTTCTGCATATATCTGCTCTTTCTGCAGTAGAGGTTAAAAATGCAATGCACAGAGAGAAACTACTAGAAATTTATCTGAGAATGAAGTATAAAAATCACTGTGCCGCTGTCTAAAATCATTATACTTCAGCGTCTTAAAAACAGTATGCTGTTCTGATCACTTATCTCAGAAGGGTCAAAGATCTACAATGTAAACAGATAAGGTGAGCAAGCATGATCAAGTCTATGAATGAGCTGACATAGGTTCAATATTTAGGTATAAACTGGTGTACATAGGGTTGGGATAAATGAAAGTGAAGGGAAGAAAAGTAATACCTTTTTGTTTTTCTTTCCAGGCCTTTTCCAAAGAAATAATTGAGATAGCAATCGGTTTGGTTCTGCCACACTTTTACTTTCTTGAAATGTAACTAACTGATAGAAATTTCATTAGTAAGGGGCCCTATAAGAATTGGAAAATTTTTCATGTGGTACTACCGAAAAGCTCTCTTAAAAGGAGAAGTTTCAAAATACTTGACTTGGAATTATTTTATTTCTTTTAAAAAATGATGTGATGTTCCTTACATAATGCACAAAAGATTTCCATCAGTTTGTTTCATTCTCTCCCACTGCTACCTACTACATCATTAAAGCTGGGTAACATTCCAGTAAAATTTCACACTAAATTTCATTCATGGTATTCCTGTCTTCGGTTTTGTTCCTATTCAGATTCTGAAGGGAGAAGATTGTGGGGATTGTGAAGGGAAAAAATAGGCACCTATACAGAGCAATTCATCTCATCCTAAAGCTAATGTTAAAAATAGCATTGAATGCTAGCAGTGGCCACTTCTCTCCAGGGGCTACAAAAGGAGCTGGATGACCGGTTCATAGGTGCATAGCTGAACTGGAGGTGTTTAAATTAGGTGAAGTTAGTCCTACCCACTGCTGCAATGGTAGGGAACAAGAGGACGCTCAGGATTCCTCTCACAGGCGTTTTGCAGCACCGCAGTTAACAACGAGGCTCTGCAGGGCACTTGTCTAATTGGCTGGACGAAAAGTGGCGTTTCAGATAGAAAATTTACCCTCTATACAGGTATAATACTCGCACAGCGATCAAAGCGCGGAAAGCCCTGATCTGCCCTCCTAGATAGGAGAGGACACACGACAGAGCAATCTCGTGCAGATCTCATCTGGGCTGGGTACAGGTTTGCTCTGTCTGTGGTTGCTACAACTGGGGCCACAGACTAGTGACTAGAGGTGGCTGAGCTGAATTGTCTCTCTCTAAAACTATGGAAATGGTGCTTTGTGGGCCTCTTGTTCCCTGAGTAGGCATGCAGCTGACATACTTTTGAAGTATATGCAGCTACACACATTTAGCTCTTTTTTGCCTGATGTGCAATAGATTTATATTTCTCTGCCAACTGTATTTTTCTTCTCCCACAGCTCTCATGTCCAATTGTTTGTCTGTTAATTAATAATATGCTACACAGGATTAAGGTAAGTAGGAACATTGTCGTCCTCTCCAATCACATTTACTACATTTATTTTTGTTTTTAGATTTAAATTTCACGTTCCATTCCAAGGTTTTATAGCCACATTTTTATTTCCATGCCTTTGCTAATGAAGACTGTTTGTGGCCAAAATACAGGATAAAATAAAACTTTATGATCTTAACTACGAGTTGGTGTAAGGTCATTAGATTTGGCAGTCAAGCTATACTTACTTGGAGTTCGATACCCAGTGATTGTTTCCAATTTGATCCACTTGGGTATTTATAATAATAAATGTTAAGCTTTCAGATTTTACAATATTGTAAGTTCCAGGGAGAGTAAGACTAAATATAGGTTCAGTTTTTACCTCCCTTGAATGAATTGTAGCTACATGCTGTGTTTTTTTGTTCTTTCACTTTTTACTGTTAGCAAAGCTGACTTCCTGGGGGATAAAGGCGGGAACTCTGGTTTCATGGCGTGACACCATTTTGAGCTCCACAGCTAAGCAGAGCTGAATCAGATTGGCATGACCATAGCAGTTCTGTCAGGGAACCTGTATACTTCAAAAATAGTTCTAATAACTAAAAAAGTGCTTACTGTCCTCAAATAAGCATTGAACCACTGGTTCAACATGATGTTAGAAAATGTTGTGTTATAGAATCTTTCAGAGCAATAGGAATCTGATCACATGTGTTTTTTAATAGAAATTTTATTCCTTTGCAAAGTTAGGGAGTTTGTTTTGGGTCTTGGCCTCTATATTTTTCTCCCTTTCTCTGTAATTTCAGCTTTTTCCTTTCACTACTGATGGGCTGCTTAATCTTTCTTCACTCAGATTTAAAGTCTTGCCTTTTTGTTTTGATTTTTGCTCTATCCCTGCTACATAGGATTCATCACTATATTTTACTAATTTAATCTTTTTAAGGTCTTATTTGTTCTCTGTTGCACCATTGTCTAGAATCTCACTATGGATTTTTGACTCGTATCTTCTTCTTTATCAGTCCATGTAAAACTTTGGACAAAACAGCTGGAAGTAATAACTATTTTACTTATAAATAATGAGATAGCTGGCTGTCTAAATACAGATGCCATCTCTATGCATGTAAAGCTTCAGACATAGGATGAGTTTTTGTGTGGGTGGGTGCATCTGTTTTTACACTACTGCTATTTTCAACCCAGATGTTTTAAAATTAACTCAGTGGCTGTTGAGTTCAGATGAATTAGAGCTGGATCCAAACATCTCCTGGTGTGATTCTTGTAGCACCTCCTCTTTTCATGTCCAGCAATATTTTCAATAAAGAGCAGCAGTAGAACTAAAATTCTATTTTCCACTTATGTTATTCTAATATTCATTATTTAGGTGGGACCAAATTCAGCCATTAAGAGAGTGCATAGATTTCCTAAGAAGCTATTCCTTTTATTGTATAATATCAGCTGTATTAGTAAGCTCACAGCACTCATGTTTGAGCTATTCTTTCAAGTAGTATCTTGTCCCCAGCAATAGTCACGATTTCTTGACTATTTTGAAAGCAGTCTATTAACGTCTAGCCTGACAGTAAAAGTCTGAAACTTACTCTATGGCACAACTGAAAAGAACCAGATTTTCATACTTAGGCAGTAAGAGATGCATTTCCTCTGTAATGAACATCTGAAAACCCAAGTGCATGTAACTAAAGCAAAACAGGAACATACACATATCACTGTGTATATAGAAGTCCTGACCTGAGCCTGTAGTCATGTTCAAATTGTCTCATGCAATCTTTTTATGCAAATGATCATGCAAGCCTGAAAATATGGGTCAACTATTTCAATCTATTATCAGTAACTGCCTTCTAATTCAGTATTTAATATAAATATTTATTTAAGGGGCATGTCCTGGCTGTGTTTAGGCAAGACAGATTTCTGTGGAGGAGTTGGGAAAGTTCTAAAAAAAAATTCCTCCTTTGATGCAAGAATGAGGCTATCCTGCAGTGATCAGATTAACTTGCCAAGTGACCATAGCTTTGAAGGCTAGCGGCATGCTTTGCACATACTGTGAGCCATTGACTTCATCAGATAAAAGTTTAGTAGTTCTGAATAAACTTAAAAAGTGAATCATGAGCTCTGTGTTGACATGAGTTGCTTTCTCTAAACAACTTTTAAAGCTCCTTACCAGGCCTTTTCTTGTGAGAAATGGTATGTTTGGGGGATTCCAAAAGTCCCTTAAACGTTATTCTCCACCCTTTCTAGTTTAAAGTATTTCTGATCACTCTCAGATAATTCAGAGTTCAATGGGCATGACAAAATGTAAGCATGAGTCTGCATTTAGTAATTGGGGCTCTCAAATTAGGGCTCTCCAGTCCTTGCTTTAAGTAATGTTTTTTTACATTAAACAAATATTGGATAAAATATAGAAACATCCTTGGCATGAACACAGGAAACAAGGTGAGTCCTCAAACCACTAAATTAAGGGATTGTACATCAGTTTAGACTCTCTTTGTGGTCTAAAGACTCTTTGTATAAAGAAGAACTTGAAAAGGAAAAAATGAGAGCATATCCTTGACCCGCAGATGTTTTCCTCCTTTCTAAATTTCCCTATTTTGGGTATTCTGGTGGGAGACAAGAGCCGTGAGTTCAGATATCTGAAAGACTGAAGAACGAGCTGAAGTGACGTCTCTCACATCCAGATGAATGTTAAGATCACTATGAAAGTTCATGAAGTGCAGTTTTATGTAGTAACTGCCAAGAGCAAAAGTAGTGGATGTTTCTATATTCTCTGAAGAGCCTGATACAGTCCTACTCTGTGACTGAAACATGGTAAGTATGACACTGCCAATTTTCCCACACATCAGAATAAGGATTAAAAATAAACATGCGTATCAGTTAACTCTGTTTTTTTTTTTATGATTTCCTCGATGAAGCACAAGAGAATTGAAGGAGCGATGCCTTAGTGCCTTTAACACAGGATGATACCTCAAGGTGCTGATAGCCTTCAAGAACAGGTGAACTGTCTGTCAGCAGAAACTGATGGCCGCTATCAACAAACTTTGACATCCCCAAAGCACCTCTGACTCCTCTGGGTTAAAATCTGGCCTTACAGATATCAGTGGAAAAATTTTCCCTGACTTCAGTTGATCCAGGATTTTGCACAGTCACAACACTTTTTAGCAGCCAAAAGCCATAGCTGTACATGTCATGTATCTCTGTGTACATAACATTGCAGTGAAGGTGCTGTGCTAACACTCAGGAGATTCAGGGACATTTCCCAGCTCTTCAAAAGGTTTTTACCCTGAAATGTCTGGCAAGCCACTTCATCTGTCTGCGCCTTGTTTTCTTTCATTTTCTCATCCTTTCTCTGTTCCCTGGAGCCATAAGTTCTTTAGAGCAAGTCTTTCTCTGTGTATATTCACATCTAGCAGAGCATCTCTTGTTTTGTTTGAAGACTTTAATTGTAAAAGAAATAACATTTCTTTAAAATTCACCTTTGCTAAATCATCCATTCCAGTGCAACAATATGTTATCATCTCCTGTGGCTTCCTCTGTAAGTTAAAGTCACTCGAAAACTATTTAAGAAGAAATTCAGATATTGTTAATCTGTTGATGGGAATCTTTCTTACTCATTCCATTCCACACAGGCTTTTAAACTACATCTATCTGCAGGTCACCAGAGCATCTTGCAATCATTACATATACCCACTGACTAACTTTTGATATTTAGCCTAGCCAGTCAGACCTCAGAAAATCAAAACAGCTAGTGATTGCCTCTGGTCTGTTGATTCAATGTGAAGCTCTTCAAATGTCTGAGAGCCTTGTTCCTCCTGTGGTTTTGGTACCACCATGTGGAGATACTCATAGGACTCTGTTTTATTTGAGATCTCTCTAAGATTTGTTAATACAGACAAATTAATATATGTGTATATGTATATAGACATACATACATATACATACACACGTACATATATATGTATTTTAACATTCAGTTTTGATCAAAACAGTTCCCAGCGGTGGAATAAATTATGGGATAAGTAGAGTCACTGTTTACACAGAATTGGGTTTGCCTTAATAACTCATATGCCAATAATCCAGTTTCAGGGTCTATAGCAAGGTTAAACTACAGATTGGACAAAATTCAGCCACAGATAACCAATTCAGCCATATGTGTCCTAGGGTGCAATGAGAGTCTCATATATGCATCTCAATACATGTCCTTCACAATAGTGATAAGAGTTGAACGCTAACCTATTTTTCCTACCTGTGAACTCAAGTGAAGAGCTTGTGTCCATTGGTTTGTGTCCACTGATATTTACTGTACCTGCTTGCTTTCCCTTACCAGTCTAAGTGCTTCTATTAGGTTCAGCACGAAGAGCGATCTTGAAGACAACAATGAAATCTGAGCTACGGAGACAGCAGGAAATATTTGCAAGCTGTGCAAGGTCCAGCAGTGATACTAAAACAAAACATCACATTTTGCAGGAGAACACTGCATGCTGATCACTTATGAACTAGACCCCCTCCCTTCTCTTTCAGAGAGGAGAGTGTGTTCATCTCAAGGGGGAAGATGAATTCCTCACTCAAAGGAGTACACTGAAAACTAAACCAAAAAAAAGAAAGAGCACTTTGAGAAGCTTCCCTGAACTAAAGGAACAGATGGAGGCATCTGAGAAAGCATGGGGGGGAGGGGGGAAGGAGAAAGGAGAAGGTTATTCACGCTGCCTAACTTCAGGCATCCCACTCAAGCTTGCTATGGACAACTGAGACAACTTGGCTCCTGTAGAGGTCGATTTTGGGGTCTATTTTTGATTAGTTTAGAGAAATACGCTTTCTAATTTAGGAAATTTAAAGTTAGGCTGTGTGAATTTTCCAAAGTGGTCACCTTTTAACAGCATCACTAAGAGAATTACATTGCCTACGATGCCTATCTACATCATAAATCAAAATAACAGTAACTGAATTAAGAAAGGGGGAATAATGTGTCACCTAATAATGGAATAGTTACTTAGTCTAAACTACAAGGTATGTAATAACCTCATTTTGCATTGATTTCTGTAAGATATTACAGGCATATTGCACATTTGCAGGCTGGTCCCTAAGAAATATAAGCTAAGTGTACAGTGAAAGATGAGGAGTGGGTTTGAAAGCAGGTTTGAGCAATCTGAATCAGTTAACATGTGCACTTACTCTCCACTTCTCTAGCTGTTTCCTCAGCTGAACTTGAGCTGACAATGTCCATACTGTGGTTAAGTATTGGTGAACTGATGAAATGGGCTGGGGTGCGACTGGCAGCTACTGAGTGTGGCTGAGCACCAGCTGAAACTGGTGCCCTGCTATGGCTGGTTTTCCCCAGCATGGGCTTCAAAGTTTACAGCTTTTCAGTGTGCAAGTCTGATCTCGAGAATGGGCCGAAACCCTCACTTAGCTTAGGGTGTGTAGACATACCCAAGCAGCCTCACATACTGGAATCAGGAAAGACACACCTCAGATCCACTGTTTCCCTTGCACACCGAAGCATGGGAGACTGGGGCAGCGGGAGAGTGTCCCAAGCTCTGCAGTTCAAAATGTTCCTGTTTCTAAGTGCGGAAGCACATATTTTGCCTTGGGTGTTTTACTAAGAGGGGAAGCTTTATTCCACTGCCAGTCCCACAGGATTTCATTGCAGTCTCAGATATTTGTCTTTTCACTACCCCATTCTTTCTGCCAGCAGCTATTCCTCACTCAGACTGAGTCTAAATTTTCACAATCAGTTTGCTAGTGGATATTTGTTGCTCTGAAATCCTCCAGGCTCAGGGAGGTATTTGATCCATGCCCTCCATTTTCTCCCTGGTTCATTGGCTGTTTCTAATTTCTATCCCCACAGAATAAACTATTCAAATGTGTTATTGCCTGTGGGACAACTGTGAGGTACTTTCTGTCTTGTTAGTCAGTAAGCTTTTGGGTTTGGCCCAGCCTGTATCAGTGGCATGGTTAGAAAACGGGGCATGTCAGAAACAGATTGGAGTATCTCAGGTTTATATCAGTCAGGACACATGATGACTTTTTTTTTTTTCCAATGGAAAAATTGTGTGTGGGAGTTTACTGCACCAACATGAAACCAAAAGGAACATTTACAAGGGCAATTTACTACTTTACGCATGTTGAAAAAATATGGCAGTAAAGATAAAAAAAGAGGCTAATCCAAGATGGTGCAATAGCTTTCATCATCCAGTCTCATAAATGTCTAATCCCACTCTCCCTCAGACTATGTTTATTTTCATATAAATTCCTTTAAATTGTAGTGTTGCTATTTTCTTAAACATGACTAATTGTTTTATGCTACCCTTGTGATCTGGGTTTTCATCATAGTATGTTTTCATGCTATGTGGCTCAGTTGATGTGGCTATTCCATATGGTAAAGAAAAGGAGGTACTGTAATACATTTCTACATCATGTGCATGTTTCCTTCAGATATCTATTCCCCATATTTCCCAAATTTTCTTAATGCAGATGCTTTTTTTTTTTCATCTGGCTTCACTTTTTGAGGGCTGCATTCTCTCCTTGATGCATACTGGAGATTTGTCTGTTTAAGCAAGAGGATAGCAATTCTGGTCCTGGCCTTCTGTTTGGAGATAAGGTGGTTCCATGTAGTTTAAAAGTGAGCAGAGTAGTTTCATGCCAGTTTTAGCTAAGTTTTTAAGAGCTTCCATAAGAAAATGATTCTCAACCCACAGCACGAAGCAGGATGTAGCTGCGCTCCCCCAGGATCAGTCCAGGTAAATAAATGGGATTCTGAGTCATCATTTTCTCTCTTAATAACCTCTTATATAGAAAGCCCGCTGTAATCTGCAAGTGGACTGTGCCCACATCACGGGCAAATCACTCACCTTGTCATGCTCCCTGGCCTGTTCTGGGGTACGGTGCTAAAGGAGCAGATCTCTGCTTCTGTTACCTGTTCTGCCCTGAACAACAAGGTCAATAATGGTTAAAAAAGCAGTCGATCCTGTTCAGCACAAACACAATGATCCAAAAAGCAGAAAAACCTTCCCTGAATGTTCCCTCAAGAGAGACACAATTTTGCCTACAGTTTATATCTATTACTGAGCAGTTAAGATTCCCCGTTAACAGCAAATGTTTTTTTCCAAAATACCAGTATTGCAATAATGCCTTATAAAATAGTTATTTTAACTATTACATTTGATTGTAAATCAAAATTTGATTGTAGTATGCACCCATCATATCATGAATGTGATAAGCTAAATGAAAACAGTTTTGCATTTTTCTCAGGCTCTCTCAGTTCTTCACTGAGATTGCACTTAAGCATGGCTTTGCATGGAATAAGGCAACAAGATAACTCATGTTCCTAAAGCTGCAAGGATGTGTTCATGCTCAGAGAATGAAGTAGAGGACTGATCTCTTGGCAGATGTCTCTATACTTCCAAATCGAATGTTTATAATTCATGAGTATATAATATGTATATATAATATATTTGTAGGTATGTATGTATATAAATATACATATATATCTGTGTATGTGAGTGTGTATACACTTGTATATGGATATTAGCCAGAACATGGTAGCCAAAGTAATAAAATTATACATACCACATTGGGATGAACACTAAGTTGTGTGCTATCTTATCAGAACCCTCCAGTAAGTACATTGTAACCACATTTTTCCAGGGCTATGTATTTCGTACATGGCATTCAAAGGCTATCACAAGATTTTAGTAAGAAATTTCAGTGTTTTTATTACACTCATATGGGAAGCATAACTTTGCATTCCTACATGTTTACTGCACTTTCCATAATATCCCAGTTGTCAGGAAAAAACAGGAAAATACTAAAAGAAAAACAGTTTAGATTAAAAGACTGAGCCCCCCCATGGATATTCTCAGATCTATGAAATTCTTCCTTCAGCAGATTTCTCTGGTGGAAGTTGAGGGCTCATCGCCTGCCCACAGCACTGGCAGGAAACCCCGTACCTTGTACCGGGTGACCTCAGAGAAGCTGCTGAGTTTTCTGGCCCCCTTTTCAGTCCTTTTTTTTTCCTCTGGGGGCCAAGGCTGCAGCGCATGAACATTAAAGATTTCATGGTGCTCTTCAAAAGGGAGCCAGCCTAGTAGTCCTCAGCAGCGCTCCGCTTGCAGGAATTAAAGACAGTAGGAATTGACCTCAGAATAGGCCTCCTCCTCCTCTGCGAATTTTCCTTTCCCCGGCCCTGCCATGTTGCATGTGTGTACTAACTGATTTCCCCTGCTCCCCACGCCCACAAAAGCGTTTCCACTTTAGCTCTGTTTTACACTTGCAGTTTTCCCAGCATTTTGAGATCCCTCATAGGCACTTTGTAATAATCACACTGGGTCTGATTCTCGATTACGTGATGACCTGTTTACGCTTACTTTGTAAAGTCCCCTTACACTGCTGGAATAATATAAATGGACCTTAGTGTAAATGAGAATCATCCCCTTGTTTTTATATTTGCCTTCAAAGTACTGTGTTTGTTCCACTTCACAAAATAAAATGGAACAGCCATGACAAAAATATGATCCATCTGCTCCACTTAGTAAGGAATGCCCTGAGAACTGATCACTACCAAAATTTTTTTATCTTTTACAAAACAGATCTTAGAACCATTTACTGGATACAACAGAGCATCATTAAAAAATTAAACTAAACTGCAGTTGTCCAAACAAATACACAAAGTACATTTTGTGATCCATCACCTCTTTTTTATTGCATTTATCCACTTTATTGCTGCTTTGCAGTTCAGCAATTTGTGATGGATTTTCCAGTCATTTCTGACAATTAACAAAAACGAACTGTGAAAAATGACAGAACAGCAACAACAACAAGGGAAATCTATTGAAAATATGTTTTTGTCCAAAAGTGTGCTCAGTGGTCCTGGTCAAGACCTTATGTCTATTCCTGACAACCCATGCTTTTGGAGCAATGATGTCCTTTAGAAGTGATATGATTACTGTGCATAACTAACAACACAAAACAAAAGAAGAGAAGGAAAACAAATATCACCTACTTACTCAACTTTGCTATGGGAAGAGTTTCCTGCAGAAAATATTTCACAAAAATTGAATATATTTTCTTTAGGTATCACTTGCTTCATGAGATAATTTTATTTTTTTACATAAAAATAAAATCCTGAATGGATTTGTTTAAAAACTGAAGTAGTATTTCAAGGGAACAATTTTGCATCTTAGAAATAGAGTACTGCGGTGCCCAGTGTTGTCCCTGCTCTCTAATGGCATCTGGCTGAAATATTCCAGAAAGCGTCATGTCTAGGTGTGCCAGCAGTGTACCCTGCTTTCAGCAAAACAGAGGGTATGTCTCATGGGAGATGTGGACAAACCAAATGGTTTGAAACTTTGGCAAAAGTGAAGCTTTAGGCAATCCAGCCACATTTTCCATAGTATTTCCACATCATTCATTTCCAATAAAAGTTAGAAAATAAAGTTTTCCATTAAAATGATATAAATTACAAAAAAAATTAGATGGGTATATTGATTTCCTTTTTAAAAACACAGATGAATGCATTTTCCAGTTATCCTGCTTCATAGTTGCTACCTTTCAATAGGCAACGAATCAGTTATTCTCAATAAAGAATTTATCGAGAAAAAGATTAAATGGCAGGGGAACTAGATTTGAAGTGAAAGGCAAGCCTAGGATAGTTACTTGGGTGTTCATAAAAATCGGCAGTGACCTTTCAAACTCTTCATGTACTCCTGGATGTCACTAGTTTGAAAAAAACAGGCCACTTATTTAAGGAATCTTAAATAGTGTAGATACTAGGTTCAACTCACTTCAAGCATGTAGTTATGACATTTAAGCAAAGACCTAGACTTAATCTATCTTTAATGGTGAACAATGGGCTTCTCCAAAGGACTGCCAAGATTTAGGTGATCTGCTTCAGCTTTTACAGGTCCTCATTATTTTCTATTGGTGTCTAATTTATGTGTCTCCTGTAAGTGCCTAAAGCTAGGTGTGCTGAATATCTATGTCCATGAATATTACTTCAGGAATTCAGTTCCCAAAACTATTAAAACAATTGTTATCAACTAATCCACTAGTATTCCAAAGCAGAATATTCCAAAATAGATTTGCCTAATTTTGAATGATTAATCTATCGTTTGCTTTAGTACAGTAAGAAAGAGCAAGGGTATTGGACCACTAGCTTTACCCCATTAGAAATAAAGAACATCCACTTTGAAGAGGTGGCTGCTGCACATTCATGAATCCAATGTGTATGAGCAATAGATCTAACATGCACAAACTGTGAACTATGCATCTCCTTTTGGCAGCCTCTTCAGAGACACGTCTCCAGCCTACAAATGGCATTATACAGCTTCATGAAGATTATTTGGAAAACCAATTGAAATAATCTGCACAAATTAGTTATGGTACATGCATGGTTTTGCAGGATTATAGTTTATGCTGTCATTTACCGAACTGTCTCAATTGTTGTTGTTGCTCTATTTAGTTTTTTTAAATAAAGCTCTCTCTTTTATTGTAGTGCAGTATCCCTTTCCAGTAAGGAAAAGGTTTAAATGAACTGATGAAAAAGGCAAAAGAATGGAAAACAAGCGACCAGTTCAGTTCTCAGTTCTGTCACAATTCTACATGAGATTTTAGATGATTCACTTCCTTATCTCTGGACCTCAGTTTCTACATCTGTAAAGCCAAAGTAATCCTCTCCTATGTGTATTCTCCCATTAGAGAAAGCATATGAAAAAGAATGAATCGTTTACAGCAGGTTCTATTGCTTTTACTCTCCGTCATTGGAGTGCCTTCTGATAAAGGTAGTACATTTCAGTTATGATGGTTATACTTGTACTAATGAACTAAACAATGCCAAGGCTCAGTCCCCTGCCCAGGGGCCACCTGGCAGAGCCTGGCCACAACCCTACTATTAGATTATTCTAGCCTCCTCAACAAGATGACTGCATCCTACCGCTTACTTGAAATAGTCCCTGATCCAGGCTAAATGCTACACTGCCCAGCAGTTACTTGTTCAAACAGCTGGTAGGCTTGGGCTGCTCTAACCTTTTAACAGCGGAGACGATTAAGATGCAGCTCCACTGTCTGTGCTCGCTGCTCTGATACTGCTTAACGCAGCAGCATAGATGAAGCCATTAAGGAAGGATGGGGTGGGATGGGACGGGATAGGATAGGATAGGAGCTCTCTGAATGACCCGTTGTTGCTTACCCGCCTCCAGATGACTGGAGGGCACAAATCTCCACTGTGTTCCTTGGAACTTCAGGGAATCCTACTCACTGATAAGGAAAGGAAGATGCCTGGGATACAAAACAAGTTATTCCTGCAGCAGTGCTTGCTGCTACTGAGAAAACAAAGTTTACTATCAGAGATTACTGTGTTCTAATGAAAATGCAGACACAGGTGCCTTAATACTTGAGCTGGGATAAGTTTTACATCGCTGTAAAATGAGCTTCAGCTTTTAAGTTACTGTCTTTTTCTTTACAATAATAATCTCTTCACTTTTACAAGCTCTATATTATTTTTAGGTAAGAAAACACTATAAAGTTCATGTTTTATTGTTCCTTGCAGTTATATAAATTACATTTGGCCAAAATAAATGTAATTCCTACTGTGCGAACTGAGAACCCAGAATGTTGATTTTCCTCAAGTTATAAACAATGTGAAGATATGTTATACTGGGTCACAATTTTCCACTGTACAGCAAAATATATAACTCACTTTTAATAACAAAACTGCATATATCATTAAAGTTTCCTACTCCATGGAGCACATATTATGTTACTCTGCACAGCAAGGGATATCCTTTCTATGTACCACAATTTCTAAAATATTGTTTGACTGAATGAAAAATATTTTAGTGATTCATTAGTAAAACAGCTGTCATTTTGAAAAATTATTTAAATTAGTCCGTATTTTTATTAGTAGTATTGAATTCTTTTTGCACTTTTTTTTTTAAGATCTAACACTGCAGCACATGTTTGTACCTCTTTCATCTTCCTGTTACTATGGTTTTTGGAAAGGGAACTTCAGAGAATTATTTATTATTTTGATTTCTCTGGTGGCTGTCGGAAGTTAGAGGCACCTCCTAAAATTTAACATGCCCAGTTAGGAAATCCACAATGTTCATTATGATACTTTGATTCATTAAGTTTCTAATTATGAGTTTTCCAGATCACAGACTTTCCCAAAAGAACTATTGACAGGATTTTCTAAAGCACTCAGCTTTGACCTAACACTGCTACCATTCACATCTATGGTAAAACACCCAATGATGTCAGTGGAACTAGTTAGGCCAATACTGAGTGCTTTTGAATATCCTCTCTTGGAAGTACTACCTGACTATGTCATAAAGTTTCATGTAAATCTTTCTTCAAAGTATAGCACCTCTGTCTGCAAACCTCTAAGGTCATTAAGAGTCTCTGGGAAGAAATAGTCATTGCAGCATGCCTGAAAGGTTAGTAAATCCAGACTCTGAGAGGATACGAAAGAAAAAAATTGAGGGTCTTGTTTTATTCTGAAAAAAATATGTTGGCAACAGGTAAATGGGATGAAGAAAATCCATTGTAGAATCACAGAAAAAATTACGTTGGAAGGGATCTTTGATGGGCATCAATCCAACCTCCTGCTCAAAAATGAGCTAACTTCAAAGTTAAGTCACATTTCAAAGGGTCTTATCCTACCGAGTTTTGAAAATCTCTAGGGATGCAGATTCTACATCCTCTCCAGGTGACCTGCACCACTGCTTCTTGTTGTGAAGAATTTTGTCATTTGCCCAGTCAAAGTTTTCCTTGTTGTAATTTCTAATGATTGCCTCTTTTCTTTTCATTGAGTACCCACTATCATGAACATGTAGTGAAAACAAGGGAATGGAAGAGTTCCTCAAAAAAACCTTCAAAATATTTAGAGTATAACAGCTCAGTAACAACATATTCACTTCCACAAGGCCCTATCCATGCCAAATGTCATGTCTAGAGTGTTGACAGTAAACTGACTGCACAATATAACATTCAACAATGCATTTGGCACTTATTTGACCATCTGTGTTCAGCCCTCCAAACTTGGAGCTGCTGCATTAATATGAGATTCATCTCCCATGACTTTGGCCTGTAAATGCTGGATACCTAATCTAAATTAGGCACTGAGGATCGTTCTTTAGTCGAGAAGTCCCATAATTCTGGGAACAAACCAGCCTTCTGTGTTAGATTCCTGTCATAATATAGGACCTAGTAAACATGTGACTATATTGGTTCTATTCATTGTTGAGCTGAATTCAATACAGAGGAGAACAAAACAAAGCAAAATAAAACAGAACAACAATATAAAACAAGTAAGAAAAGAGAAAGAATGGACCGAGATCACACGTTATCAAACATCTACTATAGTGCCTTCAAGTGCGCATTGGGATGAATCTCTGCACCTCCACCCTACAGGGTAAGGAATACTTGTCTTCGTAAGGCCACTTGGCAACTGCCTTACACTCTGATCGTCTGCAGTGCAGCAGCAAATACTCTCCAGAGTTGGCACCTTCTAAGAAGAACCTCGCCCATCCTTCTGTCCTAGTCATCTTCCTGTGCTTGGTTCCTCTGCACCAATGGCTTATTTCCTTCATCCCCTTTCACCTTAGGATAGCTCTTGGGACATAACATCTCTGAAGCCAAAGAAAGAAGTCAGGAAGTTAATTGCAATCAGCAAACTTGTTTTGTAAGAATAGGGTAGTTATAGAAGTTGTGTTTATAAAGACAATAATACTTAGGCAGACGTATGAAAGGACTGTGTCTGTTTAGGGGACAAGCAGGGAAGATAAATATCTTGTTTTAAAAAAAAAAAGAAAAAAGAAAAGGAGATAGTCACTTAATTTTTTCTTTTTCAAGAGTTTTGCAGCTTCTGCAAATTTTGGGTCTAAGATGGTCCCCTGGTGACTTTGGCTACCTCTGCATTGCTAAAGTATTCTGCTATAAGGAATGACTACTGTCCTAAAGCCAAGTGGTGCAGACTGGCTGCTGTCCACAATGCTCAGGATTAGCATAGTCTGGTATGGACTGGCTATGCTCCTGCTGTATGATCTTGGGCTGTGTTACATGTCCTGAGACATTCTTATTATCTATTTGTGGTCTTTTCCATCCTTAATAACTATATTGATGATACGTCCTGGGCTTGAGTGCGCAGGTTAGCTGGGGTAGTCTTGGAGGACAGTGCAGGGAAAAAGCCAAATCTGGCGCAGTCTCATTCATATTGGAAATCAGCAGTAGTATCTGGAAAGAACTATCCTGGACCTCCACTTGATTTTTTTTTCCAGGGTAACTAGCTGGTTTACCTTAAAAGACACTCTGGGACCACGCTCACATTAATGAAGTGCTAATGGAAG